>NC_140076.1:22780577-23380577 GCF_964194135.1 Talpa europaea
CGACACTTCTCACTGAAATGCAAATTCTATACTGGGCACTGTCTGGGATCAGCTAGGGGAGGTGGGGGCAGAGTCCAGTGAGCTGAGGGGCCAGGAGGGACTCCGGCCCATTTCAGGGTAACATATATCATTCCAAACAAACGTGAAAGTTCAAAGCCAAAACGCCGTTCATAATGATTCCTTGCTCTTTACCCTCCTATGGGGACAGTCATGTGAGAGACAAAAAGGCAATCTGAGAGTATGTACTTCATGGTCCATAGAAGGTGGTGGTAAAACAGACTCTGTTTTTTTTTTAAATAGAGGCATGTTTTTTATTTATTTATTTATTTATTTGTTTGTTCATTTGTTTTTGTTTATACATGCACTGGGTACAGTCAGAAGCGCGGGAGGGTGAGAGAATTCACCAGAACCAGAGCCAGGAGCAGAGCAGGCAGAAGGACCGAAGCACACTGCTGAGGGGAGCAGCGGGCGGCAGGAGAGGTTTGCGCGCCATGTGGGACCCTCCTCTGGTGGCCGGGGAGCAGCCGGGAATCGAACCGGCGCTGCAGAGGCTGCGGGCAGCTTTGCAACCCAGCGCTCAACCGCTGCGCCACCGGGGAGGCCCAAAACAGACTCTGTTTTAATCAGAGTGATTACTCCACTCTCTGGGTTGAAATTCTGGCTTTCCCACTTGCTTCCCTGGGAAGCCCTTTTATTCTTCTATGCTTTGGCGCCTCAGTTTATAAAATGAGGATAATAAAAATCACACACCTCAGTGGGTTGTTGAGATGTTTAAATAAGATAATACAGGTTTAAATAAGACATTTAAATGAGGGCCTCCCCTGGTGGCGCAGCGGTTGATCGCTGGGCTGCGAAGCTGCCTGCAGCCTCTGCAGTGCCGGTTCGATCCCCGGCCACCGGGTGAGGGTTCCACATGGCGCGCAGACCTCTCCTGCTACCCGCTGCTCCCCTCAGCAGTGTACTTCGGTCCTTCTGTCTGTTCTGCTCCCCGCTCTGGCTCTGGTGAATTCTCTCACCCTCCCAAGCTTCTGACTGTACCCAGTGCTTGTAAAAATAAATAAATAAATCTTTAAAAAAAAAAAAAAAAGATTTAAAAAAAAAGACATTTAAATGAGATAATACAGGTAAAGTGTACTAGATAGTGCATGACATACTGTAAGCACTTAGTGAAAGTAATTAAATGTATTCACTACCATGTAGTGACCAAGCACAAGATGAGTAAGAATCATCTTATCACCCTAAGCATAGTTGAAAAGGAAATCAGTGTCAAGAATGGTTACAGAACAGGGCCTCCCTGGTGGTACAAGGGGTTAAGACGCAATCTATGAAGCTATCCGCAGCCACTGCAAGCACGAGTTTGATCCCCAGCCAGGGAGAAAACCACATGGTATAGCAGACCTCTCCTGACTCGCCTGCTGCTCCCCTCAGTAGTGTATTTCAGTCAATCTGCCTGTTCTGTTCCCCGCTCTGTCTCTGGTGAATCCTCTCACCCCTTTCTACCCATGCCCCACACCTCTGGCCATACCCCAGCACTTGTATGCATAAAAAAAAAAAAAAAAAAAAAAAAAGAATGGTTACGGAACAAAGCATGGGGTCAAAAGGAAAACTTGTAGCAAGGCAGCTTGCTTAAGGAGCTGACAATGAAACATCTAAACAATATAAAACATCCGAGAACAAGTCACAGGAAACCTATATTCTTTTTAGGCTTCTGTGGGCAAGTACCTCCTAGAAGTTCTGGGTTTCAGTTGCCCCCCCCCCCACAGCAGCAGCCTCTGACCTACCTGGTATCCCAATCATCGGAGCCAGTATCATACTTATAGGTAGGCTGGAACGTGAGCTCGCCCTCTGTGAAGCCTTCAAAGACAGCCTTTGCGGCCACCTGAATTTTCAGCTACACAAAAGGATGGAAGAAAAAATAATCTCAGATTAAAAAGGTCAAACCTTGAAGGAGTGGAGGAAAGGACATCGATGTGGAATCTGAAGCCTGACCCAGAGGTAAATGCCCATGAGAAAGCTATTCTCTAAAATAATGCGTTAACTAGCTCCTAGGAAGCAGAGCAAGCTGACCACTTCTCCTCCTGTTATACAGCTTGTAAGGTTCTTTTATATAAGTGTACCTGGATCCCAGGGCCGCAGCACCATCTTACTGAGACATCTCTAAGGGTATTAAGTACCAGCATACAGAGCATTTCTCATTCCAAGTACCAAACATTTCATCTGTGCAGCACAGCTGCTCCAGTGACACAGACAACTGAGTAATCGAATTAGCTACGTGAACTGGTGGAGAGGCTGGGACTTAGTGTCCCCATCTGCAAATTTTGGATTTATAATAGATCTGCTTCAGAGGATTGCTGGAAAGAGGAACTGTCAACTTGGAACAGTGCCCGATACATTATAGTAATAGCTAGCCTCCTTCCTGTTCACTAACTCCAGGCTCTCTTTCCAGAGGATCTCATTCTCAGCAAGAGATTAAAGATCACAGGTGTTCCCATGTCCTCCCTGGAGCACCACCTCAGCTCTATGTGGGCTAATGAAGAACTGCAGCTCTACCGCTGAGGACAGGGTCAGCTATCCAGGGGATAACAGCTGCCAAAGGACTTAAAGTATGAATTCCTTTAAAAAAAAAAAAAAGAAAAAAAGAAAAGAAAAAGCAACAGGAAACTATAAAGACTTAGGTATTGCTGTAAGTAAACAGATGTTTTGGAGGTTGATGATTTTTAAAGTAGGTATATATAGGCCATAAAATCATTTGGAAAGCAGAGAACACACAAAGTGGGTACAAGTACTTGAGGAAAGACAGAAAAATGAGCCAGAGGAGAGAGGGATTAAACTACTAGGGAAATCAGAATGCCTCAGTCCAGAAGTAATAAAGAGTTATAGAACAGATTGGGTTAATGCTGAAATGAAGAATCAAAATAACTTACTAAGGAAGCAAGTTGGAAAGGAAAATGGGTCAATGAAGAGAGTATAACAGACACTCTCAATACAATAAAGACAGATAAAACAGAGTTGAGTTTTTTTGTCTTCAGTTGATCTGCACTGGGAAGGGCAAGGAGAGAAGTAACAGAAAGATTTAGACCAATGACAATACTACGGTGTTACTGACTAAAAAGAAAAAGGACTTCAACGTTTTGAACAATTCTGATCACTTGCAAGGTTCTGAAATCTATTAAGAATAGCCTGAAGAAAGTCAGAAACTGGTTCCTCTAGTCCTGTGAAAAGGCTAATCTCTGAGGAAAACACTAACCTAACACTGGAGTAGAACAGCAGGTCACAGAAGGGATTCCTGTCAGGAGGGAGGAGAGGCCCTCGGGGAGAAGAGTTGTCGTTCACACTGGACAAGTCTGCTGAGAAGAAGAAGGGCGGGAGCAGGAAGCGCCTTCAAACCTCTAGTCAATCACCTGAATATATCAAGTCTCTTCCTTACAAGAAGTTTGGTATGTTTCTAGCCTCAGCTTGAATGAACACTGGAGAGCGCTCGCGAGAGGGGGGACGTAAGCTCTTGCCCTGAGGGAGACGAGGAGAGAAGGAAGAAACAAACGAGTGGACATCGGCTACTCAGAGAAACCCCCAAGTTGAGGAAGAAGAGGCTGAGAGTTGGGGAGCCAGGCTTCTCCAGCCCCTCACAGTGGGGCCAGCGCCTGAAGAGGGCCAGGCGGCCATCTGTACCTGATCGTACGCATACAGGGTTTGAAAGGCCTTCTCCTCGATGAGCTTTTTCACTCTTTCCACATCCAGCTCTTCTATCCTGTAGTTGAGGTCCCCCAGCCACAAGATCACACTGTGGGGACAGAGCACAAAGGTCACAGGGTTTGGGAGGGACTTGACCCATCTCATCCGTCATGCTTCTGACAGAAGGTCCCTGAGGCTCAGTCTCTTAGGACCTGGGTGGGGAAGTGACTCAGCTGTTCAGGAATTTTATTTTCTCCAGCTCTCCCATTAATATCATGTCTAACGTGCTGCTTACTCAATTATCTTGGCCCAAGTTCATTTTAAATGGCCTTGAGTTCTCCTGGACGATATAATTCTTATATGGTTGAAAAAGATAGTCTAAGATCTAAAAGCAAGACAGTTATTTACCTCATTCCTGGGAAGAGGCAACAAAAGATCAAGTATGGGGATCATGGCAAATACCCAGGGATCCCAACCAGATGATGCCAGGGTGCTGCCTCTGCCTCCATGCCCACTTCAGTTCACAAGACACACTCTCAGTCTGTTTCTAGAGCTGACTTCCTCTGAAACAAGGCTCTACGATGAATTCCTGACTGAACCACCACATGACTAGCTGGTTCTTTTTTTGCAAAGAGACGGATGTTTTACCACAAAGGCTGTTTTGGGGAAAAGATCACCGAATGCTCCCAGATGACACCACACAGCCCATAAAATCTAACAGTGTTCTGTCTGAAGCCAACAACCAGACATTAGGGAATCTGTACAGCAACACACTACACACACACACCCTAAAAGAAATGCACCACAAGCTCAAAGAAGACAGACTGACATGCAAGCTGCTCCCTCACAAACTAGGACACTGCCGGTACAGCAGAATGGAACACACACTCCCCAGTAGGGTTCCTAGAGAAGGAAAGCCATCCTGTCAGCTTCCAGAACACCAATGAGCTCAAGATGCTTCCAACACTGCAGCAGGCGGGATGAGAGGCTGGACTCTGCTCCCTGGCAGACATGGCCCAGTGGCTTCTTCCTCTTTATGAAAGAAGTGGCACAAGCTTCAAGTGTTCCTGCAAAGTCTGAAATTCTAACATGCCTTGAATTTAGACGTATAAGAGATAAACGAAATAAAGAGAATAGACAGGAATTAGCATAAGATGCTCCAAGCAGCTACAACTACAGCTTTGCAAAGTGAGATCAAGAGGCATAAGACTAAGAGAAGGCAGTCCAATTCTCAATTACATATCCTCTGGAAAGACACAGAAAACCCTGAGACACACTTCTAAAGCCTGGGTCTAAGTTGTTTGGTCTCTAGTTGATTTCCTCAGGAGGTTGTGCCAAGGCAGAACCATATTCAAATAAATCAATTACATTTTCCAGGGGCAAATGAGATTTGCAGAAGATTCTAGAGGTCTGTCTGATGGCGAGTTAGGAAGCTGAAAATTTCCAAGGGATATAATGCATATGTCAGTGAGAGCTGGCTGGTGTTTGAAGTGTAGCAGCAGAAGTCCCCATCAGATCCCTCCCCAACCAAACACAGCCCAGCACGCTGGCAGGAGAACTGTTTGGGGCAGAAGCCTGGACTCACTCATGCTTGCTGATGGTGAGTGGGGGGAGGCTTGGGTCAGCCTGACAAAACTGCATGCGAGAGCAAATGTCCTTGTAGTCCTGGTTCCTCCTCTCATATTCTTCTGTGTGGGCTGCCAAGTGGGAATTCACAACACAGATGCTGGTGTTGTAGAACTGGAACCTGATGGCCACTCCTCCTTTGTTACCCTATGAAAAGGAGCCCAAAAAATCCAATGCACAACCTAATCATGCCAGTCATTTAAACCTGCACACTTTCAACACTTTTCTCTTAATTAGTCTGCATAAGAGGCCTGTGAGGTAAGCAGAGCAGGGCTATTGTCTGTATTTTACAGGTAAGAAAGCAAACCCAAAGGGGCAAAATGACTGGCCGTCAGGCCAAGCTGAGTCCACTTTCCACTAAGTCACATGCAAACCATCTGCTCACCCTTCTCCACGTGAAGGTATGTTCTGCAGGAGAACCTACAAACGGGGCTTTAACAGCCTCAAGAAGAGGAAAACCCAGAAACCTTTCTTTTCTTTGGTAACCCCAACGTTGCTTCAGTAACTCATCTCACGGGCTAAATGGGAGGCTCAACTAGAGACGTCAGTGAGGAGCAAACAAGTACTCTCCAATCGGGGCACAAGTCGTCACAATCTCCAGAGAAGTAGGGTCAAAATCCTGGGGATCAAGGCTCTCCATAGGCCAAACACATCACCCAAGAACTCACCATTCTCCCCATGATTCCTGTCCCCACAGTCTCAGCTTCCACTTCTGAGATGTATGCTGCATGTTCGTGCCTGACATATAACAGCAGCATGATCCCAACCAGCCGGATAAGCTTTACCTGGAAGGCAAAGCCAAACATGCAAGTCATGGCATTAAATAGGAATTGAGGGCCTCCCTGGTGGCACAAGGGGTAAAGCACCACATTAGAAGCTATCTGCAGCAAGTATTCAATCCCCAGCTGGCCAGGGAGCTATCCACATGGCACGACAGACCTCTCCTGTCTCACCCGCTGCTCCCCTCAGCAGTGTATTTCAGTTGATCTGCCTGTTCTGCTCCCCACTCTGTCTCTGGTGAATCCTCTCACCCCCTGCACTTCTGGCCTATAACCCAGTTCTTATATGCATAAATAAATATTTTTAAAAAAAGACAGGAATCGAAAACTTACATGGCTTTCCTTCTCCAGAGAAGTAAATATCGTAAAGGAAAAGTGGTCTTGATGCTCCCTAAGAGTATTAACACGTCCGCTTTGCCGCACCATGTACAACACAGGGTCAATCACCTGTTCGACTCCCTGAGCCTAACAGGTAACCTACACAGCCTACAAGTGCCAAGACCCTGTGTCCTTCCCACCCAGAGGTGCCCCTTCAGGAGGACCTGGGACTGAAACTAGTAGGATGATTAGTACTGGCTTACAGTAAAGGTCATGGGCAGAGGGGGAAAATGTCTTAGAATTTCCTTTTGTGGCAACATAAAATTAAAAGGTCCCTGATTTCTCTCTTACCTTTGCATATTTGGCATCTGGATGAAGCCCCTCTGATACAGCTTTAAACCACTCTTCCTCCTTTGGGGTATCATGGAAGAAAAAGGCCTCCTTACTCAGATCAAGCTCCTGGAACCTATTAAGAGAAGTGACCTGTTAGAAGCAGTCACAGGCAGGCAGGGAGGTAAGCTGGAACTCTTTTTTTCAGTTAACCTTCCTTCTCATCTTGGTGACCAACAAGATGTTGAATGTTTAAGTAATGAAATTCAGTTCAAGAGGCACTGAGGGTTTTAACAAAGAGTTAAACTAAAAATTAAACAGTACCGGGTCTCCCTGGTGGCACAAGGGGTTAAGACACAACCTATGAAGCAATCTGCAGCCACTGTAGCACTAGTTCGAACCCCGGCCAGGGAGCTACCCACATGGTGCAGCAGACCTCTCCTGACTCGCCCACTGCTCCCCTCAGCAGTGTATTTCAGTCACTCTGCCTGTTCTGTTCCCCATTCTGTCTCTGGTAGATCCTCTCACCACCACCCCTATGCCTCTGGCCTGTACCCCAGTTCTTATATGCATAAATAAATAAATCTTTAAAAAATTAAACAGTACCATTTGCATGCCAACCACATTAAAATTAACAGGGCCAGAAATTTGTTTACTATGAAAAAGAACATCAATTGGAGAAGCAGCTGTTACTGTGATTGCTCATTTTTCAACCCCTTCACCTGCTGTGAAGACTCCGTTACAGCCCTCCCATGTGCCCATCCCTTCTACCAACGCTGTGCGTCCTTGAGGCTATAGAGGCAGAACTAGAAGAGAAACACTTACCCTATACAGTATACATCTGGGGCCTGAATACCCTGGCTGAGCCAGGGCCGGAGGCATTCTTTGGGGGACTGGCCATTCACATTGTATGTTCCCACAAAAAACCTGTCACCAAAGAGAATCAATCAATTGCTCATGAGGGAGTATGGAGTAGGGACTACATGACAGGAGAAAGCATTTTAGCCTGATTGGCTTGGTTTCAGTCTCTCCGGAGTGGAATTTAAGACATAAGAAGTGTCACATCTAACCAAGACCACTGGCTATGGCACCAAGGGGTAACCTGCCATGCTATGTGTTGCTGTGATACCTTCAAACAGTATAGGCCTTCTGTGAACTTCTACAGAACTTCTGTGAACTAGGCCTACTTAGCTTACACATTTGAGAGCCATAATCCATAAAATGATCCTTTAGTCTATGTATGTGATAGAAATGAAAAAGAGAAAAAGTACCTTGGTCATTAATCTCCAAAGGAAATCAACACCAGTGTTACCATAATTCACTGTTCACGTCCCTGAAAGTAATATTACTTTGTTGTATTCTTCCAATGCAATAATTTTAGAAGACTTAACAGAACCCTACAACCTTTTCATTTGCCTTTCAGTAATCTTATCTGATAAGACTACCAAACACTAATTTTACTTCACTGACTTCAGTTTAAGTGACTCTGCAAAGGCTCAGAGTGACAGAAAGTTACACAAAAACCAGCTATCACTCCCCTACACCACTTCAAATACATCTATAACTATTTGTAAGTTATGTCACCCCCACAGTACACCCCTACTACAGTGTCTGGCCAGAAAAGACATAGAATACATACCTGCTAATGAAGAGAGAAAGGAACCATGCATTTAGAAAAGGATGAGAGAGACTCTGTAGAAGGATCTGCTTGGAGGATTTCAATTTCAGAAAGCTGATGACACTTTTGCTTTGAAAACAGTCTAAGACACAGTTAGCTACCTGAAGTTCTGGATGTAGGTATAATCATCTTCTTTCTGTACTAGCTGTGATTTCACCATCGTCTCTCGTAATCCAAACTTCTGCACTGATAAAATATGAGCCTTGTCTGACACCATGATAGTGGAGGAGCGAACCATGTCAGTCATTTCAGACTTGGATTTATTCTGTCTAGATAAACAACAACAAAATTATCATGTTTTCATGAGTCCTCTGTGACAAAACTTGAACCGAAAGTGAGAAGTTTCCGCGCACAAACATCTTAATTGATGACTTCAACGAACATTTCTTGAGTCATTCGTGAGATTCCATTAGAGCAATATGTCAAATTTAGTCAAAAACTTTAAAGGAGGCCAAAGTGAGACTTATTTATTAACACTATCTCTCTGTGGAACTAAGTCAAGTCACATGTTTTTATTGCAGAGTACATTGGTCCAGAGATTTTTCTTAGAACATATTCACACTCTCAAGCCAGAAGAGGACATTGAAGGTTATAGAATTGAATTCCTTCAGTTTTCATAAGAGAAAAATCAGACCCAGCATCATCAGTGATCCCTCCAGCTAGATGGCCGCAGGATAAGGAGCAGAATTCAGATCTGACAATGTGTTCTGGACCCAAGTGCCTTACATAACAAGCCTATAAAAGTACCCAGATCCTTTGACTTGATAATTCAGCTTCTCTATTACATAGGAATCATACCAAAATTTTTTAAAAGTCAACAAAGTTTTTATTTTATTATGATTTGTGTAGCTTTAATAGCCATACTAAAAATTATTTAAATGAAAAATTAAAAAACTAAATTTAAATTATTCAAATGACGACATATCAAGGTAAGTAAAATATAACATAGTTCCCTAACAGAATCTTGATAATAGCTCAAGAAATGTTTATGAAGGTCACAAATTAAGATGTCGAAAGCTGAGGAGATGCCAGATAAATGTTTGTTTGGTAGCACTAGCATCATGTACATACTAAGTGAGGTTATTTTAAAATCTAGCTATGGAGACACCAAGGAGGCTCAAAAGTGGGAATCAAAGTTCTAGTTATACTTAAATTCCTTGTTGTTTAAGTGCATAAATAAAATACTGACACAGATAAGAAAGCACTGTCATCTTGACCAGATGGTTCTGGATATGATCAGTAGGGGGCAATGGAGTACAGAAAAAAATATATGGGCACGTCAGTAAAAAGGAGTAAATTAAAAGGAAAAAAAAACAACTGAAAAAGGAAGTATCTTCAAAGTCAGAAAACTTCTAAAAAAGAATGCAAGGGAGAAACCAAAATGTTTCTAGTCTCTGTTGCTAAGGTAGGGTTAGCTGAGCAGCTTCAAATCCTAGATCTGCTACTCCCAAATTCTGGATCTTGGGTGAGTTATAAATAACCCCTCTTCATCTGAGTTTCCTTAGCTGTAAAGCAGAGAAAATAATGGTAACGACCTCTTAGATAAGAGCTTCCATGTAAGCACATGGTGCCCGGCATACACAGTAAGTATATAATAAATGTCCAACAGAACTCCGGCCAGCTACCCTGGGGCAACTGACATCATGCACAGTAATGATCTCAGTTCTGTAAAGAGAAAAACCTTGCCCTAGTGAGGTACAAACAAAGGGGGAGATGCATTACCTTGGAGGCAAATGTTCAGGTTTATCCTGACCCCAGGAGCTCTGGTCCACAGGCAGACCTTTCCCATTTGGCTTCGATTCTTCCAAGTGAGAGGGACCTACAGAGAGGGGAAGAAATTAAAACCTTCTTACATATGCTTCACATACAGGCCACAGTTTATCAAATTGCAGTCCAGGAATTATTGGTATGCCACGTGTTGTTTGACGCACAGAACAGGCCTACACTGGTGTCCAGGTGAGGCTCCCTCGGAGCATACGAACGGGAGAAAATATTTCATCCAGATGTCCTTGCAGAAAACATAACTACTCCAACTAGCCCGATCTCCTTTGCTTGGAGACAGAGTGCATTATAGGAAAAAATACTGTGCAATCTACAGACCTAAGTTCTATCACCAGACCTACTATTTACTAAACTTTGACTTTGGCATCTCTTGACCTCAGTAACTTGACTGGTCCTGCCTCCCTCACAGGCTTATCACAGGGCTCAGAGTTGATATGTGCGTAAGCACTTTGAAAACCACACAGCCTATGATAAAATATAAATAATGATCTTATTACCATTTACTCGCAGTGAAACTTCAAGGAGGAAAAAAGGCAAGGGTCAGAGATCTAAAAGTGAAAGGATCTAAAGAGCTCTCTAGAGAATGAGAAGTGCTTGTCACTGTCAACAAATTACCTTGAACACCAAAGAGCCCAAGGATTATTGACACAGAAATATTTGGGCAAAGTTGTTACACCAAGATCAGTGATAAATCTGAAAAGGAAAATTAATGTCCCGATAATGTCTCTGCTCCTTGGGCCTCCCGGTGGTGCGGCGGTTAAGTGCCGTGCTGTGTCTGCAGCCTCTGCAGTGCCAGTTTGATCCCGGTCGACCATCGAGGGTCCCACATGGCACGGCAGACCTCTCCTGTCTCGCCCGCTGCTCCCCTCAGCAGTGTGTTTCGTTAGTCCTCCTGTTACGTTCCCCGCTCTGTCTCTGGTGAATCCTCTCACCTTCCCACACATCTAGCCTGTACCCTGGTTCTTGCATAAATAAATAAATTTTTGAAAAAAAAAGTCTCTGCTCCTTAAAAGTCAAATCTCTTGCCAACAGAGGGTAGCATACAGAGGCCACAGAGATGATGCTCCAAAACACAAGTTTCAGGGCACACTGGAAGCATGAAACATTACTTTAGAATTTTGTTCTGAAGACCATTACTTAACATGGATTTTTCAACCATGCATTTCACCATTCACATGAGCCAGAAAAGAAACAAACTTTGCATTGGAAAAGAAAACACAGTCAATTGACAAAAAACAATTACGTTTCAGTGCTTCTAATCAATCACCAAAACCTTTTAATTTTGCCTCCTAAAAGCCACAATATTAATATATTCCCACTCCCAAGGCACTGTACCACTGTACCAACACCAGGGTACCAACATCTCCCTTGAAAGTCTACAAAAATTTCATCTAGTCTCCCTGCCTCCTTTTTCAATCCACCCACTCTAATCCAATCTTTATTGTGGTCAGGAGATTTTTCTAAGTAAATATGACACATCAAGACCTTTTAAAAGCTCTTCCAGGCTGGCTCTTCCCAGTCTGGATCCTGAATACCATATATTATATCATAGTTGTTGCTGTTATACAAATATCCCATCAGAAACCCACTTCCTTCTTCCTCACTCTGCTCTATACAGCTATGTCCTATCCATCCAGTGGCCAGGAGTCAGCAAACATTTTCTGTAAAGGGTCAGAGAATAGATGTCCTAGGTTTTGCTGGCCACAGTCTCTTGCAACTATTCAGCTCTGCTGTTGTAGTGTAACGGTAGCCATGAGCATGGCTGTATTCCAATAAAATCTTACTTATGAACAATGAAATTTGAATATTACATAATTTTCACATCACAACATGTTATTCTTTTTAAATTCTTTTTGAACATTTAAAAATGTAAAAACAATTCTTAACTCACCAGCTATACAAAAGCAGGTAGTGGGCTGGATTTGGCCTATGGTCTGTAGTTAGCCAATTCTGGTTGTTGGCCACATCTTAGAGTTCACGTCTTAGAAGACTTCCCTGGCCCATCCTATACTGGTAAGGTGCCCTGACATTGGTGTTCTAGCTCCCTGCATTTCTCCCATCATAGCTTGATGCATTGGAACTATCTCCCTAGCTAGGCTATAAGCTTACTGAAGACAAAACTGTACATATCCCCGTCACCCAGCACACCAGTTAGCATATTATAAGCAGTTCAATCACTCAACAATTAATAGAAAATACTGGATAAATATGGGTCCCTTATGTGCCTTATATAAATATCTAAGGTCAAGTCTATAGCGTTCTTTTGGAATGTTTCAGATCTTATTCTCCATTGGCTTTAGCACAGACCAAAAATAAGAAAGAGGGAAGCAGAATAGGGTGTTTCCAGAATTCTATAATCTCACAGTTAATTAATTCTAGAGATTGAATTCTACTTAGATTTAACTTCTCTTGCTTTTTTTCTCACTGAGTGACAGAACCAAGGTATCTAAGTTAGTGAATGCATACTGGGATGCCTATTAGAATGACTGAAAGCCAAAAAACGTATAATACCAATGGCTAACAGGAAGTGGAGCAACCAGTAACTCATTCATTGGCTGTAGGGATAGAAAATGGTGCAGTTACTTTGGAAGCACTTTGATAGGTTCTTACAAAGTTAAACATAGCCTTACCATGTGATCCAAAAATCATCCTCCTGGTATTTTTTCATTTGAAAATGTATGTTCAGATAAAAACCTGCATGCAAATGTTTATAGCAGCTTTATTTAAAATCATGAGAAACTGAAACCAACCGAGATGCCCTTAAATAGGTGAATGGATCAACAAACTGTAGTATAACTATATAATGAAATATTATTCAGCAAAAACAAGAAATGATTTATCAAGCCACAAAAGACATGAATAACTCTAAAATTTATATTATTAAGTCTGAAAAAGTTACATACTGGACATGCGACACTCTGGATAAAGGAAAACTACAGAGATGATAAATAGATCAGTGGTTGCCAAGGGGGTGGGTGAGGGAGCAGTAGGATTAAATAAGTAAAGCACAGGGGACTTTTTAGGGCTTTAGGGCAGTGAAATAATTCTGTAAGAAACTAGAAGGGTGGGCCTCTCCTGGTGGCACAGTGGTTGAGCATTGGGCTACGAAGCTGCCCGCAGGCTCTGCAGAGCTGGTTCAATCTCCAGCCGCCGGCGAGGGTCCCACATGGTGCATAGACCTCTCCTGCCGCGCCCACTGCTCCCCTCAGCAGTGTATTTCATCAGTCTGTCTATTCTGTTCCCCGCTCTGGCAAATTCTCTCAACTTCCCGTGCTTCTGACTGTACCCAGTGCTTGTATAAATAAAGAAATAAATCTTAAAAAAAAAAAAAAAAACTAGAAGGGTGGATATAAGACACAGGTTTCCAAGCCCATAGACCTTTACAGCACAAAGAATGAACCCTAATGCACACAATTTTACCAAAAAAAAATCACTTACGAGATCAGGAGTTCCTTGAGTGAAATGCAGAAAATGATAAAAGAATCTACTAGTATATTATAAATGTGTGAAACACCTCACTAAAGTGGGGAGAGAAAAAGTGCTGACCTAAGTAACTTTGGAAATCCATAAAACTAAAAGCAAAAAGACACTACAAACAAGCATTATATTCTAGTTGATAATGTAGTTTCCCATAATGGGGGGTGTGTGTGGATTAAATCTGAAACCACTATATATGAATACTGGAGCTGAACAATTAAGTTAGTGAATGGTAGATGGTAGGAGTCAGATTTCTCCCTGTTGGAGTGGAAGCTTCCAGATAAATAAGGGCAGGAGGCTTCAGTGATCGATATGGTAATAAGGTAGAGCTGGAAATAGTATGAACTTACCTTAATATAGATACAGATGGTTGCATAAAGAAATATTTATAGGTATGTATATTTATAGGTAAATATATTTGATAGTATACACATATATTTCCTTTTTCTGAGTCTAGATGTAGGACACACCAGTAGCAAGGACCATACTTAATGCCCAGACCTTGGTTTTGAATGCCATTCTCCCAATAGGAAAAGCAGAGTTCCTTGTATCTGTTATTTTAGGAGTGGGCACAATGTATATATGGTGGGCATGCAGCATTTTGTGGTGCCAGAAAGCAAGAAATTGCTCAAAAAAAAAAGAAATAAAAACAAAGGCAAAAATGCTGACAGTGATAGGAGTTAAGCCTGAGGGACTCAGGATCTATTAGAAAGAGCGCCAATGGCCATAGTTGGAACAATTTCAGCAACCAAATAAAGTGGTACTGTGTGATAACTCAAGGTATAAAATAAGTGTTAGCCCATACTGATATAAATAATTGATTTTTTTTTAATGGTGGATAAACAGGGCCTCCCTGGTGGCGCAAGGGGTTAAGACACAGCACTATGAAGCTATCCACAGTACCCCAGCAAGGGAGGTGACCCACATGGTGCAGCAGAACTCTCCTGTCTCGCCCGCTGCTCCCTGCAGCAGTGTGTTTCAATAGACCTGCCTGTTCTGCTCCCCGCTCTATCTCTGATGAATCCTTATATACACACACGCACATCTGTACCTCTGTCCTACACCCCAGTTATTGTAAGTATAAATAAATAAATCTTTTTTTAAAAAAAAAAGATTTATTATAGCAGAGAAACCTGACCACGTTGACCTCAGCCAGATGATCAAGGTTCAGGTCCACAGTGATTTGACGCTGACAGTCATACCTTGATATGCTGTGGTAAAAATAGACTTCACATCTGTTGCCTTCCTTGTAAAACAGATAACTTCTGTCTAACCATGAGGAAACACCAGACAAAACCAAGCTGAGGGCCATTCTACAAAACACCTAACCAGAGTCCTCAAAACTGTTAGGTCATCAAAAACAAAGAAAGTGACAGTCACAGCCTAGAGGAGCGTAAGGTGGTAAGATGACTTGTGTAATGTGGGATCCGAGGTGCGTTCCCAGGACAAAAAAGGGACACAAGGTTAAAACAAAGGAAATCTGAATAAAGGATGGACTTCAGTCAATAATTTATCAATTAGTGGGCCTCCCTGGTGGCGCAAGGGTTAAGCACCGCACTATGAAGCAATCCGCAGCCTCTGCAGCATAAGTTGGATCCCCAGCAGGCCAGGGAGCAACCCACATGGCACAGCAGACCTCTTCTGACTCACCCGCTGCTCCCCTCAGCAGTGCATTTCAGTCTGCCTGTTCTGTTTCCTACTCTGTCTCTGGTAAATCCTCTCACACACACCCCACACACATCTCTGGCCTGTACCCCAGCTCTTGTATGCATAAATAAATAAATGTTTTAAAAAAATAATTTATCAATAGTGGTTGTTAACTGTGAAAAATGTGCCATAACTAATGTGAGGTAATAGTAGAGTGTGGAATATATGGGATCTCTGTACTGTCTTTATAATTTTTTCTGAAAATCTAAAACTATTCTTAAATTGAAATGCTTATTTTAAAAAAAAAGTCATAGGGGCCTCCCTGGTGGTGCATTCACACTATCACCACTGCAGCAGCCTGAGTTCAATCCCCAGCCAAGGCGCTAACCCACATGATTAGCAGACCACTCCTGTTTCACCCGCCACTCCCCTCAGCAGTGTATTTCAGTAGATCTTCCTGTTCTGATCCCCACTCTGTCTTTGGTGAATCCTTTCACCCCCTGCACCTGGCCCACACCCCAGTTTTTCTATGCATAAATATTTTTTTTTTAAATTTAAAAGTCATACTAAGGACTGATATAGAAACTCTTTGAATGGTTTATCTAGTCTCTGCATCACCTCCCAGTCTCTTTCTAACCGCTGCCTCGGCCCCTGTCTCCACAACTCTTATAACCTTCAAGTTTGCTAACCTTCAAGTTTCCAAATCCAGTGGTCACTCAATTTTCAACTAAGTCCACTGCTTCCAGCAGTACTTTATGGACAACCACTCCCTCTTTCAATAAACACGTCCTTTCTTCCTTGAAGGCACCTCCTTTCCCCATCTACCACCACTCCCTACCTCCAAGAAAGATTTCAGGCAAGGTGCTAGTAATGACCTATCCTCTAGCTACACTCTTTCTCATCTGGGCAACCTCATCGGCCATTTACCCTCAACATCGCTAAACTTCAGGGAAGTGCAAGTCAAACCACGATGAGTGATCGCCTCACACCCGTTAGAAAAGCTATTATCAGGAAGAAATAACAAGTATTGGTGAAGATACAAGAAAAAGGACCCTTTGTAAACAGTTGGCTTACAGTTGGAATGTAAACTGGCACAGCCACTATGGAAAACAGCACAGAGTTTCCTCAAAAAATTAAAAATAGAACTACCGTATGATCCAGTAATCCCACTTCAGGTCATTTATCTAGAGAAAGTGAAAATACAGAGGAAGACAGCTACCCCTCCCATTTTCATTGCAGCAGTATTTACAATGCCAAAATGCGAACAACCTAAGTGTCCACTGATGGATGAATGGATAAAGAAAATGTAGTAAATCTAGACAATGGAATATTTTCAGCCTTAAAAAACAAAGAAATCTTGCCATTTGTGACAATATGTATGGAACATGAGGAAGGGCATTATGCTTAAGTGAATGAAGTCAGAGACAGACAAGCATCATTGACCGTACTTACATGTGGAATCTAAAAAAGTCAACATAAACAAAATACCTAAGCTCCCAGATACAGAGAACAAAATGGTGACTGCCAGAGGCAGGGCACAGAAGGTGGGCAAAAGGTGGGGTCAAATGTTACAAACTCCCAGTTGTACGATAAGCAAGTTCTGGGGATGTGATGGACAGTGTAGTGACTACAGTAAAGAATATTGTATTGTATATTGCAAGTTGCTAACAGGGCCTCCCTGGTGGCCCAGGGGTTAAAGTCTCGGTGCTATCAAGCTATCCCCAGTCACTGCAGCATGAGTTCGATCCCTAGACAGGGAGCTAACCCACATGGCACAGCAGACCTCTCCTGCCTTGCCCACTGCTCCCCTCAGCAGTGTATTTTAATAGATCCATCTGTTCTGCTCCCTACTCTGTCTCTGGTAAGTCCTCTCACACCTTCCACACCTCTGGCATAGACCCCAGTTCTTGTATGGATAAATAAATAAATCTTTAAAAAAAGAAAGAAAGAAAGAAATTTGCTAAGAGATCTTAGGAGGTTCTCAACACACACAAAAAAAATTCTGTAACTATGTATAGGGATGAATGTTATTAGACTTACTGTGGTAATCATTTTCTATCAAATCATGATGTTGTACAACTGAAACTAATAAGTCAATTATAGCTCAATTTAAAAAAAAAAAAAAGCTCACTGATCACTCCAAAATTTACATCTCCAGCCTGAACCTTTCACCTGAACTCCAGATTCCTATAGTCATTTCCCCTCTTAGTCCTCTTCTTAATAAATGGCTCTATCATTCAACCAGCTGCTCAGAATAAAAGCCCAAGATTCACTTATCACTCCTCTTTTTTCACCTTATACACACATCTAATTCACTGGTAATTCAGGTAAATACTACCTTCAAAAATATACTTGTAAGTTCTCTTTTTGAAGGTGGAACTTCTATTTTTGAACTTCCATGCTTACCCTTCTGTCATTTTCTGTGTAGCAGCAAAAGTGAATGTGGAAAAAAAAAAAAAAAGAAAGTAAGTCACTATATCAGATGATTCCCATCCCATTCAGAATTAAATCCAATGCCCTGAATAGAGCTGCTAAGGCTCTATCTAAGCTGGCCTCTGCCTCTCCTTGGTCTCACGCACCGCGCTCCACCTCACTCAGGCTCCATCTTGCCATACTTCCTTTTTCTTGTTTCTGGATCAGGTTAAGCTTATTCCCAAGCCAGGGCCTTTGCTCTTGCTGACCCCTCTGCCTGCAATGCTCTTCGTCCAGATCTCCACAGTGCTCGCTCCATTTCACCCAGGCCTCTGCTCAAATGTCAGCGGCCCCACACACCCTACCTAACAGGCCACACCACCCCACATCACTGCCCCTTGCTCCAAAGGTTCAGAGCACCCTTCCTGTCACAATAACTTGTTCAAAGTGCTTCCAAGCCAAAAAAATACCTAACAGTTCTGTTTAAGTATTCAAAATAAACAACTAAGTATTAAAGTCCTAATAACTTAATTCCCATAAGAATTAAGTGACAGTTTGGAAAAAAAAATACACAGAAATAAAAAAAAAAATGTTTCTATTTCATCTTAACTAACCACAGTTTCCTATGGAGGAGGCAAGTGTGCCTGATGGGTGCTGTAGGACTTATCAGGCCCTGAAACCCAACCTTCCACGTTGGTTTTGGTGTGGTACTTGTTTTTGATCATAGCAGCCACTGAAAAACCAGCTTCACAAAGATGTGTTGTTGAATGGAATACAGCACCATCTAATGTCGAAGCTATGAACTACTGTGAGTTAGACTTTCCTCCGGAGTTCAACAGATGCCCAGTATCTGTTTACCCTAACACATTTAAAAGTTCCAGTGTCTTGAGTTCACTGCAGTAGCTCAGGGTGCCTCGGCACAGTTTAGGAACCAAAATATTGCTATTCCTTTGTTCCCTTTTAGTACCACGATGTGACCAGCTACTTCCTCTCTGCGGGTCTTAGTGTCTTCATCTATAAAGTATGACTTTAACAGAAATACCTACTGGTGCTTTATAATATGCCAAGGCAAGCTAAGGAATAAGAGTTCTCTGCATGTCAGTGCTTTCTGAGGACTCACTCAGGATTTTGTTTCTTTGGGGAGCTCTGGACAGCCAGACTGAAAGGCTCATCCCCGAGTACCCCGCTTATGCCCCTGTACTGAGCAGAGGGTCACCCTGCAGACCTACATTTTGTCGATGCTTTCCCTGTACCTCTCCTGGCCCCAGCCCAGCAGCAAGGACTGGAACATCTTCATTCGTGACTCTATGGATGGAAACTTTAAGGCATGATTTGGGGGATTTCCAGCCACAGGGCAGTCTTCTCGGAATCTCTTCTCTCCTGAACCTGGCATGGAAGCTGGCTGTCAGCAACTGTTTACCAAACTGACCGTCACACAGCCCCATGGTTTCCTCTCTGGCTGCAGCTTCTTGTCCTGCCTCCTCCCCTGCTTCCCTACTCCCAACCTTGCCCTTTTCCAACCTCACACCTCCAAACCCTTGTCACCCAATCAGGTAGGCGATGTCTGGGATTTTTTCCTTTGTTCCCACGTTCTCGCTCACCAGATCCTACAAATCCTCACTCCTAACTATTTGTATACTTGACCCTCTTCCCTATCCCTACTGCCATGCCTTAGTTGAGGCCCTTCTGGAAAGAATATGCAATGATTTCCCTGGCTCCATTCTCAGTCCTAGCAATCCATTCTGCCAACATCTAGAAGAAAATGCCAATCCGAGATCATTCTTTTTTTTTTTATTTTTTAATTTTTAAAGATTTATTTATTTATACTAGAACCTGGGGGGGGGGAGGGTATAGGCCAGATGTGTGGGAGGGTGAGAAGATTCACTAGAGACATAGTGGGGAACAGAATAGGCAGATGGACTGAAGACACTGCTGAGGGAAGCAGAGGGCGAGGCAGGAGAGGTCGACCGTGCCATGTGGGTCTCTCCCTGGCTGGCCAGGAATCGACCTGGCACTGCAGAGGCTGCAGACAGCTTCACAGCACTGCGCTCAACCCGCTGTGCCACTGTGGAGACCCTGAGGTCATTCTTATTCATACACTCTCTCAATAACATCTGTCATCTTTGGAATAAAACCTACACCTCTGAGTATGAACACAGGACCTTTATACTGAACCCCAGACTACCTTTCTGGCCTCATTGCCACCACCCACTCCAACCTCTTCTCCTCCACCCCCCAGTCCAGTCATACCAAACTCTATCTTTTCGGATGTTGCCTCCTCACCACACTCTGGTTCAGGGTACATCCTAACTAACCCTAACCACGAATTCCAGTGTCATGTGATGAATGTCAAACTCATCCTTCAAGACTCAATTCAGGAGTCATCTCCTTCAAAAAGCCCTTACTGGCTTGCTCCTACTCTCACACACCCGGGACCTACCTGTATCAAGGCATTTACCGCAGTGGAGCCATAACTGTGTTTAGTTCTTTATTTGTCTTACCTTTTCAGCTACACCACAAACTTCCTGGCAGCAGAGACTCATGTTTATTTTATCTGTGGACCCCAGCTTACTGAGTAGGAGCCAACTTAGCAGTTCATGTGTAACTATATGTATAAAAATGCAGAAGTGTTCTTTTTTGTTGTTGCAAGTTCTGTGCATTGCACTGCATACTCTGCAGAACAAAATCCCTCTCACATGCCTTGCTAAATAGATAACTTGACCCTGAGGCTCCTTCCTTAGCCCTCCTTCCAAGCTGCAGTAGCATCAAACACAGATCTACAATCCCTTATCTGAAACCCATGGGGCCAAGGGAATTTTGGAATTCAGAATATGGGGGAGTTTAGTAATACATTACTTCTGCTGTAGATTATATAACACCCCCAGCTGGGTCTGAGATAACACCCCTTCAAATATATATCCATGGTGCAACTTTAAGTAGTAACACTTAGTAGGATAAATATTTATTTAGTAGGATAAATAAAGCCTATAGAGTCTTATGTCAGTTCAAATAAGTCTTACTGCCAAATTGAGCCAGACTTACAAAAAATTATTTTTCAGTCTTCGGAGCTTTTTGCATTTCAGAACTGCTGATAAGGGTTTGTGGAGGATAGTTAAGGGCGTGTTCTGACATATCTGTATGTGTCAGAAAGGCCTGGAGTATGTGTCTACAGACATACTTACAAAGACATATTTACAAAGACAAACACGCCTGCACGTGGGTAAGTCAGGAAGGGGACACACCAAAATGTCAATAGCAGTCATTGTGAGAGGTAGGATTTCTTTTACTTTTTGCTTACAGGTACTTCCAAAGTTAGCTACAATAACATATATTTTCTGTATAGGAAATAAACAAGCAAACAGCTAAACACATAGACACACAGTGCAAAGGTTTTGGAGTCAAGGGTAGTGTCCATGACAGATATTGCCACCACTTGTTCTATGACCTTGAGCAACCATCTAACTTCTCTCAGCTTCTGCTTCCTCAGCTGAATAGCGATAACAGTCTCTGTCTGCTGTGGTTGCCGCCTTCTTTTCCTATGGTTAACTATCCCTCGCTGCATGGACAAAAGGTGCTTAGAAGCCAAACCCGACCTTCTGAAGGCCCAGATCTATAGAACAAAGACAGGAGGCAAGTCCTTCATTTCAGAGTCTTGTAGCCGGGCCTCCCACTGACTTGGGTCATGGCATCACATAGGGAAAAGGAGTAGAATCATAGCTAAATCCAAGTACCCCACTGCTTTTGAGACCTGTCTGAGAGGCAGCAACATCATTTCTTAATTCAACCGCCCCTCTGTCTCTTCCTTTTGCTCCATTCCCCCACCCTCACATGTGCCCTAGTTATTTAGAGGTACTCCCCAAGAGCTAGACTATTGCTGCCCAATAGAACTTTCTGTGACGATGGACACTGCAGAATGAACTACCCGAAACAGTAGTCACTAGCCACATTTCAATCTTGTTCTCTCTCCCTTCTACAAGTGCCATCAGCCATGGAAGTCGATTCTAAACGGAGCTGTCCAGCCCTGCCTGTGCTCAGTGCTGCACCGCCCCCCACCCCGGGCCCGTCTACTGGATGTTTCTACAAGATGTTGGTACATGAGTGGGTCCCATGTAAAACTGTGGCGTGGCTTCTGGGCTCTCCTTCTGTCACTAGCACCATTGCTCTTGTCCATCAGGTTTCAATCCTGCCATTTGCTCATCCCTCTGCTCGGGCCCCCAGAACCAGCAGGCCATCAATCTCTTCAGTTGCACAGCTGCCTTCCTCTAGGCCATCCTCCCCTCACCTGCTACCTCAAAGAGATCTACCCAGCTAAGAGATTTCCCACTTCCTCCTACCCAATTTAGTCTCTGAACTTGGTCAGATTAAAATCTGATTTCATCTCTCCCAGCTCTTAAACTTTGCATAGTCCACCACTATCTGCAAGTTAAGGTCCAAGCTGGTTGAACTGGCATAGTTCAATTGGCACTACTCCCTCTCCCCACCCACCACCAGAGGCAGCACCATCCAATCAGACAGGCTGCCGATGTGTGCCACCCTCCCTCTGCCACTACAGAAAGTCTCTCCTATTTCAAGCCATCTTAACTCCCAACCACCTTCATCCTTGGGAGTCATTTCTCTGGATTCAGAAGGCCTTCTTGTCCACAGAACTTGTTTGACACTTTAAGAGAAAGTAGAGTATTTTTGCAGCCTTGGACTTTAGACCAGTGATTTTACTCACTCCACCCATTACCTCACATGAGACCTCAAGCAAATTACTTAATTTGTTTCCTCATTTGTAAAATGAGGATAACACCACCCACCTCAGAGAGAAGCCAAAAGGATAAACAACTGAAATCAAAATGGATCAAGAGCCTAACCCCGTGCCTGATACCCAGCAGAGAATGAGGACTGTTAGCTCTTTTCCTTGTGGGCCACCACTCCTGATCCCCCAATGCCTGGACAAGAGTGACCACCATCTCTGGAGAACTCTCTAAGAGCCAGGGACTGTGCTAAATGCTTCATGTGCTATTGCTGATCTTTGGCCTCATTTTACGGATAAGGATACAGAGGCTCAGAGCAGAGAGCAGACAGGCCCAAGGACAGAGCCAAGTCAGGAAATGGCACAATGGACAGTAAAACCCAGATCTGCTTGACTCCATGGCTCTCCTTTTACAAATATGTGCACAATGTCTTCAGGGAGAACATAAACCCTGAGTGGTCAGTACTATCTGAAGAGAAGAGATACATCTGCTTGGATAACAAAACAAAAGTACCCACATACCTCCACAGGATGTGTGGGGGTGTGGCTGTCACTAGTGGGTGACACGTCCTCCCCTTCCTGAGCATCGACTAGATAGGTCAAGGAGGAGAAGATCCTTCCTATCTTCTCAATCACTGGCCTTGGCATTCCATTCCCAGCTCACTAGAAGAACCCGTAAAACCATGTCAGCAAAAAGCCTGGCAGCTCAAAATGGCAGGAGTATGTGGACTGGTTCCATGTTTATCAGTGACACCACACTGTGGACACGTCATCGGGACCTATCCCATGGGCTCTCTCAGTCTAAGGCAGGCAACGCACACCAGCAAGCACTAAGTTCAATTCATATGGAGATAAACAGACCCAGATCAAATTATCCAGAATCCAAGTCAGGCTATGTTAATGACAGTGAAAATAATATAATCATGACTAATATTAATAGCAAATACTTATGCTTACCACATGCCAAGCCTGGCTTTAACCACTTAATGTACATTAAATCTTCAGAACTAATCCATGAGGAAGATGCAATTTTTTTTTAAAGATTTATTTATTTATTTATTTTTAAAGAGGCATGTATTATTTATTTATCTGTTTGTTTGTTTGTTTACACATGCACTGGGTATAGTCAGAAGCACGGGAGGGTGAGAGAATTCACCAGAGCCAGAGTGGGGAGCAGAGCAGGCAGAAGGACCGAAGTACACTGCTGAGGGGAGCAGCGGGCGGCAGGAGAGGTCTGTGCGCCATGTGGGACCCTCCTCCGGTGGCCGGGGAGCAGCCGGGGATCGAACCGGCTCCGCAGAGGCTGCGGGCAGCTTCGCAACCCAGTGCTCAACCGCTGCGCCACCGGGGAGGCCCGGAAGATGCTATTATTATCTGCATTTTACAGAACAGGAGATAAACACTAAACACAGAGAAGTTATGTAACTTGCCTAAGAACACACAGCTAATAAATGACACAACCAGATTCAAACCAAGGAATCTAGCTTGATGGTCCATACGCCTCAGCAATAAACGATATTAACTATCAGAAAAACATGGGGTTCAGAAAGCATCTCTGTGACAGAAGATAATTTCAGCACAAAGTCATGGCATTATGGTAAGCCCAGACTAAGTAGTATAAGAAGAAATGAAAGGCTTTGCTTGAGAAGCAGCAGGAGATACAAAAGAGTGTAGGCGTTAGGGCTCCAGCACTAGACTCAAACGTCAACATGCATTCTAGTCTCAACTCTGTCACTGACCCTCTCTAGGTCTCAATCTCCCAATCTCGAAAATGGTCTTTTGTGGCACAATGAAGCCTGTAGACCCACAATAAGAAATGGAAACTGCTAATAGTAATACTAGTCATAACAATGAGATGTCATTTTTCTAATTTTGCTTTTTCATCATACATTTCTGTTAAATACATTTAGGACCAAACTGTAAGACTTGGGATGCCACGTGGAGTTTGGCTTTTACTCTTATGACAAAGGGGAGCTAAGTATATGGCACGCAATACACAAGGCAGAAAACTCTTGGGGACAGCCCACAACAAAGGGCACCAGTATTAAAAAGAACGCAAAGAACCCATTTTTCCTATTTCGGCTTGGCCACCACCTCAAATAGTTCTGTTAGTTTCTTAAACGTCAGGTAACCCTGCTTCTCAGTTTTCTTTCTTTTTTGAAAAAAAAAATTTTAAGTACCATAGATCTGGCATTTAAAATGAGCAGAGACAGCTCTAAAAACATATCCTATGCCCTGTAGACTTTAAAGTCCTCATCTCAAAATACAATCTGCACCATATACAAATCCAATGTAAGTTAGCACCAACTGACTTTCAAGGAGGAAGACCACACAGCAATGATATCACAGCAACAGGCTGCAGCATGACAGGCTGCTGGAGAGATGAGGACTTTTTCCTCCAGGCTCTCTCCCTTCACTGGACCTTCCGTGAACTGCCTGTGGTCTAGTGATAAAGCTGAAAGAGAAGTTAGCAAGAGCACACCAGGAAGGCGGTGGGGGGAAAGTGCAGAGCATGCTCAAAGAGGAAGGGGCAGGAGCTCCACAGAGGCAGGGCAGGCGGCAGCACTCAGGACACCAGGTTTCTTAAGTTCAAACAAAGGAAGGCATTTTTTGGACACTTACTGATATACAAAGCGTTAAGCAGCACTTGGGAGAAGGCAAAATGCTATGGGTAGCAAGTTCCAGCTTGTCAAAATGTACCTAAATGAGCAATCACGGAAGACTTGAAAAAGCACAGGGCTTTGTCTAGAAATAATAAGCAGTCATGTTTGAAGTCAGATGGAAACAAAGGTAAGTCGTGGCAGATAAGACAAGAAAAGGGGGCTGAAGCTAGGCTGTGCATGACTCAAATACCCTTGTAAAGAAGCTGAACTTTATTCTGTTGGCAACAGGGCGTGACACCACATTCACATTCACATACAAAACAGCAGGACGTGAAAAAATTCTTTTCTAGGGCCTCCCTGGTGGTGCAAGGGGTTAAGATGCAACCTATGAAGCCATCAGCAGCCTCTGCAGCACAAGTTTGATCCCCAGCCGGCCAGGGAGCAACCCACATGGCACAGCAGACCTCTCCTGCTCCCCTTAGCAGTGTATTTCAGTCAGTCTGCCTGTTCTGTTCTCCATTCTGTCTCTGGTGAATCTTCTCACCCCCCACACCTCTGGCCTGTACCCCAGCTCTTGTATGCATAAATAAAAATAAATCTTTAAAACAAAACAAAAAAAATTCTGTTCTAAGGAGACCCCGAGGGAGGAGACTGAAGATCAGGAAGACTTATCAGGAGACCCCGCAACAGTTCAGGAAAAAGGATACCAACATGAACTCACAAGGGATTTTAAAATGCGGGCAGACAGGACAGGCACTATAGAAAACCAATGGATAGCACCTGGTTATCAGATGGAAGAGAAGGGAGCATCAAGGATGACTGAGGTTTTTAAAAGTGACTTATGAACACAAAAGAAACTGGAGGGAGGGAAGGGGTAAAGATGACAGATGACAAGTGCAGTTATTGGGAAGAAACCAGCCAAGAACAGACCCCAAAAGGGGCAGCGAGTCTTTAAGCTCTTAGAAGTAGGAATTTGCAATTCTTAAATGTGTTTCCCAAACAAAAGCACCCCTAAAAACAATTTTGCATTCTTAAATCCAGTGTGACATTCCAAGATACAAACATTCACTCCCATTTTACCAAGGGGTGGGGGTAGGAAAGTCAAGAAACATAACTACTATTGTCCCAAGGTGCCATCACGAAAGTAAAAATAAAGCTATCCAGACCCCTTAGATAAACATTTTGTTCAAATCCTCACCATTCATATTTGTTAGCTTCAGTTCACAAGCATTACTGGTAAAGTCACAAATTTGTTATAGGATATTTTAAGCAAGAAAGAAAACATACAAATTGGCTGGAGTCTATGTTCCAACCCTGTCTTTCTCTAATATATAAATGTTGATGCCTCCCTCTTCTGAACCTTCTGTCCCTGAGGATTTTCCTTTGCAGAGCTCCACTTCTTTTTTTTTTTTTAAAGATTTATTTATTTATTCATACAAGCACTGGGTACAGTCAGAAGTGCAGGAGGGTGAGAGAATTCACCAGAGCCAGAGCGGGTAGCAGAACAGGCAGACTGACGAAGTACACTGCTGAGGGGAGCAGCAGGCGTGGCAGGAGAGGTCTGCATGCCATGTGGGACCCTCGCCTGCTGGCCAGAGATTGAACCGGCAGCTTCGCAGCCCAGCACTCAACCGCTGTGTCACCAGGAAGGCTCTGCAGAGCTCCACTTCTTTTTTTTTTTAAAGATTTATTTATTTATTTATTTCTACAAGATTGATTGATTGATTTATACAAGCACTGGGTACAGTCATAAGCGCGGGAGGGTGAGAGAATTCACCAGAGCCAGAGCGGGGAGCAGAGCAGGCAGAAGGACCGAAGTACACTGCTGAGGGGAGCAGCGGGCGGCAGGAGAGGTCTGCGCGCCATGTGGGACCCTCCTCCGGTGGCCGGGAAGCAGCCAGGAATCGAACCGGCGCTGCAGAGGCTGCGGGCAGCTTCGCAACCCAGCGCTCAACCACTGCGCCACTGGGGAGGCCCCAGAGCTCCACTTCTAACTGAAGGTCTGTGGATCACCTTTCCTGCTCTAGTCTCCTACTGTACAATCTCCAAACAACCTGTTTTCAGAAGCAAAGAAAAGTCTTCTGGGGGTTCTCCTGTACTAGAAACAAAATCGAGGTTAAATGGGACAAAGGAGGAAAATGGAGTACAGAATAACAAAAGGAGGGGGTAAAAGATGACAGTTCTCTTTCATTTAAAGAAACAAGTGTTCCGAATTAATTTGCTTAGAAGCCTGCAGAGCTTCCTACAAATGCAGAGATGAAGGGTGATGTTTCTACCTCCAGGATAAACATCTAGGAAAGTTCATTCGTTCCATGCTAGAAAGATATGATAGTAAGACATCTGACTTATTGACACGGATAGAGCAAAGTTCCAGAGCTTCAAGGGGGTGGTGGGGAGGAAGGAGAGAAAAAAAAGAAAGAACGGGAGAGTGAGAGGGGGTGGGAGGAGGGGAAAGAGAGACACCCACCAGGACCAAGCCACCCGTGGGCTATTTTCCTACATTCTCTCTGGCTTCTACTCTGGTAATCTACGTTATGCGTTATGCTACCCTGGGATATAAATAGCATTCATTTCCTTTCTCAAGCCAGACTTTAATGCTTTGTTTCCTGGGTCCAGGGGAAAAACTACTCAGAGCTCATCTCATTTTAAATTTGAATTACTACAAAGCTAGCTCACTTTGAATCAACCATGGACTAAGAAAACCACTTCAAAAGACCAAACTGAGCATCCCTGGTGGCGCAAAGGGTTAAGCACCGCAGTATGAAGCAATCCGCAGCCTATGAAGCATGAGTTCGATCTCCAGCTGGCCACGAAGAAACCCACATGGCCGAGGCAGACCTCTACTGTCTCACCCGCTAATCCCCTCAGCAGTGTCTTCAGTCCGTCTGCCTGTTCTGCTCCCCGCTCTGTCTCTGGTGAATCCTCTCACCCCCTACGTCTCTGGCCTGTTCCCCAAATCTTGTATGCATAAATAAATAAACCTTAAAAAAAAAAAAGACCAAACTGTGTTGTCATTATCACTTCATTAAATTAGCCTGGAATAGCTTTAGTAGGACTTCTGAGTAACTGTTTCCTTCCTAATGCAAGGCTCAGAATCCTCCAGAACACAGCTCCAGGACTTTGCATGTGCCCAGGATGAAATGCAGGGCAACACTTTGAATGATGACTTGGATGAGTACTGACTCCCAGGCAGGATCATCCAAGGGGTTTTCTGGATAACAGCACCATCAATTGCTCAGCATAATAGGAAAGAAAAGGCTACACACAAAAAAACAGCAGTTAAGTAAGCGGGAAGCAGAAAAGCCCCTATTTACAACAGCTACTTGTCTGAGGCCAATGCAAGGTCTTAGCAGCTGCAGAAGCCAAAAGAATTGGATGAATAGGCTGCCACTGGAAGCACTACATCCCACTGCAACATCACAACTTAGTTCAAAGACACCAGTCTGAATGTGGAGACAGGGGCTCCAATATAAAACGAACTTCACATCTGTACCATAAACCCTACCATGGTTGACACCCCTGTATCCAGCAGAGACAAACCAAAGAAAAGAATGGACATTTTGTAGAGAATTATCAAAGCATCCTTTCTCTATCAAGGCAAAGGCAAGAAGTGAAGACTGAATTCACCTTGGCTCCGCAAATACCCAGACCGACAAGGACCAAGTCCTGCTGGGCCAAACCTACACACACTTACCTCTAGTTATGAACCTTCAGATCCCTCTCTATCAAACTGTCAGTTCCTGGGATAACAGTTTCTCCCCAAACACACTGCAAGTAGCATTTCTAAGTCGCCTTTTTTGCCTCGGGTTGGCTCCCCAGGCTATCGGGAAGTAGGTACTCTGATCATATGTACCTAGGAAGAAACAAATCTACTACGTGTTTCCCTTGGGGTCTGGACTGTCCAGACCATCCAGATGAGGTCCAAAAGTTCCTCTTACCTGTGGTAGGTGTAACTCTTCTCTGAGACCAGAGCAACTCTGGAAACAAAGATGACCCAAACAGAGCTGGGGTTCAGTGCCATTTCTTTAACATGAGCAACTTAGCAATTAGTATTATAACTCCACTTACCATAAGGACAAATCATTTTTAACTAAAAATGAAACGAAATTCTCGGTTTGGTTTCACCAGCATGTGGCCAATTTTTGTGTTTTGAAAGAAACACAAAGATTGTGAGGTCACTGCATATTTATCACCCAGGGGCAGATAACTGACTTCAGAGCTGTCCTGACTTCTCACAGGTCTCCCTCTACTAAGATACTGAGCACTCCCACAGCCTGGGCTGGCATGCTGGCTGAAAAGACAGAACCCACCTTCTTCTGTTCTTCACCTGTGGTCTGGATTCTGGCAGCCTCTTTCAAAGGGGGCAGGACCTGTCCCAGCACCTGGCCCAGAATACCATGGAAATGGAAGCAACAGCTGTCTCAAGATCAACACTTCAACTGAACTGAGATAAGCGCATGAAAGATGTAAACTATCAACAAGAAAAGAAAGAAAAAAAAAAGATGCAAACTAGCAGCTCCATCAGGTGCTCGACTGACCGCATCTGCGGTGGCTGCAATAAAGGGAAAGCGCAAGCACTGAGGAAGTCCTTTGCTCGTCTTGTTTCCTCTCATTTTACAAACTTGTGCAACATGCTATTCCCCACCCCTCATAGTTTCCATGCCTTGTAAGAGCAAGTGGAGTGCTGGCCCAAATTTTACACAGCTACCTGACACACTCTTCATGGCCCTTGAGAAAAGGGGCACAAAGGATACTAGTGGTCATGGCCAAGCTTGCAGATAACTGGAGCTACATCCAAGAGAAAAAAGCACCAGGGAGCCCTTGCAGAAAACCTAGGAGCCATACAGAGAATCCAGGTCTGCAGGTCCTCCCAAAGAACCAGACTGACCCAAATTGCTGCCCTGGGCCTCTCCATCCCCCAAAGACAACCTCTGGCTCAACAATTGGCCTTTTGTGCTGCACAATATTATCCACCAAGGGCTGGGTGGAAAAAAATCTAGTCCCTTTCACCTGTAACCTCATCCTGGCCTCCAGTCCCAGAGCACACTGCTCTCCTGGACTCCAGGTCTGCGCACAAACCACACTATCAGGGACTGAAGACCGAGGAGAGGGCCAGACAACCCCCCACACTCCCCATTCCTCACCGCAGGGAAGGCTTTGTTGTGGGGGGTGCGCCTCCACCCACTCAAGCCACACTCGGGCGGACAGGATTAAAGAAACTGACCGAAGGGCAGGATGGAGAAACGGAGATTCAGGGCGGGCGAGAGACCGACCCCAGGTCACACAGAGAGTCAGGGACGGAACCTGACCACAAGCCCAGCCTCGGGTTCCCCGAGTCCCCCGCCATCCCCCATCACGCCCGGCTAAGAATAACATTCCCACGGAACATCAGCCGAGTCCCCGCCTCCGAAGGGCCAGGACCTTGATCTCTGCCCCGTGCGTCCACCCGCCAGCCCACAGGCCCTGCCCCCCCGAGGGTCGGACCCGCTGCCTGCCCCGGCCCAGGCCCGCCACCCGGCTCCCCACCGCCCCCCGGACCTGCAGAGTCGCGTTCCCGAGAACCAGCGGCGGCGGACATTTCCCTGCCAGCTTCCTCAAGCTCTTCATCGCACCGCCCGCCCCGCCCCCAGAGGGGTCCGCCCCGCCCCCCGGGGAGCCCGCCCCCCGCATGCCACCTGCACCAATCGAAGGCAGGTATGCTCCATGGCCCCGCCCCTAATCAGAATGGGTACCGCCCTCTTAGGCTGGGCCTCCTCCAATCCCCGCCGCTCTTTTCGAGACCGACACTTGTCTCGGCCAATTCTCGCGCGCCCCGGACAGGTACCTGGGGCCGAGTTCCAACCGCGCGGTTTGGTGCACCTGTATGGAGACAGCCACAGGAATTCCGGATCAGGGGTCGCTGGGTCGAAGCCTATGGGAGAAACAAGGAGGGAACACTAAGCAGGGGCTTGAAGAGCCGGTTCTACCTCTGTATTGTCATCGCATGACCGTGAGCAAATTGCTAAGCCTCTCAGGATGGACTCCAAGCCTGTTTTCTGTGCCCACAGGACGGGTGAAGAATGTGAAAAAAGACGTGCTCTTCCACGGTGGACCCGCACCACTCCTCCGACCTTCTGGTAACTGTGCCAAGGTCTGTGCTTCATAAGTATATTATCTCCTTATCCTCACCACCAACTTTAGGAGGTAGGAAGCGATTATCCCATGGCAACTGAGCTCAGAGAGGCCAAGCCTAAGGTCACAGTGAGGTGAGGAGCAGAGTCAAATATTTGTTAGAGAAAAAGTAGGTTAGGGACTTTATCTATAATCTCCATCGGCAACTTGCAAGACATTCAAGATAAATATACACTCCAAGTAAAAACCTTGTGCTTGCTGTGAAATTGATGACCTTCAAGACAAAACCTTCCGGGCCTCCCCCGGTGGCGCAGCGGTTGAGTGCTGGGCTGCAAAGCTGCCGCAACCTCTGTAGCGCCGGTTCAATCCCCCGCCGCCAGCCAGGGTCCCACATGGCACGCAGACCTCTCCTGCCGCCCACTGCTCCCCTCAGCAGTGTACAGCAGTGTACTTTGTCAGTCTGCCTGCTCTGCTCCCCGCTCTGGCTCTGGTGAATTCTCTCACCATCTCGCGCTTCTGACTGTACCCAGTGCTTGTATAAATAAATAAATAAATCTTTAAAAAAAAAACAAGTCCTTCCATCCCCCGCATAACCAGATCGCCATTCCTAGCAATTCTTGAGTCTCTTCTACCTCTCAAACCCAGGCCTGACCCCCAAACACTTGCTGTTAATGCCTATGCTGCCCGATCCCTTTCAACTGCGTGAACCTGATCAAACTGAACCGGACCTGTCAGCACATCATAAGTAAAGAGAGCTGGGCCCCAGTCCTGACAATGGCACTGTCAGACACAGCTTTTAGATTATGTTCAGCATTTACATGCTATCAACCCATGCACTGCTGCATATGATCCTCACAAAACTCTTGGAATACTAGTTTAGGCACATTCAAATTTTCAGTTCACACAGAATAAAGCCAAGACCTGACTTCTCACAGAAGGTCTCCCTCCACTTAGAGTCTGAAGTGCATCTAAGAAATGGCACAGCCGAATTTGAACTGAAATCTCTGGACAACATGGGCTCCAGAGTTAGAAGCTGAGATTCCAAATGTGCTCCTGTTATTTGAATTGATAAGTGACACTGGGTAAGTTACTTACCTTTTCAGTGTCAGCTCACTCACCTATAACACAGGGTATCTGTTTTCTAGTGTTGCTCAAAACACTGAATAGAACATGGTTGTTGTGTGGTGTCTAGATGCCTAGAAAAATGTCTGGTACATCAGCGGTGTGGGGGAGTGAGAGGATTCATCAGAGACAGAATAGGGAACAGAACAGATGGATCTACTGAAATACACTTCTGAGGGGAGCAGTGGGCTAGTCAGGAGAGGTCTGCTGCGCCATGTGGGTCACCTCCCTGGCCGGGGATTGAACTTGTGCTGCAGTGGCTGTGGACAGCTTCATAGTGCTGCGTCTCAACCCCTTGTGCCACCAGGAAGGCCCTCAATTAATGTTGACTAATTTTTTAATTATGTTTTTTTCTCTTTTTAAAAATTATTTTTTATTCAGGTAACATTGGCTTACAATATTGTGTATGATTTCTTCCTACCACTAAAGCACCAATAACCCACCATAATCCTCTGGGCCCCTTCTCTCTCCCCTTCATTTTGCTCCCCTTCCCCCTTCTCTAGTAACCTAGGTTCTACAATTAGATTTCTACAGTTTGTTTTGGTTTAGTTTTTAACTGTGGTCTTTTAGTAAGGCACTTCTACGTCCTGGCCTTTTGTGCTGCACAAGATCATCCACCAAGGTCTGGATGGGAATAAAATGAGTTCCTTTCACCTGTAACCTCATCCTGGACTCCAGGCCCTTTATATGTGAAATGCAAGGGTTGGGCTGATTGATATCTAAGACACCTCTCCTCCCTCATCCAGGCCCTTCCCTGAGGAAGTCCACATCATGACAAAGGCTCGGAGGACTTGAGTTAGTAGTTTCCCTGCCAGTTAGCCCAGCAGGGACTTCTTAGAAGAAAGAAAGGGTAAGAAGGCTGATGGACAGATATCTAAACCTAAAAAATGAAAGTCATTCTCAACTCCTCTCCTTCATTCCCACAGCTAAGTACCATGCTTTGCTCATTTACTTAACAAACATTTATTAAGCACCTACTATGTGCAGGCACTCTTGTAACCACTGGGGATAAAGATGTGAACACAACCCAGCTCACTGTGCCCATAGCACCTTCATTCTCATCAGTTTGACCTCACCAGTTCATCCTCCCTATTTCCTCCCCATCACTAAGCCCTAGACCAAGCCTCATTTTTTATACCTAAGCCACTGCAATACTTTCCTTGTAACCTCCTTATTCTAGGCTCTTCACCCTTCTGCACCAGTTGCCGGAAGAACTTTTCTAACCGGCAAATCCTGCCTTATCGTTCCCTGATTTAAAATTCCTACAGTTTCCCACAAGCTATAGGGCAAAGTCCAGGCTCTTTGTTAGTGATTTAAATCTCTTCCTGAGCTGCCTCTGCTGGCCTCTGCTGGCCTCTGCTGGCTCAGCTCTTTCCACACCCTCCTTCTACCTCAGGTTCATTCCCAAAGGACCTGCTCTTCCCTCCCAGGGCAGTTATTACTGCCCTTTGTAACTGTTGCCTGCCTGGGAGAAAACTCATCCATCCTTCACGTTTCAACTTAAACCTCACCTCCTGTGTGAAGCCTTCTGGGAGTCATTTATATGGGATAGGGTGGCATGAGCAAAGGAAGCGCTAGAACAAAACTTAAGAGCTCTTGGGTAAGCTAATCTTGCCTAGCTCTGTCTCTATAGTTTACTAGTTATAAACTCTGGCAAGACATTTAACCTCTCTGAGCCTCAGTTTCCTCACTTGTAAAATGGAGACATTGACAATACCTACCTTCTAAGACAAGCCATAAGATAATATGGGGAAAGTTCTGAGAACAGTGCCTAGCACACAATATGTCAACAATGAATACCAATGAAGTTATAAGCCCTTTTGTACCAAAGCAGGAAAAATTTCTCTGAGCTCCAAGTAGGCACTAGACACTTTCACATGTGTTATCTTATGTAATTCTCACAACCCCATGAGGAAGCTATTCTTCACAAATATAAGTCTATAAACTAAGGCTCAGAGAGATAAGGTGGCTTGCCCAAAGTCACACAGCTAGGGTCCAACAAAGATAGGTTTCAAACACAAGGAGCTGTGTAGCTTCAAAGTTCACACGCCTCACTTTTATGACTATATTACCTCTCCTATAACTACTACTGATAATCATAAAATAAGTTACAATTGTTAGTTTAAGATGTATAGCTAAATCCCCCCCCTGCTTGTAGAATAATCTTTCAACCCCTTAGCAGGCATTCAAGGTTCTATAATCTTGTTTCTACCTCCTTTCTCCCCTACCCCAGTTTGCATTCAAAGCCAGTACCCTTCCTGGCACATCGGGCAATCTAAGCTGGTGTTCAGGCTCCAAGTGAAACCATGACAGAAGGAAAGTTCTCCCCTCTGTCCCTCACAGACAAGATGCTAGCTGGAAAGGAAGTAAGTACTGGCGTCAGGGAAGCATCTCAACCCAGCACCTGGTGGCTTAAATTTGCCTGTTCTGTGGCTGATTCCTCTGCTCTATACAAACTCTCTTTTATCTGCCTGGCTGTTCTCCTAATCTAAACAAATTCTGTTCCAGATGCCACTAACCTCTCACTGCTAGGCCAAAGCTAGACCATTTTCTCAGCTACAGAGAAGGACAGAGCTGGATTTAAGAGCAACAGAGCCCATGTGACAGACTTCCCTTGGTTTTGGCTGTGGTTGGCAGAGAAAAGGAAGATAGACCTAGAAATTGCTGACCTTCCAAATTCTAAGAGATTCTTCTTGAGAATCACAATCTGCCCTGTGCAGCTCTGTCCAGGACCAGGAAGGCAAAGAGGTTAAAACTCAGGTCCAAAAATGGGAAAACTGAAACGCAAATACTGTATTTAGGTGGCAGCCTCGGGCTCTACAGCCTCGTGCCAGCAGCTTTGAGAAGGCACAGAAACTGGGCTTGTGAGTCCAAAGTGTGCAAAGTCAATGGGAGTGGAGAGATCAGGCCCAGCCAGCCCTTTGCCCTCTGAGAGCCAGGGTCCTACCTACCTGGACAAGCTCTGGCGACTTCCTGGAGGAACATCCTGGTGTGTGAACCAAAGGGGAGCTGGAATAGGAGGCTGAGCTCCGCTGTGTCCAGCTGCACAGTCACATCTGAGCCTGCGGAGAGGGGAGGAAGTGAACTCTTAGCCTTCAGGAGCTAAGTACTGAGGTGCACCTTAAGGATAGACTCCCGAAAATGGAGAATAAGCAGCCCAAGGTCCCAAAACCCCTTCAGCCTGTAAGCAATTCCCTAAAGACAGCTGCTGGGGAAATAAGCGAACCCTCTGTACCCTCAGCTCCAAATTAACATCATCCTCACTCTACAGAGGGGGTGAACCCGGGCTCTAAAAAGTCACTAAGCCTTGCAGTACCAGGTAGGGCTGAAAGAGGGTGAGTTCTTGACCTGTCATCTATCTATACCCCATAAATGGAGTGAAAAGCAAAGAGGAGCAGACAAGAAGGGTTATCCATTGGTTAGTGTGCCTGACTGTGCCAGGCACATGCTGGGCACTGGGGACACCATGGTGGAGAGAATAGGCATGCGGCCTGTCTTCAGGGAGGGAGACTGTGCATGTGCTTTGCTTGTAGCTGGCACCCAGAACCCAGCAGGCTCGAGATGGGCACACAGAATCCTGTGCTGAGCTGATGAATGAGTAGGAGCCATCTGGCAGAATGATAAACAGTGGGTGCTCTAGAGTCTGGATTCTGAATCTAAATCCTAGCTCCATCACTTAATAATGACTTCATTTCTCTGGGCCTCAGGTATCTTGGCTGTAAAATGGGAAACTGATTTCCTCAGAGTTGTTGTGAGCAAAGCACCATAGGATGTGCTTAAGGCTTAGTGTAGTGTCTGTTAGTTAAACATTCACTTATTATTATTACTATCATACTACCATCACTACAGCCTAGCAAAGAAGTCGGACATTAAATCAGTCACTACAAATGATTAAATCACTGTGAGTGGCAGGTAGCTGGCAGGACGAGAAAAAGGAATGCACATCAATAAGTTGATGCACAACTTCAGGAGTTCAACCAAGTCTCCCTGGGAAGAGTCAAGTATGAATTGAAATCCCGAAGGGTGAGCTGGCTGAGTGACAAGAGGCATGAAAGCTTTCAGAAAGAGGGAACAGCATGCGCAAGGGCTCCGTGGGGAGATGAGGCCACAGCTCAGGTGATAGAAGCACCCAGAGGGTTCCCAGTGCAACAAGCTGGCAGACAGTGCTGGGAACTGTGGCCCCAGAGGTGGGCTGAGCCAGCTTCCACTGAGTCTTGCTTGCCAACATGAGGCTCTCAGAGGGTGCTCTCACGCCACACCGTTCCTCTCCCTGTACATGCTGTTCCTCTCCCCCAGCTGGGACCCAGACCGAAAGGACCACTCACCAAGAATGTAGAGTTCACCGTCTGAAGACACTGGGGAGGGAAATAAAAAGGCCCTTAACAATTGTGCACCCCAGCCCCAGTGTTGCCCTTGTTCCCGCTGCCCCACACCCAACAAGGGCAGAAATATGCCTCATACCACCCCACTGTGGCACCTTCTTCCAGCGAAAAGTCCCGAGAGACTGGCACTATCTGGTCCAAAGAGACATCATCCCCGGTAATGGCCATCCTCCGATGTGTGTACAGGAAGAGACTAAGGGCAGGAAGCAGAGGTGAGGACAGTGCCCACTGGCTATCCCACGGGCCTATGTGGGGGCCTTGGGTGCTCACACTCCCTCTTTGGTCCCCAGGGCTATGCTGGTGATACCCAACTCTCCACACAATTATTTTTTTTAATCAATTTATCTACCTATTTTTTAATTGAGATAATATTAGGACCCCCCATCAGGTATCACCACTATAGAGCACCTACCGCCAAGTCCCCCGAGTCTGCCTCCATAGCCCATTGTGCTTCCTTCCTTTTGTTCTTACACCTCCCCCCATCCCATCTCCTCCCTCTGGATGCTTCAGTTCTACAGTCAACCTTCAAGCGTTAGTTTTTAAACTTGTCTTTATCTGACCCTTATTTCTCTTAGCATTATCCCTTCTAGCTCCATTCATGTTGCTGCAAATAGCATGAGTTTATCTTTTTTGACTGCTGAGTAATATTCCATTGTGTAAATATACCACATCTTCTTGATCCACTCATCTTTTCGGGAGCACTTAGGTTGTTTCCCTAATTTGGCGACTGTAAATTGCGCTTCTGCATGCAATTTTATAGCTAGGTCATCAAAGCTAAACTTATCTCCTTTGCGGGAGCACCAGTTTTGATAGTAAATACATACTTGATAGCCTTCTAGCATTGTGGGTACCTGTTACAGTGCAACTTAGTCACCCCACTTAGTCACCCTTTCCCTCTGAACCAGTTGCTCCATCTGTAAAGTGTGATTGGTGGATGAGATCATGTCTAAGAGCCCCCACCCCAACTCTGAAAGTGAAGGGCTCACTTTCTGCCTATGAGAACTGTGACAAGTATTTTTTTTTATTCTTTCTCCTTCTTTGTAACATATGGGCCACACCGAGCACTTTCTATGTGCTTCGTAGTGTTTTAAACACATTACATGTAATAACCACTTTATTCTGGAAAAATTGAGGGAATAAAAGAACTTGCTCCAAATCATGGGGCTTACAAGTAATGAAGACTGGATTCGAACCAACTTAGGCAGTTAGGCATAAGGCTCAAGGTCTGGAACAATATGACAAAATGCCTCTGCTCAAGAAGCTTCCTCATCACATTTTGCGAATGATATGGGCAAATGATAAGGGCTTAAAATTTAGCATTCAAAGGGCCTCCCCTGGTGGTGCAGGCAGTTGAGCGCAGCACTGTGAAGCTGTCCACAGCCTCTGCAGCACAGGTTTGATCCTGGCAGGCCAGCAAGAATCCCACATGGTGTGGCAGACCACTCCTGTTTCGCCCGCTGCTCCCCTCAGCAGTGTATTTCAGTCAGTATGCCTGTTCTGTTCCCTACTCTGTCTCTGGTAAATCCTCTCATCCTTCCGCGCATCTGGCCTGTACCCCAGTTCTTGTATGCATGAATAAATAAATCTTTAAAAAAAAAGAATTTAGCATTCAAAAATGTTAACTATCATTATCATAATTATTCTAGAAGACTCAGACTCTGCCCTAGAGGGATGGTCGAAGTCCTGTTGGAGAATACAGTGAAGAATAACCCTGGGTCAGACAGGCAAGGAGGGAATCCCTTACTTACGCGTATTCCTGGCCCCCACCTTCCAGGCGGTGGCGCACAAGCCCCAGGAGGCGGCTTTGCCGGCTGTCTCCCTCACACAGCACACCTTGTACCGCCTACAGTTTAGGGTCAAGGGAAATCTGAGCAAAATGGAGTCAACTCAGCCTGCCCCACTTTCCCTGCCCTTCCCTGGCCCATACAATTCACGGTGTGGCCTTGGGAAAGTTGCTTCACCTCTCTGTGCTTTCACCACCTGTGAAATGGAGGTTACGATTCCCACCTTCACAGGAGGTGGGAGGATACCACAATTTAAAGCATCGGGCAGATGGGCCTCCCCTGGTGGCACAGCGGTTGAGCACAGGGCTGCAAAGATGCCCGCAGCCTCTGCAGCACCGGCTCAATCCCCGGCCACTGGCGAGGGTCCCACATGGCACGCACACCTCTCCTGCCTCTCCTGCCTCGCCCGCTGCTCCCCTCAGCAGTGTATTTCGTCAGTCTGCCTGTTCTGTTCCCCGCTCTGGCTCTGGTGAATCCTCTCACCCTCCCGCACTTCTGACTGTACCCAGTGCTTGTATAAATAAATAAATAAATAAATAAATAAATAAATCTTTAAAAAAAAAAAAAGTTCTTAGTTTAAACAAATAAATAAATAAAGCATCCGGCAGCGAGTCCAGGAATAAGCACTTGGTAAATACTGTTTTTCTCCCCCTGTGATGGCACAGAGAGAGGGAGGAGAAGGGGTAGACATGCAGACACCTTCCATTCTACTCCCAAGGATCCAGCAGGCCCAGTATTGGGGACTTAGTGCTGGGAAGGATACAATGATGCAATATTCCCCCGCAGTCAGAGTCTCCTGGATCGCCACAGACTGGTCCATACTGGTCCCTGCTGAGCAGACACACTGTGGGAGATGACAAAGAGAATCCCATTTGGTCCACAAGTTACCCAGGAGGTGATGGAGCTGCCTTAGAGAGTTGGGGAGCAAGGAGGAGAGCCCTTTTTTGTTCAGGGAGAAGGTAGAGGGACCTGATCTTCTCCCTCCTCCTTATAAGGGCCTTTTAAAGTGTCCAGCTGGAGGGGTCATCCCTTTGGCCCTGGTGGGAGGGACTGCCCTTTGTCTGGGCAGGCATCCAGTTATTCCCAAGTGGGGCCCATTCCACATGATGGAGGTGGGGTGCCTGTCCCATTGCTGGTGGGGGCATCCGGTCCATTGCTCTTAGGATGGAGCGCTGCCTCCCTTTTGGAGGACAGTATTAGTCTTGCTGGGGCCTCTCTGGGAGCTGTTAGTGGTGTGTCCGCATGGAGTTGGGGGAGCATCCTGTTCCTCTTGGGGAGGGACGGTCTCATGTGGACAAGGACTCTAGTCCTGTTCCTCTTCCCTTGAAGACTGGAAAAGCATCCCTTTGCTCCATGGCCCTCACCCCAGCCCTGCAGGCCCCAATTGCATCAGCAGCAGGCCAAGGAAGTGTCCGGTTCTGACGGCCACGGGACAGGGATCCCATCACTCAGCTTGCCCACTCCCGTCTACCCAGCCCTGCCCTGGCTTCCCCACTGCCCACCTGGTCCCAACCCCTGCCATTGCCACCTACCTCCTGAGCTGTCAGCGCTCGACTGGCGGGACACCGCGGCCCCGGGCCGCACCGGGGACTACATTTCCCAGCGGCCCCCGCGCCACAGGAGGGTCCGTCGCCGGCAAGTCCCGGCATGCGCGGCCGACCGTGGGGGTGGGGTGGGCTGCCCGCCCCGGTTAACTCCTTGTATTCTGGGGTACGCTGGGCTGCTACTCCGGAAAGGTCATGTCAGCGAACGCCCTAACCTCTCCACCGCCTGCCCTCGGGCGAGGAAGCTGAGCTCTCCATCTCGGACCAGGAAGGGGATGGACCCGTGGACCTCAAGGAGGTCCAACCTCCTTTTCAGGTCCAACCTCCACTCCCTCCAGCTGGCCAGCTCTGACCTCTGCTGGAACTCTTCCCCCCGAAATAATTATCCTGTCCCAACTTAAGGAGAACAACATTATGAAGAATCATTATTCCCCGTTTTCTAGGTGAAGAAACTGACGCTCAGCAGGGTCAAACAATTTGACCGAACTCCTGCTACTAGCAAGGGGCAAAATTGGGCGTCAGCTGAAAGTCTGACTCCAACTTCTTGTGTCATTGACTCTGTCACACCTGCCCTGCTACCTCCTTAGCCTCTCATGCATGTGCCTGGCGGCGAGGGGCAGCAGACCTGCCTGCCTGGGCGGCTGTTCCAGGATAATGGATGTGATCGCAGCTCATACAGGTGCAACCCTGATCACCTGTGTAGAGACTGGGCTCCCCTAAGGGAGGAGACGACTAGGGAGGGTCCCCTCAGTTCTCAAGCCAGCTTAAGGAGGTGCTTTATTGTCAAAACTCTTATTCCAGATTCAGGGATTCACACGGGGCCACAGACACTTGTCTAAGTCCCATCTCCTTTGGGGTGTTTATTTCCCCATGTAAGGTAAGGCGGTTGCTGCAGATGGACAAAAAGGGTCAGCTCAGATGTGGGTGCTTAGGACCATTCTCTCCACCATACCACTAAGCTGTAAGCTCCCTGAGGCTGGTTAGGTCTTTTCCCAGCACAGTTCTGGCACACAGTTGGCCCTCAGAATGTGTTCATTGTACTAGTGATTAATTAATGGACTATTTTAATGAATATACTTTCTCTCAAACTCTGGCCCAAAAAAGAGTGCCCCATCTGCTTTCTCTGAATGGGAATTTCCACCCTAAAGATCACTCTAACTTTGCATAATCTCTTCCAGAAACAAATCTTCCCAGTCATCCTCTTTTCCTGGAATCATACACAACACAAATGGAGCTCAAGTTTATTTGAATTTGCTTTCAAAATTCCCCCTGGGCAGGGTGGGGGGAGCACAAATGAGGAGAAAGGGGATTGATCCAGACCCTTAGAGATAAAGAGGGTGAGGGAGGTCACTGCAGGAAAACAAGGGAACCTCAATACCAGCCCTGTTATTAATGCCAAAGGCTGGCAGAGTCTGGGGAAAGTGGATGGGGGTGGTGCATTTCACAGATGAAGAAACTGTAGGTCTTTAGGGTCCTCCCATGTGAGGGGGGGGGAATCACATGGGAGGTGGTTCTGTTTTTCCAAACTCTAGTCTCTCTTGGGAATTAGGGCTAAGGCCCTGTCCCCTTGGAGGGTACCAAGTTCAGGCCTAGACTCAGGGAGGGAGAGGTGGGAAGTCTTGAACCTAGAGCTGTGAATTGAACTACTAAAGCTACAGCTACAGGAATCAGATTTGCTGGTGGGCTGGGGGTGGGGAGGTTGGTGGGGGGACTGGCAGGGCTACAGGTCTTCATGGCTGCTGTTCTTCTATTCTGCTGGGTCCGGCTAGGGGAGCAAGTACAGGAGCAAGGCATAGTGGAGGAACCACCACCTGCCAGCATAGTGGAGGAGCAGCACCACCCCTGCCAGGTCCCAGAGCAGGGAGCTCCTAGCAGCCCCTGAGGCTGCCTGGTTGAAGTGGAGGTTCCCATCCAGCTGGAGGCAGCTGCTTGAGGCTGAGGCTTGGCAGCACTCCTGGTAGCAGGGCTGAGCCACAGCCCCATGACACCTGGGGGTCTCTGCCATGCAGGCCTGGCTGCAGCCTGCAGTATAGCCTGAGCTGGACTGTTTCAGCTGCAAGAAGAGATAGAATCATTCATCCTCTCCTTGGCCCTCTCCCTACTCACAGAGGCATAAAGGGTTAAATGGGACTATAGCCCAAGCTGAACCTCCCTGCCCCCTACCTCCCTCCCCAAGAGTTCAGCCAGCCCTTGTCCAGAGAACATACAGGGTGATAAGAAACAAGGAGGCATGTCATGGAGACTTGGAAAATTCCAGCTGTTGCCCTGGATTTTGGCATAGTGCAGAGCTGAGAGGGTCAGAGTGCTAGACCCTGGCAGCCTGGCTTTCCACAGGTCTAACCCCAGCCAGAAAGGGCTGCTGACTTCATCCAGGCAGGAGGAGGAGAAAGACCTGCAGTTCTGAGGAAGGACAGCACCCCCACCCGTGGAGCAGTTCTGGGACCCACCTCACAGAAGTCCAAACCCTCAGGGCACCCAGCCACAGCTTTCTGCCCCTCAAAGCAGTCACTGCCTTGGCAGGAGAAGGTGGCACAGATTTTTCCCTGGAAGAGAAAGTGGAGGGAAGGTTGGGGGATGATGAGCTCTGTTTAGATGGAACAAGGACTGAGTGCCAGAGGGGAGCCTGCACCGCCCCACGTGTCTGTCCCACTGCCCCCAGCCACCACATGGCTGCAGGTCCTGCTGCCACCTTCCAGAGCAAGCAGGTGTGAGGGAGGAGACACTCACGTTTCTCTTGGGGGCTGGCAGGGTGGTAGCCACCAGTGTTGGAGTGGGAAGCAGCTTGTCCTCTGGGATGGTTGGGTGACCTAGGCCTGGGAGCAGAGCAGAACTGCCTGGGAAAGCACTGTGACACCCCCACAACTGGGGGACAACCCCACGGCAAAGTCCCAGCTCTACCCCTAGGAGGGTATTTCAGGTGCGGGTGGGAGGCCCTTGCCTGAAATCCTCTCTGTGGTCAGAGTGTAGGAGTTTGCCCTGGCTTCCTTGGAACTTGGAGGGGATGGGGAGCACTGGCTCACCTGGGCGGGAGAAAGCAGGGGGCAGATGGGGGCATGTGGAAGGGGATAGGGCACTGAAGGCAGAAAGCTCAGACTTGGGGAGCTGATGAAGAGGATCAGCCAGACAAGGTTGGAGGTGAGGGAGTTACTAGGGGTTGGTGAAAAGTGAGCTCAGATACGAGGGCCTGTCAAAGGGTAGGTTTCTGAATTGGGAGAGATAGGGTGGGGCTCAGTGTTTACGGGGTCATTGGGAGCAGGAATCAGACAGGGGGCAAAGCAAGTAGGGTCCAGAGCAGGCTGGTGGGGCTCTCACCCGAGGTCGACTCATCATTGAGTGCCAGGCAGAGGGGACCCCTGCTGCAGCACTGCAGAATGCAGGGGCTTGGACTCAAGTTGCCGGAGGGCAGACAAGGGCTGAAACTGGTTTCATTTCCTGCCTCACAACTGAGGCTGCACCCAGGCATGTAGTGGGAAGCATTGAATTGAACCAGCTAGGTTAAGAGAATCCAGGAGGGGGTTGGGGAGATCCAATCTCAGCATCTCCCAGCATCCCCAAAACCGCCTGCTCTCCCTCCCACTTCCCAATCTCTCCCAGCACCTTACTCTACCAGAATGTCAGCCCCTCCAATGACCCTGCTCCCCTCTGTGCAGCAGCCCCTCCAGCAGCACTACCTGTGGCCCACAGAGCCCCACCCCCACACCTCGCAGTGGTGTTCCCCATGTCTGCACTCTGCTGTGCGGCTGGAGAACTTTGCTTCCTGGTAGCACCTCTCTCCGAAGCAGTGGAAGTGTTAGGGGGAAAAGGATGTCCCAAAGCAAATTCCATACAGGCTTTGTGGACTCCACCCCCACCCCAGGTCAAAGCCAAAGACACTGGGAACTCCAAATCCCATCACCACCAAAGGGAAGGTGGCTGGGACCTGAGGGTGGGGTTAAGCAGCCAGGTGGATACAAAAGGCAGACACGTGGGCTTTGGGGGGCTCTCCATTTTTGGGCTCTCGGCCAGCTCGGAGCGTCCGGCCAGCTCTGGGAGTGACTTTGGGTTTCCAGGTCGTCGGATCGGGTAGGACGCAGTAAAGACTTTATTTCCCTATTTTCTCCCTGAGTTGTACATTTTCCTTATTTCCTTTCCTCTTGTAAATAAACCTTTATTAACCCTTTTGTGTGTGTCTGTAGTAGAGTATTTATAAGTCCCTTTAAAGCGCGCGGGTGAGGACCCACAGCCAGAAACCCGTTAAATATCGGGGTTGCTCTATAACAGCTTGGCGCCCAAACGTGATTTGCAAGTTTCACCCGTGGCTGACCAGCCCAAAGTAATTTTTCTTGCGTTGGTCACCATAAAAGCGCATTAGGTCTGCAGGACTCGCAGTGAAACTCTTTGTTTCACGTCTTGAAAAGTTTTTTTTTTCTCCGCGCATACGGCCGTTGTGGGTGTGGTTTTGACCCAAACGTGGCCTCAACCATGAACTTCAGCAGTTTAATCCCTAACTTGAGTTCTTTCAGTTTTTTTCCGGCCTTGAATTTAAGTAGCCTTTTTCCATTAAATATTACCACCAGTTTGATAAGTGTAAATAATTGGATTAGACCTAGCTTATGGCACGTGATTTTAATTCTGTATACATATGTGAATGGTTTCCAAGCCATCCCTTTGCAGTCTGTGCTTCTAGGTGTTTTTTTGATAATGTGCATAGGCGCCAAGTGCTACATTCTTGTTTCTATGAGAAGTAGTGGTGGTACTTCACATACTGAGAATGTGCTGCAACAAATTCAAGCTCTTAACTTAGCGATGAAACAACAAAATCAGGCTTTTGAGTCAGCTTTTCAACGACAAAATCAGACTTTTGAGTCAGCTTTTCAAAGCATACAGGATCAAGTGCAACGACAAAATCAGGTTTTTGATTCAGCTATTGGCAGTGTGAGGGACGAAAATCGTAACGTTTTTGAGTCCGCCTTTAAAAGTGTGCAGGACCAGATACAGGCCGCCCTCCATGAATGGGATATGACTCAGAAGAAGGCTAGAGTAATGATGCAGAGAAGAGATAAATGTTCTCCTTCCCATGAGGACGGCAAAAAGGCAGACATAGAAGAGGAGGAAGAGATTCATATGCTAAATACCTTAAACTCGTTGGGACAAAGGCTTTCTCCACGTGAAGTGGCCCCTCCCGCACCGAGTCCTGAGGCTTCAGGACAAGGACCTTCACCACGTGACCAGGCCCCTCCTGAGGCCCCTCCCGCACAGATTCCTGAGGCTTCACAGCCTCCATTGCCCTCCAGGGAGGTAGTTATCATGGCGTCTCCTCCCCACACTAGGAGCGGCACCCATTTTGGCAGTAACGACCGCTCTGTGGCAGGACAGTTTCCTCTTCGCCAGCTGCCGATAGGTGGCGTGAATGAAGAGGGGAGACCTGCTGGGTACTTTTGGTCGCACCGTCCTTTTTGCACCGGGGACCTCCAAACTTGGAAGAACTCTGTTCCCCCGTACCGGCAGGCTCCTAAGAGGATGGCGGACTTGTTCGCCTCCGTTTTTCTCTCCCACCGCCCTAACTGGGCATATATACAGATGATGTTACAAGTTTTACTAGGTCTAGATGAGCGGAGGATAGTAGTGAGGAAAGCCAGGGAGGAGGCTGCACGTCTCCGCCAACAGGATAGCCAATCCCCAGAGCCACAGATTGCTGTCCCAGAGGTAGATCCTAAATGGGACCCCAACAATGGAGGAATGGCGAAGTTGGATCTGTATAAAAAATGTTTATTGGTAGGACTGGAGCAGGGAATCCCCAAACATAAAAATGTTAACAAATTATTGGACCTTACACAAGGGGCTAATGAGGATCCCTCAGAGTTCCTTGAGAGGATTATTCAGACGTATAGAGACCACACGGATATAAATCCGGATGCCCCAGAAAATGCTCATTTGTTCACTATGGTGTTCATCACATATTGTGCTCCAGACATAAGGAAACAGTTAGCAAAGGTAGACGGCGTCACAGAGATGAGTCCGTCCCAGGTAGTGGACTTAGCATTTAAGGTTTATAATAATAGAGAGGACAGGAGAAAGGACAGGAGACCAAAACCTGCGACAGTTTTTGTACAAAGAGAGCACAGGCCAAGGTTTCGGGAAAACAGTAATGGATGGAGATGTGAACCCCTAGGAAGAGATCAGTGTGCTTTCTGTAGGGAAGAGGGACATTGGAAGGACAGTTGTCCCAGGTTACAGAGAAGAGGCAGACGCAGTAATTACAGAAGGCAGGATAGAACACTGAGGACACCACGACAGGATGATTCACGTAGGGGTTACAGGAGGGAATATAGGAGGGGTACACAGAACCAGGAACCAAGGAGAGAGGAAAGGAGACAGATGTTAGGACAGAGTAGAGGCTCAGATGATGATAGGGAATACGGATGGAGAAGGAATCGAGAGCCCAGCACAGAGGACAGGAGACCAGTGTTAGCACAGAGTAGAGGCTCAGATGATGATAGGGAATACGGACGGAGAAGGAATCGAGAGCCCAGCACAGAGGACAGGAGACCAGTGATAGCACAGAGTAGGGTCTCAGGTGAAGATAGGAGGGAATATAGACAGAGTAGAAGGAATCGGGAGCCAAGTGTGGAGGAAAGGAGACAAATGAAAGTTTATGGAGAAGGTTCAGATGAAGAATAGGGGTGCCCAGGGGTTCCACTAGATCTTAAACCCATCAAAATAACCCCCTCGGAGCCCCGGGTAACCCTCGCTGTGGGGGACCGTCTGATTGATTTCTTGGTGGACACTGGAGCAACATACTCAGTTTTGAATTCGAAATTAACTAAAATGAGCAAAAAGACTGCAGCAGTCATTGGGGTTACAGGGAAGTCACAACAGACACCCTTCCTGCAACCTTTGGAGTGCCGGCTAGGCACCACACAGCTCCAGCACAGCTTCCTATACATGGAAGAGTGTCCAATCCCTCTCCTTGGTCGTGACCTTTTAAGTAAGCTCAATGCACGAATTATATTCTCACCCAAAAATCAGAGGCTTCACCTACAGGTTCCTCCAGAGCATGCTCTGCGATTCCAGATGTTGCTTACTCAAGATGCTCCACCAAAAAGTGAAATTTTACCTCCAGAAATTGTTGAAAGAGTAAGTAAGTGGGTTTGGGCTGATGGAACCCCAGGACGTGCGAAAAATGCGGAGCCTGTAAGGATAGAAGTGATAGAGGGGAGCAAAACCCCGAGAAGGAAACAAAACAAGGAGGCCTTGAGGGGAATTGAGCCAGTATTGAAAAGGTTCCTTCAATCTGGACTCATTCGGCCCTGTCGCTCACCGTACAATACTCCAATTCTGCCAGTGAAGAAACCCCATACAGGCGAGTACCGTTTTGTCCAAGATTTAAGGGCTATTAATGATATTGTTCAGGATTTACATCCCTGTGCCTAATCCGTACACCCTATTAACTGCAATACCTGGTGACTATGGGTGGTTTTCAGTATTAGACCTGAAGGATGCCTTTTTCTGTATCCCAATTGATGTCCAGGATCAACCGCTTTTTGCCTTTGAGTGGCAGGACCCTAAGTCCAAGAGCACTCTCCAGTATTGTTGGACTGTGCTTCCACAGGGATTTAAGAACTCCCCAACTATTTTTGGGGAAATACTGGCCAGGGATCTCAGGAAGGTTCAACTAAACCAGGGTGTCTTATTGCAATATGTAGATGATTTATTGATTGCAAGTCCAGACTACGAATCTTGTCTGGAAAATACCATAGTGGTACTGAACCACCTGGCAAAATGTGGCTACAAGGTGTCACCTAACAAGGCACAGATATGCAAACAAACTGTGACGTATTTGGGGTTTGAAATCAAGAAAGGCAGACGGAGCCTGATGACGGAAAGAAAACAGGTAATTTCAGCCCTTAGAATCCCCAGTAACCGGCGACAGTTGCGCGGATTTTTGGGTATGGCTGGGTTTTGTAGGATTTGGATTCCTAATTTTGGACTAATAGCAAAACCTTTATATGATGCTCTCAAAGGCCTGGACTCTGAACCTTTGTCTTGGACTCCGGAATGTCAAAAGGCTTTTGATGAAATAAAAGTAAAGTTGATTTCAGCACCAGCATTAGGACTTCCGGATCTTAGGAAGCCATTCAGACTTTATGTACATGAGAGACAGGGGGTTGCCCTAGGAGTGCTGATCCAATTGTTGGGACCAGAAATGCAGCCCGTTGCATATCTGTCCAAACAGTTGGACCACACGACTAAGGGATGGCCTTCATGCTTGCGTGCTGTGGCTGCCACTTGTGACCTCCTACACGAGGCAGAGAAGTTTACATTGGGTCAGCCCATCACTGTGTGTGTGCCACATCAGGTTTTGACATTGCTGGAGCAGAAGGGTGGACTTTGGTTAACCGCTGGGCGAATGGGAAAATATCAAGCAGCTCTGTTGGACAATCCTAATGTGAAACTGCAGGTTTCTAATTCCCTGAATCCTGCCACACTGCTTCCAAGCAATGCAGACGGACTTGAGGATGACACTTTAATCCATAACTGTTTAGAAACCATAGACACAGTGTATGCCAGCCGACCAGATCTAACGGACCAGCCTCTGCTGGATCCAGAGTGGGAGCTATTTACAGATGGCAGCAGCTTTATGGATCAAGGCCGTCGATGTGCTGGATATGCAGTGGTGACGCTCCAGAACACCGTAGAAGCCAAGGCTCTTCCGGCAGGTACATCAGCACAGAAAGCCGAATTAATAGCCCTGACCCGTGCCTTGGAACTCTCAAAAGGTAAAAGAGTCAATATATTTACTGACTCCTTTATGATTCTCCACATGCATGGGGCCATTTGGAAGGAGCGGGGACTTCTTACGGCTAGTAACAAGGATGTCAAACACCCATTAGAAATCCTGGCCTTGTTAAAGGCAGTAGCTTTACCATCAGCTGTCGCTGTGATGCACTGTCCTGGCCACCAAAAGGGTGGGTCTGACTTGGCAAAGGGCAACAGGGCAGCTGATCGGGCAGCTAAGGCCGCTGCCCGTTCTGCCCTCCAGGGTGCACTCATCCCTCTTGTGGACCTGACTCAGTATGCTCCTGAATACACCGAGCGGGATGAGGAGAGAGCTCGTGCATGGGGATTTACTGAGTTTGACCCCAGCTCTACTTGGAGAGTAAACTCCCATGGGATGATACTCCTCCCGGAGGCCCTGGTATATCCGGTGCTAAAACATCTTCACGAAGGATCCCACTATGGGAGAGATGCCTTATTAGAAACTGTGCGCCCATATTTGAAGGGACCATATTTGCATAGAATAGCACAACGGATCACCCGAGGTTGTCAACTATGTGCCAGGAATAACCCCAAGACTGACTTCCACCCCAAAGCCGTTGGGGTTCAATATCGAGGCAAGTGCCCTTTTGAGGACTGGCAGGTGGACTTTACACAAATGCCTAGAACAACAGGCAACTTCAAATACCTGTTGGTTTTTGTGGATACGTTCTCGGGATGGGTGGAAGCATTTCCCACAAAGACGGAAAAAGCTTCCGAGGTTGCAAAACAGCTGCTAAAGGAGATAATTCCTCGCTTTGGGTTGCCGAATTCTATCCAGAGTGATAATGGGCCAGCATTTGTCTCTGATGTTACTCATGCAGTAAGCAGTGCGTTACAGATCAACTGGAAATTGCATGCTGCATGGAGACCGCAGTCTTCTGGGCAAACAGAAAAGATGAACCACACCTTGAAGAAAACCTTGGCGAAACTGTGCCAAGAAACACAGCTTCGTTGGGACCAGGTACTATCCCTTGCCCTCCTCCGCATAAGAGTGGCACCTAGAAGTGGGCTACAATTAAGCCCCTTTGAAATTGTGTTTGGAAGACCCTTCCAGGCATCAGTTCTGAAAGCCAGTCCAGAAATAGCTCAAGATTGCCGGATCACACAATATGTGAAGCACATCCAGGAGGTTCTGGCAGTAATTCATAACTTTGCAAACTCAAGGATCTCTATGCCTCCTGATCAACCATTGCATCCCTTCAAACCTGGAGATCAGGTCTTACTGAAGACCTGGCAGAGTGGGGATGCCCAAAACCAGTTGTCAGAAAAATGGACTGGTCCATATGACGTTTTGCTAAGCACACATACTTCTCTAAAACTTGCAGGAATAAAACCCTGGGTACATCATTCCAGAGTTAAGAAAGCGCCAGAAGGAACGGACCCAGAGACGAAGTCCCATTGGTCTTGTGAACCCATTGAAGACTTGAGATATTTATTTAAGAAACAAAAAGAAACTTGAATGTTACTGACTTCTTTTCCAGTTATTGTTGCAGGATACCCAAGAACTCGTTTTTTTTTCTGAAGAAACCCTGAGAAAAAAAAAACTACCATGCTCTAACCAATCTCTTCCTTGCAAAGTTTAGGAGATGTGAAATAACATCTAGGATCATGCATATGCTGACAGTATTTTTTTTCTTTCTTTCATACAAAGGTTTTTAATCTTGATTTTGTTATTTCCTATCAACTTTTGTTTTTTTTTACTTTGAAGTTTTTTTGTTTCCCTGCTTGTTTTTTTATTGTTACTTTGGCCTATCAGACAAACTGCAGTTGCACGGGATATCCCACGCGTGATGAATGGTAACTAAAGAGCTCTTTGTGTCTATATGTTGTCTGTCAGTATGTCCTTGTGTCTAACCGTCTTGACCTCCAGTGATTGACAAATTGGTATACATGGTGCCCATAGACACTGGAAAAAAAAAAAAAAGAGTCTCCAGTTATGAGAAAAACAAAAAAGTTATGGTTTGATTGTCAACATTGTGCTACTGAACTAAGCCGGTGCCTTCATAGAGATTGAATATTGTTGTTTCTGTTACTTTTCTGATATTTATGGCAAAGCTTCCCAGAAATCTAAATTCAAGTACAAATTTGGTGGCCTGTCATTTGACTGATGCAAGGAAATTTTGTGGAACCTCAGTAGAGCTCCTGAGACACTCCACGAAGTTTCTCCTTTTCCTCCTGGGAAAGCATTACATGAATTTGTTCTATTTGGCTTTTACCTAATGAAGTAAAACTGAAAGGGAAGCATTGTCACTTGGGAAAATGGTAAAACTTTGGTATGTACAAGATGTTAACAGTAGTATCTGGTATGTATGTAAATTGTCAATGGTGATTGTCACCTTGTAATATTGTATAATTCAATTGTTTCACACCTACAAAAATTGTTTCCGGAAATATAGGGAGAATAGGTCTCAACAGATTCCTATTGATGGAACTGTTGAGAGTAAAAAACTTTCCTACAAAGGACTGAATAGACCTGGAAATACACCTGACATTTACTAAGGTTTCTTTGACATAATACTAGAAATTTTTTTTTATGCATTCTGTCCTGAATCCACGAAATTTTTGTTTTGTTTTGTTTTGTTTTGAGTAACCAGGATCTGCAAAAAGGTTGTAATTTTTTTCCAGCAAAGCTAACTTGTCACATTTTCTCTCCCCTTGATACCAACACAGCATACAAATAGTGGTAGTAATTTTTGCTACTTATTTCAGAGTCTGTTTTTGCATAACTTCCATAGGGATTTTGTCTGTTTTAACAAAAATTGGACGTGAGTTTGATTGTGTGGCTTTGTGTGGAGTTCTTCCAGAAAGTTGAAAAAGAGCTGAACCAAGAAGAGGAGAACCTGTTTCCCTTGGTTGTAGGGTTCCAGAGACCTCCAAAGAAGGTGAGGAAGCTTGCCTCCATTGGCAGGACTGGACAACCCGGCCAACGAAAATGCCCTGGTACCCTCGAGAAGAGGAAAGCCCAGGTGCAGTCTGATGAGACCAACTTTATACCTGAAGCATACATCGACTGGATGCCACCGGTTCGCTCTGATCCTGTATGGAATATTTCAACAAAGCCAGCTAAAATTGCTGTTAGTTATTTCTACCCTGTGATTTTATGCAAAAATAGAAAAAAATGGTTTAAAAGTAGATTTAGTTTGTAAACTTTTGCTTTGCTGTTAAAAGTTTGGGATCAAGGTTGAGAAAATTTGTGTTTTTACATCAGTTGAACCATTTTAAGATTTTTTTTTTCCTGAACGTTTTTACATATCTGCTGACTTGTTTTGGCTAACGCCTCCAGATTTTTTTTTTTTGGCTTAAACTGATGAACTATTTTTCCTGGAGTGGAGGACTTTTGCTTTCCACAATGGACAAATACCTGGAGAGACTGGTTTTCTTTCACACTGGAAGCTGACAAAACGTTCATCTGAGACTGCATCCCAACCTCCATATATTTGATCTTCATCACCATGGAAATGGTGGCAAAAAGTGAAAGGGGGGAATTGTTAGGGGGAAAAGGCGGTCCCAAAGCAAATTCCACCTGGGGTGGACTCCACCCCCACCCCAGGTCAAAGCCAAAGACACTGGGAACTCCAAATCCCATCACCACCAAAGGGAAGGTGGCTGGGACCTGAGGGTGGGGTTAAGCAGCCAGGTGGATACAAAAGGCAGACACGTGGGCTTTGGGGGGCTCTCCATTTTTGGGCTCTCGGCCAGCTCGGAGCGTCCGGCCAGCTCTGGGAGTGACTTTGGGTTTCCAGGTCGTCGGATCGGGTAGGACGCATTAAAGACTTTATTTCCCTATTTTCTCCCTGAGTTGTACATTTTCCTTATTTCCTTTCCTCTTGTAAATAAACCTTTATTAACCCTTTTGTGTGTGTCTGTAGTAGAGTATTCATAAGTCCCTTTAAAGCGCACGGGTGAGGACCCACAGCCAGAAACCCGTTTAATATCGGGGTTGCTCTATAACAGAAGCTGTGGCATGTCTGTGGAAGGGTTGAACACTGTGGCCCAATCCCCTGGGGTGAAGGCATCCGGGCCTCTCACCCTTCTTTCTTATGCTTCTTACCTGGGAAGGCGCAGGAGTCACCTGACTTCTCACAAGGTTCTGGGCTATTGGTAAGACCAGCAGGAGGACTGGTAGGAAAAAGAGGAGAGAGGACCCTGGAGGAGTAACCAACTCAAGCATAAAGTCAAGGGAAGGTCATGCTGTGGTTAAGTAGAACAGATCATGAGGTCAGAGCAAAGTAGGGGCAGCCCCAGGATCCAGCAGTGTTCACAGGTTAGGATGGGTCACAGGCCCCAGGAAAGGCTGGGGTCCCTGGACTCAGGACAGGTACCTCTGAGCAAAGGAGCCCTATGGCCACTAGTGGCCAGAGACATCTTCTGTCAGGGTGCTTGCAGATGCTGGAGAGAGAAGGACCAGTCCTGGGCCGCTCAGGTGAGGGCTGCAAACAGAGACACCCATTATTGTGTTATGCAGATGAATAAACTGAGGCTGGGGAGCAGGGGAAGTCAACCTGGAGGGAATAAGGGGTCCCACGGGCTGGGCCTTTGCTTCCCACAAGTCATACTATCAGAGTGACACTGAGGCAGGCACAAAGGGGACTGAGCCTAGAAACAGCCCCTCTGAAAGTGAGTGTTGTTGTCAGCATGGCAACAGCAGCATCCAAGGGGAGATGAAGCTGGAGCAGGTGCAGTGACAGGAAACAGACATCGGGTACCACTGACTGGCCGCATCTGTCTCCACCTCAGACGTTAGTGGGGTGGGGGTGGGGTTGATGGGCTTCCTCAGAACCCAGGGCAGGGAAACCCTGGGTCACAAAGAGGGTGAGAAGTCAGGCTTACCTTTCCAGGCTCTTCAGGGTTCCGTCTTCACCCTGTTCCTAGAACAGAGCTGAGCCAAGGGCAGGAGGTAGCTCTCAGACCCTGGATATCTGGATCCCAGCTCTGTCTCATTTACTGAGAGCAGATTTGTAAGTTAAGCCTGAGGTCAGTTTTTTCTATGCAAGGAAATCTGCTGGTGACGAGAGACTGGAACCACATTCCCACCCAACACCGGGAGGCTGAGAGCAACCTAGCCCCCCATATTCCCAGGGCATCCTTTTCCCTGTCCTCATGCCTATCATCCTCCCTCCGCATCTGGATGGGTCTGACAGCTGCCAGAGCGACGTGGTACAGAGAGGAGCCTGGAGCTAGGACTTGCTCTGGTCTGGGCCCCTTCTGGTGGTGCTGAGTACAACTCTGTAGGTGCATTGATTCAGGATCCAGGGTGCTGAGGTGAGGTGGGATAGGACCCCTGGGCAGTAGGGGCCACTGCTCTCTCCACCCGCCCTTCCCACCAGGAGCCTCAGCCCCTCTGTTGTTCCCAGCCTCTAACAGGACACTCAGCAAATGCTCCTTAGTCAGCGCCTGTCTGGGGATCACAGAAGGATGTTAGTCAAGAGAAGGGAGCAAAGATTCTACCCAGGTCCCCATGCCCTTGTGAAGGGAAGGGCTCTTCCCCTCCCTGAGTGGGTAGACGAGGCTGGCGGGACAGCTCGTTGGCGTGAGAGGCATTCAGCAGAATGGGAAAGTGGGCAAAGCCTGGCGACCTCCTCCTCTGGATGAGTTCTAGCTCCTTACCCATCTATTCTAGTCAGTGCACCCCTCCACAGCTTGAGAGGACATCCTCAACATTCCCAGCGCCCACCCCATCCTAACTGCAGACCTACCTGCACACCTGAAGGTGCGGAGGGCAGCAAGCGTGTGTGAGTCAGGAGGCTCAGGTGAAGCCCCTGGAAGCTCACGGCTGCCTCTCCTTCCCTCCAATCATTTGTCAGCTCTGGGAGTTCCCTCTGACGTTGCAGCCACTGGGGACCCACATGGGCCACAGGCACAAGAAGGAAGCATAGCCAATGTCCAGACTAGCTGGAGGGAGAAATAAAACCAATTGGCAACTTGGGCAGTGCCAGAGCCCACCAGGCCAGGAGCAGCCAGGATGGGCTGCAGGCCCATCCCCACCATGAGAACTTGGAGGTGAGGCTGACAGCAGGACCTGAAAGGTGAGCAGAGAGGTAGCCATCACCCCAATAATTAAAAAGAAATAATAATGCAGAGGGAAGAGAAAAATCTCAGAACTCTGTTCTTTCCTTGCCATGCCTGCATGCCCTTTGTTGAACCCTCCAGCACAAGAGACTCCACGGCAAGGACCAGAAGGAAAGCAGAGGAAAGGGATGAGCACCTGAGGCAGGCCACATATTGGTTTGCTTTCCTCAGAGGTGTCAAGTGAGGAAACCCCTGTTCCCAGGAGGTTGGTCCCGGGATCAGCCTCTGGGGTCAACCCCAGGAACACCTTTGCAAACACTTCCTGCCTGGGCTAGGAGGGCAGATGGAATCCCCTGCTTCTCTCTCCCTGAGGAGTGAACTGAATCACCTGTTTTCTGCAGGAAACAGGTGGCAGAGGTCCAGATTCCATGTCTAAAGAAGAGATCCTTACAAGACTTAAGGATTGAATTCCTTAAATGCCCCCCAAAATGGGGAGCATTTGTGAACATCTAAAATTGTGTCAAAATGCCTATGCATATATATTTTTGTAGAAAGTTCAGTTATCTTTGCATTTCCAAAAGAATCCATGATCCTAAAAAGATTAAAAACTACTAAGCCAAGAAACAGCACCCTTCCGCTCCTTCCCTGCCTGGCCAGGAGGCTCAGCTGAAATCCAATTGTTCCTATTGCAGAGCCCAAAGTGTAGACTTCAAGCAGTCACTTCTGAGAATTCCCACTGTGCGGGCTTGCTGACCTGCACTAATAGCTCCGTGCCTGTCGAGACTAGTGGAGCTGGCCTCCCTCCTGCCTGTGGAGACTGTGACTGAGCCTCCTTACCTCTGGCTCTGCACCTGCCACCCCACTTCCACCTAATTCTCAAGATTTGTAAACCTAGCTGTGCCTGGCACATGGAAGATACTAAAAAAAAAAAAAAAAAAAAAAAAAAAATTTGGACAAATATAACAATAAACAGAAGCAAATTTTGCCCTATCAGAGAAGCCCCAGGTTTCCTCCAAGGCTGCTCTGGCGCTTGGTTCAGTTGTGTGGGCAAAGGTGTTGGCAGCTCCCCAGACCTGGTCCCACCTCCCCTCCACAGTCAAGAAAACAGGCCCTTGGGATGCTGCATTTACCCTGCAGTTGGGGTGCCTACTTCTAGAGAGGCTTCTGAGGAATATGTCAGCTGGAAAGCAGCAGGTACAACTTGTGGGTGTCAGATACTGGTCCAGTGGGAAAGCAGACAGGACACCTCCCTCCCCATTTTCCATTTCCGAGGCTTTGTCTAACTCTTCCCAAATGACAGTGTCTCTTGGCGCTCCGGGCCAGCTTTTGGTAATCAGTGTTTCTAGTTGGCTCAATTAGGTTGAATTATCCACTCACTCTGCTTCAGAAGCTCAGGCCCTGGAGAGGTGGCAACTGGGGTTTTAAGCAACTAGAGGAGCCAAAGCAAACGAACATGTGAGTTGCCCAAGGGACAGGTGAAACCAAGAAGGAAAATACCAACCCAGGATGCAGTGCCATGGGGGCTGGAGTGGTAAACCCTATTGCCATGAGAGGACAAGGGAAATAGTTACATATGAAGGAGAGAGCCAGTCTGGAGCTGGGATTTTTATAAATATATTACAAATGGCAGGTGTGAAGTAGGCACTGGCCTTCAGATGACTGTGCCTACAGGCAGAGAGGTTGTCCTTTTGGCTTCCTAGTTCTTTCCAATTGGGATACCAGATTTTGGGTGAGCCGCTTGTCTACCTGTAGGGTAAGAGAAAAAGTATCAGGCTTTTCTGCCCCGCCTCCCCCGCCCTGGCCATTAGGATTGATGATAGATCCTTGCGGTCCTGAATGCATGCCTGATGGCGGGCATCTGGAATAGGGTGTGGGCATATGTAAATGGGATTCACCTGGGCTAAGACTGGGCTTATAAGGGCGGTGTCACAGGGACGCCAGCAGAACCACGAAAGCAGAGAAGCAGAGAGAATGAGAGCTAAAGAGAGAGCGAAAGAGAAGCAAAGACCACCAGAGAATACCAGAGAGACCAGATAGAGTGAAGACTTGCTTACCAGCCTCCCGGCCCCCCCAGCACCCCTGCCGGCTGTGTACCTAGTAAATCCTAATAAAAGCCTGCAAACGCCATCTGAGGACTCTCTCCTCCTTTATCCCGTCTGCTCAGGTCATAGATAACCTGCTCTGGCCCTTCCTGCCCCTACACTACCCCAATCTTGGCTATCTGGGCTTGGTGAACACAAAATATTAGCCGCTTGTACAGTCAAGCAAGGACCTTATGGAATAAATAGACAGATCGCTGACTCTCATTTGTGGTCACTGCAGGTGCCAGTTCCCTGGTGTGTCGGACTGTGGAGGTGAGTGGAAGGCGCGGGGCTGTAGGCCCGTTCCGAAACGGCTCAACTCCACTATGAAAATAAAAAGGGAAAACCCTTGGTGCCTCAATTTTGTCCTTTGCAGAGGCCAAGAGCAATTTTGTCCTTTGCTCTCCTATTCCCGCTAGTGTGTGCATGACTGGATGATGATTCAACTACGGGCAGGGCTCATCCCGGGTGATGCTCATTTGGGGATGTGAGGGAAGAGGTTAGGTCAGATTTATCTAATATACGCAACATACAAGGTGCTTATTGAACCTTAGCTGCTAGTGATGTCTGCGAGAAAGAGGTAGGGAGGTGTTAAGAACTAAAGGGTTGGTTAGTCTATAACCCAGGGCTTTAGAACAAAACACAGAACAAGGGTTGGTTTTATTTTTTGAATCTTTTTTACTATAAAACAAAGATAAAACACATCTCAACCCTGCAATCTACCAGCATGCCTTGTATCCTCAAGACGCATGCCAGACCATAAGACTACATAGCAAAGTCTTTATAAGCATTCGGTAGGGAGAAATAGAAAAAAGCAGGCTTTAGGGGACACATGGGCAAGCCTGCACACTAGAGGAGTCCCTGTCTTTTCAGATCCTCGTATGTCTTCTTATTCACAACATTTCCACTGGAATCTTCATATTCTTCCTAAAAGGGAAGGGGTACAGTTAGCTACATCTTCCTGGAGAACTGCTTGGAACCAGTTACCAGGGAGAGCTCTGGTCTGATCCCATGTCACATCCTCATACCCCGCAGTGAACTGGGGACCATCTTTTACCTCCCTTCCATGTAGTGAGGGAGCTGTGACACTATCTCCAATGCTACATTAGCACCCACCTCAGTATCAGGCTGCCATCGTTCTGATGCCTTCTGCAGTTTCAGCTTGGCCCACACTGCGGATGAGAAATGAGCAGCAATCAAAATTGACAGAGTATGGACTGGGCACATGGTTACAACAGACCCGCATGAGGATCTCCTCGGATGACCCTGTCTTAAGAGAATTTTGCTTGCCCCGAACTGGAATTTTGGCTCTGGACTATACTGCAGACCAAAGGCTCTTCTGCTGCAAAAATTTACCAGAATCTTATCTTTGCTGCAAAGGAAAAGTTGGGTCAAATATAACTAAAGGCCCTTAGAAGTGAAGTGAGAACTGATACTCTTGAAGGAAGAAGTTAATTTGGTACAATCTATGGGAATTATGAGAAACAGTAACTTTACTGTCTTATCAAAGTTCATTATAGAAGAGAAAGAGAACACCAGACATTGCCAAATATACTGAGAAGTCCGGTGCGTACAGTGAACAACCTTAGAAGAGAAAAAAGGAAGACAACCAACTAGACAACCAAATAGTCTAAAAGATGGCTCAGCAACACTGAAGACATGGATTTTGGTATTTCAATAACAAGTATCACACTGATGATGAAAAGGGAAAGACATCTATAGGAAGCACCATAGCTTCTGAGAGACAGGACAGAGACCATGAGGGAAAGAACTACTTGAATCTGTAGGAATGGTGTCCAGAAGGTGCACTCTTATCTCAAAGGGCTCACGGAGCAGATAAGCCAGGCCTGCCGCTGGAGGAAGAGGATGATGAACTATCAACAGGGATGGTGGGAAGGCATGACCGTTTGACCCCTACATGCTTCTACATTCCCATTAAGTAGAACACTCTCTAAACTTGACAAGATTAGAAGAAATACCATATAGAAAGTGTTGAAGCCAAAAATGAGTGAAGAAAAATGAATGAGAAAATAAATGAAAAAATGCTTAACTCCACACCTGGCATACAGGTACTCAATTAATCATCTTCCTTCCTTGCTAATTGCTTTAAATTAGCCAAAGTCTTAAAGCCCAGATAATATGCACATCACAGAGGAGTGGAGAATTCATCATGCACTATACGCCAGGGTACTAAAATACCGTGGCATAGAAATGCTCTCAGGATTTCCTTAATAAATAAATAAATAAATAAATAAATAAATAAAATGGCTGTAGGAAACTGAAGAAGTAAGGGAGATGTTACTCTTCAGAGGAATCTGAAAACAATTAGAAAAGAATGGGATCACCTCTGGCGCCAGCGTGGGTTCACTAAGAGTAAGCGAAGCAGACTAACTGAATTTCCTGTTTTTGCTGGGCTAGCTGACCCAATAAAAAGCCAGAAACAGAATATCCCAATTTTACCAAAGCAATTGGTCTCATAGGCAATGCCCCAAGATATTTAATCCTTTATGCTATTGTTTAAATCTCTTTCATCCCTAATGCTATTGTGGTGAACAACTTGCTGCTCTATTAGGTAGATTTATACCTAGTGAACAGTCAATGGTGACCAATGACCTAAACGGGGATCTCTGGCAGCAATTCCAAAAGGCTGTTTCTTAACTGTCTCTTGTTCTACTGTTAAAAAATTCTAAGTCTGAAACAGCTAACACAATGAATTTATACGGGGCACCTTTTATTTAAGTAAAAAAAAATCTTTAACTTAAGTGACCCCCCTCCTTCCTGGCTAAAAACTCCAAAAGAAAACGCTCAACAGACTGCTCTAAAACAAAGACAAACAAGTAAATTCAGTGCAACAGCTGTGCCAACAGTCTTCATTACTAATGGAAATGTCAACATGTCCCTATGAGAATTCAAATAGAATTAGATATAAGTATGAAATTTCGTGACTGCAAGAGCACTGAACAGCTGATAGGAGGAGAGAAGCACTTCTTTTCAGGTATATGTAAATCTTTAACACATCACTGATTACATAGTTAAGATGCAATGATACAATATATTCTAAAGGCAGAAATTCTGTATCTTACTGCATGGACCAAGATAAAACAGGACACAAAGAATTAAAAGATGCTAGATCAACCAGAATTAAAAGTACTCAAATAATTTCTCATTTCTTTTTTAAAACTTAGAAATAACACAAAAATACATTTCTAAATATAACACATCAATGGATAGTCCTAGATGGATGTAACTATCAATAGAATGACACACAATTCTAAAATGTCTGTATCAGAAATAAAGAAAACAAAGAGAAGCTCATTACTATAGACTTGAGTATGGAGTAAAGAAATTAGATCACAGAATATATTAACAGGAAAAAGGAAATACTTAAACTCAGAATAGAAACAAAGCACTTGATTTCCCACTCTGTCATAACAAATTAAAGTATTGTATGGGCTATGAGCTGAAGAATCTTCTCAGAGCAGTTCCTTTGTATCAAGAAGTAATCTCTAAATATAAAGTTTCAAATGACAGAGGAGAATGTAAAATATAATCCCATTCATTTTATGTCATAAATACGGTTTTATTTATTTTATTTATTTACTTTCCTTGAATGCATTTATTTTAAAATGGCAACTAGAAATTTTATTTTTTAAATATTTTATTTTATATAAGTCTTACATCATTTTTCATCTTTGCACAATGTATGCATTTTCATTATGGTTATATCCCCCATATTATTACACCCCCCCCCCATTTTGACTCTAGTCCTTCCTCTCCCCGCCCCAAATACGGTTTTAATCCCTAAACCTGACAAGTGTCTCAAAGGAATAAAGCACATCTTTTTTTTTTTTTTTAATATTTTGACAAAGTCTCTATTTTTTTATTATTATTTTTTAATTTATTTATACAAGCACTGGGTACAGTCAGAAGCGCGGGAGGGTGAGAGGATTCACCAGAGCCAGAGCGGGGAACAGAACAAGCAGACTGCCGAAATACACTGCTGAGGAGAGCAGCGGGCAGCAGGAGAGGTCTGCGCGCCATGTGGGACCCTCCTCCGGTGGCTGGGGAGCAGCTGGGGATCGAACCGGAGCTGCAGAGGCTGCAGGCAGCTTCGCAACCCAGCGCTCAACCGCTGCGCCACCGGGGAGGCCCTAAAGCACATCTTTTTTTATGAACACAAATACAAAACTTCTAAGCAGAATCTTAACAGAGCACATAATTGCATTAAAAGAATTATCACCCAAATATGAACTAATCCAGCAATTAATTTTGCCCAATACCTAGTAAGAGAAAAAGTGGTAAAAATGTTGTAATCTTTCCTTTTTGTACCATGATAATAAAATCACAAGCCAATCTTAAAATTAGTGTAGATGCACAAACATTGTTCCCTTTAAAAACTGCATTCAAATGAGCAATGACCTGCTTCTCTTTAACCAAAGACCTGAAGACGATGGTTGGGGTAACTATCTATGAAGAAAAATACATGTATCAAACAAAATTAAGAAAAATACCACCTTTGGGTACAAAGGGTTAAATCTCAGCACTATGAAGCTATCTGAAGCCACTGTGGCACAAGTTCGATCCCTGGACGGCCAGGGAGCTGACCCAGATGGCACAGCAGACCTCTCCTGTCTCACTCACTGCTCCCTCAGCAGCGTATTTCAGTCAATCCACCTGTTCCGCTCTCCACTCTGTCTGGTGAGTCCTCTCACTGCTGCATCCCCTGCACCCCCTCCTTGTATGCATAAACAAACTTAAAAAAAAAAAAAAAAAAACCTTCTTTTAAAAAATATGAAAACAGGGCCTCCCCGGTGGCGCAGCGGTTGAGCGCTGGGTTGCGAAACTGCGCGCGGCCTCTGCGGCGCCGGTTCGATCCCCGGCTGCTCCCCGGCCACCAGAGGAGGGTCCCACATGGCGTGCAGACCTCTCCTGCCGCCCGCTGCTCCCCTCAGCAGTGTACTTCGGTCCTTCTGCCTGCTCTGCTCCCCGCTCTGGCTCTGGTGAATTCTCTCACCCTCCCGCGCTTCTGACTGTACCCAGTGCATGTATAAACAAAACAAACAAACAAACCAGCAAACAAATAAATAAAGCATGCCTCTATAAAAAAAAAAAAAAAAATTAAAAAAAAAAAAATATGAAAACACACCTTTGTGCAGCTGGCATATTAGCCTAGAATGATGTGAATAAATCTCAGTTTCAGAAATAATAACTCACGCAAATTGTAGGGAACACGCTACACAAAAAATGGCGGTCTATTTATTAGTGGTATGCAGCTAGGAAATATACTGGGTTGTTAGAAAAGTCACGACAGGGCCCCCCGCCGTGGCGCAGTGGTTGAGCGCTGGGCTGCAAAGCTGCCTGCAGCCTCTGCAGTGCTAATTCGATCCCTGGCACTGGTGAGGGTCCCACATGGCACGCAGACCTCTCCTGCTGCGCCCGCTGCTCCCTTCAGCAGTATATTTCGTCAGTCTACCTGTTCTGCTCCCCGCTCTGGCTCTGGTGAATTCTCTCACCCTCCCGTGCTTCTGACTGTACCCAGTGCTTGTATAAATAAATAAACAAACAAACAAACAAATAAATCTTTAAAAAGTCACGACACATTTTTTGCTTAACATAGGAAAAATTACGTCATGACTTTTCCGACAACCCAATATCTGAAAATGATACTGCATTCAAAGTGTAGCATTATGACTGTATGAAATTTTGTTACTAAAAATTTCCTCCAAACAAAGTAAAGGACAAAAATTAAAAGTAAAAAAGCTAATTGGATAATCTGCAAAAAGGCACACAATCCTGACTGGAGGAACTGTAGGATCCTGACTCCTCATTGAGTAAGAGAGCATGGAGCTTTTTTCCAGAGGTCATTCCATGGCTCTGCAATGGAGGGGTTAAATCACCCCAGAATTGGAAGTCAGAGGAGTTATTGGACCAAGCAACTGAATAGTGTGATATGTACTGACATTGAGTGCCTGCAATTTAACAAGGGGAGTGGTTATAAATGTCCTTTCTTCTCAGTCTAACTAGCTGAAAGTGAAAACATGACAGAGAAAACTAGAAAGAAAAGAAAAAGCCTGCAAGAAAGATGCTAATGGCAGAAAAAGTTACCACTGTCAGGTAAACAGGAAGCTTGAGGCCCTTGGGAGCTTAAACAACACCTTCCTTGACATGTACTCCACGGAGCTTTCCACAAGAGGGTATTTTGCTCTCATGCTTGTATATCTGCTTTGTCCCTTCAGAAATAGGTTTATAAGACTATTTTCAACTTTTCCCTGTCAGTGGTGCTTAATGCATTAAAATCAATTCAGAAAAATATACACACACCCATTTGCTCAAAATCCTGCATACATGGGAGTCACAGATCCTGGTTAAAAGTCCTGTCCTCCTCAGCACAAGGCTCCTCCCAAAGGAGAAATAATTAGCACTGCTAACTCCTGCCTCTCAAAAATGTGGTAGCTGGGCCTCCCCGGTGGCGCAGCGGTTGAGCGCTGGGTTGCGAAACTGCGCGCGGCCTCTGCGGCGCCGGTTCGATCCCCGGCTGCTCCCCGGCCACCAGAGGAGGGTCCCACATGGCGCGTAGACCTCTCCTGCCGCCCGCTGCTCCCCTCAGCAGTGTACTTCGGTCCTTCTGCCTGCTCTGCTCCCCGCTCTGGCTCTGGTGAATTCTCTCACCCTCCCGCGCTTCTGACTGTACCCAGTGCATGTATAAACAAAACAAACAAACAAACCAGCAAACAAATAAATAAAGCATGCCTCTATAAAAAAAAAAAAAAAAAAAAATGTGGTAGCTGTGTGACTATGGCAGCTTTTACATACTGCAATCTGCTGCCTCAGGCCTGGTCTGGCGAGGAAGAAATGTAACTTACAGGAGACGGCATCTTCAATCTGTGTCACATTGGCAAAGTGGGCAGTGTTTGGGATGCCCAAACACCGCATGCCATGAGCATGACGCCATTCCTGGGAAAAGAGAGAGAACAACATGAAATGGAACAGCTGAATATAGAATACTAACTCCTTTCTGTTCATAAGCCCTATCCTGCCTCAAAGAATGCCATAAAGGCAGTGTTCCTTCTGTGGTTCACGTCTGTACAAAAACCTAGCAGTGACTGACAAGGGAGATTTCAAAGCAGTATTGCACTGGGTTGATTTCTAAAACCTAAACTTCAGAGCTAGCAGTCTTTCAGACAAAATCTGTGTTAAGACCACAGGAATACCACACCTAACCCGTCACCTCTGTGCAACATGAGCAATGGTTACTGATGACAGGCCAGGGTCATCCTTGGGAGTAAAGGAGAAGACTGTTTATCAGGTAAAAACAAGGATGTGAAAGGAACAGGGAGAGATGCTGACGTCATTACAGTTTTGGCTCGGGGATGACAAATGACTTGGGCTTTATCGGGGTGCCAATTCCAATTCACTGGAGGTGATGCTGAGAAAGATTTGGAGACTACTGAGGGGCTTGGCAGAAAAGACCCAGGGTCAACTAGTAGTATGTGTGTTTGAGGGAATGAAAGACTACTTAAGAAATCTTCCATACTTGGCCTAGTTTTTTTCTGTACAATTTCCTTACAAGTATTAAGAACCAGAAGTAGGGGGACGTCCTTGGTGGCTCAGGGGTTAAAGTAAATACAGCGCTATCAAGCTATCAGCAGACACTGCAGCATGAGTCCAATCCCTGGCCAGGGAGCTGACCCACATGGCACAGCAGACCTCTCCTGTCTTGCCTGCAATTCCCATCAGCCATCTATCTCAGCAGATCCGCCTCTTCTGCTCCCCACTCAGTCTCTGATGAATCCTCTCACCCCCCCTGCACCTCTGGCCTACACCCCAGTTCTTGGCATAAAATAAATAAATCTTTAAAAAAAAAAAAAGAACTAGAGGAAGGAAATAAAACAAAGGTGAATCCATTTACTGGAGTCACCTAAATAAAACCTTGCCTCAAGAATACCTCGATAAATGTTAACCCCTTAATTTATTTTTCGTAAAGAGGAAACGGACCATTTAAGACCCAAAGGAGGAGGCAGTCGATTCCATCTAGCAATGGGGTGTAGAAATGACCATCGAGTTAGAGGTTGATCTACGATGCTGGCAGAAAGACAAGGGAGAGAAGTACAAGAACAAGCTAAGAAAAAACTGAAATGAAGTTCAAACTTCAGAGCCGTAGAATGCTTCCAGAAATTTTCCAGGTACTATTTAAGGCTAGCACTGGCAAATTCCATGGGCTGGATTTTAGATTTGCTCCTTCTCTGATTCTCTTAAGCTTTGGACATCAGTGATCCTCTCGGGTCACCCCTATCCTTGTTTCTAAAAGCTTCCTGTGTCAAAAGTCCATTTTCAGGGGGAAGTGGTGCTGGATCCCTTACAGCAAAGTGCCGCTGGAAGGCCTTGGGTCCTCGGTAGGTATAGTTTCCACAAATCTCACAGTTGTAGTTGATATTTAGGCCATGGAGCTTATACAGCCAGTAGGGAATGGGCTAGGAGAAACAAGACAACAATATGAGAGTGGTGTCTACTGAGATCTTCTGTTTACAGAACGGGAAGTGGGGAAACAGCTGGAGGTGTTGGGACTTACCTTGCCATCCCAGCCAAGGGGCAGGTTTTTGGGGTTGTAAATGATCTCATTTTCTTCATCTTCACTCTCACTCTCACTGATCTGCTCTTCCTCCTCTTCTTCTCGTTCTTCTCCCGTCCTAGCCTGCTTGCGCTGAACATTTTCATGAGTGAGATGTCGCTGTTCCTAAAGCAAGTACATAAATGCAAAAGGAAGTCAGAGAAAAGTTGGGCAGAACAGGAAGGAAAATTACCTACTTTCCTAGAATTCTTGTTGACCCCTCACTTCCAAAGACAAGGTTTTCTTTCTTGCAGTACAGAGGGGAAACCCTGCTCTCACATCAGAACTCCTTAAGAGCAGGTCCTCCCTGATCCCAAAGGAAAAAAGTCAGTCACCTGCCTAAATTACTCTTTTTTTTTTTTTTTAAATAGAGGCATGCTTTATTTATTTATTTATTTGTTTGTTTTGTCTATACATGCACTGGGTACAGTCAGAAGCGTGGGAGGGTGAGAGAATTCACCAGAGCCAGAGCGGGGAGCAGAGCAGGCAGAAGGACCGAAGTACACTGCTGAGGGGAGCAGTGGGCGGCAGGAGAGGTCTGCGCGCCATGTGGGACCCTCCTCGGGTGGCCGGGGAGCAGCCGGGGATCGAACCGGCGCCGCAGAGGCTGCGGGCAGCTTCGCAACCCAGCGCTCAACCGCTACGCCACCGGGGAGGCCCCTAAATTACTCTTTGATGCCACAGACTATCACAGAATAAGACAACAGTCCTTTTTCTTTTGGCCCTGAAGTATTTTCTGAACCAGTCCTTCTCCCCGCTTCCTATGTTGCTGCCCACATCAAGACAACAACCTTCTAACTTTCCCTGAGTGCCTCCTCACTCTAGCCCAACCTCCATTATGGTTCCTGATTTACCTTTTAACAAAACCCAATCTAGTGTTACACTCTGCTTTAGAACTTCTATCGGCTTCTTTCTGTTAAGGCAGAAAAAACCAAATTTTCAAATTTTTTCTCTGACCATTCCCTTATAAAGCACTCTCCACGCAATTATTATTTATTGAACATTTAATTTTCTTTCATAGTATTTTACCTTCGTGCTCAGGGCTTCCTCTTCCTGCAACAATTTTTGTCCTTTCTATTTAGAGATATCAGTCTCAACATATTATATTAAACTGTAATTATCTGTCTCCTCTAATCATAGTGATTTCTTCAAGGGCCAAAGAGGCTGTGTCATAGTCACTATTGTAGTCAAAGATTTAGCACAATGTCTGGAAACCAATGGACATGAATACATGGCAGAATAATGGTGAAGTCACGGTATATGAGAGCACCTTCTGGCTGGAAGTCCTGAGAATGGTGCCACCTTCTGGCAGAGAAAGCACAATGCTCTCAGAGGAGAGAGTAGTGGGTATATTTCATGTCAAGGCACAAGTGAGTCTTCAGGAAACCAGCCACTCAAACTGCCGCCAACACTAGCACAGCCCAAGTTCACTTTGGAGAATAAGTATAGCTGGCTTCCGTTTACTGAATGCAGTTACAATAAAGAACCAAGGGAACACCAGATGACTCCAGTTTCAAAGCCATTATATTTGTGGTTCTCAAGTAAAGGCAGACTGAAAATGCCCAAGACAACTGAAAAAGATAGGTAAACAAGCTATCTGAACCAGAGACAGCTGCTTAAAACACCATCTCAACCTCTGTAAAGGGAGAGGTTCTGAGAACAGACACCATCACAAAGGCTGGTTTTCTGCCTTTCCCCAAGACACCAACTATCCTCTGGATAAACGCTCGGCCCTTTCTTTACCTTTTCTTTTTTGAAAGAAAATTAAGTTTCCTCCTTTCCTCCCCTGTTTTTTCTTGGAAATAAGCATCCTGGTCAGGTTAGGCCAGGTTAGGGAAACCCTCAACTCACCCTTCAGCTCCTTGAAAGACTACTGAAGTTGCTGTGCGTAGTTGGCTTGGTATCACTAACACTAACCCTATGGTATTTCTCACCATCTTGTGAATATACAAGTGATTCCTTTTTACAATTAGTCATCCATAAAAAGCTGTTGACTACTCTTATTTATTTTTAAGGATCTGCTTTTTGGGTTCCCCCTGGGTATATTCTAGCACTCATGCAAAGTATTCTGGATACAGAATACACTGAGAGCAGAGTCTATTCTCCCTGGCCTCAAAGAAATTAGGCAACTTGGGACTATCACCTAACAATGACCACAGTAGAACAAAACAGGAACTTACTAAAAGGGCCAAGGACGTGAGAAAACTCTATTTTCTGCCGAACTAGTTTAACATCTATCCATCCCTCGATTGTAAAAAAATATCCTACAAGTTCCTATTTCTCTGACTCCCACACCTTGCAATGTTTACAGCCCTCAGCAAAGTCAGTTACTTACCCCAAGAATCTCAACATATTCATAGATCTGGGCTTCTAGGAAAGCAATGTCTTTGTTCCTCTCAGTGTCTCTGAGAATAAGAAACAACCATATCACTCAGGGGTTCTTTTACCCAGTGGCTTCAAGCATTTATTCCAAGGTGCACCGCACATCGCAAGCAGTGAGAAGTTCGCTGCCGTGGAAGCAAATGCTCTGATCGGGTCAGGACTTGCCCACCAAAGTACTGAGATTACGTCTTGGAATTAGCAGAAGCAGCTACCTCTGTGAGTTCATTCTAGAAGGTGAAAGACACACTGAGACATTTAAATCCCATGCTATGATCTACAAAGGTAACGTGGTATAGAAGAATAAGCTCTAGGACCCATCAATCTGGGCCCAAATTCTAAGGCTGCTACTTAGTAACTGTGAGATAGTGGGTACATCCTGTAACTTTTGAGTACTTATCTGAAAAAAGAAAACAGGATAACTACTTTTCAGAATTATTTTGAGAATTAGAAAAAACACAAAGAAATACCCTGTAGAAGCACATGGCTCACGAATAGATTCAACTATCATTACTGAAAATAAGCTTAGAAAAGTACTTTTTGAATCTACTTCAGTCTTTCAGTCTTTATCACCTTCTGAGTCACAAAGGTCCTTGGAGCACTGTTTCAACAGTAGAAACCTTGCCCACTCTAAGTCACTTGAGTGCAGATGGTGCTTGGTTGAAAATAGCACTAACACTGCCAGCAGCAGAGGAAAAGCACAGGCTGGATCTCTGAACCAATAGTGGTGATAAAATAGGTTTTAAAATCTCTGTTGTGGTAACATCCTCCTTGGGGATAAGATTTTAAAAATACAGGCAGAGGTGGCACTCCAATCACTCACCGCTTAGTACCCTTTGATTTGGGGTTTTTGGCAAATAGGGACGTGTCCAGTGACTCCAGCGACTTCCCTTTCGTGCTGAACAGTCTCTGGGCTCGCTCTTCTAGGGTCCTGAGGAGACAGGACATCAGGGGTACTTTACCCACAGGCTTGCTTATTTTTGCAATATCAGATAACAGAAAGAATGGAATCAGAGCCACTTAGAAGTTTGTGCAAACACACAGTAAATGACATAGTTCTGATAGAAAAACAAGTCTCTTACCCCCCGCACTTCAGGCCCAATGCTAAAAGTGCAGATTTCAATCTGTCCAGTCCCAGGGAGGCCAACTCCTAGTTTAAAAAAAAAAAAAAAAGGTTATAATTTTATATAAATAGATTCTGAGAAACAACAAATGTTCAAACTTAGGAATTTGCAGGCTGGTGTGGGGGTGTTCCTGAAGTTGCGGCAAGGCCACACGTTCCACAGCCAATCTCCTACCAGTAAGCTCAAACTTTCCAAAGAACTGACTCTGTGTCAACATTACCATACTGGTAGTGTTCCATTACCTCCACTAGAGCTTGACAGTTATAATTATTTCAGTTCTCAAAGTAGTTGGATAAGTTTTACTCTTCAAAAAACCCTTTCCATATTCTTTCTAGATATTTGGTCCCAGGAACCAGTGTCTTATTATAATGTCTTATTATAATATGTCCATGACATTAAAAACAGGAGACTGAGTGAGTGGTTCCTCCAAGGAGGCAACAAGGAAGACTGCCAACTGCAGTGGCTACAGAAAACATACCTCCCAAGAGGAGAATGCAGAGAGGTCAAGATGGGCTCCAGCATGGGTCAGGGCACTGCTCGTCTCTTTCTGGCAAGAAGAACAGTCTATTAAGATCCAGGATAAGAACAAAGACAAGGGAGCCATTTCAATTATCTAGTGCTCATTGATCCCTTTCTTATATACATGTATGAGTAAGACTCAAATCCCTATAGAAGCAGACCAAAAATACAAATGGTCCACTCCTCCTCCAGAGTTAAGGGAAACTCAAGTTTGTCCCCAGAAGTGAAAGCAGAGAGACTGGTTGCACATAATCTATCGGCTTTGGGCCAGTAGGAACCACACAACAGTAATGACAGGGCTGGTGAATATATGGTACCAGCCAGCCCTGACAAATATTATTCCAAAGTACACATGTGGCAGAGAACATCTCATGGCCACAACTGATACCAAGGGATGGGATTCTAATGCCCTAAAGCAGAGACTCGAGATTAAAGTAAACTAATTAGGCCAGTTCCCTTGTTCTTCATCCATCAGCCCACTGAAAGCTCACCGGCCATCCAGGAAAGGTACCATTCTCCCACTTCTTCTCAAATTCAGTCTGAATCTTTCCAAAAAGTTCATTCTGATCTTGCAGAGGTTTGACTCTATCTGTATAATCCTGAAGGTACTCAAGCAGCATCTCCAGATATCTAGGGGAACACGAATACATGGAAAGCAAAGGAGTTTTTTATTTTTTGCTACACTGTCATGCCCTGTAAAATAAAATTTTATTACTACCAGTTTATAAAAGTAACACTAATTTTATTTATTTTATTTTATTTTTTTTAACACTAATTTTATTTTTTTTCTTTCTTTTTTTAAATTTTTTTTCAAAGAGGCATGTATTTTTACTTATTTATTTGTTTGTTTATTTGTTTTGTTTTGTTTATACATGCACTGGGTACAGTCAGAAGCGCGGGAGGGTGAGAGAATTCACCAGAGCCAGAGCGGGGAGCAGAGCAGGCAGAAGGACCGAAGCACACTGTTGAGGGGAGCAGCGGGCGGCAGGAGAGGTGTGCACGCCATGTGGGACCCTCCTCCGGTGGCCAGGAAGCAGCCGGGGATCGAACCGGCACCACAGAGGCCACAGGGAGCTTCGCAACCCAGTGCTCAACCGCTGCGCCAGCGGGGAGGCCCAGTAACACTAATTTTAAAAGTGAGCTTACTGCTAACTTCCCCCCAAACATTTCATCTTGATTCTAATTTTTCCTACTCCCTTTCATTTTCATATTACAATTCTAAATACTAAAGTCTTAATTCATAAAAAGTTACTCTTAATTAACCTGACATATAGGATTACTGGTAAAAAGAAAACGAATGCAGATCATTAACAGGGACCTACTAACATAAACAAAACTTTCCATGTATACCTCAGACCCATGCATCTTACGACTCAGTCACAATTTCAAAGTTTAATTTTTTCCCATTTAACTCAAAGACACAGGTGCCTCTAGATGGGAAACTTCCTTCTACAATGAGATAAAATAAGATCACAAATGTGCCCATAATCACATTCTTCCCTTCGCCAGAGTATTACCAATGTTTTAAAGCCAGGTCATTCAAAACCCTTATCTACCATTAAACCTGGAAGTTCCTCACATATCCCTTTCAGGCAACACAAGTCAAAACTCTGCCCTCAAACCTTCACATTAAATAATCTTCTAATCAAATCCAGTAAAAGCCTAGAAACTAATATGGCCTACCTCTTATATTCTGCATTCTTCCTTTCTTTAGGAATGTCAAATAACTGGTCAAAGATGGATAGGTATGTGATATAATCCAGCTTCTAGAAAGAGAAATGACAAAGAGATTCATTTAGGTGTTTGTACCAAATTACATTATACTCTCCAGGGAAGAAGGCAGATGGGGTATGGGCCCATATGGTCTGAGGGAGGGTGGAAATACAAAAACAAGAAACCCCAGAAAACTTGATCAAACCAACAGAAAAGGTAGAAACATTATTAAAAAAAAAAATACCTAAATTTTGCTAATTGTCCAAGCAAAAACAAAAACCCAGGATACACTCTTCAATAAATGAGATAAAAATTGGGTATTGTCTAACAAAGTTGTATGGCCTGGTTCATTTTAGTCTTTTCCTTTCCCATCACTTAATTCCCACACTAACTGGGGAGTTAATTCCACTGAACTGACATATAATTAACTCTGTAAAATAAAGATCCAATTAATAAACAGTAAACTAAAAGAAACATTTCCAGAACATTTACTAGTGACAGGCACATTGCTAAAGAGTCTGACACCTATTATATCCTAAAACCAGGTCCTGGAAGGTACCATTCGTTCACGCATTAATCACTTATTGAGCATCTTTGGACCAAGAACATGGATACACGTGAGAACAAGACAGACACAGACCTGCCCTCTTGGAACTTAAATTTTACTGACTAAATTTTTGGGACCTGTGACCTTTCTGAGATTGTCACATTAAACTCACCTGTTGGGATAAATTATTCTTAATGTCCTTTACTGACATTCTTATTGTCCATAAAAACCACTAAACAGTCCTTTACTGGCCGACAGCATACTTTTGTGTTGTCCATGTACCAGTACTATGTGCCAAACACAGGAGCTCCATATGGATTCTGAACTAATTTTTTTTTTGCTTTTACAAAAGCAAAATAGACTTGGTGTATTAATAAGCAAAATAAAGCCTATAAATAAAATACACTTGTGTTCACTGTAGAAACCTAATTTTATTTCTGAATATTGTTTTATTCTAAGAAAGCACATCACCTCTTTAATATTTAAGCCATGGTTACAAAACACAAGAAGGCATTCTAGTTGCTTCATGTCTAGCAGCCCCAGTCAAGTGTGCTGACTCTCTCCTAGAATCAGAACCACTTTACCCTTCCCCTACATCTCACCTCAGAGGCTTTCAGGTTAATGTATTTGAGGTAACAATCATGGAGATCAAGGTAACGACCATAACCCTCTTCATCTGTGAACTCCACCAAATCTGAAGGAATCAGAGAGAGATAATTCATATGCAAAAGACCACTTTCTTGGAGTTGGCTTTTCCAATGGAATGCTAATTCCCAGTTTCCTAAAGCAGACCTTTTCCCTGATGTCCTCCCTAAGTTCACAAAGTGAACATATTTCAGCTATGCAGGCCAGTGATTTTGAGCTAGGTTAGCACAGAATGAATGATTTGTTCAAGGTCAATTTAGAATGTCAATCTAGACCATAAACCAACAAAGAAAAACCCAGAACAACCAGGCTATAAATTTCTGTGGGGCCTTGTTTTCTAGGATTATGAGGGCAAACCTGATTCTGTCATTCATCTGTCCTTTTGCTAGTGCTGGATAAAAATGCTAAATTCCACTTACTTTGTGCCTCTTCACTTGGATTCTCCCGAGCCTTCAGGAGCTCCTCAAATTCCACTGACATTGGCACACAAATCTGAGGGGAAAAAAGAGAAAATTCATGTGGATTTTTCAACAAATAAGTTGCAATATCATACAAATGAGCTGGACATCTAAAGCATTATTTGGCCTTGACTTTTTATTAGGGGCCTATTACTATTCTCCATTTACCTTGCTTCTATTCCTTATTTTGTATTGACTAAAAATCGCTAAAATAACACAGTAACAAAAACAAAATTAAACTGTAAAGTTCCCTCTTTATTTTCCTGCCAACAGATAAGCATTGTTAACAGATCTTTTTAAATGCCAGCCATTCCCACTTTTATGCACATTAGAATCACTTGGGAGAGCATTAAAAATCCTGCACCTGGGGCCTCCCTGGTGGCGGAAGGGGTTAAGACGCAGCACTATGAAGCTATCCACAGCCACTGCAGCATGAGTTCGATCCCTGGCCAGGGAGGTGACCAACATGGCACAGCAGACCTCTCCTGTCTCACCTGCTGCTCCCCTCAGCAGTGTATTTCAGTACATCTGCCTTTTCTGTTCCCCACTCTGTCTCCGGTGTATCCTCTCACCCACCACATCTCTGGCCTGCACGCCAGCTCTCGTATGCATAAATAAATAAATCCTTAAAAAAAAAAAAAAAAAATCCTGCACCTGATACCATTAAATGGGCGGCAAGGGAGGAGGCAAATAGCGGTACTATTAAAAATCCCGAGTGGCTCAAATCTGCAGCACAATTTGGAAACCAGGTGTAGGGTAAAGAAAATGTCAGGCTTTTCTGCCCTTCTGCCATCAGGATAGATGATGGATCCTTGTCCTGAATGCATGCCTGATGGCGGGCACGTGGAATAGGGTGTGGGCATAAGTAGATGGGATTCAGCTGAGTTAAGACTGTGCTTTTAAGGGTGGCGTCACGGGGACGCCAGCAGCAGCAGCAGCAGCAGCAGCAGCAGCAGCAGCAGCAGCAGCAGCAGCAGCAGCAGCCGCCGAAGCAGAAGCTGAGAAGCAGCAGAACGAACGCTAGAGAGCCCAGATAGAGTGAAGACTTGCTGGGGGCTGGGAGGCCTACCAGCCTCCCAGCCCCCCAGCCAGCACCCCTGCCTGCCATATGCCTGGTGAACCCCAAATAAAAAACCTGCAAAACTACTGAGGACTCTGGCTCCTCCCCTGGTCTGCATGGGATCAGAAAACCTGCACAGTGTCCTGTCCTGCCATTACACCAGGCCATATATATTTAAGTGCATTTATACAAGCACTTGCGGTTGTACTCAAGGTTATCTTTTCACATAATCGCTTACCTTTTTTTCACTTCATGTAACTTGGGTATCCTTCCAATCATTTAGTGTACTATTTATCCTCACCACCTTTCTACTAGGGCAGGAAAAGGTTCACACACCAGAATAATGCTTGTTTTTGCTCTTGGTTAGCAAAAGTCTTCATATTCTCCTCTTCAAGAGGGTTGGGGAGAGTATGTAGGTATCCTGAATGCACCTTCATCTATCGCCACATAAATAAACACTTTCTTCTGATAATGATGAAAAAGCTCTTCCTTTTTGATCTGCAACTTGGTTCATGGCTTCAACCATCAAGTACATGGGATCATTTTCTAATTTAAATCATGAGCATTTACGTCTTCTCTAAGTCCTAGTCTCCAAACTTTAACTGCTCATGAAACACGTCTACCTAGATATAATTCACCTGAAAATCTATATTTATATAAAATTTGTTCTCCACTGCAAATGGGTTACTTCTTTCTTCATTTTTGTTTATCAGAGGGAACAAACAACTTTCCAGTTACACACAGTCATGAAGGCTCAGAGTAATCTATGCTCCATCCTCTCCACTTCTTTAGTCACGCCTTGCTCCCCATTCCTCTATAATTCCTCTGGTCAGCCATGAATGACAATTAACAGGTTTGAGATAATTAAGACAATTCCTGCTCTTTACAACCTTACAATATAGTGGAGCAAATGCTCATTGTCATAATAAGATATGATCATAACGAAAGTAAAGATTAATGGGGAGAGACCACAAGAGATATTTTATGAAAGAGTTATTTCTGAGCTGAATCCTGAAGATATAATCTAGGGGTCACTAGAAGTGAGCAAAAAAGCCTCTTTTTGTTAGCTATATCCACCAGATTGCAGATTTCAAGAGGAGCAAAACAGCTGGGGGTAGGGAGCAGGTGGGTAAAACCCATGAAAGATAAAAAGGAAAGCAAGATTGGCAGAGACAGCCTAGACTATGATGCGGATAGGACAAAATCTTGACCAACCCAATGGGGAACTCTGGAACAAAAATTACTTATTAAAGGAGTTTCACACTGAACAGAAAATAGCCAGGTCCCAGTGTTCTCAGTCACTGGCCAGGCGAGTATGGCTTCGGCTTAACACTGAGGGGGATTGTGAAATCACTGGACTCTAAGCTGTCTTACAGCAAAATGATAAGTTCTTTTTTGAATAGACATGTGAGTAGCACATCTCCAATTTCCTTAGACCTTCAGCATGCTCTGTGGGTAGGTTTGGAGAAAGTACTTTCTGAGACCATACCTCATTTGGGTGCTTCCGGTGGAATTCCTTTATTTGCTTGAGTCTATTATAGAATTCAGCAAACTCATTGGGCCCTGAAATGGCATTGAGTTCCTCCTTTCGTAATCTGCAATTTCAAGAAAAATCCAAAGAACACAGAGGATTAAGTCTATTCTTTAACCATGACACCCCAGAAGAATTAACTTGTGGACTAGCTATATCGGTCACTTACCCATCCTTGTCATCATACAAATCCCTCAGGTTCCCACTGACTTCCATATACCTCTGAAAGGCAAAGACAAACCCATCAGAATGAAATAATCTATATAAACAGGGCTAAGCAACTGAGAAGGGCTCTATATTCAAAGTCCAGGGAAACCTCACGAGATGTGATGTTGAAAGTTCCTGGCTTTCTGGTACCTGCAACAGAAAGCACTGGTTCCTGGTTAGTTTTCAAAATAGGCCAGTTTGAATACTACCTAAGTGATATTCTGCATGAGGGCAGAATGCCTATATCTACAGGCTACTGATGCTTAACTTTTCCTCAGAGTCATATAAGGCGTCCCCCTTTGCTAAGTAGCAATTCTCACCTAAGACCCTCAAAGATGAAAGGGGTGGTCCGAGATGATTTTCACTACTTCAAAAACACTTGACTGAGGAACACACAGGCTAAATAAAACATCACACAGGTTCCTTTGGATTCAAACTCAGGATGGTACAAGTACATAGTCCCTCCCCCAAAATTTGTGGAACCAGATGTTTCAGAATTTAGAAAGGTGCTATATATTCTCTAACATCCCTTCAACTACTTCAAAACAATATTCCGTGAGGCAAATACTAATATACAACATTCTCTTTGGGGGAGATAGGACTTGAGTCATTGACTCCTCATAACTTCTTGGCACACACCTGGGATGCAGGATGCTGTAAGTGGGGGAGTCTTCAGAGGAATGAATGAATGAGTCCCCCATTCAGAGAAGCGAGGAGGGGCAATCGAGCACCCTCAGGTTTGGCAGTCGCGTGGCCATCTCCAGGCAGACAACCCACCGCTGGCCAACTATTTACCTTTGCCCAAGCTTTCATGTTCAGACCCCGCACCCCGCCTCCCTTTCTTTTCCAGTTCATCCCGACACAAAGAGAAACGGACAGCGGGGCACTCACATCTTGCATGGCTCTCGTGCGGTGGTCAGAATTGATCTGGTCCCGGAGCTGTAGAAAGACAAACGGTAACACAGGCGCCGTCAGTAGGAGTTTTGGAGTGGGAAAGGCCGCCCGAGGGCGGGGCTTACAGCTCGGGGAAGAAGAGGCGCCTCGGGGCGCAGTGCCGGGAGGAAGCTACCACTGCCTGAGCTCCAAGAGGGAGCCCCGGGACGGGCTGGGGCGGGGCCCGGGAAGGGTCCGAGCGCCAAAGAAAACTCTCAGCGGTTCCACACACCCGGAGAGCGGCCCAGCGTCAGATGGAGCGCCTACCCAGGCCCACTCACCGTGGACTTCTTAGTGAGCATCTCTTTGGCCATGACGTCCATGAGCCGTTCCTTCTCCTCATGATACCGCCGCTGCTGCTCCAGAATTGTCTCCATTTTATCTTCGCCGCCTGAACTCAATTCAGACCACCGCCACAGCCGGAAACAACTCCTGCCGCCTCGCGCGCCCACGTCCCCACGCTGCGCATCCGGCCGCACCAAAGTTCCGCAAGCACCGGAAGCGCCTCGGGGACGCGAGGAAAATGAGCACCACAACCAGATTCCCGGCTATGCTGGCGAAATGGCAACAGTGCCCCCTGCTGGCCGGAGGGGTAGTGGCGGTAGGCCGAGCGGTTTGCAGGTGCCTCTAGGGGGCATGCAGAAATCCCTCCAGGAACCTGAAGTTAAGCTTCTTGGGGCTTGGGGGGGGGAGGGGTGGGCAGGCGTGGACACTGTATGGGCTGAGGGATGGTTGACGATCATAGATGGGAACCGGAGGATCGGAAACGGAGTCCCCTTCTGTCAGTGTGACCTCTAACATTTTATCCTTTTCGGAATCTTGGTGTCCTTGGTAGTAAAATGGGGATCGATGATAACAGTTTTTTGTTTTAAAGAAATTCACATGTGTGAGTAATCTCATTGTCTCGCAGCAGGGGACTGGCTAAATAAAGTATGGTACATGCACTCAGTGAATGCTCTACAGCAGCTTTAAAACATGTCAATCTCTTCATACATTCAAAACGTTATTCAGGGCCTCCGTGGTGCTGCAAGGGGTTAAGCACCACACTGTGAAGCAATTTGCAGCCTCTGCAGCACGGGTTCGATCCCTGGCCGGCCAGGGAGCAACCCACATGGTGCAGCAGGCCTCTCCTGACTCGCCCACTACTCCCCTCAGCAGTGTACTTCGGTTGATCTACCTGTTCTGTACCCCACTCTGTCTCTGGTGAATCCTCTCACCCACCGCACCTCTGGCCTATACCCCAGTTCTTGTATGCATAAATAAATATATCTTTAAAAAATATTCATAATGAGCAAAAACTGGACACAAACCTAAAATCCATTAACTGGTAAGCAGGTAAACAAAATGTGGTATGTCCATACAATAGACAATAACTTAGCTGTAAGGAATTCTATAGTATGGACAAACCATGAAAAGATCATGCTAAACAAAAAAGCCAAACACAAAAAATGACATAGTGAAATGTCCAGAAAGGTAAATCAATGGAGACAGAAAGTAGATGAGTGGTTGCCTGTGGCCAGAGCTGAGATTGAAAGTGACTGCAAAATGGGTACAAGAGTCTTTTTGAGGGTGATGGAAACATTCTAAAATTGGATGGTGGTGATAGTTGCTAAAATTAATCAAGTTGGTGGACCTCCCCGGTGGCGCAGCGGTTGAGCGCTGGGTTGCGAAGCTGCCCGCGGCCTCTGCGGCGCCGGTTTGATCCCCGGCTGCTCCCCGGCCACCGGAGGAGGGTCCCACATGGCGCGCAGACCTCTCCTGCCGCCCGCTGCTCCCCTCAGCAGTGTACTTCGGTCCTTCTGCCTGCTCTGCTCCCCGCTCTGGCTCTGGTGAATTCTCTCACCCTCCCGTGCTTCTGACTGTACCCAGTGCATGTATAAACAAAACAAACAAACAAATAAAATAAATAAATAAAAACATGCCTCTATATAAAAAAAAAAATTAATCAAGTTGGAGGCTTCCCTAGTAGCATAGGGGTTGTGCTATCAAGCTATCGCCAGCCACTGCAACTGAGTTCTATCCCCAGCCAGGGATCTGACCCACATGGTACAGTAGACCTCTCCTGTCTCTCCTGCTGCTCCCCTCAGCAGTGTATTTCAGTACCTCTACCTGTTCTGCTTCCCACTCTGTCTCTGGTGACTCCTCTCACCCCCCCCCCACACCTCTGGCCTGCACCCAAGTTTTTGTATGTGTAAATAAATAAATCTTTTTTAAAAATAAATCAAGTTGCACACTCAAGATGGGTGAATCTTCTGGTGTGTAACTCATACCTCAATAAAGCTGGTAAAAAGTCTGTATGAACTTGGCCGGAGGCAAGGTTTGAGATCTACCACATTTTCTTGAGCATATGATAACATCAAATATAACTTATTATTTATGCTCCACTAAGAAAGAAAAAAATTACCAATTAAAAGGTATCTCCTTCAGGGGCCTCCCTGGTAGCCTAGAGATTAAGTCTCAGTGCTATCACCATGATGGCCTGAGTTTGATCCTGGCCAGGGAGCTAACCCACATATGGAGCAGCAGACCTCTCCTGTCTCACCCGCTGCTCCCCTCAGCAGCATATTTCAGTAGATCTGCCTGTTCTGCTCCCCACTCTGTGTCTGGTGAATCCTGTTACCCTCTGTATCTCTGGCCTACACCTCAGTTCTTCTATGCAAAAATAAAGTAATAAATCTTAAAAAAAAAAAAAAAGGGTCACACCTCAATTATACAATGCATCTGGGCTTCCGAGATATTAAATCTGAAAAATGTTTGTCTTGAAATCAGGGACACAGTGTTACAGCTACACATCTTTTCCCCTTAGGTGGTTGTACCACCTAAGCAACACTGTTCACCTGGCCCCATCTTTCCCTATAACCGTCTTCATATATCAGAACAGGTACCAAGTCCTGTTTTTTCCATTCCTGCTGCCACCTGCCTGTGTCTCACCCAGACCCTGAACTAGCCTCCTCTCCAGCCTGCTCATCTTACCCCTCCAATCCATTATTCATGGTGCCGCCTGAGTGATCATCTCACCACAGGGCTTAAACATTTCCACTGGGTAAGTTACCTGCAGGGTGAGGTCTGTTTAATTTGGCATCCTGTTTTCAGGACCTGGGTTCTGCCGTTGAAATTACTTGCTGCTACCCCAAAGCACCTTAGGTGTTTTCAGGCCTCCAGGCCTTTGCACCAGCTGTTTCCTAAGCTTGAACTACCCTCCCCCTAGCAGGTATTTATTAAACATGTAGTAGGTGCTGGGACCTGAGAATGGGAGGTGGGAGAGGGCTAGGAAGAGGGGAGCAAAGCAGGCATGAACCCAATCCTCATAGGGGCTGGTGGAAGAGACAAAATGTAAACTTTATTACAGATAAGCACAGGGGTAGGCTTCCTAAAGTTTCGGTGAAAATGTCAACCACGGTCACAGAAAGTTTAGGATTCAATTAGGCAGAGGAGGCAGTGTGAAGCTGGTGAGACTCTCAGAGCTCCCAAGAACTATTGCACTACTTGTGTGACTTTGGGGCCTGTGAAATGGAAAACTGCCCGCCTTACAGGATTTGGGTGAGGATTTAATGTGAGATACGAATAATCACACAATTCTGCAGGACCTGAGCCCCACCCCCACCGCCCCAGCCTGGAGGGTCGGCGGTCCCCGCGGCGCCAGCCCCCACCGGGGAGGCTGCCGGCGGGCCCGAAGGGCGACCTAGCCCGCCCGCCCCGCGCGCGCACCAGCCGGGCTGCAGCCGCCGAAGCGCCGAGCCCAGACCTCAGGCTGCGCAAGGGCAGGGGCGTCGGACGCAGGGCGAGGGGAGCGGCGCTCCGCCCCATCTCCCCACTTTGAGGGACAGCCCCCCTCGCTCCTTCCCGCCCCCGCCTTGAATCACTGCGGGAGGGGGGGTAGGGGGCGGGGCCGTGACCCATTCAAGCCGGGAATCGGATCCAGATGTTCCCGCGGCGCGTGCAGCTGCATCCTTGCCTTTTTTGGCAAAAAACGTGTGGCCGCAAGCGGATCCCGGGCCGCCTCCGCTAATCCTGGGGAAGAGGGGGAAGGGGCCCGAGGGTCTGGGCTCAGCCTGGGGATCCGCACCGCCCGCTCCGAGCGATTTGGGGAGGGCGACGTTTTGCACCAGGCTGGGAACCCAACGCCACCACAGCTCCTGTCAGGAACCTCTCCCAAACCCCTCCCTTCCCCACACCGAGGAAAATACCCTCCGCCAGCAGGGGGGAGGCAGGCCAAGCTGGAGAAGGTCCACAGCAGTGGCCAGGGTTCCCCTTCCTCTTGGGATTAAGCACGCGGTGCCTCGAAGCTCCCTCCCCTTCCCTGCGTGGAAGAACTCTGTGTGAGCCTCAGATCTTCCATGTTCAAAGGAAGCTTCCTTCCCTTCTACCCCAGAAAAATACACAGAGGCCTGTGCTTCCTCACACTGCTTTATTGCAGAATCTGCAAGGGGGTGAGCCAATCCCACCCATCTGCCCATCTCTGGGCAAAACAGAGCTAAAATGAAAGGAGAAAACACTCTGTAGACAGGGGCTGGGCACAATCTTCCATCCTAGGACTGACTCCTTAGCCAGTGAACCTCTGATCTGATGCCCAGGCAGCCCCAGCCCTGGGGACAGGGTGGGGTGGGGAGGGTCAAGTCTGAGTATAGTCTATTTTTGAGGACTTTCAGGCACCCAGAGAGTTTAGATTTGAGGGGGCCAGAGTCCAGGTTTGAGGGGTGGGGTCTAAAGCCCTGAATTGGGGAGGGGGCTTGGCTTGGCAACTGGATTCTAGGGGGTTGGGCTGAATTCTGGATTCCAAGCTTGGGGAGTGAATTTGAATCACTAGAGTTTCTGTAAAATCTCAGGTTTGGGAATCCTGGGTCAGGAAGTACCAGTTTGGAGTGGGGAGGCTGAATCCAGAGCCTAGGGGCTGGGTCCCAGAGGTGATTTAGAAAAGGAGGCTTAGTCCTGGAGGCCTGGTTTGGGAGGGCCTGGGCCCATGGCCCCTTGCTCAAGGCCCTGCCTGGCTGCAGCCCTGGCATAGCACTTGGTCTCCGTCCGGTACAAAACCTTGGCCCACTAGGGAGGTGGAGCAGCGGGCGCAGGAGAAGCAGCTGTGGTGCCAGTGGCGGTCTTCGAAGGACACATACTTGCCTCCACCGAGTCCTGGAGGGAGGCTGGAGGTTAGCTCTGCGGACCTACAGGGCGGTCCTGCCCCTCAGCCTCTCCCAACCAGATCCCCTTCCCTTGCCTGAACCCTACCCACACTATTCTTTGACCCTTGTCTCCCACCTGTGATGGGGCGTTTACAGCTGCTGCACTTGGGTGCAAAGAGTTCTCCAAAACAGGTCACACAGTAGGGATCTTCATCCCGGGAGGTGAACTGCTGCCCCGCCAGGGGCGTCTGGCACCCAGTGCAGACCAGGCACTCTCGATGCCAAGGCTGGTCACGGTATGTCACGCCACCCTGTGTCAGCGTCTGTGGGGGCAACATCTGTCAGCAGAGGGGAGCGAGGTTTCCCACCCTACAGCAGAGCTTTTCCCCCACCCATGAGTGCAGTGGAGATGAGCACCCCCCCACTCCGCTGGCCCAGCCCCCACCTTGCTGCAGCGGGCGCAGCGAGGAGCAAACTTGTTCTCATAGCAGGGCACGCAGTAGTGAGCACCCTTGTCGGGCACAAAGGAACGCGAGCCCAGCGGCTGCTCACAGCCGCTGCACAGGAAGCAGTGCTCATGCCACGTCTGACCTCCATACTCCAGCTTCCGGGACCCTGTGGGGAACAGGGGTCCCACTCAGAGGCTCTGTCCCAAGCTCCTGAGGGCCACCCTCTGCTGCCCCCCAAGTAGAGTTCCCCCCCCCCCGCCCCACTCCCATCGCCTGGGCAGGGTGGTGTCCAGGCACATGCAAGAGTCCCACCTCGTACACTGCACAAGCTAACCTCCCCGCAACACTGGACATGCTGGGCCCCACAAATGAGACACGAGGATTTGGCAGATGCTAAGTGCCCCTACATAGCAAGACGCAAGCATCTCAGCACACAACAGGCCTCTGCATCACGGACATGATGTCTGAGTAGGTGCTAAGCCTCTATACACCAGCCATGATGGCTTTAGTACACTCACAGAGACCCCATAGATACCCAGCAGCAAGTCCCTGCCCACACAAAGCTGCTAATGGCCCGAACAAGAGGGATTCTGTATAAGCCAAGCCCCCACGTACCCCAGACATGCCATTCTCCACGTGTTCTAGTCTTTGTATATCAATGAAGGCTGTCATACATATTAAGCCCTGTTTATCTGTGTCTGCACACACCAAGCCCCAGACACCAGCACAACAGTCTCAGCCTGCTCTTATCTCCTGCATGTTCCACACACGGAAGTCTTCAGACATATTAAGCCCCCAGGTGTGTGTATAAAGTGTGTCAGTGTGCCCACACATGTTAAGCCCCTACGTATATACTAGACCAGCTGGTTCGGCACTCAGTCCTCAGGAAGGTGCCAAGCTCGTCAGTTGCCTGCACATGCTAAAACTTCATGTGTTTGTGCCTGGGTATGCTGTTCCCTGTGCATGCGCAGCTCCCAAGAGCATAGCACTGTGACAGATCCTGCATACCGCAGATTTCCAGAAACATGCTGGGTGTACAGGTCTTTACCAGACCAAGTCTCCAAGGATGTACCAGAGAAGCGTGCCAGTCCCGTGCACATGCAAGAACCGTTCCCAGATGCCAGATGTGCCAGTCCCTCACATGATGAGCTCCTGGGGACATACCGGGCATGACGGTCTCCCCACAGGCCGAGCACTGGGAGGAGAAGGCGCTGCAGTAGCAGTCATTGCAGAGTAGCTCGCTGTCCTGGCAGGTGAAGGGCTCATCGGCTAGGGAGCGCTGGCAGCGGCAGCAGCGGAAGCAGCCCTCATGGAAGTGGCGGTCTTCATAGAACAGCTCCTGCAGGGAGCGTGGCAGGGGCGCTGGCACCTGTGTCCCCCTCCTAGCAGCCTCTACCCACTCCCTGCCCTGTCTGGTCCAGTCCTTACCCTCGAGTCATGCCCGATAAGCTGCTGGCATTCGGCGCAGGTGTTGGCAAAGGTGTTGTCATAGCAGGGCACACAGTGGGGGCCGCTGTCCGTCTGGATGTATTTGCGGCCATACAGGGACTCGTTACATTTCGCACAGTCAAAGGCCTCGCTCATGGTGGCTGTGAGTCCTGTTAGGGGCACCAGGGAGGGTAGGCTCACCCAGAGGGGCTGTGGCTTAATGCTTTGCTAGAGACCTTTGCATTAAAGAAAAGCAAGAGACCAGAATAGGAAATGCCAGGTCAGAAAGGTGGGGATGGGGAAGGGAGCGTCTAAGAACCCAGGAATCCTGCACGTTTATTTCTGTGTTGAGGGTGGCGGTGGGAGGGGGTCAAGAGAAAATCAGGAAGCAGAAGTTGTTTTCTTATCTGGGTCCTGGCAGATCTTGGGGGGAGAGGGCTTTTCCTGGGTCAGTGACTCATTTCCTGACCCAGCCTGAGTTTAGCCTTCACTGTCCCCACTGTCCCCAAGGAGGTAAGAGCAGGGAGCCCCCACTCTATCCCAAGGGCACAGCACCTCCACGCTCTCCTGACTCCCAGGAAGGGACCCTAGGGATATGGGTAAGGAAACCTCTACCTAGAGCTTTGGAGTGGGGATGAGAATGGGCCCTTCCTTCCCCCATCCTGCTCCAGGAAACACGAGGAACGTTAAGGGGAGGTTGGGCAGATGAATGGTGGAGGTGGAAGAGGCTAATGTCTCACATTAGGTCTCCCCTCCCAGGAGAATCGGTCCAGCAACAACTTCAGAGTCTCAGCCTGGGTTTGAGCAGGAAGGAAATCCTGCAAGCTGGACACAGCCAAGCTTCCCCAGATCACCCTCTGCCCTCACCCCCCCTGCCTTCCGCAGTGTGTGTCCCTGGTCACACCAGCCTGGGCAGCCTTGGTCTGCAACATCTGCAGCAGCTGTGGCAGTACAGATGGCCAGATGTCAGGTTCTGCCAGCAACATGAGGAGAAAAATGGGAAATCAGATGCCTGGGGAAGCAGAGGGGAACTGGCAACTGAGAGCATGCGCCCCCTGCCATCTCTGGCAGCATCTGGAGGAGCCCCGGGATCTTCCCATTTCTGAGGTCACTACTTCCCTCTATTTCCCTCTGCCTGCCTCATAGCATTTTTCCTTACCTCTTCTGACTCCTAAGGGTTTGGGGCAGGGGGAGTGAAGGGCAAGGGAGTGGGAGCCATTGAAGACATTTTCTTCCCAATCAGTACCCCTCTTGGGTGGGGAGTCAGGCCAGGGGAGCCCTGAAAGCTGTTGCTGCAGACACCCAGCCCCCACCAAACCTCAGACACTTTCCATTTTCTCAGGAACAAAGCATGTTTGCATGATGAGGTCATCCACACAGCTGCCTCTGGAACAGGAGCTTGGGGAGTGGGAGGGTAAGGAAGTGGGGTTCCCAGTCCCTTCTCTTACCCCATTCTGGTCTCTAGGCCCATTCAGCACTCCCCACCCCCAGACACCTCCATCAAGAGCCTGCTCTTTGAGGGCTGGGATCCTAGGGTGGATGGAGAGGAACCATCGGGATCCAGAGGAAGGAGATGGTCTCACAGCTGCATATGAGCCTCGGGAATACAAAGGATCCCCCTCCCTTCCCACCACCATCATCGGACCCCAGTAACTGGCAGTCCCCAGAGTCTGCCTTGGCTCAGCTTGAAGGAAAAGCCCTACTTTTTTCGGCCACCCCCAGCGGGAAATTCTCGCCAACCAGCATTGCTCTGGCGTGGAGTTCAGACTTCAGGCGCCAGCAGACGCCCTTAGCTTGGAGGGCCCGGCTCTTCTGAAGGCATAGCTGGTGAGCTCACAGCTTCCTTTCTGAAGAGTAGGGGGCACCCAGTTCATATCCCAGGCCTGGGCAAGAGGGCAACCAGAACCTGGGGTCTCAGAGCTAGGACTTTCCGGGGTGAGAGAACCCCTCCTACTCAGCCCCCTCCCTACTACTCAGGTCTGGGTTTCTTCTGGCCTGGCCTAGCAAAACACCAAGGGTTGCCTGGGCGGTCAGCCACTGGACAGCAGGGGGCCACACAGGCAGTGTGTGGCCATGTGTGGGGCGGGAGTGCCCTGGGCCTTTTCCTTCCATCCTGGCTTGGCTGGCAGCAGCCACCACCTTCCCAGGCCCAGGCTAGCCCTGGGCCCGCCCCTTGGGAGTCACCATTCTGAGACAGGGGTACCCCAAATAGGGTATGGGCGTGGCTTCCGTTTCCTTCCCAGAATCCCCATAGTCCCCTGTCTGTCCAGCTGGGCTCTAGTGAGGACAGAGTGAAGGGCACTATCAAGGCCCACCTGTCTCTGCCCATCCTACCCCCTCCCCGCCCCTTTCCCTGGCAGGACTGGTGGACTGAAGGGAGTCAGTCTTTTATTCCTTCATTGCTTGTGTGTGTGTGTGGAGGGAGGCGGAATGGATGCGTGCAGGGGAGACTGCTCAGCCTGCCAGGTGGCTCTCAGATCAACCCCACCAATACACACATACACCTGCCCCAGACATACCTATCTGGTACCTCCCAGGAATGACTGCAGTGTGTAGTGTGAGGAGTCTCCAGCTGTGAAGCATAAACCTGGGATTGAACCCTTGTCCCTCCACTTACTAAGTGGGTGATCTTGGTTGGGCAATCACTTAGGTACCCGGAAGCTATTTTCCCATCTACTACTATCCCCAACCTCTTAGGGTGGTCGTCAGCCTGCAGTGTGAGAACACCTGGAAAGCAGCTGGCAGATGGTAAGCAGTCAGTAAACAGCAGCTATTAGTGGTTTTATTCTCGGCCCCTCCCTCATGCTGGGGTCAGACAAGTTTCTCAGGCAGGCCTGGGTCACAGAACTGGCCTAGGATCTAACTTAGATGGTCTCAGTGCAAGCCCAGGGTGAGAACAATGAGGGCACCCTCTAGTTCTAATGGGGGAACTGTAGAGGTCCAAGCCACGGGGCGTACTGAGACAAGCAGGACCAGCCTTACCCCAGACGGCACAGCTCTGAGACCCCTCCCACAGGTACTGGGGAGGACACCCAGTGCCTGGGCAGGTGAGAGACCCTGGAGCCTAAGCTCCCTTAGCCTTGTGGTAACTCAACTTCTGTGAGGCCTGTAGAGACAGTCAGAGACTAAGACTCTCTACTCAGAGTAGAGAAGTGTGGGGTCAGGACATTCTGCTCTATAGAGGGGCTGAGACCCAGACTTGGTTATTGAGAGGTAGAAATCCAGAATCACCCCGGGGGAGAATGAGCAATACAGAGACACCCAAAACATAAAGACAGCTGCTGAAATGGCAGGCACTTTGCCTCTCCTAAAGTGCTCTCCCACCATCTTGGAGCTCACAAAAGGCAAACAGGATCGGTACCGGCCCACTTTACAGCTGAGTCCAGGGGCTAGGGGCAGGGCAGGGGTATGCCCAAGGTCATTTGGTATCAGAGAGCCCAGGCTCCCTGCTTCCTAGCCTGGACCCTTTTCCTGTTTCTCTCTCCCTAGAAATGCTGCCGTGGTGGTGGAAGGGTGGTCAACATACAAGACCAAGGGGACAGGAGATGCTGGGGGACACCTAGCACGGGAGCCTGGCCACCGGTCCTGTGATGGAAGATACCCAGAGGCCTTTCCAATTACCCATGCCAACCATTCAACCCCTTTGTCCCTCCCCCCTCCCCCCCAAGGTCCAGGCGGACCCTAGCCAGGCCCCACAGCTGTGAGTCAGGATCAGAACAGACCCCTCCTCCAGCTCCCAGGAGTTGACAGGAGATTTAGGGGAGAAACGGATCTCCACCACGCCATTCCCCTGCTACCAGGCACCAACCCCAAACTCTAAATCTTCACTCCCCTCCTCCCCCCCAGGGCCTGGGAGTCAGGGCAGTTTAGGGGAAGAGGGAAGTGGAAAGCTGGACCCAGCAGCTGCTCTGGGGACAGGAGAGGAACAGTTCATTCACCCTGGGTCCCCAGGGCTGCGGCAGTGCGGCCAAGATTTGAGTTTAAAAATAAGTTGGGGCTGTCTTGGTGTATGCCTGGGGCTCCCTCTTGATCTCAATCTTACTGTCTCAGGTCCTCTGTCTCTTGGGGCTGAGCTGGCCCAGAGTTTCTGTTTCCCTGAATCCCTGCTTCCCAGTCTTTGGGGCCTACATCTCCCAAGGTCTGTCTTGGAAGCTGTCAAGGAGCCTCGTTAAGTCAGTCTCTGAGCGTCTAGCTCTGCTCGCACAGCTCCTCTCTGCGCCTCTGCACATTTCAGCAGCCGTCTTCACGTTTTGGGTGTCCCGGTATCGCTCATTCTCCCCCAGGGGTGACTCTGGATTTCTACCTCTCCACACTCAGGTCTGGGTCGCAGCACCTCTATAGAGCAGACCGTCCTGACCCCCACATTTGTCTACTCTGAGGGTCTCCGCCTGAGAGCCCAGTCTCTGCCTGTCTCCACAGGCCTCCCAGAAGTTGAGTCGCCACGAGGCTAAGGGAGCTCGGGCTCCAGGGTCCCTCACCTGCCCCAGGAGGGGCCCCGCAGCGTGTCCGCCGGGGTCACTGTCTGCTTTTGCATACAATGCTTCCCACAGCCCGGGTCTGCCCTCTGCCTCGGGTTTGCCTCTCGCTGACTCTCCGCCCAAGCCGGCTTCGGAGAGCTCCGCAGCCCCTGTCTCAGCCGGTCGCCCGCGCCGGCCTCCCCGGGAGCCTCAGTTTCTCCCACCCTCCGGGTCGGTTCTGGCTTTGCAATTTCAAACTTGGCCCCCTCCCCCGCCCAAGAGTCGCGGCAGCCCCGCCCCGCCCCGCCGGGCAGTGGGGAGCGGAGCCGTGCGGTCTGGGGGCGCCCTCCGCGGCTCCGGCGAGCGAGCACCCCGCGGCGGGCGGACCCAGGCGGGGGGCGGCGGCCGGCGCGGACCTTAACCCTTGGCGGGCCGTCTCCGCGCCTTCCCCGCCCGAGGGCTGGGGGCGGGAGCCGGGATTCGGAGCCGGGCTCGGCGGGGACCTCACCTCGAAGCGGGCGTCAGGAGCGGGGCGCGGAGCTCGCGCGGGTGGTGCCGGCGACCGGGAGCCGCGACCCTCCGCTGCTCCTACCTGCGGGCCGGGCCGGGCCGGGCCGTGGCAGAACGAGCTGCGGGCGAAGCTGCCGGCTGCAGACGGACTGTGTGGGCGAGTGGGAGCGCGGCCCCAACCCCTCCCCGAGGAAGTGAGCGCCGGGGCCCGCCCCGCCCGGACCCCGCCCCCGGCCGCCCCTGCCCGCAGGGTGCGGACCCCGCCCCCGGCCCCCCACTCCCGAGGCTGGGGGCCAGACCCCGCCCCCACCTCCCTTGTACCCTGGAGCCCGCCCCAGCGCCCGCCGCCCCCACCTCCAGCCCAGCCTAACCTGGCGCTCCCGACCTTCCTGGGCGGCCAGGACCCAGTCCCTGTCCCCGGCCTGCAGCTTTTGCTGTCCGCGTCTCCCTGAACCCCTGCCCCAACCCACCTCCCCCTTACCTCCAGCTGCAAGCTGGAAACTGTTATATTCAATTCCAGACAAGGGGTAAAGCTGATCAAGGTCCATTTGCGATCCATCCCTCCCTCCCTTTTACCCCCGGGAGTTACACTCGGTCTGAGTTTGTGAAGCAGACCTTAATCCAACCTGAAGGAGAGGGTGGCTTTGCCTCTGCGGTCCTGGCTGTCAGTGGGACGTGATCTCTGGGACCCTGTAGTGAAGAGAGGACCCCCTACAGTGCTGTGACCTTCAAAGGACTTTATTCCACAACTCTTGAGCAGCAAAGTCAGAAGTAAGCACCTTCTGTGTCCTGGGATGAAGTCCCACCTCTGTTTCCAGTGCTCAGGAATAGCTTTGACCTTTGAGGCTCAGGGGAGACCCTAATCCTTGGCCCCATGATCTTTGGGCTTCTCAGGGAGGGGTGTGAGGAGTGTGCTGAGATGGGGCCCTGCAGGGGTGGAAGAAAGTGGAAGGGAGTCCTCCCTTTCACCCCCCCACTCTCTTCACCTCCGAAGTTTCCAGCCCTTTGGCTTCCTCCCAGTGCCCGCCAGGGGAACCAGTGCCTGCCAGGGACAAAAGGCCCCTCTAGGTCCTTGAGGCCACCCCCCCTGGGATCCTCCGGCTTGTCACTGGGAATAAATAGCTTCAATCTGGGTGGGGGAGGGAGAAGGAGGCATTGATGTACTGTTTGCAAAACAGACAACAAACCAACCCTGGAAATAACCTTAGTGCCTAGAGTAGAGATTCAGGTGTCCAAAGGGGCTCTCCTACCTCCCAGCTGCGTGCACCCAAGCTCTCTGAAACTCACTCCCTACCAGGCAGGGGCTCCTGAGTACCCTCTTCTCCCATTTCTGAATCAACCTGGGTCCCAAGTCACCCTCAAACCAGGTTTTTTTTTCAAAATTAATAAATTGCTGGTTGTTACTGCTACTGAACTGTAAGTGCCATGAGGACAGGCCACTTCTTGTTCACCTACTCCAATGCCTTGCACATAATAAGTATCAGATGAATGAATGAAGGACAGACATTGTTCAATTTAATTTGCGCCCCACCCCCCTTCTCGTGCTCCCCCCAGCACTGGCACCTGCTACCTGCAGTCCAGGAAGTGATCAGCTAGCCTGTGGGCCCTTTCTCTGGCACTTGTCTTGCAGGTGTAGGGGACTCCTAGCCCTGGGGACTGTGGAGAAGACTGACTGGTTGGAGGAGATGACTGGAGGCCAGTGTTCTGGGGGGAGGGGAGTGAAGGAGGGAGCAGCCTTCAGAGAGAGAAGGGTAAGGAGTAAGGAAGGTACTAGATAAAGGCAGAGTTGGCGTTCTGATTTTTACTCATGGCTTGAATCTTTGCTAAACAGCCACTATTTCTGAGTTCTTACTTTGCCTCAGTCTCTATTCAAACACCTCACATATATGAATGCACTGATTATCCAAAACTTTATGAAATATGTATGTATCTTTATTTCTGTTGTAAAAAGGGGGACTCAGAGAGAGTAAGTAACCTGTCAAGGGTAACACAGCTAATAATGGCAAAGCTTGGATTCAAATTCAGACCAATGTCAAAGCTCCTTATACAAAATAAATAAATTAGTTAATTAAAAGAGCTTAACCCTTAGGTTCTACAGGCGCTGTGGCTCTTTAACCTCTTTAAGACTCAATCTACTCATCTGTTAAGAGATGTTGACTTTGTCACAACATTCTTGTGAAGACTAGATGATAGCACATAGTAGGTAGTCATTATGGGGGACTCTACACCTCCCAGCCTTTCTTTATTGGCCAAGAGTTAAGGTTCTGCTGCTTGGGCTTGGTGTCTGGAGGTCAGAGAAAGTTAGAAGATTACTGACTTGACCCTGGGGGGAGGCAGCTTAGCCTAGGGCAGGGCTGTGTCCTTTCCCCTCCTGATTCCCAGCTCTCCAGTGGGCTCACATTTCTCTCTTCACTCTATTTCTGTTGACCCAGGAGGACGTGCCTCAGAGAGGTCTAGGGATCAGTCACATGGACTCCCTGTTCCTGTTCCCTATTAGTCCTCCCCCCTCCCCAGGGGGACAGGTGTATCTGAGGCAGGGCTGGAAGCAGGGCCTGCATGCTGGAAGACTGGGGGGGGTGGGGGGTGGGATCTTGTTATCTCTTCATTCACCCAGGAGTCCCTGAGGCTACAGCCTTCTTTACCTTGTGGTGGAAAGGGGGCTTCCTCAGAATCAACCAGCTGTTCTCTCACTTTGGAAGGGTTTTCAAAAGGAGGCCTTGGGTGCTGACTGACAGGCCTCTCATGCTTTTCTCTGGGTGCTGAATCACTCTCTGATGCTTGTAACCACAAGCCCTCCTTCCCCCAGTGAGAAAACTTCCTTCCTTCTTTGGGTGTATTGCTCACTCTTACCCACTGGGCCCCTGAACACTTCATGGCTTAGCAGACACCCTCTAAGATTATACAGAACATTTTCCTCATGATCCAAGCCTGGCAATGGGTGTGTGGATGCAGAGGTTGAAATGAGCAGGGGATGAGAGGGAACAGAGCTCAGAGAGGGAACTGGTTAAAGGCAGACTATGTGCAGGGTACCATGCTAAGTGTGAGTCATTACCTCTTTCATCCTCACAAAAGCGTGATCATTGTTTTTACTTCACATCAGAGGTGCTGAACAGGCTCAGAGAGTTGGACGATATGGCCTCAGGTCACAAGCTGATGGGTGGTAGATGTGCTACTCAAATTTGGGGCTGACTTCAGGGCCCCCACATCCAGTAGATATGCCTGTCAGTCCATGTCTTCTTCAGGAGAAGTGGCAGGAGTAACTGGAGCTACCATTTAGTTGCTGTGATTGTTAGGGGGAAATGATGTCCTGAGCTAATCCCATATAGGGGTTGCTCTACAACATGACTGAATTTCTTTTTTAATTTTATTTTTATGTAGAAGAACTAGGGTGTAAGCCAGAGGTGTGTGGGGGGTGTGTGTGAGAGAGGATTCACCAGAGACAGAGTGGGGAGTAGAACAGGCAGATGCACTGAAATACACTGCTCAGGGAGCAGCAGGTGAGACAGGAGGGGGCTGCTGTGCCACATGTGGGTTAGCTCCCTGGCCGGGGATTGAATTCAGGCTATAGCAGTGATAGCACTGAGACTTAACCCCTAGACCACCAGGGAGGTCCAAGATGGCTGAATTTCTTAATGGAGAAGAAGCTGGAAAGGTGGGAATGGTTAAGTAATGAATGAGACAGAATTTTATTACTGTATGTGGCTCAAGTTGAACAAGGTTCAGATTCAAAGGCAGAAAAACACTTTTCACAAGGCAGATCTCAGCTGCTTTCAGCTCTTCATGCCCATTGGTCCACAGGACCAGCACTTATGGGGACTGAGGAGATTTCCCCAGAGCTCCTCAGTTGGAGGGGTGAGCCCTGTCATGAGAAATGGGTGCAACTACTGGACTCACTGAAGGTTATTGTCACATGGGGCGGAATGGGGGGCTGGGAACCAAATACCCTGTACATAGTTGGCCTTTAACCAGTTACCTCTCTGAACTCTGTTCCCCCTTACCGTAACCCTGCTTATTTCATCCTCTGTGTCCACAGACCCATTGCCAGGCTTGGGTCATGAGGAAAATGTTTCTGTATAATCTGAAACAGGGTGTCTGACAAGTCATGCAGTGTCATATGGGGAGGGGGATAGAAACCAAATGCCCATGGGGTTGGGCTCTGCTGTGCCCAACCCCCTCTCTCCTTAGAGGTTAGTTTAATAATAATAAAAATAACAATAATAGCTCCAAGTTAATTATGAACTTGCTGAAGGGTGAACACAGCAATAAGCACTTTAAATGTATTGCCTCATTTAATCCTCACAATCCTGGGTATGGTATTATTATTACCTCTGTGTTACTGAAGGGGAGACTGAGGCTCAGGGAAGCTAACATTGCCTTGGCTGGCAACAGCTGGGATCAGAACACACCTCCACTGCAGATGATATATTATATTGTACCGCCTTGGCCATTCTGTCAGTCACTCCCTTGAGGGTGTGAGGGATCAGAACTTTACAACTACTGCCACTATGACTCCTCAATTCAACAGTGAGCCCTTGGACAGCCCTATGAGGCAAGCAGAGCATGCTATTATTATCTCCTTTTATGGATTAGAAAAATGATGCTCATCAAAGTCAAGTGACTTCTCAAAAGTCACAGAGCCAGTAAGTGGCAGAACCGGGCATGGATTTTAGGCCTCTCATCTCTCTATGCAGCATTCTTCCAGGTACACAGTAAAATTCACCAGGCTCCTAACTTTAAAAGCGCCGCGTAAAGAAAGGGGAGCAGAGCTCTAAGGGACAGCGCCTGCGCACACGCCAAGTCCAGTTCAGCCCGCGGGCACTACCAGCCACGTGTTCCCGGTGCCAGCGCGGAGCCCGACGGCCAGATCGCGGGACACGTGGGCAAGCTGTGGCGAATGAGAATTGAGTCCTAGAGACTGACCAGCCCAGACCTATGGAACTACATTTCCCAGAAGCAACCTGGGGCAGCGCCTGGGCTGGAGCACGTACTTCCGGGAAAGCAGGCTCTGGACGGGCTGCGGGGAGGAAGTGGGCGGGCCTCAGCGGCCGGTCGTGTGGCCTGTTTCCGGCGGCTGCAGTGGACGCGGTGGCTGAGCCGTGTGGAACCGGCGTTGTGTACTGAGCTTTTTCCGGGCGTGAGGGGACATGGCGGCGGCTTTTCGGAAGGCGGCCAAGTCCCGGCAGCGGGAACACCGAGAAAGAAGCCAGGTAGGTCCGCTTGGGGCCCGCGAGCCTCCGCTGTCCGGTTCTCACCTCAGCCCATCGCTACCGCCGGGAGCTGCGTCCTCCGAGGGCCGATGCTGCGCGCAAATAAATGCAAATATATGCTAATGACGGCGCGACGCGCGGCTCCGGGGCGGGGCGCGGGCTGCTCTCCTTGGGGGAGAATCCGAGCTATTCTGCACGTTTTCAGTGGATTAAATGAGATGTGTGTAAAGTGCTTGACCTTTTTTTTTTTTTTTTTAAGATTTATTTATGCATACAAGAGCTGGGGTACAGGCCAGAGATGCGGGGGGTGAGAGGATTCACCAGTGACAGAGTGGGGAGCAGAACAGGTGGATTGACTGACATACACTGCAGAGGGGAGCAGAGGGTGAGACAGGAGAGGTCTGCTGCGCCATGTGGGTAGCTCCCTGGTCAGCCGGAGATCGAACTCATGCTGCAGAGGCTGTGGATTGCTTCATAGTGTGGTGCTTAACCCCTTGCGCCACCAGGGAGGCCCTGCTTGACCGTCTTTAAGGAAGTAGAGGTCGAAGCTCACAGAGCCAACAAGTTGCCCTGGCAGGAGTGGGAACCAGCGTCCTGTCTCCTATGGAGGCGGTGATGGGAGAGGGCAACGTGGTTCCCGAAGACCACGTATGCTTTTTGTCTGACCCGCCCTGTAGTGTTGGTGTTTTCCTTCCCTATTATACAGAAAGGAAAACTGGTCTAGAGAGCACAAGTGACTTGTCCGGTCCCAAACACCAAATTCAGGCAGAATAAACAGCTGTAGGGTTCTGTGGAGGGAGTGTCTGTGTGGGGAGGAGGAGGAGAAACTGGCTTAATGTTTACAGAATCAGGGCCTTCCTGGTGGCACAAGGGGTTAAGCACTGCACTATGAAGCTGTCCGCAGCCTCTGTGACTTGATTTCGATCCCTGGTCAGGGAGCTACCCACATGGCACAGCAAATCTCTCCTGACTCGTCTGCTGCTCCCCTCAGCAGTGCATTTCATTCGGTCCGCCTGTTCTGGTCCCCACTCTGTCTCTGGTGAGCCCTCTTACCCCCTGCATCTCTGGCCTGTACTCCAGCTCTTGTATGCATAAATAAATAAATCTTTAAAAAAATATTTACAGACTCAATTTCTCCATTTCACTGTTCTCAGAAGTCCCATAATATCCAACCAGGGAGCCCCTTAGCGATATCTGGTCCAACTTCATTTTACAGATGGGGAGGAGAGGGACACAGATGTGTCTGAAGCTGGTGTCTCTGGCTGCTGGGGCTAGAATTAGGTCCTCTCTCTTAACCACAGCTCAAACTTGCTGCTTACTAGCATTTATCAGATATTTGCTGTGCTCTCGCTGTATGCTGGGAGCAATCATATAATTTGCCACCTTGTCTGGAAGGCTATGGGTGGAACTATCTAAAGGTAATAACACCTAGAAGTGCTTACTGTGTGCTGGAGCCAGGCAGAGTGCAACGTGCAACAGGCTTGATGCTCATTAACTGTCTAACTCTCAAAAGTGTGTGGAAACAGGTACTAGTATTTTCTCACATTTGCAGATGGAGAAACTAAGATAGGTTCAGTAATTTATCCAAAGACATACAACTAGGTTAAGTAATTTAACCAAAGGTTAAACAATTTAACCAAAGTAAATTTAACCAAATTAAATTACTTTGGTTAAGTAATTTAAGTAATTTAACCAAAGACATACAACTAGGGCTGGGAAGAGGCAACTAGGAATCTGGCAGTTTTATGAAATGGGATGTAAAAATGCCAAATGAGGAGTTTGAGTAAGAAGAGGAGAGATGATCAGAGAAAGCATCATGGTGAAACTTGTTGGCCTTGGAAGGCAATGATAATAGCTACCGCCTTCTGAGCACTTACTCCATGGCTGGGCACAGCCCTACATGCTTTACAAGGATTAGCTCATAGAATCCTACGGCACCCCTATGAGGTGCATGTTCTCATCTTACAAATAAGGAATTTGATGATTAAAAAGACAGATGTGCTATGTGTCCATGTGTCCAGAATAATACTTGTAAATAGTTGTTTTCCATTAGCAGAGAAGACAGAGGGTTTTCAAGACTGGCCATGAGCGTGATATGACTGACTGAGTAGGAATAGAGGGTCTTTGTGGGAGAGTTGAGGAGAAGGACCTGCTGGAAAGATGGGTAAGCTCATTGACAAGAGCTCTCCCTATGTGGGTAAAATGTGGATCTTGTTGTATAGGTCCTTCACCAAGGCAGTGAGAAACTAGCAGAGATACTTTGTATGGAGGAGTATGTGTAACTTCAGGTGCAGAACTTCTTTTCCTTCTATACTGCAGATGTGCATCCAAGGGAGTGTGACAGGAAGCCAAGATTTCCCCCTCCTGTTCTTGCTTTTTGACTCTTTTGAGTTTTCTTTCTCCAGTCTCTTATCAATCTCCCTTTGTTATAATGAAAATAAAAGTGATCAGGAGGTAGTGTGTTTTAAATACAGAGTTCTTTATTGCACCATTTCAAGGATAAAAGATGAGAAGCCTCTTGAAACCCCATTCAAATTAAACAAGCTTAAACAGTAGAGAAGTGTATGAACTTCCTTAGAAATCTTGAATTATTCAGACCAGAAGAGGATGCCCTTTAGTAGGGCGGGGAAGAGTAGACTGTGCTCCAGAGAGAATGGGTTGAGTTCTAGCTTTGCTCTTTAATAGTTGTGTGTTCTTGGGCAAGTCATTTTCTAAACCTTATCATTCCTCTTTTGGAAAACTAATGTCTGGTTTACCTGCATTCTATCATTGTTGTGGGGATTAAATGAGATTGTGTGTAAGGAGCATAACGTTGTTTTATAACAGTATAAGTGCTTAATAAATGGTCTGTTAAGATGGAGGCAAAAGCATCTAGCACAGACCCTGATATATATTAAGTGCTGAAAAGTAGTAGTTTGTAGAGGCATCATCCTGTACCTTCTGTGTTAGCCAAGTTGTGTATCAGAGAAAGTGTTTTCTGTCATACTTGCTTTTCTTTCATGCTTTATACGAAAGGTACAATGATAATAGTAACCATTGCTGGGCTCTTGCTATGTGCCAAGACAGATGCAGGCCCTACCATTTATAAAGGTTTATTTAGTCTTCACAACACCTTGCAAACTAGGTAATACTCATTCTTTTTTTTTTTTAATAATATATATATATATTGTTTAAAGATTTATTTACTTATTTATACAAGCACTGCGTATCGTCAGAAGCATGGGAGAGTGAGAGAATTCACCAGAACCAGAGCGGGGAACAGAACAGGCAGACTGATGAAATACACTGCTGAGGGGAGCAGTGGGCACGGCATGAGGGGTCTGTTATGCCATGTGGGACCCTCACCAGCAGCCAGGGATCGAACCGTCGCTGCAGAGGCTGCGGGCAGCTTCGCTGCCCAGTGCTCAACCGCTGTGTCACCAGAGGAGGCCCGGTAATACTCATTCTTTTATGTTAGGAAACAGTAGCTCAGAGAGGTTAAGTGACTTGCCTAAGGTCACAGGTTATTAAGAAGAGGTAAGTTGGGTTTGAACCAATTCTCTAGACTCTAAATTTAGCTTCTTTACCACAGTTGCTTCCCTGTTACTATGTTTTCCCTTCATAGTATTTTATAAGCCCTTGGATTAAGCCCTTAGTAATTTTAGTACAGCTGGCAACTGCTTGCTTAGTGCCGAGTCATTGTTGCCTCTCTGTCCTTAATCGGTCAAGAATCTACTATGGCAATGCTTGTGACCTCTCTGGCGCCTTCATGGTCCCTCTCATCCTTGGACAGAACCTGGTTGGGAGAGAGAAGGGGAGGGGATAGCAAGTTGGCTCCAAGGATTTGGATTTACTGTGCACTCCAGAAACTCTTGCTCCTGGGGTGTCATGGGCATTTGGATACATTTATGTTTGCTGAGAAAACTAAGCCCTTTTTTTCTTTTTTGTCTTCTAGCCTGGCTTTCGAAAACGTCTGGGCCTGCTGGAGAAAAAGAAAGATTACAAACTTCGAGCAAAGTGAGTTCAAGTTTTTCTGGTCAAGGTGCTGCCAAGAATGTTTACACCATTCCTGCACTGTAGGGAATGGCTCAAGTGTCCAATAGGGAATAATTTCCTGCCATTGATAAAATGGCTAAGACTCTGGCAGCCTATCAGATACTTGTCTGTGATCCTAAACTTCTCTTTGTTTAGGGCAGAGTGTTATTTATTTAACTGTAGTTGCATTGTGCATTTTTTTTTTTACATTGTTCCAGATCGTTTTCTCATAGTAGCTTTGATTTGCTCCTGCCTTGGTGTTTGAGCCAAAAACTGAGTCTTTCTTCTCTCCCTTTTCTTGAAGTATAAGATATAATCTGAAATTCCAGTTATTTAGTCTCTTACATCACTGTATGTGTGGTGTGGAATGAAGAGATGTGATAGATGGATTCATAAGGCTGAGCGTGGGTGATAATGAACTCTGAAAACATTTTGCAAAACAATTATCCCTATTCTTCTTTTGCACTTTTATTTGCAAAATGCTTTATAATTTGTTAGCCATGTTCCTGGTACAGACAGAGATGGGTTGAGTGGATTGCTGTGGGCCCAGAGTTTTTTAAGGCTAATGGTGATAACTTAATGCTGTTATTAGGTCAGCCGTGCTCTAGGATATTTATAATTCTTACACTTATTGCTCCCAGCAACATTCTGGGATTCTGTTGTTATCATAGCCATTTTGTAAATGGGTTACAGTTGAACAACTTATCTGAGATTACTCAGCCAACAGTGGTGAAGTCAGAACTTGCACCCAGACAGTCTGATTTCAGAGTCCTTGATCCTGGTCGTTATGCTGTACTGCACTGTGTCGTTTCTGAATCTTGGTGCCCAAGCATGCATCAGAACCCTGTCTGAGGACATGAATCTGTGTTTTGTTTGGTATTTCCCTAAAATGAAAACATACATGAGATGCGGAAAGGTAATTTCAGGCAGGTCGTGATAGGAGAGGACCCTATAAAGACATGAGCTCGAAGTCGGTAATAATGGAGTGTGAATCAAATCTAATCATTGCTTTGGCTTTTGTGTTTTCATTTTATGTGAACTTTAGTTACGTGTCAAGTTCGCTTATTTGAGGTTTCTTGTTTTTGCTATGAACCTTTTTAAAATTGCTTTTTAGTGACTACCGGAAGAAGCAAGAATACCTTAGAGCTCTCCGGAAGAAGGCTCTTGAAAAAAATCCAGATGAATTCTACTATAAAATGACTCGGGTTAAACTGCAGGTGGGTGGTGAATGGATCAGTCGGTATCTTGAGCTCCACCTCAATAATGGAAATAAGGCTGGGGGAGGAGTACAGGAGGAGAATCCTTGACCTTTCTGTAGTCCTCTGGTTGGTCCAGGTGCTGTTGGTGAGTAGCCCAGGCAGAACTACCTCTTCATGAGAATCATGTATTTCTACTTCTGAATCTGAGCTGTTTTTTGCCTGGAATTGTTCTACGAGTGGGTGACAGGAGGTGCTACATTGAGCGTGCACCTTGGGTATCTCCTGCATTGGGGTGCTGTTGCATATGGCATCTGGTTGACTATGTTCCAGCCATGCGCTGTGCCAACAACTTATTAATGGCTTTACTCTGATAGAGGTTGTATCTTTTAAATTTGCATTTTAGGATGGAGTTCATATTATTAAGGAGGCTAAGGAAGAAGTAACACCAGAACAACTGAAACTGATGAGAACACAGGATGTCAAATACGTAGAAATGAAGAGGGTTGCAGAAGCTAAGGTAATAACTAAAACTCTTTGTTCTGATGTAGCTTTTGTTGGTTAAGAAGGGAAATAGAAGCCACTGAGCTTAAGTTATAAGTTGACTTCTGGCACTTATAAAGTATGCTTAATTGTGATACTACTTTAGGCGTAGCATCAGTGTGGTAAGTGGGAAGAGTGCATGTTTGGGAGTGAGACAGTTCATGTTTGGGTATGAACTCTGCCTCTACTGTTTGATAGTCCCATGATTATGGACAAATTAACTTCCCTGAGGTTGTTTCCTCATTTCTATTTCATAGGATTGTTGTAAGGGTTAGTAAGTTTTGTGGAATGCCTAGCCAGGCACGTTACATGAGGTTGATTCTGAAAAAAATTTTTTTTGTTTTATTTTATTTTATTTTTTTTAAAGATTTGTTTATTTATACATATAAGAACTGGGGTACAGACCAGAGTTTGGGGGGGGGTGAGAGGATTTACCAGAGGCAGAGTGGGGAACAGAACAGGCAAATTGACTGAAATACACTGCTGAGGGGAGTAGCGGGTGAGTCAGGAGAGGTCTGCTGAGCCATGTGGATAGCTCTCTGGCCAGGGATCGAACTCATCCTGCAGTGGCTGCAGATAGCTTCATAGGTTGTGTCTTAACCCCTTGCACCACCAGGGAGGCCTGGTGCTGGATAAATTTTAATGATCCTTTAAAAAATGAAGCAGATTTTTTGCTGATTGGTGATAATGATGTAGAATGGTTTAAACTTTTGTGAATTCAGTTCTGGTACTCCAGAAGAACCCAATATAAAGTGAGACTCTATTTTGTATTGTAGAAAATTGAAAGATTAAAATCAGAGCTCCATCTGCTGGATTTCCAGGGGAAGCAACAGAATAAGCATACATTTTTTTTTGACACCAAGAAAGAAGGTATGAAATGTTTTGAAGGTTTCTGGGACAGTCTGGCATATTGATCTGTATGATGTGGTGTTAGATATGGTGCCTAAAGGATTGTCTTGACTTTTAGTTGAACAGTTTGATGTTGCAACTCACCTGCGAACAGCCCCGGAACTAGTTGACAGAGTCTTTAATAGACCCACGATAGAGACATTGCAGAAGGAGAAAGTGAAAGGAAATACCTATCAGAATGGATTTAAGGTAATTTTTTCCATTTTTCTCAGTTCTGGGTCTAGGAGAATCTAGATTTTTTTTGTTTGTTTTGAAACTGCATTTAATGTCATTATTTGTGAAAATAAGTTCCCTTAGAAAAGTGAAAGGAGGGTTTGAGATGGGGATGGAAGTGAAGGAGGGTTCCTGGGTTTCTAAGATTGAAGGATGTGTAGCATTGAGACCAGGAGCTTAGGTTCTGGTCTTTAGATCTTCTTTTGAATCTTATCTTTGACCCTGGACTTAATGCTTTTAATGCCAGTAACAGATACCAGTGGTTTTAAAGTGCAAAGAAGGGAGGGGATGCTGAAAATGAAGGGATTTGGTTATACTTTGATGTTGAACCTCTAGCAATGAAAACTCATACCAAAAAATCTTTCATATTATGCATTTGTAACCAAATTTTTATATAGACTTTTCCTTATGGTGCTTTCCATCACTAACTGGGTTTGTGCAGAAGACATGCTTTTTCTCAAAGCCTTCTGGAGTTGAACTCTCACTTCTGACTGATTTCATTTAAAAAAATGCTGTCAATGTGTTTCAAGAAGACAGCTGTTCTGTTTTGATTTGAATCATTTACACCGCATCAGCTTTGCTTCCAATGTTTAATTTCACAGCAGTTTCTCTAGCTCAGAGGCAGCTAAACTTGCTTTAGTAATATAAATACCCCTAATTAGTTTGACTATATTGGGTAATCCCATAAATTTGACAGTCTGTGCAATAAAGTGAAAACAAAAGCTGTCTGAAACCACTGCTGTGAGACTCTGTGAGAATCGGTGAATTGTTTTAAGTCTGAGGCCCGGTAATATTCCCCTTTATGTAGATAACACTTCCAGCTGAGGAGCCAGCTGACTAGTGTTCTCATGATAACCCCATTTGTCAGTTGTATTTTCAAATAACTGTGTCACTGATGCTTCTCAAGTGGTAGAAGTCCTTACTACTCTGGTCATTTCCAGAGAGATTAGCATTCCAAACTCGTATGTGGAATAGTTCACCCACATACCTTCTGAATAGTTGGGAAGGTTCGATCTTGCCATTTTTGCTTACCATTTCTTTGTTTTTTTTTTTTTTTTAAGATTAATTTTTATTTATTTATTTATACAAGCACTGGGTACAGTCAGAAGCGTGGGAGGGTGAGAGAATTCACCAGAGCCAGAGCGGGGAGCAGAGCAGGCAGAAGGACCGAAGTACACTGCTGAGGGGAGCAGCGGGCGGCAGGAGAGGTCTGCGCGCCATGTGGGACCCTCCTCCCATGGCCGGGGAGCAGCCGGGGATCGAACCGGCGCCGCAGAGCGGGCAGCTTCGCAACCCAGCGCTCAACCGCTGCGCCAGCGGGGAGGCCCTTGCTTACCATTTCTTTTGGTTGTTAAAGGCAAATTTATTTTTATTAAGAGATTGTTGCTGGGTGGATTGTTTGGAAATTTCTTAGTCTGTATCTGGGAGGTCCATGAATGGGCTTTAGGAAGTTTGAACACCTCATCCCCTACTGAAATTCTGTGTAAATAGGTACATATATTTGTACAAATTTGTAAAAACACATGTACATTTCTTTCAAGAAAGAATCCAAATCCTCCATAAGTTTCTTAGAGGTTTATGATTCCCTCCAAATTTAAGGACCCTCTGGTCTATGAGATGTCATCAGCAGTGAGAATTCTCAGGTCAGCTTCTGAAAATGTCTATCTACCTGGTGTTGGTTCTCAGATCCAACACCTGGCTGGCTGCCCTTCTGGTCTCTCCTCACTTTGGGTGGGTGTCCAGTGCTGGTTTACTCCAGCATTACCTTAGGTGATGGTACACTCACATAAAGGTGGAAACTGCTTAGTATAGTAGTGGAAAGATTCCTGGGATCCGTGGGACTTCAGGGACAGTCCTGGCTCCGCTCTATGTAAACCATGTGTCCCTGGGCAAGTCTCCAGGGTTCCTTTCAGCTCTAGCGTGTCATATTCCTAAAACGGACACCTTTGTAGTGTCTTCTTACTCCTCTGTCTGGGCTAAAGTACATTAAGTACATTAAGAAACAGTTTCTTACTCATATTTATCCTGTTGTTTGTCCTACTGAAAATGTGTATGTTTCTTCTGCAGCGGATTGCTAAAGAAAGGCAAAAGCAGTATAACTGCCTGACACAGAGGATTGAGCGCGAGAAGAAATTGTTCGTGATTGCACAGAAAATTCAAACACGCAAAGACCTTATGGTGAGCAACGAGCACCTTAGACCACTTTTTTTTTTTCCTTCTTGTAAAGGTCTTAACCGCGACTGGATTTCAGCTGTGTGCAAATCAACCCCGGTGAAAATGTCTGCTCCTTAGGGGCAGTGTCTGTTACTCTGACAGTGTGAAGTGTTCTTGATTAAGAAGGTAATAAGGGACTTATTAGTCAGCACTTTGGAACAGCAAAAGGTAGGATCAGATAGCTTGTGAACTTTCTAGCTTATGAGCAGCTATCTGTAACATTTAAATAGGGTAGCAAAACAGTGAGTACGTGTCAACACTGTGTAATTAAATAGCAGAACTAAAGAATATTAGATGCTCCTTTCATATTATTGTTATTCCTCTAAATATCAGATTCTTGGGCTTTGCACATCATTTGAGTCTGTGTTTCTCAACTGAGGTTCTTTAGAGAATAAGACCTACAAGAAGCAATTTGAGTACCTTCCTTCTGAGTTGTCCCAAGAACTACACAGCAAGTGCCAGGGGAGGTGCCCAGGGGAGAAGTTGATTCATTGCGGCCAGGGAAGCTTTAGGGAAGTAGGGCTTTGTCTCTCCTGAACTTTGAGAAAGGCTGAATTAAGGGCTTTTTATTTTATTTTATTTTATTTTTACATTTTAAAAGGACAGGTTTATTAGGAAAAGGAGAAAGAAAAAGGGAGGCACCTGCATAGTCATAGGTAGGCAGGAGAGCTGCTAAAGCAAGGGCTTTTATCAGGTTGTTCATTAACCTTCCTGTTTTTATAAAAGTCTCTCCTGTTTACTGGTACCCTTTTTACTCTTTTATAGGATAAAACTCAGAAAGTAAAGGTGAAGAAAGAAACAGTGAACTCGCCAGCTATTTACAAATTTCAGAGTCGTCGAAAACGTTGAAATGTTATGGATAAGAATTCTGTGTTCTTTTTCCAGTAACTTCAAATTCCATTAGTCTAAATGATGTGGTTTTCCTCTTTGTAACTATAATATATAAATCTGACATTTGATTTCTTTCTATGAACAACATAAAAGCTCCTTCCCCCCATCTGACTATTTTTGAGTCGTGAAATCAGTCTTTTATTACGAACTTTGTAACCTCATTACAGCAACTTTGAAAAATAAATGCATTCATCACTGAACCCAACACTTATTTAGGAACAGCCACACATTGTGTATTTACAGTGTCAGGATCTAGGACTATGGAGGGAACAACTACTGTGAACATTCTGCGTATTTCCTCCCTTTTGTAGAGGTAGCTACCATTTTTTTGTTTGTGTTTTTTGTCAGTTGTAATTATGGTAAACAACTTATATTCTGTTTCCACTTCACTGTTAAATCATTAGCTCTTTTCCATTTTTATATTACTAAAATATTAAAAAGTAACATGATTTCATAGTAAAAACTAAAAATCTTTAATGTTTGTGTAATGTTTGCATTGGATAGATTGAAGTTAAAAAGTAACATGATTTCATAGTAAAAACTAAAAATCTTTAATGTTTGTGTAATGTTTGCATTGGATAAATTGATTTTACCTTCATTCAGTCATTCATTTATTGGATATTCAGGTAGCTTCATAAGTTAGCCAAGGAGGAATTCTTTTCTTTATACTTATAGCTGCAGGCGGAACCTCTGGGAACTCAGAACTCACCAGGCATTTCTTTATTGATGAAGTGCAAATCGGAACAGAGCAGGCCCTCTGTTCCTCCCCCTCTCTCCTGGTGAACTCATGATACTGAAGCCGAAAATGGCTTGGCAAAGCCCTTCATCCAGGGCTATGAACCCCAGAGTGTGAGTGGCAGTTTCCTTCCCTTCCCAGAATCTCCTTCCCTTCCCTGTCCAGGTATGATGGTAGGCTGTGGCCATCAGGACAGGGCTGAGCATGCTTAGAGAATATAGGAGAGCGGCAGGGTTCTGGAAGGCTTGCTTACCCCTTACTGTCTAGGGAAGAAACAGCTGTGTGTGGATTTTAGATTAAAAAAAAAAATCATTGTTGAAACTTAGTAAATTCCCATGACAGTGAGGTTCCTGTACAAAGCCTACAATGAAAACCTGTTTTCTTAAAGAGTACCCAGAAGGATACAGATCTGGGGAACCTGGAAAATAGGAAGAAGGGCCAGGGAGTAGAGCTTGCAGCTTTTGCCCTCTGGAGGGAAATGCTTCCCAGTCTGTCTGTGAACTTCCCTTCGGGGAGGTGCCAAGCTAGGTAAATGTCAGTAAGTAAATGTTGACTTAGACGTAGGGGTCTGGACACTTGAGTCCTGAGCCAGGAGGGGACTCATCACATGGGTATTGGACAGAGGAGTGAGCAGACCAAGCTGCGCTCTGTTCTGGGACAAAAACAGCTTGCTGCTGCTGCTCTCTCTTGCCCCCGCTGGGTGGGAGGTGGGAGGAGGGTAGGGAGTACTTCAGTGCTGTCTCATGAAGCACGCGCCCACACAAAGGTACACATGCTTCATAAGCTTTCACATTAACGCACAAGGCATCACACCTTTCAGGCCTCATAAACAGGTATGTGCACATCCACGTACCTGTGGCTACATGATCACACCACTGGAGTATCACATACATGGGCTACCCACACAAGTCCTTGCATGTTATATGAGTACACAGCAACGCTTGAAGAGGCTTGTGCACAGGCCAGATGGAACAGGGAAGTCCACCCTCTTGGGGTACCTACTGTGAGTTCTGGGCTGGAGGTAATCAGAGCTGGAGGGAGATAGGGTCACCTGTCCTGAATTTGCTATTATGCTGAGGGCTGTCTCTGAGGTACAAGGTTTCTAAGGGAAATGATTGGCTGGTATTGGGATTAACCTAAGACATCCTCCAGCCTCATGGTTCCCAAGTATTGGCCAGGACTTTGATGCTTTGGTGTCTGGTGGTATCTCAGATTTTAGCTCATGGTTTGGGAAGGGGAGAGAGGTGGTTTCCTTAGGATTCTCCAGGTCCAGATTACTTTGTGCTCTTGGCGTCTTGCTCTGGCTGTGACTGGGGGCTCTGGGTAAGCTATGGGAGGTGGAGAGCCTTAGTTTGAGTCTAAATTCTGGTTCAGGTCTCTTGTACAAACCAAGTCCCCCAAATAGCAGCTACATGGATGGAGCCCCTGGGTCTCTGTAACAGAGAACCAACCAGCCACACTCATCAGAAAAGCTTAGGGCTTTTTCTGACCTAAGCAGGAGAGCGTCAAGCCCCAGCTTCATTCAATAAAGTCTGGCTCAAGAGGGAACTAATTCCTGGCTACAGGGTAGGAAAGGGCCCAGTAGGGGGAGCTGCTGCCCCTTCACTGGGGTTAGTTCTCCGAGCTAGTGTCCACCCACTTAACACTGCTTCTGTTGGAAGCAGCCTGTACTCCGTAGGTGCTTGGTATGTATTTGTTTATTGGCTTTAAAGCCAGAGGGGAGAGCTCTTGTGAAGAGATTTTCTTCTAACCAGGCCCCCTATCTTGAGATTAGTATCGCCCCAAGACAAGGACTGGGCAAAAAAGAGCTTTCCCCTCACAAGTCTAGGGAGGAACATGTCCTCCAGCCTCAGGCAGTCCAGAGGACAGTTCCATCAAGACAAGTTAGGGTGTCCCCATGGCTCTCCTGTGTGGCTGTGGGCTGCAGAGAATGAACAATTCGAGGTGCATATCCTCCAGCAGGGAAGGCGGCCAGCAGACCTGCTCTGCCTACCTGTAGAGGCTGGTGAGGCCAGGGCCTGTTTGGACTTGAAACAGCGAGGCAAGTGGGTTTATGGTGCTGGCTTTCCTTCTCAAGCTCTCCCGGGGCTTCAGCTGAGTGTCTCATGCACAGGGTGTTGGGGAAGGGGAGCTGAAGTCTAGGTGGGCGTCCTGGCTCAAAGCCCCAGGTGAGTGGAGGATTGGGGGCGGACCAGAAATACCGCTGAGCTGGCAGGTTCTTAGACTTGTGCAGCTGCCTCCTGGGGTCAGAGAGTGCGCTCTCCCTGCCAGCTGGTCACAGGGCCGCCCTGCTGGCAGGGCTCCCACCCAGCTCCATGGTTTGTCTCAGCCGAAAGTGCAGGAAGGATCAGAGAGTGTTTACTTTGCCTAACGCACCATGGAGGCCACATGAGCTGCCAAGTTCACGCTTCTGCTTGTTCACCTTCTTAAACTCCTCTGGTCAGAGGAAAAAAATCCTTCCTCAGACTCCCTATAAGGAAACTTCCTGCTCCTCATCCCCGGGTCCATCCTCATCACATCGGGAAGTGACTGAAGTTTGCGCCTCTGCTCCCCGCCCAGTCTTGCTGTTCACGTGGCCCTAGTGCCCTCAATGGCTGTCCTGCCTGTGTGAGGGGAGCAGACCAGGTGGGAAGTACAGTCCTGAGCCCTCTGCTCAGGCGGGGTGGGAGGAGAGGCTGGTCCAGAGCAGAGCCCAGGACCTCAGCAGGGGAGTTTATCTGGGGACTGCGCCGCAGTTTGGGGCTAAGAAGAGGGTGGGGAGGAAGCCGTTTCCTTCCCTCCTGTCGTCTGTCACCTGACGGCCATGCTCAGATCATAAGTGTTAATGAAGTTGTGGTGCCACGGAGGCAGCTGGGCAGCCCCCCTTGCCCCAAATCAGCCTGACTCATTTGCAGCTTTCTCCCAGTTACCCCAAAGGCTTCTCTCTGAGGTGACAAATGTGGGGGGTTGGTTTCAGGTTTCATGTTTTCACATTACTGGGTGGAAAAAAAAACCTTTCCAACCCAAAAACCAGCTTCTGCAGCAGAAACATGTCCTGAGAACACTGAAAATTTCCCCATCCTCGCTCCTCTCAGCAGTGGGTACCAGTGTCAGAGGGGTTCAGAGGAGGGGGCTGGAGCCAAGCTGAGTAGAGTTGGGGACAGCCCCTTTGGAGGGGGTGGCACTCGCCTTCCGGCTTGCAGCAGGGGAGGACCTGCTGGGGGGGGGGTGCCCTTTAGTCCTGAGCCCGTGGTCTCAGTGGCCGCAGTGGATTGTGGGGTGGTGGTGGGGGGGTTGAGGGGGTGTGGACTGGAGCAGTCAGCTCAGGAGAGGCCCGGGCCAGGAAGGGAAGCGCCATTCACATCTCTAGCTAATTTGATTCCAGAAGGTCAGGGGCAAGTGTCCCTCCCTAGAGAGGGCTCTTTAGGTGGAGTGGAAGGTGGGAAGATGCAGGGTCCATCTGGCACATGGGCACTGCGGGGTGCCGCCCCCTCCTGCTACTGACTGGTCACATATTAAACCCCCAACCCCGACAGGGGCAGATGGCCTCCATGGCAGATGGAGACTGGGCCGGCAGTGGTTGGATGAGATTTCCCGTGTCAGCCTGGCCTTCCCGGCTATTAAGAATCTAGAGGGGCAGTGTGGGACTCAGGGTATGTGTGTGGGGGCGGGTGTAGAAGATGGAGTCCTGGTCTAGCTGGGCCATTCTTGGGGAGAAGGAAAGGGAAGCCTGGAGGGAGTCCGTGGATCTTGGGGATACACCCAAGTTTGCTGGGTCCTACTTGGGTCCCTGACACTGACCAGCCACCCTGGCTCCCTAAGGTGCCTGGGTTAGTTCGCCAGTGAAGGTGATGGTCCCTGGGGTAGTGTCTCCGCTGCAGCTGGAGCCTGGTGGGCTTGATGCAGACCCCCTGCCAGGTCCCTGGAGCGCAGGGGCCTGGGCAGCAGCTCCTCCCTGAGGACGTGGAGGTTTATTATGCGCTCGGGCTCCCTCACTGCGCAGGCAGGCAGCGGCCTTCATTAGCTGAGGAGCTGGGGTCTGTTTTGGCTGCCTCATCAGCATCAGTGAACTGCGTCCCTGCGAGATTTGATACAATTTAATTAACCTAATTAAAAGCTCTGATTGCAGAGATGATTGGGGTAGCGCCAGCAGCGACTGCATATTTATAATGAGCTGCAAGGTGTGGGACCGCAGCCAAACGCCACGCATCCTAATGAGCGGGAGCCGGCAGCCAGGGAGCGGGAGAGGGAACGTTTATTTTTGGCAACAATGCCCAGTTCCTCCCTGCCAGGGAGTCAGAGACCCAGGGAGCAGAGACGGACCTGCCCACCGTGCTCCTCTGCGCAAGGTGGAAGCAGGAGCGTGTGCTCCCCACGCGCTCCTGTGCCTTTGGACGCCCACATGAACACACAGTGCCCCTGCTCCCAGGCTGCAGACTGGCGGGGCTGGGACCCCAGTAATGCACTTTTCTTGCCGCTCTCCATCTCTGGGAGTGTGGGGCTGCCTTCTGAACCATGAGCCCTGGTGTGAAGAAACAGCCCAGCAGAAGAACCACCTCGATTTCAAGACTTGAGGATCCTGGACTGTTTTCTCAAACTTGCCAAGGATCAATCAGAGGCCAAGGGGATCAGACTGAAAGGTTGGGTGGGGGTCCAAAAAGTGCTCTGAGCTATCTCGAGACCTAGGTGAGGGCCCTGGGCCCGGAGCAGCAGGACAACCCAGGCTACTCTGCCTGCTCAACCCAGAGTCTGTCTCCGGGCTCTCCTCCGAGGACCCTGCGCGAGGGCCACCTCCTTTGGGCTCTCCTCTCCTCTGCTCTCCCACTGCTTCTGTCTGGGGAGTCTTGGTTTGTCTGACTCAGCGTTTCCGCTGTAAATCACATCTAATAATAACGAGAGTGAGAGCTGTGGCAGAGATGCTGTGGGTGAAAGGGGTACTGGTGAGGAGGGGCACTTTGCCCAGGTGCGGAGGGGTACTAAGTTGGGGGGAGCTTTGGGGTGGCAGGAGCGGGGGTTGAGCTCTGGAAGGCACTCTCAGTGGCCTTGGGGGAAGAAGGTGGGACCAGACCTCCATCCGACTCCCTGCTCCCTGCTCCAGAGCTCAGAGCTCTTGTAGGTCACGAGCTCAGCCATGCTGGCCCAGCCCCCCAATGCTGAGTGCTGCTAGGACAAGATGAGATTTGTCCCCAGCCCACCTTGCAGAACTGCAGCTGTTTAGCTCCCTTATCAATCTTCTCTGTGGGTTTAATCATCTCTCTGTCATCCTGCTGGGGCAGCCCTCCCCTTACTGGAGCCCCGGCCTTCCTCCAGTCTCCCTCCCCCAGACACAACCATCTTTCCCCACCTGACTTCCCTCAGAGGAGACTGGGTTAACCAGGGTGGTTTTGCTGCAGGTTAGTCTCAGTGGTGGGGTTGGGGGTGGGGGACTCCTGTTTTTGCAAGGAGTAAGGTGGCGAAGAATCTGTCCTAGCTGGGTACCCAAGATCTTTGACTCCATTCTGGCTTGGAGAGGGCCAAGAGGTTGGCCATGAGGGCCTTCAGTCCAGATCCCAGTGAGATTCTTGTGTAGGTGCAGCACCCATACCTTCCTCCTTCCTCCCTCCACCCGCTCCTCGGGAACTGCACCCACCCACAGCCGTCGGACTGGTCAACTCCGGCCACTTTCCCTGGGTGGGTCTTGTAGGGCTTTGTGGGCTTAGGGACTGTGGGCAGGAGCCATGAACCCACAGCTTTGCAGGCATGTTGGGAAAGAGGGTGCCCAGGAGTCAATGGAGCCTTGTTGTGGTCCAGGCTGGGAGCCAGGACGCAAGGGGCTCTGGGGCCCATCCCAGCACTGACGCGCAAGATGACCTTCAGGGCCACTTTTCGGCCCTCTTTGCTTTGCTCTCTTTTCCCTCCGGAGCATTTGGGAATGGGCAGAGCAGGCGGGAGGGGAGCAGGCAGGGAGGTGGTGGCAGCATGGGATGATATGTGTGTCCCTCAGAGGGGACGTGAGAGAGAAGGCCCTTCCCTGCTCACTCCATCCACCCCCGGCACACTCGGTGTGGTGGAAAGACAGCTCCTTCCCAGTTATTAGAAGGGAATGGAAAGTCCAAAGTGAGTATCACCTAGTTTTTCTTCAAGATGGGGACTGAGAGGGCCCCCCAGATGGGGACCCAAGATTCTGGGGGGGGGATTAACTGGCCTTAGGCTGCAGGGGCCTTGGCAGATTCAGCACAAGGCTGGACTCCAGAGGACAATGGCGTGTTGATGAGGCTTTGGTCCTGGTCTCACATGACCCCACAGGGGTGGGTGGACCGCATGTGGCTGCGCCGCCTGGGCTGACCTTTGGTCGCTGGCTGGGGAAGAGAGGAAGCCATGAAACTCTCCAGCCCACTCAATGCCCTGGGCACCCTGCCACCCCCACCCAGGAACTGACCTCTGGGCAGACACTGTCTTCACTTACCTTCTTTTAGTCTTTTTCTCCCCTTTGCTCTGCCACATGTGGGTGTGCATGCTGTGTGCTGGTGTGAGTGTATGTCTGCATGAACGTGGCAGAGGATGCCACCAGAGGATGGGCAATGAGAGGAGAGGCCCTTTCATGGGTCATCCCATCAAGGGCGAACCTAGTATCTTTTACTGCGGGAACGACACCAGGATGGGGCCACTGTGTACCCTGCCTGCTCCTTTGACCTCTGTCACCCCCGTGGTGTGTATGGGGTGATTTCCATGGTCAGCATTTTTCCAGGACTGGCTGGAGCCACACACCCTGGCCCTCTTTGGCACAGGGCCAGTGTGTCATTTTCAAAATAAAAAAGGCAGACTTTTGGGGGTTTTGTGTAATTTTTTGTAATTGATTGAATTAACAAAAAATTACCATTCAGTGAAGAGGCAAGGTAGGTACACACACACACACACACACAACACACACACACGCGCGCGCGTGTACTCTATACTCATAGCACACCTATGATTCTTGAAGGGGCTTAACTGCCCTTCCTCTTCTTCCTCACCAAAATGCTGAGGTGGATGTGGTGATGGGAATGATCTCAAGAGAATCTTTCCCTGGAGTCCCAGGGGTTTGAGGGGCAGGGCTTCTGAGCTGGGGCAAGCTGATAAAAAGGACTTGATACAACAGCTTGAAAGGGAGCCCATGGCCCGACTTTGTCACATACCATCACAAACACTGTGTGAAGATTTTTATTTTATTTTTTTGATTTTTATATATTGTGTGAAGATTTTTAAAGATTTATTTTTATTTATGTATGCATACAAGAACTGGGGTGTAGGCCAGAGGTGCGCGGCGTGAGAGGATTCACCAGAGACAGAGTGGGGAACAGAACAGGCAGACTGACTGAAATACACTGCTGAGGGGAGCAGCGGGTGAGACAGGAGAGGTCTGCTGTGCCATGTGGGATCGAACTGCCACAGTGGTTGGCCATAGCTTGATGGTGCTGAGACTTAACTCCTCCGCCACCAGGGAGGCCTTCTCTATGTGAAGATTTTAAAATGCATTCCCCTTTGTTGGAAGCCCCACACATCTTTTTTTTTTGACCAGCGTTAGTCACCCCCGCACCCCTGGGAAGCCCTGGGAGTATGTGAAGGGAAGTTAAATTCCCAGACCTGGGATCAGGTGGGGGAGCAGCTGCTGGCCTGGGGAGGCCTTTGGGTGAGAAGAGACAGCGTGTGTGTCCTCAGACCTTCTTTCTGACTTATTCTCCTGACTTCTCGTAAATGAACAGTTTTGAGGGCTTTGGTTGAGGAGCGTTTCTGGACACTCCCACCTCCTTTCCCTCTTACCTGCTCTCCCCACCCCCATATGGTCCGTTAATCCCACTGAGGATGGGGAGGTACGATGGGGATGGCCTTTAGCACTGAAGCAGAAAGGACAGCTCCTGAGGGGGTGGGGAGGAGGCTGGGCCTAGCGAGGCGGGGAGGCCCAAGGGACTGAGCCTGAGCCTGGAGCTGGGCCTTAAAGTTGAAGCTGAGTTGACATGGACTACAGTGGGGCCGTTGGAGGTTGGGTTGGCAGGGCATCCCTTTCAATCTTGACAGTATTCTGAGGAGCCTATTTTGGGAGTCCAAGGCACATGTTCTCCCTGGTGAAGAGAATGTTTGGCGTCTGCTCTCCCCTCTGAGGGGCGGGACAGGTCCCCTCCCCCCAGCTCCCCGATGCTGAGCAGTCATACATCACCAAGGGGCCGGGGCTCCCTAGATGTATTGCCCTAATACGTCGCTATAGCAACCCCACTCTAATCCTGCATTATTCTAATGTGGTCCCCCTCCCCACTGTGATGTATAGCTTGGGTCTCGGAGCTGCAGGGCCCCTTCTCTGAGTCTGTTCCAAGTACCCCAGGGATGGGTGGGTCGGAGGCCAGCTTGGCTTCCATGGGCCCTGTCTTGCTGCTCACCCTGTGCATTGGATTTTTGTGAAGCTGGGTGTGTAGGTGGGGTATGGCTCATTGGCCCACCCACCTGCACGCCTGCCCAGAGAGGGGAAGTGGCCAGCATGTGTCCTGGCCCTGGCACACGAGCGCCTGACGCACCCACCCACGCAGCTTGCCTGGCCTGGGGACCTGAGGCCTTGGGGTCAGGGGCCAGGGCAGGACAATGGTGCATTCCGGCTGTCAGCCACAGGCCCCCATTGTTCCCGTGGACACTGCCTACTTGACGGCAGTGATTCCGGCTCTCACCCCACGGGAGGCGTGGGATGCTCCCTGGACCACTCCCCCGGGGAACCATAGAGGGGTGATTCATGTGGTGGCCAGGGCATAGCAAGCCCAGCTGTGGCCAGATTCTGGGGGGCGGGAGAGGGAGGTGACTGAGGGTTGTTTGTGTCAGGGGAGGGGGGTTTGAATAGCCAGAGGACTCAGGGCCATGGACACAACCACATCATCTCCTACCTTCCTCCCGTGTGGGCTGGCCAGAGATGCCCTATTGTTGGGGGAGGGGGACAAGCCCACCCAGGCTGGGAGGAAAGCAAGAGTGGAAAGGGGTCACCTCAGAGCTGGGGGGTGGTCCATAGAATACCCCTTACATAGTACTGATGGGGAAATCGAGGTCCGGAGAGTGGCAAGGGCTTGCTCAAGTTTACACAGCTAGGTGGGGCCAGACCTGGGGCCTGAATGTTTCCTCATTTCTCCCTGTGTCCAGATGCTGCTGCCTTTTCCCTTTTCTGGTGAAAACAAAACAAAACAACCCAAACTGATCCCCAGTGGTGATCTTTATTTAGCCTTGGCAGAAGTTATGTTCATAAGCTCCCTTGTCTTGCCCACTTTTTTGGAAATTTCTCCAGTTTAGGTCAGCAAGTGTGGCTTTCCTAGAGTGAGAAATTAGGACTCAGGGGAGGGCTGCGGCTGGCAGATGCCATGCTGAGCACATTGTCTGTAGGCTCTGGAGAAATGAGCAGGGTATGGAGGTTTCCAGGCTCTGATACAGGAGGTCATGGATATGGGGAGACTTCATTGTTCCCTCTCAGTGACCTCGCTTGGGCCCTCACAAGCCTGCAGCCAAGTGACTGAGAGGTAGGGAGAAGAAGGGGATTCAGTGTCGTTGATTGTTCTGTTGGGTAGTTGATGGATGCGTGGGTGGTTGAAGAGGTTTGAGTGGCTCCATGGGGTCTTGGGGCCTGACTCTGAGTTGAAGCTTTTGTACTGGGGAGGAGGAGGTGGAGCGGTGGAGCCCAGTGGTGGAAGAGTCCTGAGCAAGCAGGAAAAGGCAGAAAGTTCCAGGAAGAGGAATAAGTGACTGAGGGGACCCCCCCCCCCTTCATCTGTCAGGCCCAGTCCAGTGGCACCACCCTCCATGAGGCCTTCCTTGATCTTTGGGCGCTGCTGTCTCCCCAGAACCCAGCACAGAGCCTCAGTACTTAGAAGGGACTCAGTGCACATTACTGGGGATGTGGGGTTGCTACAAAGAGGCGGAAGCAGGGAATAATTTGGAGGGCTGCAGCGGCCATTAATTACATGGGTCATTTTTGTGTGAGTCCCTCAATCTCCTTGGGCCTTCATTTCCTTATCTGTGGACTGGGGATGGAGAGCTGGAGCTTTTCTTTTCACAGTGGTTTTGAGAATGAAGAGAAATAATTCCGGGGAGGTATTGTTTTTCTGCACTGCTTCCGCCCAGCGATAATATAATAATACATATTGTACATATAAAATTAATTTTATAGTTAACATTTAATGTGCACTTACAATATACCAGGCTATCGTCTGAGTGTTTACACATATCATCTCCCATGTAAATCTCACAGAAAAACTACCAGGCAAGTCCTCTCATTATCTTCTTTCGACAGGTGAGGAAAGTGAGCTATGGAGAACGTAAGCTTCTTGCCCAAGGCTGTGGGGGCACAGCTAGGATGAAAGCCTGGGCAGACAGATGCCACCTTCTTAGCCACTGTGTGTGGCTGCTCAGCCCTCAGTGCTCTGGCTGGACTTTCAAGAGGACTTTCTGACCTTCTTGGTGATCCTGAGCAAGTCTGTGCAATTGCTTGAGTCTCATGGCATTTACTATATTGTTGGGTGGTAGAGAAGGGTAGTGAGCCCAGCCAAGCAGCTCCCATGCCCTCGGCCCCCTGCTTCTCTTTCTGTGCCATTCCTGAGTTCTGGGGCCTCCTGCTTTGTGCACATGCTCCAGATACTGGACACTGCTGTTCCCCTTTGTAGGAAACATAGAAAGAAGGTGACCCCTGGTGTCAGATAAAATGGGTTTGATCCTAGGTTCTGTCTTAACCAGTCTTGTTGCCTTGACAGGTCACTACAACTCTCTGGGCACCAGTTCCCTCATCTGTAAAATAATAATTGATGTGAGATAATGAAAATAAAGCACAGAGTAGTGCTGGATAAGAATTATGTCAGAGTGCCTTGGGCAGAGTGGGTCTGTGGTGAGTTGATGACATATTGGTTTTCTACTCTATTCACTTGTTGCCATACAATGCCATGCCCAGGCCCCATGATAAACAGCTTTCCTTCATTCATCACCCACTTATGCTACACTGTCTGTGCATCATCCCTTTTAATTCTTGAAATAGCTCTAAGATGAAGAAATTGCCATGGCCATCACATTAGGAAACTGAGGCACAGCAAGGGCAAGTAGCCAGTGAGTAACAGGTGGGGCCAGGATTCGTACCCAGATCTGTCTGGTTCCATAGTGCCTACATGTCACCATTTTACCAGCAGCCTCCTCTGGGACATGGAGAGCTTCCCCAGGGACTTTGATGACAATGGAAGAGGGCAGGTGACCCACAGTGGCTGGGGGGAGGGTCCTTACCAGCAGGCCGGTTCTGACCATAACTAGTTTGGTTCCAGCAGCTTTTGCATGGAGGGAGCACTCCCTCCTCCCCAGGTGGGCCAGCTCCAGGGAAAGGTCAAGGACAGAGAGTATCCCGGGACATAAGTGATGAGAGCAGGACCGATGCAGGGTTCACGTCTGCTCTGGCTCTCACTCTTGTTCAGAGCTGAATAATCTGGAGCCTTTGAAGAAGGATTTCTGAAAAGCCATCAGGAGTGAATCATTGACTTAGGGAGGCGATGAATCAACGGGGAGTTCATAAAACGGCAAATGAATCGGGTGTGAGAACAACGGAGCCACTGCTATTCCCCAGAACCCTCCGGGGACAGAGAGTCGAGAGAAAAGAAATAAAAATAACACGGGGCCTTACGCCTGCAACAAACCCCTCCTTCCATGTGGAAAGACAGGGGGTAGAGGGACAAGACCCACTGGCGGCTGAAGTAGGGCCAGAGGGAGGTTCCTAGGGCACTCTTGGCTTCCCAGGTCCGGCCTGCCGGTGCAATTAGCAAATGCCTTTCCCCCTTCTTTTCAGGAGCCCTCACAAGAAAGAACACTGATTTTGACGAACACCCAAAATAATGTGAGATCAGGCACCATGCATTATGCATGAGGTCTGATTTAACATGAACATTATTTCTTGTGCACGAGACCATATGCCTCCGTGCTGTCTCTGCAGCCTAATAATACCCAGACCCGCCCTGGTCAGGCCCAGCCAGAGACATGTCCACTATGTGTGGGTGGGGGGAGGGGGGGTGGGGGGGAGCTGAAGCTGAGCCCTCCTCCGACTTAGCACATTTGAGGAGAGCCCATTCAGATGCCCTGGAGGTGGGTGGAGGTGGGTCATGCCCCTGGCAAAGCACAAGGGAGCTGGGGGTGGCTGTAACTGTGAGAAAGTGCCAGTGTGTGTGTGTGTGTGTGCATGTGTGACATCGGGAACCCGTGACTAGGTGGTACTGGATTTATCGTGTGGTGATGTGGGGACATGTACAGAGCTGAGGTTTTACTGCACAAGAGGTATGGCGGCAGGAAGGAATAGATCTAATTGCTGTGTGTGTTTGTATATATACACGCATATGTATGTGTGGGGGTGTGTGTTTAAAAAATAAGATCACACATACATACAAACACACAGCCTAACTTTAATTATCTGAAGAGAGCAGGAGAGATTTGGGAGGAGCTGAGAACAATGATAGGCAGGGATGATTTTGGAAAATGGTTTGTAGGGAAAGTGCTTGGAAATCCTGAGAAAAGGGACCCTGTCAGATGCTGGAGAGGGAGGGCTATGTGCTTCATCAAATATCGCTGGCACCAGGTACCCAGTGACTGTGGAGAACTCGGCACCAAAGACCACAAAGCTGGCACTGGACAGCCAACCAGTGGTTTGGGTGTGTTAGCATGTGTGTGTGTGTGAGCTGGAGAGAGAGTGCACCGGGGATTAGTAGGCTGAGCGAAGGAATGATGGCATGGTTGCGAGCGAGAAGAGACAGAGGAGGTACTTGTGATGGCAAATTTTTGAGAGTGGCTGTACGGATAGGGGTGATGGGGGGTGAAGAAGGGGGACATGCAGTCTTGTATTGTGTGAAACAGGCTCGCTTCCCTGGGAGGGGATAGTTTCTTCTGTTTCAGATGGCATCCCCCAAGAGTATCCACCTGGAAGCTGACTTTTGAGGTGGGGGGGTTATGCTCAGTGTTCAAGTGGTCCTGGCGAGTGCTGCCATGTCCCAGCGCAGGGACCAATAGAGGGCAGTCCTCCCACATGGAGGCCTCCCAAGTATAAGGGGAGCCTGACAGGGCCGCCAAGCACCAACTCCAGAGCCTTCAAACGTACAGCCAGGAGTAAGACTGTTGCTTCTGCTGACTTTGGTCAGTACGTAGGTATGTAAGAGGCCCTGGGTGATCCCTTTTGCAAGGCTGAATGCAAGCAGCGGGATCAGATAAGCTCTCCCCTCTCTCTTCCCCCTGCGCAGGTAGATCTGCTTTCTGGATCCCAGCCCCACTGGTGAAAGCCTGGGCCTGGGTGTGACATTAGGGCTTGTCCCTCCATAGGCAGGCCCAAGACTCTCCAGAGGAGACTCAGTTCCAAACTTCTCTAAGTGGGCAGCTGTGGTTGGGGATCACTAATCCTGTGGACACTCAGCGGAGTCCTGGGGTCAAGGGCTGCTGCAGAGGACTTAAGCCATGTCCCATTTAGCTCGTGCAACTTCCTGGGAGAGAAGAAGGGCATCAAGTTCAGGGCAGGGCTCCTTCTAGGTTTGCCTTGACGATCACAGGTGACCAAAACAGGTGCCTTCCTTCTTCCAGTGTGAGCCAGCCCTGACCCTGCAAATGTTCTCCCGGCTCAAAGCTTTAGCAGTATAGTGTGGACTTTCTTTCCCTCCTCCTCCACCCCAAACAGTTATGGACTTGCAGACACAGAGCTGCACACGAGTGCATACCCCAAGACGCAGAGGTTGGCATGGGCAGAGTGAAGGTCTAACCACCAGAATCTGTGGCAGCATGAACCTAGGACATAACTGTTCAAATGGCAAGGGGAGGGAGATGGGACCAGAAAATTCCAACTCTTCCCTGGGAAAGTGGGGCTTTCTCACAGGTTGATGCTAGGAACAGCTGCTTCCTGGAAGGAAAGAAGTCTGAGGCTCTCAAGAGTGAGCAGGTAGGTTCATATACACCTTGGGGTGGTGGGGGAGAAAACGCACAAATTCACAGCCGACTGTGACTTTTCTAAGCACTATTCTATTGGGGAGTGAGACTATAGGGCAAACTATTTCTCTCCCTAAGGCTTTCTCCTTAGGCAGTCAAATGTGCTAAGATCCCTCCATCACCCCAAGCTAGAGACTGGAGGAAGGAAACTGGGGGCCTCCTGTGACCAAGGGGCTGGTCGCTGGGTAGCTGTCCCAGGCTGGGTCTTGTAAAGCAAAATCATAACAATGTGAAAGATTTTCTTCCATCCCTTTTTTCACTGGTTTCCATTTTTTATTCTATTCTTCAGCTGCTGCTGGTCTTGGGAGGTCACATTGTTTTGCTGTTTTTTGAGTTGACTTGTTTAAATAATAAATCCACCCTCTTGTACAGGATTAAGCAGACAATTAGGAAATCAATCAATCAATTGGTGTCAGCTGCAGGCTGAGGCCACTGAAAGGCCCTGTTTTCCGTCGCCCTTTCCAACCTCCAAACCTGCTGAGGCTCAGGGCATGCAGGCGACAGGGAGCTCCAAGCGTCACTGGCTTCCATTTTGGGGCCCTGAGACTGGGACCGATCCTGGATGGAGAAATAAGAAGGATCTTGGGGAGTGTGGGATTGCTTGGAACTTCTGTACCTGGTGGAGCAGGAAAGGCAAGGCTCAGGTAGGGAGGCCTGGGGCTGGGGCCATGCTGTCACCCTGCGCTGGGAGGGGGCTCCTGGCCTCCTCTTTAAGAAGCAAGAGAAGGACTGGCAGCATGGGGAGTGGCCGGGGCATGGGTGCTAATTACAGGGCTAATCCCTCACTACACAGGACTGGAGGGGAGAAAAAGGAGTGGTGAGTGAAAAGGCTGAGCCTTTGAAAACTGTGGGGGCCTTTATACTTGCAGACAATCTCCCCCACCATTGCGAGGCAGAGCCCAGAAGGTCAGGGGAACTCAGCATGGCGGTCACCCTGAAGCCCCTGCCGGGACCTAGGCTGCTAACTTCTAGGCCTGGGAACTAGCCCTGGCGTCCAAGATGCTGGGGCCAAGCCCTCTCATGGGTCTGGGTCTGGGCAGCTTCCCCCCATGGGAGGGGACACGCTTATACCCTCACTGGGGACATGACTTTCTCTCCAGTGGAGCAATCGTGGCTTTAAGCTTTGTGTCCATGAAGAGAAAGCGAAACCTCGCGTGGCTTCTCCTGAGAAGGGAAAAGAACTGCATCTGCGAGCAAACAGGATAAACTGTTTTATTAGCATTTTTGAGTTGTTTTAAAGGAAAAAGAACCTCTTGCCTGGGACACAGGGTAGTCTGGGGCTTTGGCCCTGGAACCCACATCTGCCTCTACTGTCCTGTCTCTGGGAAGGGGACATTGCACTGTTGAGGCTTTAGAAGGGGTGTCTGAGGCTGTCTACACCTTCCCCCAGGTCACGGCTGCATAGACGTGGAGTCCTTCCACAGAATACCCACCATTCCCTGGGGGTGGGGGTATCTGAGTCCCCACCCCTGGAGGAGATGTTAGGGCTTTCTGGAGGCACAGCCATACTCCTCTGGTGGAGGAGCTGGGGCAGAAGGTCTGTTTGTAGTGAAGCAGGCTCGGCATTGCCCGTGCAAACAGGCACAGCTACCTCCCCAGGTCCGCTCAGCTCACTGCCTAAGCTGTTGGAACTTCCCGTGGATACAGGTAGATTTGGGCACCATTCCTTTGCGGGCGGCCTGTCTTGGTTTTGGTGAGGACCGTCTTGGCTTCCAGCTGCTCCAGGAGCCAGAGCCGTGGAGCACAGAGTGGAACCAAAGTCAGGGGCCCGGGGCCAGCGTGCCCGGTGGAGGATACAAAGATGCTAGGCAGGTGGTCCGGGTGGAGGCAGGCTTCTTTGGCTGAGAAGGGCAGTCGAGCTGTGCCTGAGGAATGGATGACCCAAATTCCGTGTGGTATCTGCAGTGTCCCAGCCTGGCCTGGTCTCGGGACAGTCTGTTTATGGGAAGGGACGCGAGGCGGTTTCATCTTCCCTGAACCCACTCACCTGAGGCAGGGGTCCAGCTGCTGCCCAGCTCCCCGGCGCTGCTAACACTGGCCTAGAAGAAGGTCTGCGTAGTCACCTTTCTCCAAGATAAGTGAGGCCAGGACTTTAGGGGAGGTGAGCCAGGGTATCCCATCACTCACCCACAAACCGACCCAGCCCTGGTAGTAAAGAGAACAGGACACAGCCCTGGGGTACATGTTTATGTGAGTAATAAAATATTTACTATAACATAAATATAAAGGGAACTTCCCAGTCTACATTTTTTTTTTGCAATAAAGATACAAAGAGAATGCACCAAAACATTGTTCCAAAAATAATAAAAATAAAATAACAAAATTTAAATCCAAAATGTAACAAACAGAACAAGAAATGGAGAAGGGGGAAGCTCCAAACACATTCAGAAAATAAATAGAGATGGGTCAGAAATCTGGAAATCATATTAAAATATCTTTTTCGGATTAGTCGGTGTACAAAATCCTTTCGGATGGGGAGGGAGGGCGACTCAGAAAACCAAAAATAAAAACCAAGCACAAAATGTTTCTTCTCCCCGCCAGTGTGTACATATCTCACATATTTACATGGTTCCCACTTCACCCCAAACTTGGGGAATTTCTCTCCCAACCTCCCCAAGCATCCGGCATCCCAGGGGCTGGACAGGGAGCAAACGGAAGCTGCAGGGAATCAGGCAGAAGGTTCTCAGGGAACGGCTTATTTCTACAGCTGGTTAAAAAATATCTCCAACTTTTCCAAGTTTCGTTAGCTAGTGGCCAGGAGGGCAGGCCCCGCGGGGAGCAGGCCCTGCAGAGCAGCGGTCAGCCTGCGGCGGGACAGAAGCCCCTTCCCAAGCGTGTGCGCGCACGGGAGCGCAGACCCCTCCGGTGTGGCCAGGCACCGAGCTCGGGCTCGGATAAAACGAAACGAAAAATGAACACTCAAATTTTTTTGTTAGTTTTTTTTTTTTTTTTTTTTTTTGCTTTTTTTGGGGTAGGGTAGGGGAAGGTGAGGGGGAAAATAAATTAGGCAAGATTAAAGCTTTGGCTATTTCCTGCTTTTATACACAGACGCGGCTCTCGCGGCCTCCCCTCCGGGGCCCCGATAAATACAGTATACAGCGATTTAAATTAAGGGCGCGGGCGAAGTTAGAAGGACCCCCAGGAGCCGAAAGGCTCCCCGAATAAATAAAAACCGTAAAAAACCAAGCCCGGAGGAAGGGTAAGGGACTTGGGGTGCATCCTTGCGGGAGAGAAGAGGCTCGGAGCGAATAAAGTGACAGCCCCCCACTCTCGACCCGCAGGCTCGGGCGTCCGCGCCGGGGAGAGGGATTGGGGATCCCTCCTCTCTTCTTTCTCTCTCCCGGGGAACCCCTAACCCCGTACCGCGTTACCTGTCGCTGTGGGGAGGCCGCTGCCGGGATCCGGCCCCGAACAGCCCGGGGGGCAGGGGCGGGGGTCGTCGAGGGGGGTGGGGGCGGGGAGCGGGCGGCGGGCCGGATGCCCGGGGCGGGTCGGCGCGTTCCGGATCTTCGCTCCTCGCTCTCCGGGGTGGCGACGCAGCCGGTCGGCCGTCTTCGCCGCCGCTCGCCAGAGAGGGTCGTCCGGGTGTTTGGTTTTGTTCGAAAGTTTCTGGGCTTTTTGTAAAATCCAAAGCAACCGAACAAAAAGAGTTCAGGCCGCGCAGCGCCTCGCCGCGCGCCTGCGGGGGGCTCGGCCGGCGGGGTCACTGCACCGAGCCGGGCAGTGTGTGGTGGTGATGGTGGTGCAGCGCGGCCGGTGGGGGCGGCGGGGGCGCGGAGGGCGGCGACGCGCCGCCCCCGCCAGGCCCCAGCTCGCCGGGAGCGTAAACGTCGTCCATGGGCGGGTGGCCGGCGCCGGCCGCAGGGGTCATGCGCTTCTCCTTCTGCCGCCGGTTGCAGAACCAGACGCGCACCACCTCCTTCTCCAGCTGCAGGCTGTCGGCCAGGCCCGTGATCTCGTGCGCCGAGGGCTTGGGACACTTGAGAAAGTGGCTCTCCAGCGCGCCCTTGACCCCCACCTCTATGGACGTGCGCTTCTTGCGCTTGCGGCCCTGCGCCGCGATCTTGTCCAGGTTGGTGGGGCTGCCGCTGGATGAGTCGGTCTCCTCCAGCCACTTGTTGAGCAGCGGCTTGAGCTTGCACATGTTCTTGAAGCTCAGCTGCAGGGCCTCGAAGCGGCAGATGGTGGTCTGCGAGAACACGTTCCCGTACAGCGTGCCCAGCGCCAGGCCCACGTCGGCCTGCGTGAAGCCCAGCTTGATGCGCCGCTGTTTGAACTGCTTGGCGAACTGCTCCAGGTCGTCCGAGCTGGGCGCGTCCTCGTCCGAGTGCTCCCCCACCGACGAGCCCCCGCCGCCCGCGCCCGGGTGCAGGTGCGCCGCCGCCGCGTGCAGGCCGCCCGCGTGGGCATGTCCGTGTGCGTGTCCGTGGGCGCCCAGGTGGGGCGGAGGCGACGGCTCCAGCTGCGCCTCGTGGCCGTCCTCGTGCAGCGCGTGGTGCAGGCCGGGCCCCGCGCCGCCGCCGCCGGCCGCCAGCATCCCGGCCAGGCCGCCGCCGCCGCCCCCCGGGTAGGCCGCCTGGGCGTACAGCCCGAGCGGCTGCGGCTGGTGGCCCCCGCCGGCCCCCGGCGACGGCGACATGGCCGGGCCCAGGTGGTGCGCCGTGCCGCCCTGCGCCCAGGCCGCGCCCGCGTGGGCCGCCCCCTGGTGCACCAGGCGCGCGTGGAAGCCTCCGCCACCGGCGTCGTCGGCTCGGCCGGTGCCGCCGCCGCCCGCCTTGCCGTGCTCCAGGTGCGGGCCGCCGGCCCAGTCCCCGCCGCCGCCGCCGCCCGTGGGCAGCCACTGGGGGTGCGCCAGGCCCACGGGGTGGCCCGCGCCCGCGCCCAGCCACTCGTGGTGCATCAGCTTCTGCACTTCGCGGTACGCGGCCCCCGCGTGCAGTCGCTCGGCGGCCGCAGCCGCCGCCGCTGCGGCCGCGGCGTCCGGGTGCATGAGCGGCCCCGCGCCCCCAGCGCCGCCGCCGGGGCCCCGCGGCAGGTACTGAGCGGTGGTGGCCATGCCGCCCCGCGCCCTGCGCCGCGCCGCGCCGCGCCGCCGCTCCGCTCCGTCTGCTGGCCCCGCCGCCGCGCTCCGCCGGCTTAAAGCCCCGACCCGCTCGGCGCTCCGGAGCCCCACCCCGCCCGCCGCCCATTGGCTGCCCGCGGAGCCGCCTCCCGCCCCGCGGCCCCGGCCCCCGCCCCGCGCGCCCGCCCGCGGCCCGGCCCCGCCGCGCGCCGCTCCCCATTGGGCCGCGCTCCCGGGGTCCCGCGCGCCGGCCGCGCCGATTGGCCGCCGGGGCTTCATTCACGGCCCCCCTGCCGTCCGCGTACACACTCGCGCCCCGGGGCCGCCACGTGGGGAGTGGCGCGGGGGCGGCCCGGGGACCGCACCCCCTCCAGTCCTGCTGCGTGGGCCCCGCATTCCCCCCGCGCCGGAGACTCCGCGCCCGGCTGGTCCCACACTCCCGGCGAGCTGGTTCCCGCTCGGCTCCCGCCGGGGCGGTCGGAGGCGGCGGCGGGATCGCGGGCTCCGGGAGGCGCTCGGGCTCCGAGGAGCGGCTCGGCCCCGCGCCCCGCGCTCCGCGCGCTCCGCAGTGCCGCGGCCGGCGGGCCGGGATCCCCGCGGGGCTCGGCGCCCGCGAGCGGGAGGCTGCGCGGGCTCCCGGCTCGGTGGCGCCTCGGCTGCTCGCCGCGCCCGCCTCGCCTCCCGCGCTGCCCGCGGGCGCGGAGCTCCCCCGTGCACCCGCTAGGTCCGTCTCGTTTCCTCTCTTCTTCCTCTAGACCCTGGGCGGCAGCTCCGCTGACCTCGGCGACCGTGAGGACGCGTCGGGCGCGGGCAGCGTGGGAACCCGACCCAGCCTCCCGCCTCCAGCAGGCTCCGGCTCGCTCGGGCATCGCCACCCGGGTGAGTCCCGCGCGGGCGGCTCTCGGGCCGGCATCGCTGCCGCGGGGAGACGGGAAATGCTGTCCCCAGGCCGCGTTCCCGGGTTCCGGAGGGAGAGGACCTCGAGGGGGAGATTGCTCCAGGGAAAACGGAGCTGCCAGGGGCCGTGAACCCACTGTCCCACGCCTCGGCTGCCTGCCGGGCTGCTCCTTCTCCCTGCTGCCCGGCTAGCGCTTTGGTCGAGGTCATGGTGGGGTCATGCCTGGAGGAAAGTTGCTGTAAGTGAGGAGTGGCGTGGACTTTGGGGCAGGGTGATTGGCACTTCAGAAATCCAGAATGCAGGCCGGGAGCTGTCCAGCCTGGCGTGGAATCCTGAGCTGGAGTTTAACCCAGCCAGGGGCTGCTGTGAAAAGGGAATTGAGATTCAGGAGGCCTCGTTGAAAAAGTGAGGCGCGCAATTTGGGTACCTTCTGGGGCATCCCCCATATCTTTGAAGACTCAGATCTAAGCAGCAGCTCTATGTACCCCACATTGGGCTGGAGTCTGAGTGCAGAGGACTGTGGCCTCCGCCTCTTCCCCAGAGTGAGGCTTGGGTTCCAGGAAGTCTCCCAGCTCACATTCTTTCTCTCCCTGCTTTGCCTCCAGTGGATTCCTGGATTCCAGGACTCTGGGGCCCCAAATATAGAACTCAGCTGGGGACACACATAGGGCCTGACTGGGCTTGCCCAGTGCTGTGGTGAAGAAGGGTGATGGGGATGTGGGGGGAGGGTTCTGATGGCAACTACAGTGAGGGGACCCTGAGAGGGGCTTGGGCAGAGTCCACAGTGACGAGGGTCATCCTGGGCGTAGACTATGCTTATCCAGGGCCTGAACATCCTGGCACCAACCTCTGGCTAGCCCCCAAGGGATGGGGCTGGACAGTTCAGGGCCCTTAGCTGGCCACTGTCCTGAGCGGGCACCTAAGAACCCACCCTTGTTGCAAGAGCCCTGCTTCTGAACCCAGCTAGGGAAGCATGAGCTTCTCTGGGCCCCAGCCCTGGAAGTGGCCACCTTGAGACAGCCCAGGACTTCCTGGCCCACTTGCTTTCCCAGACCCTCTCCAGGACCAGGAGGTAGGACCAAGGCTGGGCATCCTGTACTGAATGCTTCTTTCAGGCAGCCCTAGCCAGTCCTCTGTGACACTGAAGCTTGGACTTCCAAGCTGGACTTGCCACTGTTTCTGGGGAAGAGTAACTCTGGTCTAGTCTCTCTAGCTCTTGATTTTCCTACTTGTAAATCGAGAACAACATGCCATAGGCAGCCCTCCTGTGTCACTATGGTAAGCCAGTGAGGTGTATGAGACAGCAGTGGTAAAAAAAAAAACAAAAAAAAACAAAACAGCCAAACTCTCAGGAAGGTTTTTTTCTCTGGTTGTTTGTATTAGTGCCCCGTAAGTGGGAAAGTTACTTTCCTCTCTACCTAGACCTCAAGTCCCCCATCTTAGAGTGGGGCTGTAACCAGCTGGCCTCTCAGGCCCTTCCAGCATGAACAGTCTGTGATTCTGTGACTCAGCCCCTGTTGAGGGAAGGCAGATGTCTGGACAGTCAAAAGGTGTTGTGAGGCCCAGCCTTTGGAAAGGAACAGTGACTCATGGGCACAGTACATGAACACCTATCACTGTACCTTTCAGTCCCGGGAGAGAGCATGAGACTGTGTCCCCAGTGAGTGGATGAAGAAACTGAAGCTTGTGCAGAATCTTTGGTCAGCCATTCCTCATTTCCCCCATGTTTAAGGGATGGGGGAGCATGCCCTTGGAGGCAGTGGCTTTGGCCATCACAGCAGAGAGCCCACTATCCTATCTCTGGTAGCTCTCTGGGGGTAGTCCAAGACCAGCCAGGACGCCTGATGTTGGGATCCCAGGTATATGCTGAAAAGCCTGCAGCAAAGCCAAGTTCTAGGTTACCAGGTAGGTTAGCAACTCACAGGTCTCAGCTCCAATGCCGTGGCCCCTTTGGCAGCCCTGTGGCATTGTGCTAGCTGCTTTGCCTGTGGGGGCCTCAGTTTCTTCAGCTTAAAATGGGGAGAGTCGTGCCTGCTTCTCAGGATTGCCCTGAAGCTTCAAGGACGAAGCAAAGCTTTAACGTAGATGCCCTTCCAATGTCAGATGCTGCCCTGGGGTGAGCAGCCAAGTAGACTAGCAAAGGAGAACATTGCTTTCTTGCCTTTGGGAGTTTTACACCTTCTACAATGACGGGGATTTGGCCAGCAGTCAAAATTTTCTTGTATTTGGGAATTCAGTTTCCCCCAGAAAAGTCATGACATGCTCCTTGCTCCAGTTGCAGAGATTCTGTGTGGGACACTGGGGGCTGTGACACAGCCATCGGCAGAGACACCGTCTCAGAACTGTCCCTTTCCCCTGAGCCCTGCTGGCACGGAGCCTGGGGAGGACACGGGAGTTGGGCACCCACCTGACCCACACATACACAGAATTCTGCGGGCATATGGATGAATGTGCATTCACGCGCACGCCTGCACGCACCCCCTCTCTCCACACCCCACAGATCCATGCCATTTAGCACAGGGATGAGCATACAGATTCACAACTGGGACACATAGATTCTCACCATTAGGTTGGCTATTCAGACCCACAGGCACAAGGTGATAAATACAGGCATGTGTCTAAATGGGAAAACACATAATCCGCATATGGACTGCAACCCGCTTAAGTAGGCATTCCTTCGGCAACACACGCAAAGACCTGCCGGTCCTTGGGGTCACAAGCGTGGAGGCTGTCAGCAGGCATGCCAATCCACACAACCAGGTACACCCAGTTCACACATGAGTGTACACAGCGCAGCCACACACAAGCCACACAGTGCACACATACAAAGAGGCCCACCCCCTACCTCACACAGACACACAGACATACAGACATACACCCACACTGTGGGAACGAGCTGACGCCCCTTTGTGAGCGACCAGAGAGTAGAAGGGCAGAGGCAGGGTCGTGCCCGGTCTGCAGCTTGGACAACACACTTTGCTGGCAGCTCTAGTCCCGAGGAAGCAGGAAAGTCCTTTCTTTTCATTTTTTTTTTTTCACTCTCCATGTGGAAGGCAGCTCCTAGGCAGGCTGCTGCCAGTCTCAGAGGCTCCCGGCCTCCCTCCCAGCGGGGCCCCTGAGCAGCCCGCCTCCAGGCCAGGAGCTGCCTAGGCTTTCCCAGAATGGCATGGCCTCCTCCAGGCTCTGGAGTGTGACCGAGTGCCTGCTCATTTGACACAGGTCACCGAGCCTCCAGCAGATGGGGCCTTCACTGTGGGGGGTCTCTGAAGTGAGGGGTTGGGAGTGGGGTGGGGGATGGCCCTACAGACATGAGACTCTGCGGGCAACTATACAAGCTCCAGTGCTATACCCTCTCTCTGCAGTGCCCCGAGTCACAGACGCAACTGTCTGCATTCTGCATTCACACTCCTGCCTGAGAGATTCAGACACAGCTTCTCGAACATAACCACACTCGCCATCAGCCCCTTGGCGGCCACATATGCACTGTAATATTCCAGACACACATGCTAGACAGGCGAGCCTGCACAATGCCAGGCAGAGCTGGGTTTGGGAAGGAAGGAGCGGGAGCAGCTGGGACTGGCTGTTTTCCCCCTTGGGCTCTGAGCCCCCACATTGTGTCTTGTCACTTGGTCAGTTGTTATTTAGTGTCCAGGAAGCACTTCAGACCTCAGGCCATTTCAGTACCAGGGGAGATTAGCTCCAGAACACCCATCTGGATTTTTTACGAGTCAGGATTGCTGAGAAGAGCTAAGAGAGATGAGATCAGGGCCCACGGGGAGGGCTGCTGGAGGAGCTGATGTTTTAGAACGCCCCCCCATGTGTGTGGGCTTTGAGTCTTTGTTCAAGATGGGTTGGGCTGGGGGGGTGGGCAGGATTTGGGCAGCACTCATGGCCTACTTACTTCCTCTGCTGTCACTCCCCTCCCTGCCAGATCTTGAGCATCAGGGGTCTCGGGGTCCACTCGGCTCAGACACAGGTCTGCTGGATGACGTTGGGCCAATTTTGGCCTCCTAATCTCTGTGATCCTCAATCTCCCCATCTGTAACCTGGGCAGGGTGGGCTGTGTTGGATCGCTTGTGAAGGCAGGGTGAGATCACTGCCCGATGGATACTTGGAAAAGGAAAGCGTGGCTCGGTTTTTCTCCCTGGCTACCTGGAGTTGAGTAAGAGGTTGTGTGAACAGAACCTGCCTGCTTCCCCAAGCAGTTCTCGCCGAGCACACCCACTTGGCTTTGCTGCCCTGATCCTTCAGGACTGGAATGTGGCTTTGACTGCAAGAGTCTGGCTGGGTCTGGCCTGTCACAGATTCCCACCTGGGGCGGCACCACGGATGTCTTGTCCATCCACTGCCTTGGTGCAGGCTGGTGCCAACTAGGGAGATTAAGAATGCCCACCACCATCCAGAAAGCTCTCCCAATTGGGATGTGCGCTCTCAACCCCTACCACTTGCCCCCAAGGATAGCCCCTCCAGGGGTGGTCCTACTTCCTCTGTCCTTCCTGTGTTTGCGGGAGCTGGCATGGAGGAGCAGAGGGGGTTGGAGGGTTGTTGCTGCCAGAGGGGGAAGAAACCGGCTCACTGATTTAATTCTGAGGTTCCCTATCTTCCTCCGTGAAGGGAAAAAGCAATGGAAGGTGAAAGATCTCTCAGGAGTGAATCTCTCCCTATGTTTCCCCCCCTGCCTCAGCCCCTAGGCCTAAGTGCGGGGTGGGGGTCCTCCCAGTGCATCAGTAGAGCATTCAAATTAGGGGTGGTCAATTGCTCTTGAAATTTACTTTCATTTTTAGTGGAATGGCAGCCTTTGAGCTGGTGTTAATGCCCACAAGCTGGTTATGCAGAACACGCTTTCTGCAAATCGGTAAATCATTAGCGGGGATTAATCACTCTGAAAGGCTGGGGCTGGGTTTGAGTTTCTTTTCCTTTTTTTGAAAACACTTTTTATCTGGACGGCTGCAAAATTCACCACCACAGGGTGGGGTGGGAGCAGCAAGCAGTAATTTAAGTCCTTGTCACCATGGTTAGAAAAGTGAGGTGCCTGCCTGGGCCTGGTGTTGGCGTGGGGGCCCCATGAAGGTTGGGGTGTGGAAGGGGGAGGGAGGGGAACTCCCTTGCTTTTTTGTGTGGTCACTGTTTACAATAGCGTGCTGGGTGTACTTGTATATATGGCGTGTGTTAGGTGCTGCGTGTATTTGTGTGTTTGTGCTTTAGAGGTGCCTGTCAATCTTTGTGTGCTTGTGTTAGGGTGTTTGTGCTTGGTTGATGCTAGTGTGTGAGCATCAGTGTCCGTAATTCCATTTGGGAGTGGTTTTAAAGACCACTCACCTTCCCTAGTCTCCAGGAGGCTCTAGCTGGAGGAAGGCCCCAGTTTATACCAGCTAGGGGGCGTGGCTCAAGAATAATTTACATAGCATGAGCCACTGCCTCCCCAGCTTCTGGAAGACTCAGTCCGATGGAGCCTCTTAGAGCAGATGGGGAAGTCAGGCTATCCCTGGAACACTTCTCACTCTCCTAGTCTGGTCTAATCGCAGCCTCCTCCACCCATGGACCGAAACATTCAATACCCCATAGCTCCTGAACCCAGACTTCTGCATAGTCACAGTATACACACCTCTAGCTCCTGCTAGGAGCTGTACTTGGGGATGCTTTTTTTCCTTCCAGACCTGGGATGCCTAGGGTGAGGAAGCTCATCCTTCCAACCAGCACCAATCTGTCGGATGGAATACTCTTCCCACCCCAGGCAGCCTCCTTATCTCTTTCTTTCTCAGTGCAGCCTAGCTGTGGGGCAGTTCTTCCCTTGCAAGGTACAGAACTGATATTCCCATGGTGTAGTGCAGGGTACATGCATATGGCGAGTCTGTCATGGGATTGCTTCCATCAGCTGAGGCAAGTCTTCATGGACCTGGTCCCAAGATAAACCTGCTCCTTCCTCTCACATTGCCCTGTTGCGGGCAGAGTTAGCGGGCGTACCTGGAAGTCACTAGCGCACCACAGATGGCACAGATGCCTTGTGCTCCCGTTCCTGTGCTCATCACTGGCCCAGAGTATTTGCTGCTCTCCTGTGCATGCAGCAGTCAGTCTGGAATTGGGGAGGGATGGAATGATAGAGCTTCTTGGCTTTACGAGTTGGGAGGCTCTGGAAAGAGTGGCTGGACTCAGTGCAGGCCTTTCACAGCTTTCTTGGGGGCCGCAGGTGGAGGGTGGAAGTGGTGAAGGAGGATTTAGGAATTATATTTTCCCAGGGACCTCTTAGCATCTTTATGTACTTCCGGTGGCAGACATCTGTCTGAGCTTAGGGTAGCATCTGCCTGGGCTGGAGACAACATCTGTTTGAGGCTGGGACACCTGGCTGAGCCCAGCACATTGTCTGGCCCCGGGACAGTTTCTCTCTGGGCCCAGGACAAGTGTCTGAACCCGGCACAGCATCTGTCTGGGCCTGATGCAACATCGTCCTGGCCTGGGGGCGATGTCTGTTTGAGCCCTGGACATCTGTCCTACTTGGGGAAATCTGCTGAGCCTGGAACAATACCTGTGAGCCTGGGGGTGAACTTGCCATTGCAGATAACATCACCCGAGTCTCAACTTTGATTGAAATGGAGAACAGAGAATGTGTCAGACTTGTGTTCCTGTTCTCCTCTTTACCAAGGAAGGGCTCTTAGGAGAGTATAGCAACTTACCTCCAATTGTAGGCCCATTGACTTGCTTGCTCTGAGCATCTCAAGGGATAGCCAAAGCCTGTGCCCCAGTAACTCCAGGAAACCAAAATTAAATGTGTAAGGGGAGTGGACAGGTCATGATAACTAGTGATTGGCCTGGGATGATTCTTTCTTCCTGCAGTCCCTTTGTTGAGTCAAGTCAGAGTGAGCCCCCAGGACAACTCAGACCCCTCACTTGCCTCCTGAGAAGTGTCCCCCTCCCCCCCATTGCTCCCTATTTGTACATCCTCAGGTCCAAAGCCCTGGTGGTCCTGCCTCTGCCCACCCTCTGAGTCCAGCAGCCCAGAGTTTCTGTTCCCATAAGCACCACAGGCCCTCTGACTCCCTGTCTTTGTGCATGCTGTCCTCTCCCCTGGGGATGCCCTTTCAACCCTCTTCACATCTTTCAAGTCCAGGTTCAAGGGTCACCCGCTGTGGGAAGTCTTCTTGCTCCCTCTGTAGACTAGGCTGCGACCTTTGCCCTCTCCCACACTGTCTTATGCCTCTGTGTTAGCATCTTGGGCCTGTATTGTCATTATCTCTGTGTGTCTCCCAAGGGTGGGAGCTCCCAGCCTGACTCCCAGCACCCAGTCCAATTCCTGGTCTATAGTAGGTACCAATAAAGAATGTTGGGGGGGTGCTAGCTGCTGACCTCACAAGAAAGCAGACACTGATTTTCCATCTCAGAAGAAGTGGGCTTCAGGGAGGAGGGCTCCTCTCCTTTTCTGAGCCAAGCTGGTAGAGGGGAGTCAAGGGGTGCTGGATCGTGGTGGATTTACCCAGAGCACCCACCCAGAGACAAGGGCCTTCTGGAGTCTGGCCCTGCCCAGCATTCCTCCTCTGTGGTCAGGATGAAGCTGTGTAGGACCCAATGATTTGCTGCATCTGCTCTGATAGGCACAGAGGAGAGTAGTGAAGAGTTGCAGGAGTGCAGCAAACCCAGATCAAGGTCTCTCTGTAGGCTGTGGGGGTGGAGTTAAGAGGGGGGTTTTCTGGGGGTCCAGGCCCTGCTCCTTGAGGGCAGGTTGGAGATTCGAGGCTTGTGGAAAAGCTCTGGGACTTCTAGGTTTGCTGGTCCTGCCAGGGGAGAGTGACAAAGGGTGTTGATACCAACATCGTGTCTAGAGCAAAGTGCTCTCCTTGGTCAGACATACCTGGCCAGGCTCAGAGGGGTGTGGATCCCCAGGGATACATATTGGGAGAGTGGGCCAAGCTGGGAGGGTGCAGAATGTGAGGGGAGCTGTAAGGGAATGTTCTGGGCATAGGTCTCTGCCTTGGTGGCTTTTATTCCTCCAAAGAGGCATGCCGTTGTTGTTGTTTTTCGCTGATGTTAAAAGCAATACAAGTTCATTTGCAAATTTCCTTGCTTCAGAAATATATGAAACAGAAAGTAGCAGCCCTTCACAAACCTCTCTGCCTCGCGCCTCCCCACTGCTCCTGTCGGCTCTGTCTTCCCAGAACTTGTTTGCCTGGACACAGACTATTCCATGGTAGTACCTAAGGGTGTCAGTGCTTACTATGTGCAAGGATTGTGCTAAGTGCTTCTGCCTGGGCTCCGCATTGCATCCTCACCAAAACACGCTGAGTTAGCTGCGCCTATCGCCATGGTACAGATGAAGGCACAGAGGCTCGCAGAGGGTGTGAACAATAGGCCACATACTTTTTTTTTTTTTAAGATTTATTTATTTATGCATAGAAGAACTGGGGTACAGGCCAGAGGTGTGTGGTGTGTGTGAAGCGGGGGTGGGGAGGTGAGAGGATTCACCAGAGACAGAGTGGGGAACAGAACAGGCAGACCGACTGAAATACACTGCTGAGGGGAGCAGCAGGCCAGTCAGGAGAGGTCTGCTGCACCATGTGGGTAGCTCCCTGGCTGGGGCTCCAACTCATGCTGCAGTGACTATAGATAGCTTCATAGTACTGCACCTTAACCCCTTTTGCCACCCTGGAGGCCCCAGCCCACATACTTTGGGTGCTTGGTGCCAGGTGCTCTTTTAAGCACTTCCCATGTTATCTCATTTAATACCCGTGAGAGTTGGTGTGTAGGGGAGTGCCCGCAATGTAGTAGTTTAGTAATCAATAAGTGGTGGTCGATACTCTCAAGTTGGAATTTTGAGCAGCTCAGGTGATGAATCTGGGATCATTCAGTGGACCCCTACATGGGAGGCCTCTTGTCCCAAACCTCTTGAATCGTGGGCAGCCTCCTGGTGCTTGGAGATGCTGACTCAGCAGTGAAAGATGTGAATTCCCACCTTGGTTTGCATATGATTTACACATATTTATTTATGAGTGTCTTTGATTAATGTAAAAGTGCCTCTGTGATTTCTCTGCTAGGCTCTGGGCCTGCAGAAGTCATGGCTAGTGCAGACTGGCATAGGCTGAGTGTGCATGTGTCAGGGGGCTGCTGGGTGGGGTAAGAGTTGTGAGTAGATGGGTGGTAACTGGAGGGTCCAGCCCTGGACAGACTGGAACTTGGGGTTCTGGTGTGGCTGATTTGGGAAGCTGGTGTGAGTGGGAGGTGTCCATCCACATTTGACAAGGTCCAGCTAAGGGGCTGGGGCTGGGTCAGCGATTCAGGCACTGGAGTGAGTAACTGGTGGGCTTAAGGGTAGCCATGGTCTTTGAGAAGCCAGCATGTTGGTCATGCTTTCTAGGCAGGAACTCAGACCCAAGGAAGCAGGACAGAATCTGAGGTCCAAGGTGGGACCCTCGGCGGTAGGGAGGCCTTCCGAACAAGGCAGAAACTCAGAAGCAGGAAGAGACCTCTCCTTAGAGCCCCTCCCTCTGGTGCTGCCCAGGGCAGGAATCTCCTTGCTTGGAAGATCTGGGTGATGGAAAGTTCTCCCTCCCAAGGCCTTGGGAAATTCTGCCAATCAGCAGGAGTTTTCTGTGTGCTGGCTGTGCCCAGCCTTGTGCCTGGCATCATGGAAAGACCAGTCCCAGCTTGCAAATCTTGGCAGGAATGCTGGTGAGATAAGGAGGGAAGGGCAGGCCCCGACCATGCAGCACTTACATCCATTATCTGCTTTGATCCTCACAAGGATCAAAGGCAGTGGCTGCCTTATCTCCTCGTTATAGAGGAGGAAGCAGGGACTCAGAGAGCTGTAGTAACTTGCCCAAGGTCACACAGCAAGTGTGGAGGAGTTCAGATTTGAACCCAACTCTGTCTTCTTCCAGAATCTGAGCACTTAGCCAGTTTATTTGGCTTCAGACAGGTGTAAAATAAGGATAAATCTGCCTTGCCTGATTGTGTGAGGGTTAAATGAGCTCATGGGTATAGGGAGCTTAGCACAGTGGCTGGCACATAGTAAGTGCTCAACAAAAGTTTTAATTTTTTTCCTTAAGTGTAGCGCTAGCATTCTTCAATCCAGTGAACTCTACTGTTTGCATGGACCCATAGTTTTTGCCAGGGCTGTTTGGCAGGTGGGGCTTGGAGACAGAACATGATCTCCTCTGGGTTAGTTGAGCCCTTCTTTGGTGTGGGTACTGGTGGCTGTTGGTACATGAGCAATAGGCTACCTCTGTCAATTCAAGTTCTAGTCCTGGGTAGGGTGTCTTGTTAAGATTGCAGAGATCTGGGCCTCCCTGTTGTGGTGCAAGGGGTTGATATGCAGCCTATGAAGCTGTCTGCAGCCACTATAGCATGAGTTCAATCCCCGGCTGGCCAGGGAGCAACCCACATGGCGAGGCAGACCTCTCCTGTCTTGCCTGCTGCTCCCCTCAGCAGTGTATTTCCATCAATCTGCCTGTTCTGTTCCTCACTCTGTCTCTGGTGAATCCTCTCATCCCCCACACCTCTGGCCTGTACCCCAGTTCTTGTATGCATAAATAAATAAATCTTTAAGAAAAGATTAAAAAAAATGAAAAAAAAAAAGATTGCAGAGATCTGAATCAAATGAGGGATTGCACCATGTGAAGATGTATGGAAAATCACTCCTGACAGGGGCAACAGCACATGCAAAGGCTCTGGGGTGAGAACAAGTTTAATGTGTCCGTCTTCCTGAGTACTGATAGAGACAATATTGACTTGTATCTTCTAGAGTTTGGCAGAGGAGCTAAGTGGGAACAGAATTCATTCATTCATGCATTAATTCAACAAACACTTAGTGCCCATTTTGTTGTACCAGGCACCATATCAGGTGCTGCAGGCTGACCCTGTTGAGCAGTCACTGTATTTCTAAGCACTTTATATATATTACTTCATTGACTCTTTACAGCTCAAGGAGATAGAGTGCCTGGGGGGAGGGCATTGGGGTGTGTGTGTGTGGGGGGGAGATTGGCTCCCTTGGATTCCTTCAACCTCTTCCCATCTCCTAGTCATCTCAGGCCCTCCCTACCCATCTGTCCCTCCCTCCCATCCATCCATCCATCCATCCATCCATGCATCCACCACACCCCCCGCCCACCCACCCACTGCCCGAATGCCTAACAGGCAGTTACTGGCTCAGCTATCCTTACTGTGTGTGTGTTTGTGTTGGAAAGTTGGTCAGTGTTTATGCTTCTGTGACCCTCCTGTTGCTATCCTTCCTTCCTCCGCCCTGGTTCTGAGAGAAGCTCCTTGAGAGTGGACCCCTGTCTGGCACTGGCTTGCGCACCCTGGGGTCAGGGAGTGGGGCCTCTTGCATACTGCTCCCACCCTTGCTGGTCAGGCCTGTGACCCTCCCTATGGCCCAGCATGGAGGATGCTTCTGGGCTGCAGAGGCGAGGCCTCACTGCCTGGCAGCCTGCCTGTGCTGCTGCAGGGGCTGTTGGCCCCATGCCAGCACCAAGCTTTTGGAGCGGGAAAGTTGTGTCTCTGTGGAGCCGCTCCACACTACTGTAGTAAACAAACAGGCTGGAACTGGGACTCCAGGCCTGGGAATGGGGGTCAGAGGGCGGCTTACATGCTGGCAAGAGCAGGGCCAAGGGAGACCTTGCGGCGTGGATGGTCGAGCTTTGAGCCAAGATGCTGCTGTGAGCCCCAAAGGTTCAGGCTGTCTGCCGATCCTCCTCCCGGTTCAGGCCAGACAGACCTTGAGGTAGCGCAGAGCTGGCAGGATCAGAAGTACAACTGCAGAAGGAGAAGCCTAGACTTGAATTAGGACAGAGAGAGACACAGAGGCTGAGAGATTTGGAGATGAAGGAGGCTCAGAGGAGGAGAGAGAGGGAGGTGGAGAAGGAGGGAAGGTAGAGATGAAAGAGATTCAGAGAGTGGGAGAGGGAGGAAGAGAGATGGACATTCAGAGAGAGACCCAGAGGCGGAGAGAGAGAGAGAGTCAAAGGCAGAAGGATCTAGAGAAGTAGGTGCAGAGTGGAAGAAAGAGACTTACAGAGACAGACTCAGGTGAGAGAAGGAAGATTCCTTTGGAAGGGTCTGGGGGGTAAGTCCAGGGAGAGGGAAGAAGGTGGTGGGCCTGGGGAGCAACTCTTCCAAAGGCAGGAAGTATGTGCTTAAAATAGCCCCTCCGAAGTGGAGAGCACCCCACAGCGAACAAAACTTTTCCACTTGCTTAAGCTCATTCATAGCCTCACAATAGCCCAGCTGAGAGGGGATTGGAGTCCTCTCCGGGCTGGGGCCGTGGTGTGCCCCCTTTGGGGAACTGTGGCAGGGGGAGGGGAGCTGTAAAGCTGGGGCTGGACCCTGAGGACTGGAGGTGGGGTGGGTCCCACTATGAGGGTGGGGGTGGCCGTGGAGGTGTTGAGACAGAGCCCCCTCCAGTGGCCGAGACTTCCCCAGCTTTCTGGAGGCTACTGCTAGACAGGGCTGGCCAGTGATGCTCCTGCCTCTTCTCGGGAGGAAGAAGTGGCCCCAGCCAGGCCTCTCTCTCGGCCCTTGTCCCCTGTCTTTTGTCCGCCCTCTGTGGTACCTGCCCAGTTTCTGGGAATGGGGGCGGCTGAAGGTTCCCAGCTGAATTCCTGTCCAGGAATTGGCTTTGGAAGAAGGAATGGCACCTTGCCCACAGTTACGCCCCCTCCCTGGGGCAGGCTGCATCCAGTGGCTGGTCATTTGGTGGGGGATGTGCAAAGACCCCCGATCCTTACTTCCACTTGGGACACTTCCACAGGCCTGCCTCCCTCCAGAGCTCCTTGTGAGCGGGTCAGGAGCGTTGGTGTGACTGCCTGGCACATCGCTTCCTCCCTCTGCTGGGCTGCCTTCCTCTCTTGCTGTTCTGTGAGTCCTCTCCGATCAACTCCTTCACGCAAATCTACAGTCCAGAGCTTTTCTGGGGAAATCTGACCTATGACCCTGACTCCAATTGTTGGGCACCAGCCTGGGCCCAGCTCAGCTCCCCTCCCCTGCTTCTCTGTTCCTTCCTAACCCTCCTCCCCATCAGACTAGGGCTAGGTTCTGCACACAGGTGTGTGTGTGCCTGGGAGCAGATGGAGGAGGCAATGCCCAGCCAGCCTCATGTCATCCTGGGCGCCCTCTTCCTGTCCCCAGGCAACTTGTCCCCTGTGGGTGAACTCAGAAGGGCCCCAGGCACGTGGGGGGTCCTCCCCGCTTCAGCCACGATGACTGTGGTGTCCCTCTGCTCCTGGAAGAGAGTCAAGCCTCTGGAGCCAGGCCTCCGACTTCACATGGCAGCCCCATGGGTTAGAAGCTGTGTGACCTTGGGTGACAGATAAAATGTACTTAGGACACAAAGTTAGCTAGCACAATTAGTATTTTTGTTATTTGTAGAATAACGCTGATCCTGCAAGACTAGCCCTCGGCTAAGATGCACACTTACGTTATTTCCTTAGGTCGGCGAGGGGCCTTGTGCTATCCCGAGTCCCCAAAACTTGTACAGGACAACCCCCTTACTTTGTGGACAAGGCCAAGAGGCAAAGACTACCCAGTGCTTCTGGGCTGAGGGAGATGCAGGCTATGGTGTCCAATTCCAGGTGGGAACAAAACCTCTTCTCCTGCCCACCCCCATACTCAGGGTCCGGGGCATGTGGCTGGGTCATGTCCCAGCAGTCCTGGTGGCCTCTGCAGGTGGGAGGGCTGTGCTTGCTCAGGAACTGTCTCAGAGGTGACAGCTGCTCCAAGATACTTCTACCCCAGTTCTGTTGTTAAGGGCCGGGACTGGCCTTCTTGGGTCTCCAAGGGATCAGATGACAGGTCACTGAGGTTCTAAGGATCAGCTCCTGGCACTGTGGCTGCTGTCCAGGCAGAGTCTGCAGAGGCCAGGCAATCACAGCAACCAGGAAGAGCCAATATTCAGCCAAAGCTTCCATTACGTTCTTACCTTCGCGCCTCACAGGGGTGTAAATCCCCCTTCCCGCCTTGTGCCCCAACAATAAGCCCTGCCTTCCTGCACCTGGTAATGGCTATTTATTTATTTATTTATTTTTACATTGTTAATTTTTGTATATTTGATTTCTCCCCTCAGGTGTAGTCTCCATAAAATTCCTGCCACCAAATCACCTGTGAACCGTCACCATAGTATTCATGCTCTTCCCACCCTTCTTTGACCTCCCTGCCTGTCTATAGAACTGCATGTCTCAGTTCTATAGATTCACCCCCTAGTTTTGCCTTTTTTTCCCCTGACCCTTTGTTCAATTTCCCTATATTCCATCCAACATTTTTCTTTTTTGTTTTTTGTTTTTTGTTGTTTTCATTTCTCTCATTTGTTTTGCTGAGCATCATCCCTTTCAGCTCCATGGTGCTGTGAATGGCGAGAGTTTGTCTTTTTTGATCGCTGAGTAGTATTCCATCGCGTATATCTACCACAGCTTCTTGATCCAGTCATCTGTTTTGGGGCATTTAGGCTGTTTCCATACCTTAGCTATTGTAAATTGTGCTGCAGTCCCGTCTTTCAGTTTTCACTCCCACCCTGCTAGAGCTGGATGTCCACTACAGCAACCCCGCATAGCTAGCAGGCACTTTGAAATGTGCCGAGTACAGTGGCGGTGTGCTGCAGGTATAAGGTGCTCCCTGGAGTTTGAAAACTTGCCATAAAGAAAAAAGTAAGATTTCTCTATTTCCTTACATTTAGATGACATACTGACACGATAATATTTGGGATGAAATAAAATATGTTGTTATTATGTATTACACAATGTAGTATGATAATTATTACAATTAATTTCACCCATTTCTTTACTTTTATTTTTAATGTAGCCATTAGGAAAAATTAAATTGTATATGTGATTTGTATTGTATTTCCATTGGACAGTGCTACTCCAGAATCCGTTATTTACATAGTACCCAGAGAGGAGTCCTTTAAAATATTGGTTGGATCATGTCCCTCCTCTGCTTACAGCCCTCTCAATGTTCCCATTTCACAGTGTAATGTAAAAGGTAAGTTCTTACCATGACTTTTACATCCTACATGATTTATCCTCTTGCTTCCTTGTGGATCTTCCCTCCTACCATCCTCTCCCTTGTTCCCTGTTTGGACCACAATGGCCACCCTGGAACTTCTTAAACTTGCTAAGCTCATTCTAGCCCATGGGCCTTTGCACATGCTGTTCCCTCTGCCAGGCGTGATTTTCCTACCTCTTCACATGCTCACTCCCTCATTTCAAATGTCCCCTCCTCACGATGACCTTCTCTGTCTTCCCTGGCTAGAATAAATACCTATATCTATTCTCTTAGCATTTATGCTCATGTAACATTACATTACCTATTCAATTATCTATGTTTTGATTGTTTCCCCAGCTAGAATGTAATCTGCATGAAGTCAGAACTTGGTCTTACTCACCAAAATAGTCCTTGTGCTTCAAACTAGGCCTGGAATAGAATAGGTGGTCAGTAAATACTGGTCAAGAGCTGAAACTTACAGATGACCAAAGAGAGCTCCAGAACAATGAAACTGTGTCCAACGTCACAAGTCAGGCAGGGGCAGAGTTCTGAGGTCACAATCTACTCTCTGCCCACCAGAGCTACTGTCCGCAGCCTCTTTCTTTCCTCTTGGCCCCCTCACACAGGGAACACGGGTGTCACCAGAGAGAGGGGGCCCTGCTGGCAGGGAGGCAGCAGCCTGTTTTTCAGGCATCACTGAGTTTTGAGTGCTGGAGACTTCTGTACATAGGGTCTCAGCCACCAGTTGGTGCTTTCCTCGTGCACATCCAGATCCCCTAGCCCATGGAAGATCCTGGGGTGGGGTAGGGAATAGAAGTGGGTCTTCCCAGTTCTTGGGCAAAGACCTCTGCCTAATGCAGAGTGTGGGCACAGAGACAAGGTCATGGCCACGAGTGAGGAGACTAAGCCTCACAGAACTTAGGTTTCAGAAGACAGGCAAAGGGAGAGAGGAACCATAGAAACCCAGCACGGGGCTGGAACAAACTCCCAGTAAGCCACCCTGCAAGAGTCTCTGCCCTTTGGGAACTTGGGAGAGCTCAGGTCTTGCTGACTGCTTGGTGATTTGCCTGCCCACCTAGTTGCCCACCCCTCTGGGAGTGAGAATGTACCCTGGGTTTAACCAGATGCCCTGGCAGTTGTATTCCTTACAAAGGGCACCTGTTCAGAATCAGCAGACTGTGGCGTCTGGGCTTCTGGTCTCTTTCTCTGCTTGGGGAACTCCCACACACCCCTTAAGTTCCAGCTCAAGTGTCCTCTCCCCTTTCCAGACCCCCCTGGCTCAGGCAGTTAGACCCCCCTCTTCTGAGCACTCAAATGGTTCACCACTGCCATGAGTGTGTAAGCATTCATTGCTTGCTGACCGTCACTTCTCCTAGGCTGTGAGTTCCATAAGGTTCCATAAAATTCCATAAAGTCTCACTCATTTCTGTGTTCCCAGTCTGAGGCATGGTAGTGATTAGACTTCCATCATCACGACGGCCATCATCCTCACCATCACAACCACTACTGTCACCACCATCGCCACATCATCACCCCCATCACAGGTTACCACCTCACCTCCACCACCATCATCACAACATCGCTGTCATTATCATCACCATCATATTATCACAATCATCGTCATCACCGTCACACCACCACTGCCACTGTTATCACTATCACATCATCACTGCCAACATTGCTGTCATCATTGGCCTTGATGTTGACTGAAGTTCCTGGCATGTGCTAAATGCTTCCCTCGAAGTGGATCATTTAGTTCTCAAAATTACCCTACAAGGCAGGTGCTTTCTCATCCCCATTTTACAAATAAGGACATTGAGGCTCAGGAGGTTCATAGGGTGGCACTGCCATTGAGTGCAGAGACAGGATTTGAACCTTATCTTCTGACTCTCAGGCCATGCTTGCTTTATGTTACCAAGGGGCAAAATGACCTTCTTTTCTCTTTGGGCAATAATTCAGGTGAGTGTGCAGGCAGCCCTAGGGAGGGGGTGGTGGAGGAGGGAGCCCAGCAGTTCCTGTGGCTGAAGCACAGGATGTGTGTAGGGCTCAGAGGGAGGTGGAGACAGAACAGTCAGAGGCACCAGATCAGGGAGGGCCTGTGCAGACTGGAGATGAACTTGGGCTTGTGGAGTTTCACTCTTGTGGGGGGTCAACATGGAGATGCCCTGTGGGCAGTTGAGTTCATGTCTTGGAGATGGAGGGACATCTGCTCTGGGGAGGGAGGTTTAGGGCTCTTGGCACAGAGGCGGATGAACCTGTGGGAGTGGGGGAAGACTTGTAAATGTGTGGTCTCGGAAGAGGAAGATGTCAAGAACAGAACTCTGGGGATGTCTTCATTTAAAGTGCTGATTGAAGAAAGGAAACTGGTGAAGGAACCTCACAAGGACAAATGGCAGGATCACCAGACAGCAGAGGGCTGCCACAAAATCCTCGAGAGGGTTCCATATGTATTTGTGGAATGCATGAGCAGATGAATGAATGAGTATAGGTAGAAAGAGTTGGTGATCCCCCTGCACCCTAGGTCCACTCTGACTCTACGCTGACAACTCAGAGTCAAGGCTCCCCTCTCTCTCCCTGAACACTTTGCCAATTTCCTCTTTTTGCCTGGACCTGCCTGGTGCTCCTCCCTTCCTCAGGGAGTTAAGTTGGAATTTCTGCCACTACAGCATTGCTACGGAAACTGAGGTCAGAGAGGACCAGAGCCACACAGGAACTTTGGGTCTTAGCGCAGGTATGTTCTATGACATGGACAACATACCCAGAGAGGGGGCCCTAGCAGAGGGGTGCAGAGTCTTGGAGGCTTCTGTGATTTCATGTCAGGCCTGGGATTTCTCATCCTGTAGTTGGGGAAATTCCACTGGCATTGGAGGATTCTTGAAGATCATTCCCATTATTTTATAGATGGGAGGACTTAAAGGCCCTGGGAAGGAAGAAACTTGGTTAAGTTCATAGTCATAAAAATAATAACACCCAGCCCTCGCTTCTCGAACGCCTATTGTATGGCAGGGCTTCCACATCTGTTCTTTTGTTCATTCCCATTTTTCCTTTGTCATCTCTGATTTTGCAAATGGAGACTCTGAGGTCCAGAAGGTACAATGATTAGTGGGAAGTCACGCAGTATCTGGGCCTATGCCACAGTTCAGCCTAGAACTGTTGGACACCAAAGCTGGAGTTGTTGCTCTGTCCTCTGTGGTTTCTCGCATCCCAGAACCCGGGTCTCCTGCATTCCAGGCCAGTGGTTTTCTATACCGGCTGCAGCTTCTGTAGGACCCAGGCAGCCGCCAAGGCAGGAATAAGTCAGCAAAAGAGAGGGAGGGGAGAGCCAGCGTCTGGCCTTGAGTGTTGGACGTGCACAAAGCGGATGAGAGAAGGAAGAGAGGGCCTCCCCCCACCCCAGCCCCATGACCCAGCCAGGCAGGCCCCCAGCAGCCTGGCTCTCTCCCTCCCTGGGGGCTGGAGCTGCCTCTCCGCCTCTGCCTGCCCGCCTGATGGGGCAGAGCTGGCTTCATGTATTATTAATAGCACTGCCAGCCTTCCTGTTTTCACGCTGATAACCTGCTGGGGAGGGTGGGTAGGAGGGAGGGAGCAAGGTGGCAAACCCTGGAGCTTCCAGGGCCCCTCCCCCTCAGCAGCACAGCTCTGCGGGGGCTGGCCCAGCCCCAAGTCTCTGAAGTTGGTTTCTAGATCTTCCCCATCTGAACCCGCAGGAGGGGACCAGGCTCTGGGAAGAGCCAGGTCTTTTACTCCATCTAGGATACCAAGGGCACAAGTCACCTTGACCTCCCAGAGGCGGGTGTGTATGTGTGTGTGTGTGTGTGTGTTTGTGTGTGTGTGTGTGTGTGTGAGAGAGAGAGAGAGAGAGAGAGAGAGAGAGAGAGAGAGACAGTGGCTCCCAGAATACCCTGGGGTGGGGATCTCTGAGGTCCAGCTACGCATAGACCCCATCTAAAGTCAGGAGAGACCTCATCTGAGATGGTCTGTCCTTGTCCCCAGCCCATGCCTGATCTTTGACCCTTCTGGAGCTCAGTGTGAAGGCCAAAGTCCTGCAGCAGATGGAGACAGCTCTATAGGGTTTGGGGTGGGAGGGGTGGATAGATGCCATGCCCTTGGAGACGGCCTGCAGGCTGGAGGCCGCTTGTGTGGGCCTGCCAGCATCAGCAAGGGGCGTCTCTTCCCAGCTTATGGTTCAGTGGCGTTACATAGGTAGTTTGAAACTGGTCTCCGTGGGAGTATTTGCCCCACAGAAATGCTACACATCAGCGGGCCCCATTCCAGAGCCAGGTGTTGGACATTTACTAGCACAGCCTGAGACCAGTATGGCAGGCTCTGCTCTAACCTTGAACATGCCAGCACTTTTTTGTGCTTTTAATTTCTGCTCATACTGTTCCCTAGATTTCTCTTCTTTTCCCCTTTGCCTGTTAATTTTCAATAACAGTAGTAAAAGCAGTCATAATAATGGCTAACTATTATTATGTCCTTAGTAACTATGTTGTATCAGTCAAAGAACTTGATAAATTCAATTTATTTTGTCTTCATAGTCATCTAGTGAGTAGGCACTGTATTATCTCCATTTTACAGATGGGGTATTTGAGGCACTGAGGCTAAGGAACATCTCTGTTTGCACAGTTGGTAAATGGCAGGACTGAGAACCTGTACCTGATTCTGGAGTCTGCACACTTCTGCCTGGCTGCTAGGGCTGCTTGTGGGGGTATCCTGTAGGTATTGTTTTGGAGGCGCTGGCCCTCCAGGCCTTCCTTGCTGGCTTCTACTGTTGGCTTTCAGGGACTCTGCTTGAACACATGAAGCTGCTCTTCCCAAGTCTGGATTTCTCCTGACTTCCACACTGGAAGCTGGTTAAGTGCAGTGCCTGTGTCTGATTCACCCGGTGCTCCTAGCACTGGGCACAGGAGGCAGCACTGAGGGCACTTGCTGAAGGAGCCACTCATAGAGGTCATCACCAAAGGAACCTTTGGAGCCTTTGGCACAGTGGACACGTGTCAGCTGCTCAATAGGGGCAGTGTTAGACTAGACCCATCACCCAGCAAAGACTTTATTAGTGCCTTCCCATGCCAGCCCTGAGCTGGGAGCTGTGGGCTCCAGTGGCAAGCAAAACAAAATCTTTATCCTTCTGGAGCTTGTGTTCTGGTGGTAGAGACTTCCAATAGACAGGGTAAGGAAATAAAATATAAACATTCGGTGATATGTGCTAAGGATAAGCAATAAAGCAGGCAGAGGGTTAGGAATTGTTCAGGGGAGGTAGAAAATTTTTTTTTGAAGATTTATTTATTTATACAAGCACTGGGTACAGTCAGAAGTGCAGGAGGGAGAGAGAATTCACCAGAGCCAGAGCGGGGAACAGAACAGGCAGAAGGACTGAGGTACATTGCTGAGGGGAGCAGCGGGCGCGGCAGAAGAGGTCTGTGCATCATGTGGGACCCTCGCCGGTGGCTGGGGATCGAACCGGCGCTGCAAAGGCTGCGGGCAGCTTCGCAGCCCAGCGCTCAACTGCTGTGCCACCGGGGAGGCCCAGGGGAGGTAGAAATTTTGATGGGTCAGAATGAGTCAGACTTCACTGGCTTTTCAGGTGACATTTAAGGAAGGGAGGGAGCAAGCTATGCTTGAGGGAAGAGTGTTCTAGGCAGTGCAAAGGTCCTGAGGCAGGCCCTTGCTGGGAATGTTTGAGCAATAAAAAGGAGTAAGTCAAACAGAGGAGAAAAATAGGTCAAAGAGTTGCTGGAATCTAGGGAAGCAGGTGGAGGGAGGTTAGTGGGTGTGATGGGGAGGAGGCACAGAGAGGGTGGTGAGGGAAGCAGCATTTTTCTTGGCCTAGGAGAGGGACAATGTGATGGGAGGGAGCAGAAGAGGGTCCCACTTTCTGAAGCTAAAAGCAGACTTGCAGGTGCTGACTGGGTTCTTGGCCCTTGTGACCCAGGTGCAGCATAGAATTGCCTCAGTTTCTCCTTTAGACCCCTACCAGCTGTCTTCCTGTTCTGACCACAAGATGGTCCTGCCCGAAGGGCACTGCAGGTCTGGAGTGGCACCACCCTCCTCCTTCAGTTTCTGTCTTCTCTGCCACCTTGCACATCGGGAAACATTTATTCCATGATCAGTTTCATTAGATGCTAAGCAGAGAATGGGCCACTCCCAAAGCCCACTCTTTTCTGCATTACTGAGGTCCAGCCTCCAGGAAGGCTTGCCCAAGAATAACCCAGGCTGTCTTCCCAAGACAGTGACTCTAGGACAGGGATGAAATTCAAGGTCTGGAGACACAGGCCATACAGGCTGGGTGGTGAAGGAAGGAGGGGCCTGGCCAAGGAGCTTGTGAGTGTGTGGGCTCAGGGGATGCTGCAGGGGTCTCCTCTGTATCAAGAATCTAGAATGACTGAGTGGGGATAGTGCTAGTGCAGGTGATGTCTGGACTGGGAGTACATGGACTGGATTTATTTGTCCAATGCCACACCCCACCCCAGAGCCCTAAGTGCTCAGCATCGTAAATAAAACCTACCTAATAAATCTCCTCTGTAAATTTTCTGCGTAGAATTTCATTACTAGTCTCGTTTCCAGTCATTAGGTTTTAGTCCAATTTGGAGATGTCCCGATGGCTGTGTAAATCATACTGGCACTCTGGGGAGCGTGAACTCTGGGGAGAAATCAAGCTTGGGCCCTTGGGGGTGACAGCTCAAGCCTGAGGATCTGGACCCTGCAGGGTTGCTGTGGATGTCAGCTGTGAGCACCGTGGTCCTGCTCTCCTCCTGCCCCAGGGGAAGGGAAAGGAGCCAGCATCAGTCCGGCACAAGTGCCAGGAACTTTACACACATCATCTGAAATCTTTACACAAGCCCTTCAAAGTAGGAAATTACTATTCCATCTTAAAGAATGGGACTGAGGCTCAGAGAAGGAGAGTTAATTGCTCCAGGCTACACAGCTCAGCTGGTTTATGCCTGGATAGTCTGACTTTGAGCCCAGGTTTATCTGACTTCAAATTCACTGCCTCCTCTGCCTCCCAGCTTCATGGATAGAGGAGCTTCATGGAGATCTTAGCACAAAGCTCCCCTTCCTTGAAGCATTCCGTAGTGACTAGCTGGCATCTAGCCCTCTGTCACCTGTTCCCACTCTCTGAACTCTCAATCATTTTGGGGACTTCTGTCACATACAGTGTAATCAGATGCTGTGCTTTTAACATAGGGCTCTCTGCCCTTCATTCCTAGCCCTTTGCACGCTTCTGATTATATATCCAGTCCTGTGATTGTTGGATTATTGTCTTTCTTCCCTTTTCAGAGGTAAGCTTCTTGGGGGCAGCTTACTAGTGTATGTCTAACATCTGGTGCAGTATATAGAACACACAGAATTGCTAAATAGTATTTTTTTTATTAAATGGATGAATGAAGGAATAAATGAATGAATGAGGTGGTTGCTTTACAGGAGGGGAGGAGGAGAGGTCACTATGTCAATACTTCCACTGTGCAGGTCAGTTAGATTCCCCAGCCCAGCAGAGGTCTGCGTGGGCAGGAGAGTTCTGGAGCCTCGTGTCTAGGGTCCAACTCAATGCCATCTTCAGCCTCCACCCCAACTTAAACCTTTAACCACAGACTCAATTCAAACTCCAACCCCTGTCTCAACCCCTAACTCATCTCAACTCTGATCTCAGCCTCAAATCTAACCCCTGCCCTGCTCTTGGACCTCTCCCCAGCAATAACCTCAGTCTCAACTCTAAACTCCACCCCTGGTTCAACCTCAGCCTGAACAAGTCATAGCCTCAACCTCAATCCGAGCCCCTTCAATCTCAAAATCAGCTTCAAGTGAACACAGAACACCAGTTCAAACAGGAACTTGACCTTAGCCTCCATACCAGACCTCAGCCCCAACTTGACAACCTACCCAAGCCATGGCCACCATCCTAAAAATCTAATCCCAACTTCAGTTTCAAGCACAGCCTTTCCCCCAACCTCTAAATTCCCATTCCCCAGCTCGAAACATAACCTCAGTGTCACTAGCCTGTCCTAGTGAAAACAATGACTCTCCTCAGCCATGGGACAGGGAGCAGCCATGGCCACCAGATGTGGGCTGTCCTGTAAGCCTGTCATCCTTTCCCCCACCTGCCTTACAGCTTGGAGAGGGCAGGAGCCCTGTGGGCTCCTTGTGGGAGCTCAGTGATAATTTCTCATACCTACGTTGTGGTTACAGTTTACAAACCACACGTGCATCCATCGGCTCATCAGATCTTCTAACATCTTGGGGAAAAGTATGCATTTCTTTATGGCGTTCAGGAGGAAATGGACTCTAGTAAATGCTTTAGCTGGTTTGTGGCAAAGGGGGTGCTATAACCCAGCTCTTCTGATTCTGAGTTCCAAGTTGTCCCTAGATCTCTCTGACCTGTGAGCAAGGTGAGAAGGACTCTTGTGTGTGTGCTCACATGTGTGCAACAGCAGGGTCCCCTCTCCCCACCCCAGCACCCTGGGGTGGTCTCCACTAAGGGATGTGTCAGCAGCAATCTCAATGTTTCCCACTCTGTGTTCAGGATGGAGAAGATGGAAGGGAGAGAGGGTGGGAGGTGTGGGGGTGCTGAAAGGAGTATGGGTGGGGTTTAGGTCTGTTAGGTTAGGGTCCTTGCAGGAAACACAGTTCACCTCAAATGGTTTTTACACACGGAGACTATAATGGATGGACTACTTACAAGGCAGAGTGGCGTTTAGGACGGCAAGAAGGGACTATGTGGTCCCAGGGGCTGGCAATGATCAGATGCCCTTATCACCTCTGGGACTGATGGGGCAAGGGAAGATGGCATGATGGCGCTGTGGAGGAGGGGATGCCTGGTGCAAGCTGTAGTCATGGAGAAACACAGCCACTACTAAAAATGTTGCCCAGAAGAGAGGCAGTGGGGAAGAAATCCTTGACCTCCCTGGCCCCCTTCCCTGCAATCTCTGCCAGTGCCTCCCACTAGCTGAACCCAACCAGGGGCACTCAGACCATGCAGGCCTCCGGGGTCAGCCTCCCCAGCCATAGAGAAAGGGTGAGAAGGGCAGGGACTGAATCTGGAGCAGGGGATCAAATGGAGAATAAACAGCACAAGGAGAAAGAGAGACAGAGGCGTGGGTCGCCAAGAAGAGACAGACAGACAAAGAAACCAAGTGAGGTAGAGAGTGTGTGAGAGAGGGAGTGAGAAAGGGCTCAGCCTGTTTGTCTGGGCAGGTCTGCTGAACCCAAATCTGGCTCATCTGTGTCTCCTCAAATAAACTTCTGGGAAGTGAATGCCCGAAGCTGGCAGAGTGCAGAGAAGTCAGCAAATATGTGCGCAGTGAATACCAAACCTTCTGTTCCCTGCTCCTGGGAAGAGCAAAAGAAACTTGGAGTGTCCCCCCCCCCCACCCTGGTCCCCTACCTAAATGCTCTGATCCTGAGGAATGCCTCCACCATGGGCAGATGGAAACAAGGAGAGAAATCTCCTCATGTGCAGGCTGAGAGCCAGGAGCCATGATGTCCAAGGGAAGGAGAAAATACATCCCAGTTCAATCAAGTGAGAGCAAATTCATCCTTCCTCAGCCTTTTTGTTCCAGTCATGCTCTCAGTGGATTGGGTGGTGCTCACCTGCTTTGGCTAGGTTGATCTTTACTCTGCCTGACCATTCAAATGCTAATATTTTCTGGTAATGCCCTGGCAGACCCACCCAGAAATAATACTTTACCAGCTATCTGGGTATCCCCTTAGCAGAGTGAAATTGACACATGAAATTAACCATCATAGCAGGCCACACACTTGTGAGAGATCTATGTTGGCCTGCCAAGAGAAGGGGCTGGATGTGTGCAGGGAGACTCTCCCTACCTTCCAGTTCCCTGCACAGTGGTAGGCATGTGGGGGATGGATTAAAAGTCCCCACTCAGCAGTGTGGGGAGGATGGGCAAAGGGCACTTTCCAGGAAATCTGAGCCCCTAGGGAGAGTCCAGGTCTCCTGCAGCCCTCTAATCCCCTAGGCAGCCTTACCCTGGTTCCCCTTGCACATCAATAACGATCTTCTTGTGTCCCACCTCCTAGGGGTTCCCGGGAGCAAGAGGGTACTTAGATTCCTGACCTTTCCATCTGCATGAAAGCATGAGATGTGCAGACCTGGCATCTTCGTGATTCTGGGAAAGCCTCTTGCCCTCTCTGGGCCTCTTTTATCTTGCAAAGGGAACTACTGGTGGTCCTCAGAGATCTCCAGAATCCCTCCAGACTCACCCCCTCCCGCAGCATGGCTCTCTAGCTCTGAGCCCCACAGCATCTCTTCATCATTTCCTTCCCCTCCCATCGCCAAAACTCTGGGCAGAGGCTCTGGCCATGGTGCTGAAGGTGGCCATGGCCTCTCCAGGGACTTAGAGGTATGAAAGTGAGCATGTCCCCATGTCGGGATTTGCAAGGGCAGAGGAAAATGACCTTAATTGAACACTTACTATGTACCAATCTTCCTGATGTTCACTTTACATGCATGGTAACTTTGGATGATCACCGTTCCCCTGAAGGGAGAGATTATTGTGGGGAAACTGAGTTTCAGGAACTGTAGATTCCACACCTTCCAGGAAGCAGTAAGTTGCTCTCCTTACTTTGGGTTTCAAGTAGCCCTGGTTCCCAGGGATGGTCCTGGGACAATTAAGGGCAGCTGAAAAAACAGTGACAAGCAGAAATGGTTGATAAAACTGTGAAGGAACGTCTGTTGGCATTGGTTTGAGCCTGCGGCCAGAGATGAATGATTGAAACACCAGGCTTGTTAAAGCGAGTGCACGTTTGATTTCTCTCCCTTGCACTGCATGCGATTTCGCTGGAGGGAAGTTAGCAATCAGCTAATTGACATTGAATTAACCATGAAATTCAGCCCGTGCCTTCTCTCTGAAGCACTCTTCAGCAAGACTTTATCAAGGCTTTGAATTATTGATTATTACTTATAGCTCTGATGGGGTGATTTCCTTTTATTTGTTTTCACATTGGGTGTCCTTCATAACTATCCCTGAGAGTGAGAGGCACCCAGAGGTGTGAAGCTCCTTACCAGAGGAGCAGGGAGAACGAGCTGAGTCCAGGGAGGAGAGGTCTGGACAGTCTATCCTGCCCCAGAGAAATAAATCTGGAGCTTTTGTTTTTTGTGTGTTTGCTGATGTTACTGCAGCAAAGCCTAGCTTAACCTGACTAATGTGGGGTCCAAGGGCTGGGGTCCTTCCTGACACCTTGTAATACCAAGCTTAGAGTCTAATGAGCTGTACACCCTCCCCTGCCATCTAAACTCTATGTGTAAGGACTCTCACTGGATGTCTATTTCAACTCAACTCTTTTAGATACTTGAGTTCTTCTACAACATCTAAACCAAATGACTTTCTGGGCTGCATATTCTTGGGCAGGGATTTCATGTTCTTCTGTGGCAGTCTTTTCTAAAGTTCTCATCTCTGACTGTCCACTTGGAAGTGTCTATATAATTTGTGTTGATCTAGGCTCTGCCTTATAGAGCCCCTTAGAGTAATTTCATTCTTTTTGTCCCATGAAAGCCCTTCAAGAATCTGAAATTAGGTAGCTGAGTCTTCTCCTTTTCCAGAATAAATGTCAATTCAACTTTCCCTTGCAAGGCTAGATTTCAAGTTCCCTCTTCCACTTAGTCTTCTCTTTTGTTTGGAATCCAGTGTGTCTGGAGTCTCTGAAAAGACAACATCTAGACTGAATATAGCACCCAGGTATGTCTTGAGAGAGGTAGAACTTAACAGAATCATCAACTTCTTCAGGTTGGATTTGGACCTTTAACGATGCAGCCGTACTGGGATGAATAGCTTTATTCTGTGTTAGAGGCATTTACAGTTACTTCTTATTGAATTAACATGTTCCTCATTACTTCCCAGCTTCCTAGGCAGGTCATGTGGCTAATCTGGCTAGTGGTCTGTGAGCTGAAGTTATATGTGACTTGTTATATACAACCTGGCCCCACAGGAAGTTCTCTGTGACATTCTGAAAACATCCGAGAGCCAGTGACATCTCAGCTGTTTTTCTTTGCCATGGTGACCTAGTCATGTATTCCAGATGGTTTTCCCTTGAGATACAGCAGCCTGGATCCCTGAGTCACTGCTGAAAATGGAGTAATTCTAAAGGGACCCACAGTGGATGTTGTATGAGCAGAAATAAGCTTTCATGTGTTACGTCACTGACATTTTTGCTGCAGTGGTGCTGTTACTGTAGCACAGCCCAGCCAAACCTGACTAACAGGCCCTACTTGCTGCTCACTCAGATGGGCCTGTTAGTCTGTTTCCTCACCTATGTATCACTTGACATGAAGCACGTCCCTCCTTAGCGACACTTGCAATGATTTTTATTTGTTGACTTTGAACTTCTTAAGAAGAATGAACATGTGTTATTCTCTGCATCTCTCCTGGAGCTGAGTCTGCCACACAGAGGGCATTGATCTTTGCTGGAGGAAGGGGGGTGAGAAAGGGAACTTCTGGGTCCATTAAGATGGAGGCAGAAAATATCCCCTTTTGGGATGAGGCATTGTGGATTCAAATCTCTGTTTCCTCACTGACCTGCTATGTGCCCCTTGGCTAGTTATTTATCCTATATGAGTTTCTGTCATATAGAAATAGAAGTCCCACTCTCTTAGAATTTGAGAATGTAATGATGTATTTTGCAAAAAGTGTCTGGCACCTTAAATGCTCAGAAGAGTAGGGGGGGGGAGGTTGAGTGAGGGAGGACAGGTAATTGTCAATTGAAAATTAATGCCAGGTGTGCCATCACCACCATCATCATTGTCATGGTAATCAGGTGATACTGATCCCATGGGATGCAGGAAAGCACCCCATCCTAAGGCAGTCACAGGTGGAGGGTTTCACAGATGCAGAGTCAAGTAGATTCTCTCAGGTTCAGGGCCAAACATCCTGGCCTTGCAAACAAACCTTGCAGTGGTGTCCCTCCAAGGATGCTCACACCCCCAGGCCTCCCTCCTCTTCCTCAGTGGTCTTCACGTAACAGGTAAGTTTGACCTGAGGCTCAACTTGCTACATCTCTCTGAGTGGTGTCTCCAATACAATCCTGCTTGGTTTCATCAGACACCTGGGAAGTGGGGGGATGGTAAGGAACCATGTCATTCTGCTGGCAGGTGCCTAGTGTGTGGGAGCAGACAGACAGGGTGGCCCCTGGACAGATGCCCCATTAGAGATGTACAGCACCACAGGTAGATGTCACCTAATGATGGTGTTGGCAGACTGAACACAGAGGAATATGTTCAGTCAACTGGCATTGTGCAAATGCACACCATTTTGGATGCTTAATATCCTTGGGAGAAAGAGAAGAGGGAAGAGCTTACAATTTTTAGCACCTAATATATGCTCAAACAATCACTGGTATCTAATTTAATCCTTACAGTTCCATGAGATAAGGATTATTTTTCCCATTTGATGGATGAAGAAACTGAGGCCTAGAAAGAGCTTGAGCTGGAGACTTGAGTCCAGGTTTGCTTAATTTCAAAGCGAACCCTCTTTTTGATCACTATCTGACTTCCTTGACTTGTCCTAAGCTCCATCTTTCTCTGCCCTCCACCTTGACAAATATATCATTTCCTTTCCTCCCTAAGATATTTCAGTTACCTTATACTGTGCTGTGTTCTGAGCCTCAGTTTTCCCTTCTGGATATGGGGATAATCATAGCACCTATCTCTAGGTTGTCATGGGACTGATCAAGTTAATCCACGTAGCACATTTAGCAAAGAGTTGGCATCAATCTATAATAGCCAACACTCATGGGTGCTCTGTTTCCTATGTCCCCATCATGGCACTAAGCACTTTATGTGGCTCACTTTAACATTCAAAACAACCCTTGGGCATGCAAGCTAGGGAAATTGAGACTTAAGAGAAGTTAAGTAAATTATTCAAGTTCATAATTATGAAGGGAGAGAGTGTGTGAAGTTGGAGGCAGCTGTGCTGTATGTGGTCAGAGGTAAGGAATAAGAATGACATAGGAACAACTTCCAAGGACTGTGTGGCTGTTCGGTATCAGGCGCAGTGCTGTTCTCTCTCTCTCTCTCTCTCTCTCTCTCTCTCTATATATATATATATATATATATATATATATATATATATCTCAGTATTCAAAACTGTTTTATGAGGCAAGCCCTGCAATGAGCTGAATTGTTTACACGTGGACCAAGAGAAGCACGCGCAGGTAATTTACTCAAGATCGCACAGCTGGGAGACTGCAGCGTGGAGACTGAAACCCAGGTTGTCGACTGCCCATGCCCTTAACCTTGCCCTTGATCACCGTAACAGCAGAGAAGGTGTAGGTGTTACCCGTCTTCAGATAGGATGTGATGCTTGGATTAAAAAACATGTATCCAAAATACATCTACAAAACAAAAGGGTTCAGGAAATTTTAAGAGGAAGGGAGAAATAAAGCATGTCAGGTGGAGTCCGACACAAAGGAAAAGGTGTTGAGTTGCTGACTTTCCGATGGCCCCAGGTGGTTTGAGCAGGTCATGACCAGTTTGATTCAGCTTCATCCAGTCTTGGCCAGCTCCATACATTTTGAGCTGGTCCCAACAGGTCTGGTTTGATTCAAGCCAGCTTGAATCAGTTAGCTCGAGTTGCAGCCAGTTGGGACCAGTCTGAACTGGATTGACCTAGTTTAAGTCCTTTTGTTTCTTTTAGGTTGTCTTTCCTCTGGCCTGAGTTTTGACTCCCTTTGGACTTTTTTCTCTTAGACTCCCTGGTGGATGGCTTTGGTTGGGACACTAATGAGAGAAAGTGTAAGTAAATTATTAGCCTTAGAGGGGCCAGCTGTGGACCTTTGGGGTCTACATTGGGGTCTCACCTCAGCTGGTGAATCATGGCTTGGCCAGCTCAGCCAGGACACCTCCTCCTTCAGTTTCCCTTCCCACCCTATTCCTGTGGTTTCCCCTTGCTGCTGCTCCTCCCCCATCCTTTCCTGTCTTTGGTAGACTTTCCTCAAACCTCCTTTTGGAGGTGTGAATCTGGGGCCACCAAAGGTGTGAATGCTCAGGGCCACCCCTGACAGTGGGGCTTGTCAGGGACGGCAGGGCTCCTCCAGTGGTGGCCAGTGGGTGTTGCTCACTTCCTTCATCCAGATCCTAAAGCAGATGTGACTTGCACCATGACACTGGCAGTTCAATGAAATATTGATGTGCATGGGGGCTGGGGGAGGAAGATGGGCAGAAAGGGCAGGTGCCGGCCAATGGGATGCCACATAACATCATTCTGCAGAAACCATGCCCCCCTCAGGTAAAAATGTGGGAATGTGGGACTAAGGGAAATAGTACCAAGCAGTCCTAGGGGACAGGATCACTGCCCCCCACCTCCCCTGCAGGATGGACCCCACCCTGGGACTTGCTGCTCTGTTCCCACCTGGACTGGGTGGTGATGGAGCTGCAGGACAGACCAGACCCCGGGAGGTTCAGAAGTCCAGCCCCAGCCATCTCCGGACTGGCCATGTTGTCCTTTTCTGTTTGTGCCATGCCTGAGGCTGGGTAGATGGGTTGGGGGACAGGGCCAGCTTCCTGTTTGGGGATTTCAACCCATAGAATTAGAAGAAAATCTAACCCACGCTCTTACCCATGCTCATGTGCAGATCTGGCAGCAGGCAGCCCATGCGCCTTCTCCAGACCTGTGGGGTCCATGCTGTGAGAAGAGAGGGTGGAAAGACAGGGGTCTCCTGTCTCCAGATCAGGCCTAGACTGCGCCCCCCACCTCCCCACCCATGCTGCTATGAAACAGGCTAGGTCAGGCTCTTGGAACCCCAGTGCGCTTTCTATCCCCTCTGTGGGCTCCACTTCTTTAGGTCCTTTGAGGAGGGACTGGGCCCAAAAAGGAGAGGGTGAGGGGTCACTCCATGTTAGTCAAGGGGCTTGTTAGTCAGTGGATCCTGTCAGGGATCCACTTTGTCCTAAGATCATGGATTGACTGTGATTTAGGGGCCAACTGTGCCCAGGAACTGGCTGCTGGCCATGCCCAGGGTGACGGTGCCCAGGAGCCAGCTATGTCCTGGGGCCAACTGGGCCTGTAGGGTGACTGTCCCCAGGACTCATAGGCAAGGACTCCCTGAGTCCAGGAACAGCTGTCCTCAAAGACCCTTTGAGCATCCCCTGTTTCTGGTGCTCATCTGTGCTGCTAACTGGCTGCTAACAGAGACTGCCTGAGGGCTGACTGGACCCAGGAGCTACATGGGGCCCCAGGACTGGTTATTCCAGAGAATGTCTATGCCCAGGGACCAAGGTACATAGCTGGACTGTGCTCAGAGTCTGATCCTGGGTTCAAGCTATGTCCAGGGCTGAGCATTGCCCAGTGACCCGCAGTGTTTAAAACAGCTGTACCTGGCAAGGCAGTTGAGCCCAGGGACTGGCTCTGCCCAGGGCTGGTCTAGGCGCAGGGCTGGAGATCTGAGCCCCCGCGCCTAGGTACCGGCCGTGTCAGGAGATGAGCTGTACCAGGACTGTGATGGTGGGCAGAGACTTCACCTGGAAACAGAGTGTGTGCCTGGCACAGTGGCTACCCAGCTGCCTGGTACATACCTGGTGTGAGCGCCTCTGGCAGCAGCCTTTCTTCTGGACAGTGAGAGAGCTCCAATGCTGGCAACACTCAGTGCTGGCAATCCCATTTTTGAGGCTGGCAAAGAGAGGAGGACGAGAGCATGGTGCTGCTGAGCACCATGATGTGTTAGCACACGTTGGTTCCTCCCTTCCCATTATGTCATTTCATCCCCAGGGTCACCCCACAAAGTGGCAGATAGCATCCCCATTTACAGGAGAAAAACTGAGGTACAGTGGTCTTTCTCACTGCAGAGCTCTTAACCATGCTGCTATTTTGCATCAGGCTGCTCTGGCATCGCTTCCCTGTGGAGGGAGAAGTTGGATTGTCTCCCCATCTTCCAGAAGAGGAAACCGAGGAAGACAGAGGGCCCAGGCATCTAGTCTGCAGCTGGCAAGTTAAACCCGTTCATACCAGTGGCCCTGACTTCCCAGGCAGGCGCGGGCCCCTGGCGGGCTGGCAGGGAGGGCTTCCTGAGGCTGCATTCCTGCTTGCTGTCTTGGAGGCGGCGGGGCCCGGGTGTGGAGGCCGTCTGCTCTGTCACAAGCCCCCTTTCATGGTGCTCAACAAGGCCCCTTTAGAGCTGGGATTTGGCTGTGCAAACATGCACATCTGGGTTGCTGGCTGAAGCAGGGCAGCGGAACTCCCCCACAGCTGGCCAGCTGCTCCTGACCTCCTGGACAAAGGATGCTTTGGCCATGTGGGGGCTCGCAGGGAACTTGGGGCTCTGGCGGGTGCAGGCCCTGCTCAGTCCTCCATGGGGAACAATCCTCTCTGACTGATGCTTGTGGTTTCCATCGGGACTGGAAGTCTGACTCGGGCAGCATTTCCTGCGGAGGGGCATGCCCTCTCCCTGCCGCCGGAACCAGGAACCAGCACGCAGGCAGATGAGGGCAAACAGAACAAAGGCTGCAAGCCGAGAGGGACTTGCGTTGTGGGCAAAGAAGCCTCTGAGCAGCCATGCTCGCTTAGCCCTCATCCTCATGGAATTGATAATTTCATGGAACACAAAGATTCTGTGATTGCATTTTAATCACAGAAGGCAATTGTAAATAACAACAAACTTACATAGTGTTTTTCAGACTCTAGGCACTGTTCTTGGCGCTTCACATATTTTAATACAGTTCATCCGTATGATGACCTTATGAGCATATACTATTATGTCTCCCACTTTATACATTAGGTTAGTGAGGCACAGAGAGGTTAGGTGATTGGCCCAAGGTCACACAGTAAGTGCATTCTTAACCTTGGTGCATATTTACAACCCCATAGGGGCAGTAATAGGGGGAGCTGAGGTGGGGAGTGGGGAAGTCAAGGAAGAGGGAATGGGATCTAAGATCCCTTGACAGATCTGAGGGTCCAGGCTGGAGGCTGTCCCAAGAGTACAGGTGAGAGATGATGGTGGCGTGGCCTGGATCAGAGCAGAATGGTGGGAGTGGGAAGAAGAGGATGGCTTTGGAGGGATCTGGGCTCTAGAATGGTGGTGCATGGCAGCTGAGTGATGTGAGACTAGATTAAAACTGGAGTTGAGGACTCTGTCCTGTTTTGGGGGCGTCAGCCAGCCAGCTGTGTCCCACATGCTTCTTGTCTGCCTCCCCAGTGGACCTTTTTGGGGGCTTCCATTGCTGTCAAGCTCCAGCTTCCAGGAACACCCCTGGGGGTTCAGGAAGCCAGAGGTCTGTGGTACAGCAGGGGGAGACCCGAACTGGGTACCAAACATGGATGTAAACCCCAACTCCTTCTCTGACAAGCCCTAGACTTTGGGAGAATCGCCTGTGTCTCAGAATCTTAATTCCTTCTGAAATTGGGGAAACGCTGCCTCCCTCCTGGAACTGTGAAAGAATGGGCTGAGAGGGTGTCCACTATTGCAGTTTAAGAGCATCCTTTGAAGCTCCCTTCCATGTGACAGGGGAGGGCTCTGCAGTGTGAATGCCTAAGGAAGGAGGCCGAGGGTCTTGCCAGGCAGGTGGAGAGGGCACTATACCTGTGTTCAGCATGTGGAACAGACCTGTCAGCAAGGGCATCTCTTGTTCATTCCAGTTCATTCTCTCATTTAACTGAGTATCTACAAAGTATCATACTCTGACTGAGGGACTGCCACATAGTGATGGAAGCAGGGCAGCTCGCTCCTGGCCTTCCAAAGCTCACTTTACAGTGGGGGTGGCGGAGAGTAACACGTGAAAACAAAATGAACAAAGGGGACAGAACTATCAGGATATGCTATGAAGATTGAACCCCCCAGTAAGAGTGATGGGGACAATGGCCTCTTTTGATGTGGAGTCCAGGGGAGGTGAGGGGAGGCCAGGGGAGGCCAGGGAGGATCAGGGGGAATCCTCTAAGATGGTGACAGGTGAGTTGAGGCCTGGCTGGTAGAAGAAGCCAACCTGGAGGAGTTGAGGGGAAGAGCTGAGCAGCTTGGGTGACTGAGTGAGGCAGGACTGTGGTAGCAGAGGCATGGAGAGGCAGGAGAGAAGCTTTGCCGGGCCTTTTAAAGAGTGTGAACTTTAAAAGCCATGGGAAACCTTTGAAAGGATTAAAGCCAGGGGATGACATAATCTGATGCCCTGGTTTAAAAGGTTACTGGGGTTGCCGCGCAGAGAAAGGAGTGAATGGAGGCAAGAACCACAATGGCGGCGCATCTGGAACTCCTACCCCTGCCTTCCGCCCTCCAGAGGACCACCCATCTGTCTGTCTGTCTGTCTGTCTATTGACTAAGGCATTATCTCTCTGCGCATAACCTCTCCCTACCCCACTTCCAGAACAGTAGCTCCAGATTGCTTACCAGGAACCCTGAGGCAGAGGTCTGACTTGCCGGCCCAGGGCAGGCTGGGATGGGAGCCGGGCTGGGAGCCAGCCCGGAGCCCTGGGCGGGGGGCAGGGGTCGTGGGTCTGGCTGCTCTGCCGCTTCCCCCCACCACACAGGGCAAGCCCCCGCCCCCACCCCGCATGGGGCTTTTGAATTAAAAAGTCTTAACTTTTTCTTTTAAATGGCAGCTCTGTGTACTGTACATGGTAATTAATACATTAGCATTTATGCAAAATACCATCACAGCCGGGCTGGTATGTCAGCTGCCTTCCTGAGCTGCAAAAATGTGAGCGCCCCGAGGTACCTCAGACAGGCCCCCACCCCTAGCAGACAGCTCCGTTTGACCTGCGCTGTTCACTACTGTGTCTCAGTGAGTGTGTCTCCATGTGCGCGTCTGTGCACACCGGCCAGTGTACACGCTTCTTCCCCGGAGGGTGTGTGGGTTTGCATGTGTGTCCTTGTGTGTGTGTGTGTGTGTATGTGTGTGTGTGCTGATGTACAGCCTGTGTTCACATAAGTTAACTGTGTGGCATCTGAGTGTACCCGTGCCATGTGTTGGATAAACACTAGTGTGGTTTATCTATGTGCATTTCTGAGTGTGTGTTTGTGTGTGTGTGTGCCTCTGTGCTTGTCCGCAGGTCTTGATGTGTCTGTGACAGGGGATGTGCATGAGTACGTGCACGTGTGTATGAGTGTATGTGCTTATGTACAGGTGCTGAGGTCTGTGTGTGTCTGTGCATTGGTGTGGGTTTTACATGCAGGTGCACACACATGTTTATTCATGTTCATATGTCTTTGTCAGGGAGAACGCATGTGTTAGTGCTTCTGTGTGGGCCATGGGGCCATCCCTGGGGCCTGCTCTTTGTGTCTGTGCCTCTGTCTCCGCATGTGTCCGGCTACGCCCTGGTGTGTTCCTACTCTGTTGAAATCTGTCTGTGTGCGTGTATCCGGTGTCCGAGGTGCTCGCTGGGTGGCTCTGGAACGAGGTCGTGATGCAGCATGAAGAGCAGCCCACTGGGAACAGTGACACACTTGCTGGCTCTGCCACCTTGGTACAGTCACTCTGCCTCTCTGCGTCTCAGTCTCTTCATCTGAAAATGGCACTGATGGAACCTCCCCTCCCCACAACAGCAGGGACAAACTTTCCCTGGGTCACTGGGCCCTGGGTGCCCTGCAACTGAGGAGCTTCTGGCGCCTCGGGGGAGAGGAGCCCGCAAGCACACAGGGACCACTGAGGTTGTTGGGGTGACGGCACAGAGTGCCAAGGGATGTCATTTAGTGCCAAGTAGGAGATGGGGTGTGGAGGGGGAGGGAAAGTTCCTCTGAGGAGGCAATTGTTGAGCGGAATCTGGGAGGATGAGTAGGAGTTAGCCAGATGAAGCGCCTGGAGAGTGAGCCAGCCTGGGGGGGTGCAGACATGGAGCTGTCTGGCTCATTCAGTGTGGTGGGGACAAGGAGACAGTGGGCAGGAGTGGGGGAGCTGGAGCACATCACCAAGGGCTGGGGGTGCTGGGGGTGCTGGGGAACTGATGGCAGAGATGTGACCCTGAGACAGTGAGGCCTGAGCTGAGGCAGGAGGAAGGAGCAGAGGGCAGGGACCCTGAGTCCAAGTCAGTAGCACCCAGAGAGTGAGTAGATAATGAAGTGAGGGGAGAGAGGGGAAGTGCTGGGGGACACCGGCCCCGGGCCCCAGGATGGATAGCTAATGAGGGTGTTCACTGTGCCGACAGACATGGGAGAAGAAAGGAAAAGAAAAGGTTCTCTTGGCGAGGGGGTGAGTTTTAGGTATCTAAACCTAGGACATGTCATTCGTGACTTCATTTATTCATACAAACACCGTGTGTTGGGTATTTGAGAGACCAAGATGAATAAGACAGAAGACAGTCGTAGGCAGAGTTCAAATCTGGTGCAAAGACCCGGGCAAGAACAGTCAGTGGTGGAGCCTGGGAAGAATTATCAGACACTTAGCAAAGTGGGAGCGTGTAGGAGAAGGGAGAGAGAGAGGGGCCTGGCCATGCAGGGGCCTGGTTGTGGCAAGTAGGTGAAACGTTTGGGGAAGATAGTACAGGGAGGTCCTGACATTGGGGATTGCTAGTCGCTTCTGCAATTTAGGGCACCTTTCCTTTCCTCTTCTTGCCCATGTCTGTAGTCAGCCAAGGGATCCTTGGCTTTCTGATCTGTGAAATGGAGTTGATGATAGTGCTGATAGTTGCTACATAGTGAAATAGATGTACACTGGGCCCTGGTAATATGTGTCTACCCTCGAAGAACTTCCAGAAAGAGATACCCCTCTGGAGGGCCTCCCCGGTGGCGCAGTGGTTGAGCACTGGATTGCGAAGCTGCCCGCAGCCTCTGCAGCGCCAGTTCGATCCCCAGCCGTGGAGCGAGGGTCCCACATGGCGCGCAGACCTCTCCTGCCGCCCGCTGCTCCCCTCAGCAGTGTACTTCATCAGTCTGCCTGTTCTGTTCCCTGCTCTGGCTCTGGTGAATTCTCTCACCCTCCCGTGCTTCTGACTATACCCAGTGCTTATATAAATAAATAAATAAATAAATAAATAAATAAATAAATAAATAAATCTTAAAAAAAAAAAAAAGAGATACCCCTGTGTAGTAGACACCATGTCTGGGGTAATCATATAGTAAACATTTGTTGATAATAAAGGTGCTCAGTAAATATTTGTTGATAGGGTGTTGACAAATGAATAGTAGTACAGGGACTGTGGGGGTTGAAGGAGGCATTTGATCCACCTGGGGTTAAGGGAAATAAAGGAAGACTTCCTAGGAGAAGTGAGCTTCAAGCTGGGTCCCACAGAATGAGTAGGACTGAGCGAGGTGAAGTGGTGGGGGGCGAGAACATGGACTGAGGTGTGCAGGTAGGACACCATGGAGGTTGAGAGGAATGTAAATAATTCAATGTGGTTGGAGCACAAGTATGCAGGGTGAGAAGTGGAGAGGGGTGTGATTGGAGTAGGATAGCAGTCATATCACAAAAGACCTTCAATGTCAACTCAAGGAGTATAGATTTCACCCAGCCCCCCTTCTAGGCAATGTCCAGCCCCCTCTCCTAAACACCCCTCTCCCCACAGCACCCTCCCCCCCCCCATGGGCCCTGCCTCATCTAGGGAGCCATAGAAGGCTTTCAAGCAGAGAAATGGCTGGTGAGTCTTGTATTTTATAGACATCACTCTGCGGCTTGGATCCTGGATCCTGACTGAAGAAAGGCAAGGTTAAAGATAGGGAGGCCAGTGCTGGGGTATAATGTGGCTTACTTTGCAGTAATGAACATGCTGTTGTACTTCTTGGATTTATCTTAAGGGACGGGACATCAAGCCTTTTAAAAATTAAAAAAAAAATAACTAGAAGGCTGCACAGAACAGGCAACAGGAACCCTGATATCTACCCTGTGTCCCGCCATTATCTTGCTCTGTGACCTCGGCTTGGCCAGGTACATTAGCTTTCCAGGGCTTTGGGTGGTTCTGCGGTGAGAAGAAGGCAGGAGATGAGCTGGGTAGAGAGGAAGGGGCTTTGAGAAAGGCTTTGTTCCTCTCACCTCCTGGGGGGACAGTCCCCTCAGGGCACAGGCAGGGCTGCGAGGGGGTGGTGAAGTGTTTTCCTTCCCTTGCTGCAGGAGGAGGGTGAGGACGAGGACAAGGACAAGCTCATGTATTTTCATGCCGTGGCCTGGACACTCAGCCCCACAGTCCCAGCTCGCAGAGGCTGGGAGGCTGCTCTGGGGTGGGCCGCCTCCTCCTGTAAGCAGACACTCCGCTATTGTTCAAAATGGAATTGGTCCCAGGAAGCTTGGAGCCTGCGAAAACCGCTATGAATTTTGCAAAACAGCTCTGAGGCGGTAAAGCATGTCAGAAGAATCAAATGCGGAAATCCCTATTTAGAAACTCTGCTCTGGACAGGCACGATGCGCCTGGGGAAAGGATGGGGCAGGGCCTCTGGCCCTAGATGCCCCTCTTCTATGCATGTGGGGGTGTCCAGCCCACGCCAGGAAGGGAGACAGCCTTGTTGACCCCATGGCCCGCCCTCGTCAGATGGAGCACCTCATAAGAACCTCCCATTTGCACAATGTACCTATATATTTTTTCATTTGAAAGCAGCTTCATCATTTTGTAAAAAGGATACATATGCTCATTGCAAAAAAAAAAAAAAAAGAAAAAGAAAAAGAAGCAGACAATATGGAAAAGTTCAAAGAAAAATGTAAAAATCACCTCCGATTTCACTATCCAGAGATAACCACATACCATTTTGGTGAACGTCCTTCCAGACTGCTCTCTGTGCATAAATATACACAAATAGATTCCACGTATGCAGTTCTACCCTGAGTGAGATCAGACGACACATGCTGTTCTGTCACCTGTTCCCCCCTCCCCACACACACACTCAGCAATATGTCACGGACACTCTTCATGTCAATACACAGAGAACCACCTCGTAGTTTCAATGCCTGCATCATGTGTACAGATACACCTCACTCTTCTGACCTGGTCCCCAGTGGATGGGGATAATTATTTTCTAACTGTTTTGCTCTTATAAACTCCCCTGCAACGCACATTTCGTTCATTCATTCATTCATTCACTCATGCCACAGATGTTTGTCGGGTGCATTCTGCATGCCAGCCCAGTGCCAGGCTAGAGACAGAAATAGTGACCGAAGCCACACAGTCAGTCCTTGCTTTCATGGAGTTTATGGTGCAGTTGGGGAGATAGGACACCAATCCCTAGCAGCAGGAAAAACAATTTTTTGTAATAAGCTTATGTATTAAGCACTTACAGAAATAACTATTCAGTTAGCAGGTGATAGAAGGTACAAAGGAAAATACACATAATATTAAGGAAAAGCACAAGCTCTGAGAGAGACAAGAGAAGGTAACCTAGACTTGGAAGTCAGGGAGGGCTTCTCTGAGGAGGTGACATTCAGATTGAGGAGGGTCTGGGGATTGATGGGGAAAGGACAGGTCATTGCGGAAGGAAAATAGCAAGAGGATTTCACTTGGAGAGTAGTTTTCAATTACTAACATATGGAAAAATTCCTAAAATTGGAGTTGTTGGGCCACAGGGTAAGCAGAGTTTGCATTTTGTCACATATTGTAAATTGTTCTCCATGAAGGGTTTATGAATTTACAATCCCATAAAGGGTATGTGGTGAGATTGTCCTGAGAATTCAGTAAGTAGCAGGCATGGAGGGTTAAGCTTAGTGCTCAAGAACAGGAAGCAAGCTGGTCACTGCTGTTGCCATTATTATTATAATTATCTTTGCCAATCTAATGGATGAAAAATGATAGCTCATCTTTGTTTTTAACCAATGTGTCTTTTTTCAGCTCTGCAGGAAATTGAGCCCTTTAGGGGAAATGAACTATCTTTCTTTCTTGAGCCACCTTTGTCAGAAACCTTCCTGTGCCCCCTGGAGAGGCAGGGAATGCCCGGGGCCCCTGACCTGGGTTCCCATCCTTGCAACAAAGCCTCCTGGGACTCAGAGATGACTTCAAATCCTGTGTGGCTCTGGGTTTCCAAAGGCAGGTGCCAGTCAGAGAGGCAGGTGGCTGGGAACCTGTGTAAAAGGGGCGTTATGCCCGGTGGGGAGGGATGGAGAGAGAGGTGGGAGCCTGGAGGCCAAATCCACATGCCATTAGGAGTGCTTAGAGATCCCAGGTACTCCTAGATGATATTAATGCAGTTATATGAATATTAACAGCAAGGCCATTAATATTAATGACAATAATAAACAAGTGTGAGGATTGTTTTTAAAGAGGACTGCTGATCCAGCTGTTGCCTCCCTTCATTAAGAAGCTTCTGAGGTTCTTGGCCTTCCTTTTCCCTCGACCTCCTGCATGACTCCATGGTGCCCTCATGACCTCTGCCTGGACAAGGACTGAGCCGAAAGGGCGTTTCTATCACTTTGGATTGAATGAGAATCAATGCTGGAAGCCCGGAGTTTCCGTCCAGGCCACGTGAGCCAGTGGGGGGCAAGAAAGGCCTGAATCAGCTTGTGTCCCGGCAGCCAGCTGCCAAGCCTCTGCTTCTGACCCTCCCAGGCATCAGGCCCAGTCATGTGAGTCCCCAGAGGAGTGTGGGCAGGGGACTTTCAAGGGGCCAACCTCTTGCAAAGGTGGTTGCAGAAATTACCCTGCTAAAGTGGTCATGAATTATAGAAAGGAAGAGGGGGGAGAAAGGCCCAGAATATCATATGTGTAAATAAACCGGAGTGGCGGCCAGACATAAAAGCCAGCCACCAAGTCCTCACACCCACAGCGCCTCTTCTCCTGCCCACCCTCTCGTGCCAAGTACCAGAGCGAGTCGCTTACAACCTCCTTCTTCAAAGGATTTGTTAATAAGTCAATGACGGAACATCTAAAGGGGAAAAATATTTCTCTTTATAGTTGGAGATAATTGTCCCAGGAAAAAAAAAAACAACAAACCTTTAATTACAACTCACACGGAGAAAGCTTGATTTGTGGGCAGAGCCCAAATGCTGAGGAGCTGGATGTAAAATATTTGTAATATTTAGGGAACCTAGAGTTTTACATAAAAGTAAACAGCATTGCCTGAAGGCACAATTTCCAGCAACACAATAAAATGTGCAGTGAATTTATGGCGGCCATCCATTAGCTCTTACCAAGGCAACGTCGCCCCTATCTGTCGTCCATCATTATAATAGAGGGTTAATGCACCGAATTTACATAAAAAAGTCATATTGTCTGCATGAATTATTTACACTCGAAGCTGTTTTTACAGCTTGGTTTCAAGCTGGATTCTGGGAGAGATTCTGCCAGTAAATTACTCTGTGGAGACCTGGTTCTATAACTGCTCGCGGAGCCGGCAATGAAAAGAAAGGAAAATGGGCCTGCCCTGGCGGGTCGTTGGTGCTGCCGCCTCTCGGGTGGGGGCTGGAGGCAGCTTCAGGAGGTGGTTGGACCGAGCTGCTGATGGGGCTTCTTCTCCGGCCCGAGGCTTCGGGGTTGCTGCCCAGCTGCCCAAGTGGTCAAGCTTTGGGCCTGCGGACCACAGAGGTGTTCCAGAGGTGTCCATGTGCACTTGGTGGCGGAAGTCGGAGATCTTATAGGGATCAGGGCATGGGGGGGTGTGCTGCTGCGTCTGTGTCTGTTGGGGCCTATTGCAGCAGGGCACGCGAGACTGTCACCCCATTGTACAGACGGGAAGACTGAGGCGTCGGGAGGCGGGAAGCCCGTCTGTCCCAGGTGGGCCAGGGGAGTGTGGGATGAGCAGACACTTCACACTTAGGGGAGAGGAGAGTAGGGCTGTATTGCGGTGTCCTTGAGAGGACACACAGAGAGTCCCCATGACCTGCATCTCAGCCCTCCTGTTTTCTAGGATCTTCAGTAAATTAAAGGCAGTTTTAGTGGTCAGACTGGGGGACGGATGTGCTATTTTGTGGCATGGGGTGTTTAAATTCTCTTCACTTTTAGGGTGTGGGCTACTGGGGTGGACTGCTGATATAGAGCTACAGGGGTGCTGGTCAGGCAATGAATGAACTAGATTCTTTATTCTATGCCAGATGTATGGTCTGGGGAAAATCTCTCAGCTTCGCGGGCTGTTTCCTCATCTGTAAAATGGGATTTCTAAGCCTGAGCCTACCAGCCCAGCACCCTGCCCCCTGCCCCCTGCCTCCCATTGGTGAGGATCAAATGGGATCAAGTGCCCTGGAGGTGTGTGAGGTCCTACAACACAAGGCCACAGGTGACAGGTTGGCAGAAGGAAGTGTTGAGGTTCGGGCTTGAGAAGAAAAGTCTAAGATAGACTGCTGGAGACAGAAGCCCAGACCCTTAGACACAAAGAGATAAAAGACTTTCAGAGACGGGGAGCAAAAGCACAAACACACGGAAACAAAGAGAAAGGGGTATAGATGAAGAGGCGGGGAAGGTGATCGCCGGGGAGACAGGTGTCAAGGCTAACAGGATGTTTGGGGTTCTGGCTTCCTGGAGGTCTCAGGATGTTTTCATGGCCAGGGAAGAGGTGGGCAGGGCAGGGTCTGCCGGGGCCAGTGCTGCCTCTGGCCTGGACCCTCTCCCTCCATCCTGGCCAAGAAGTGCCTAGGTTTCTCTCTGGTGTGTGGGTGCCTGCCTCTCTCTCTGCTTTTCTGTAGCACACGAGTTTGGAGCCCAGCGCCAGCCCTTCTCCTCCCCCACCGCAGCACCTGGGACAGGCATGTGCTTGTCGCTGCTGCTGCACTCCGGTCTCCCGCTCCCGGAGCAGCCACAGCAGGTCCCAGGGGCCTGGAGACAACAAATGACTCCCTGCTGGCGGCTGCTCGCTGCCTCCTGCCTGCCAGCCCGATCCGCTGCACACCGCAGATAATCATGTAAGGCAAGGGAACCCCTCCTGCCCGTGGTAGTGTGATTTAAACCTGAACTTTGCTTTGCTTTCTTCCCCCTGAGAAGCGGGATTTAGATGATAAATTTCTCTGTCTTCCTGGGAGCGGGTACATACATAGACACGCACCTGCACATTCACGTAAAGTTGCTCACACGCTATAAACTCCCCACGCACAAATATTCACACACAAACATGCCCACCTCATTTGCAAACCACACACAAACAGATTCCTACATGACGCGTTTGTTGCACACACATGTCATCCAGAGACCCCAGGGCCACAGGTTAAGGCAGAAGGCAGTTGTGGTGGCTGGAATGGGGGGCCGTGGGGTGGGTGGGAGGGAGAGGGTGAAGTGGACAAATAACACTGAAATTGCAAGAAGTTCTCCCAATCCACCTTGTGGCCTGGTGGAGGGGAATGAGGTCTGTGTTCTTGTGTGAACGTGTGTGTCTGTGTGTGGCCCTGTGCACAGTCCGTGTTTACCTGCACGTAATCCCCCAGTGTGGGTGCCTTTGCTGAGTGCTGGGGTTGATGGTCTATGGACTGGGGGGAGCCATGTCTGGTATAGGACTTGGCACGGGGGTCCTGCCTACCATGCCACTGGCCTCTGTCTGGTCTTAGGTAAGCCCCCCTTGGTCTTGGTTTTTTTTTTTTTTTGGCTGCTGAAGATCCTGCCAGTTTTTTCCAGACTCTTTGTATGAGCTTGAGGGTGTGTTTTTCTGAGGTTTAAGTACGTTGGGCTTGTGTGTGTGTGTGCATGCGTGTGCATGTTCGTGCGTAGGTGTGTTGTGTATATGCTTGTGTGTATGTGTGGGGGTGGTTGGTGTGAGTGTATTTTTCATAGCAGGGAGGATACCCGTGTGCAGAGGTTTGTATCGTGAATCTGTGTTGAGTGTGGTGTGAGTATGTGTGCTATTGAGTTTGGGAAATGATCTGGGGGTATCCTTTGCTTGATGGAAGGGCTTGTGAGGGTGGGACGTAAGGTCACCCTTGCTTGCAATTGACCCCTCCCCACATCCTACTCCTCTGCCTGAATCTCCCCCATTTATTTAGCGTATGCTTTCTCTTGCTCTTGCCAGGAACTAAAACCCCACAAGTTTGGGGTGTTTTGTTGATGTCTGAATCCCCATGTTAGAACAATCTTAAGCACACAGTAGCATTGCAGACAGTCAATAAATATTTATTGAATGAATGAACGAATGAATAACCTTATCACTTCCAAGAGTTTCCTCAAGTGTCACATTTTTTCTTCCTGAATCATAAATGGATCAGTGCAAGTTGACACCCCTTAGGTGCAGCTCAAGTATGGAAATTAGGGGGAGAGGGGGCTGCTTCTTAAGAAAGAGGAGCAGTTTTTTAAAAAGATTTATTTATTTGTGCATACGAGAGCTGGGGTACAGGCCAGAGATGCAGGGGGTGAGAGGACTCACCAGAGGCAGAGCGGGGAGCAGAACAGGCAGACTGACCGAAGTACACCGCTGAGGGAAGCAGCGGGTGAGACAGGAGAGGTCTGCCTCGCCATTTGGGTTGCTCCCTGGCCAGCCGGGGATTGAACTCGTGCTGCAGAGGCTACGGATTGCTTCATAGTGTGGTGCTTAACCCCTTGAGCCACCAGGGAGGCCTGAGGGGCAGTTTTGATGAAGATGCAAGAACAGGGTGTCAGGGAGGAGGTTGGAGAAAATGAAGGATAGAGGGTAGATTTAGTCAGTAAATGGAGGAAAAAGGAAAAAAAAAAACAGGAAAGAACAACCTAGAAGTCTTGGGGGCCTGTGATCACTCCCACTCACATAGTGCCACTTTTCAGCCTTCCTGTCAGGGTATGTTCTAGCTTCTTGGGTTTATTAGCTGGAGTAGGTATCCAGGTGTTTGTGACCGGGAGGCTCTAACTTAATGTGGAAGCCGATGGGAAATACCCAGGAGTGTGCAGTCTGAGGTGGGGCCCCCTGGCCGTGTACGTGGCTACTGAACCCTTAAGTGTCACTTAAAGAGATCTTGATCCCTAGAATTGCCGCCTGTCCCTCCCAAGCACGCTTATCCCCCTTATCTTGTTCTAATTTTTCTTTTTGTATTGCCCAATACCCTCCGTGATTACTAAGTTATTTTTCATTGTTGGTCTCCCTGTTAAAATGAGTGCCCCCCCAAAGGGTGGAATCTTCCTCTATCTTGGCCACTGCTGTATCCTTTGTGGTGAGAGTGCCTGGCATGTGGTGGGTCCTTAATCAATATTTATTGACTAGATGGGGCTGCTGTCTGTGTGCCGAGGGTGTTTTGTGTAAATGGGCTTGCCAGCGGGGTGTGCTTGTCAAGCACTGTGTTTTAGGTTGCGGGGGTAACTGTTTGGAAGGGGGGTGGGCTTTGCTCGCAAGCACCTTCCTCTGACGCTGGGAGCATGTTCTGATGAGGCTTCCGGTTCTGGCATTCTGCCTGGACATCATGAAGGACTGTGAACAGACCCTTGATGGCCTCCTCTGAGTTGCAGGAAACTGGTCCTTGACTGGCTGCCCCCTTGGTGGCCATGGCGCTAAGCATGAGCCCTAGTAGTTTCCTGGGCCTACTCCCTCCTCTCCGCATAGGAGGATCTGGGCACCAGGCTTAGGGCATTCCCTCAACCTGAAGGCCAGTCTGACCAGTGAGCTGGGGGGAGCCAGGAGATGGGCAAGGCTGGTAGTTGGGGCTGGGGGATACCCAGGCTGGGTGGCTGGATTCAGCACCCTGGAGATCTGGCCCCTGGGGATTCAGGAGGCTGCCATCAGTTCAGAGGCATCAGAGTTTGGCAGCAGGTGGCTGGGCCCTGACCAAGTGCTGGGAAGAGGGCCCAGACTAGCTTCCCTTTTAGGCTGTGGGGGAGACGAGCTCCTGGGCATCAAGGATCTTAGGATGTGTATGGAGATCAGTCTCTGGGGCCAAGACGAGGAACTCGCTGATCCCAGTGGGGTCTGTGTTTTAGTCCAGTCTGACACAGAGCTGCCGGGCGGTGGGGAATGAGAGAGGCCACCCCTGTGGGTGACAGTATTGGGACCTCAAAGGGGCTCAACCAAGTTAACGCTGGGCTGAGGCTAAAAAGACAAATGGGGGAGAGCCAGAGAAAAAGTGGCCCCTGTAGGTCAACATTTAGGAAACACCGCCTATTGCGGAGATAGGGCGTTCAGAGTCAGACAGAAGTGTGCTTAGTTTTCATGGCCTCCAGCGGTGTGACCTTGGAAAGGTCCTAAAACCTTTCTCAACCTGTTTCCTCATAAGCAAAAACAGATTTTAATTTCACGGTGGGATTGAAAGGATTAAGCTGTTATTATTACGGTAATTATTTTTATTAATAAAAAGGCACAAGTCCAGGAAGGAAAGATAGTCTTTTTTTTTTTTTTAATAAAAGGAATTTTAATACAATTAGTAAACAATACAGGAAAGGCAAAGAATATAGTTTCTAAATCAAGCAACCAAAGTTACCGATTCCCTCGTGGGTAAAAGTCCACCCAAGCAGGATTGGCCCAGAGCAATGCCCCGAAGCCTGACACAAGCCTGAAGCATCTAGGAAAGATAGTCTTGATAGGAATTCACATGAAAAAGATCTAGGGTTTTGCCTTGATCGCAAATTAGCGTGATGATCTAGTAAGGGGGTTGTAATCTGTGCCACTTAATAAAGAAGGCAGTGATCCTTGAAGCCAACGTGGATTCACCCAGCTCAGGCAAATCTTTCAGACTCTTGGCAGTTTGGTGACTGGTGGATGAAGGAAATGGGCCAGTGTGGAGACCTACTGTGTGTCAGTACTTCACACACATTATGAATCTTCAGCAGCTTGCACACTAGATATGACAGTGTCTGTCCTACCACTGGGCAGTCGAGTTTCTGGGGAGTTAAGTGACCCACCCGAGACCAGTGGAACTGGGATTTAAGCCTGAATCTGTCTGACCATTGCTGCCATCTCACATTGCCTCCTAATACAAGGTCACTCAAGACTCTTGAGGGCGTGATGGATGATTGTGAGGGCAGAGGGAGCTCCCAGCTGGCTGACGGAGAGCCAGGGAATGGCTCTTTCGAGGTACGTGGAGCTCTGCCTTTCACCCTGTTCTGATCAATATATATGCCAAGAAGCCAGAAGAAGACACACGGTGCGGGCCTATAATAGCAGAAGATGGTAGAACAAGAGAAAAAGGGTAGCTAGCAGGATCAGGATCCAGAAAGATTCCAACAGGTCAGAGCAAAAAAGTGGATTTAGTACAATGAAATATCACAGGGATAAAAGATAGCCCATCTTGACTACAGGAGAAAATGATAGAGAGCACAGCAACTCATGAGAAAGGAATTTAGGAGTTCAAGGGTCAGTAAGTTCAGTGTGCGTCAACAGGCTACATTAATAGGAGTATGGGGTTTGGGTCAGGAAGGGAGACCACCACCCTGCCGGCCACTCTGTGCCCTAAGGCAGTCTCTACTATACTTATTTGAAGGCCATGTGCTTTTTTAATGCTTTTTCAGTTCTTCTCTTTCTTTTTTTGGGGGGTGGATTTCTTAGGGGATCAGATTTTGGATCGAGATTTTGACCCTCGGATTCCATCCAGGGCAGCTCTCCAAAATGACACCTTTGGAGGTAGTCGAGAGGCCACAGATTTTCCGAACCTTTGGTTGAGCTGATCTTTTTGCCAAATTGCCCTCATTTGGGGACTGGAAAGTGTTGGTCTCTGAATGTTTGGGAACTGGGAAGGGTCTGGTCTCCTTGGCTGCTGGTCAAATGTACTCACCTCGTTTCTAGCTGTCTCCTTCCCTTCTCCGAGCCTCATAGCGTGGCCTGTGGGTCACCAGGCCTGGCGGGTACAGGCTGGAGGCGCAGGAGCAGAGCCTACAGTTGCTCACCTTGAGGCTGGAGCCCTGCTTCAGCTGGGTGTCACCTGCCAAGCTGAATCCGGCACAGGAAGCGCCTGGCGGGAGATGTACTGTTGAATTTGGAGGTTCTGTTCCACTCTGAAATGCACTTCTTCTGGCAGCTGCAATGAAGTGAAGCTGTTGAGCTTCCCTCTCTTATGCCAGAATCACAGCCACTTTTTCCTGAGAAAGAAACAGGGCTGCAGACAGTTTTACTCATTAAACACTTCTTTTCCTCTTAAATCTGTTTTTGTAATTTTTTTCATGAACGGAAAAGTAAAACGGATGATATTGAAATAAACAAGGCATTTGTGATAGGAAGGTTAAAGCAGATTGTTGGGGGTGGGGATGGGGGGTTGGATGCGCCCCACGTTTCTGCACACAGGCTGCTCATAGCCTGTTGAGGATGGGATGAGAGAAAGTGTTCACGAGTCTGCCCACCTCCCAACCAGAGGAGCTGTCTCCTCCAAGTGTCTTGGGTTTTCACCCGAGAAAGGTGGGGGCGGGGGTGGGGTGGGGAGAGCACCTCCTAAGTGCTAGGCCTGTGACATGGTGAGCTCCTTCAGTCCTTGGGGGACAGGGCCCATTTCATAGATAAGGGAAGAAGAGGCTCAAGTGAGTGAAGGTCAACCATTCAGGGGTACACAGAGCTGGGGTTTGACCTCAGATGCTGTGTTTTCTTTGCCATGTTTTTTTTAATCCTGAATTGTTTATTGAATAGAAGATGTGAAAAGAAGGGGAGAAGAGAGGAGAGAAGGCACTGGCTAGCTCTGAGGAGGGGGCGCCCTACTTGGCAAGACAGAGGGAGACACTGGCTGCTATGAGGGAGCCAAGCCCCAGCTGCTGGGTTCTGACAAATATGGATGGTTTGGGGAAGATTATGGGGTGCAGATGGGTTTGGCGTGATAACCAGGACGGGCTTCCTGGAGGTGGAAAGCCCTGAGAGTTGGATGGACTTGTGAGCTTGGCCTCACATCAAAAGTGGGTGTGAGGAGGGGCATCAGGGTGGGGTAGCTATGGCTGTGGTGAGAATGTACGTGTGGGAGTGGGGTGCATGGTGTGGGGGATAAGTTTGGAGGATGTGATAGAAAGAAAGAGCCTTGGGTTGGGAGGCAGCTGCCTGGTTCTTGTCCTAGCTCTGCTGTGTGATCTTGGGTAAACTCCTTTCTCTCTCTGGACCTTAGATTTTCTGTTCTTAAAATTGGGGAGCTGGACGAGGCAGTGGCTAGTAAGATGAAGAATCAAGACCTGCATGGGGTGAGGAAGAGGTAAGTACTCAAACGAGAGAGGGAGATGGGGCAGGCCCTGGAGGACCAAGAGGCTTTGATTCCATCCTCTGGGTCCTGGAAAGCCATTGAACAGATGGGGGGACCTGTTTCAATTCTGAAAGGTGACTTTGGCAGCTTTGTTGACAGGGGCCGGGAGTGGTGGAGGTCAAGACAAGTACTGAAAGATCTGACCAGGAAGCCATGGCGTTAGCTTAGGGGGAGATGGGGTGCCTGCAGCCAGGGGAGCGGTGTGGGTATGTGGGGGACAGCATCTGCTCCAGAGAAACTAGGAAGGGGATAGATGGGACTTGGTGATCGATTGGGTGGGAGGCGTGAGAAAGAGGGAGAGGCAAGGACTGGTGATACTGAGAGAGGAAACTCAGAAGCAACAATAGATTTTTTTTGGGTGGGAAAAGATGACAAATTCAGTTCGGATTTGGTGAGTTGAGTATCAGTGGAACATGTATATACATATATTTATATATACACATATATATATGATTATTTCTTCTTTTTTCCCCTTTCTTTCTCCATCCCCCTCCCTCCCTCCCTTTTTTCTCTCTTCTTCCTTCCCACCCACCTTTCTCCTTTCCTTCCATACTTGCCATGTGCCAGGCCCAGCTGGATACTGCCTTCCTGAGCTGTCAGTCTAGAGGGAACGTCAGAAAGTTCTTCCTTATGCTGGACCTCAATCTGCTGAATGTTCACCCACCTGTCCTCAGGAGTTCACCTTCCTTCAGAGATGAGAGATGAGGATGGTGGCTCCCAGTATCATGTCTGCTTCAGGGAAGGTGAAACTGTGGAGAGGATGTGGACTTTAGTAAACTGTTAACAGATTTCAGCCTGAGTATCTTTTTGTACTGTCTCATCTGTTAAGTGGGTTTAATTAAACCTCCCTTCCAGGCAGAGCTGTACTGGTGTGAGATCCAGCTGGAGAATAGAACAGAACGAGTGTCTCTTCCTAATTCCCTGTTCAGTGGCATCCCACTGGCAGCTCAAAATTGACCACTGTGGGGGCATTTACACCCCTGAAATTGGCAAATGCTACCCATCGGGGTTCTTTTTTCCTTCCAGATTGCTAGTTGGTAAATATTTACCATCATACCTCTGCTTACAGACTTCTGTTTGGGAGGAGGGATGTTGGACACCAGGCACACGCACGCCTATATACACACGTGCTTGGCGTGAGCCTCTCTTTCTGCTTCTTCCCTTGTTAGGAAAAACTGTTGTTCCGCTTTCTCAGATTAACAGCGTCCCTTCCGCCGGGAACTGCTCCCTCTCTTTTCTCAGACAATGTGGTTCCAATGAAGGCTGCCATCTTCTGACTCCCCTGGCCTCCTCAAGAGGGGTGGAGTCAAAGGAGGAGGATTTAGAGTCTTAAGAATCCCAGAGTGAATCTTGGCTCAGCCTCCCGCTGGCTATGTAATAACCCTGGGCAAGTAATTTAATCGCTCTGAGCCTCAATTAAGTCACCTGTAAACTGAGGATGGACGTGCCTCCCTCATCAAGTTGTTGTGAAGATGAAATGAGGTAATGGGGGTGTGTGGGTGTCGGGGACCTGGCATCCAGCCGCAGTTTCAGTGAGAGCTTGACCGACGCGGGTCTCCTTCCCCGGGAAGGTCCAGTGTGGCCTTGGGGCTTGGCTCTGACATTGGGGCACAGGGGGTGGGGAAGAATTGGAGCTGTGTCCCTGAGAAAGATGTTTTCTGGTGGAACATATAGGCCGGGAGAGGCTGCGGGCTGTAGGACCCTCCAAATGTATTCTGCGTGCAGCAGAGGGGAACTTCCCGGGCCGCAGTTCACGCTGCCAGGGCCCTCACCTGCAGATCTGCAGATAAACTCCTATCATCGGCTCGGCTCGTGGGTTTCTGGGGCGGCCGTGGCAGCCTGGGCTGCACTGATTTACCACCCCAGCCCCAAGCAGATTAAATCACCCAGAGTCATTTGAATTTTACCTGGCCTTGTCACACAAATCTTAGAAACTGCTGTCTGGCAAGAAACTTTCTCTGTACTTTTGGGAGGAAGTCTAAGATCTCTGGAAATTGAGGCAAAGTGGGAAAAGGAGGTGGTACTCCTGAGGATTTCTGTATCATCTGGTCAGGACGGAATATCGCATGTGGAGGAGGGAGTGGAGTGTGTATGTGTGTGTTCGTGTGTGTGTATGAGTTAGAGAGAGTGGAGAGGAGAGAGAGAGATGATTTGCTATAGGGGCCTGTGGGAAATGTCATCTCTGGTTGTGTGACATAGGGCAAGTTGCTTAAGGTCTCTGAGTCTCAGGATTGTTGTGAAGGTCAAAAGGGCTAGCTTATATCAAGTGTAGGCTTCAAACAGTCCTATAATTACTAATTGGGAGAAATGGACCAAAGACTGTAACATAATTATCTATGGCTGGGCTTACTGTGTGCTGCAGGGAGTAAGGGGTCTGAAAGCTACAAGGGAAGGGCTCATTATCGGGGGTCTAGGGCTTGACTTGGACTTAAAGTCCCAAGAGGAGGTTGTCATATTACTGAGTTTGTCAACACCCATCCATCTCCCATAGCGTGTGGCTCAGGCGTTGAGTTCTGGTTTCAGCCAGTCAAGGTAAATCACCTCTGCCCCCGACCTTGGCAGTTTGGTTGGTTCTAAACCAATCAGTACACACGTTCCCTTGGTTGCAGGAATTGGTTCGGGTTCATCCAATCAGACAGAAATTCAGAAGTTTTGTCCCATGGCCAGCGAAATACACCCGATCTCTATCTGGATTCAATTGAGGAGGCAAGTGACCTTAGTTCCTGGCGGGCATCTGGTGACTAGGAATGCGCTTGAGATACTGCAATGGGAGAGGTGGGAAGAGCCTGGAAACTTGCAGAGAAATGGCATCCTAGTCCTGACCAAACCATGCCTGAACCCTATTGCATCAGGACAATTCTAATAAATCCACTTTTTTAAACCAGTTTGGATTTCATTTTTGTTTTACTTGCCACTGAGAGCTGATACAAAGGTGTGGACATTGAGAACTGAAATGAGGTTACCAGAGGTGAAGTGGGTGGGGGTCAGAGCAAGGCTGGGGCGGGATATAGTGGATGGTGGTGGGTGTTTTGTTTGGTGCCTGGTGGCCTGTGTGTGTGACTGTGTGTCCCTGTATGTATGTCTATGTGTTCCTGCCCACGTCCCCTGTGTGTATGTAAGTAAATAAATAAAAGCAGATACAGGGGCTGATGGAAGGATCTGCGTGGTGAGTGGAGGCCTGTGGCCTTGAGCGAGGAGAGCATTTCAGCTGGAGTGAAGGGCCAGCAGGGGTGTGGATGGGGCGGGGCTGGCAGGGCTACAGGAAATAAGACTGGAAGGTGCTTTGGGGTTGAATAATAGAAGGACGCAGACTCAAGTTTAAGAATTTGGAATTGATTCTGAAGGTGCTGGGGAAGAACGGAAGATTTGTGAGCAGAGGAGAGGAAGTGGGAGAGTGACGTGAACACCACGGTATTTGGGGGAGATCACCCTAAGAGTGGGTGTAGGTTGAATTGGAAGAAGGAGACTTAGAAAAGCATTGTCATTTACTGACACTGCATGTAGTGTGTGCATGACCGCGGTGCATTCATCCTGAAATAAGCCCTTAAAAAAAAATAAACAGCAGGTTTTAAAGCTCTCAAGACACTTGATTTAACATATCATTATTAAATGGCACCGGGACCTGAGCACAGGTCATTGCCCTCATCTCTGTACCTTTAGTCTTCACATTTGTGGGAACGCAGGTGACAGGAACCCAGGTTGAAGGGGTGTAAGGAGGGAACAAGAGGCATTAGGCTAGTGACCCCAGACGTAGGCTCTTACTGAAGTCACAACCTAGACTTTGCTATCGATATTTTTAAAAACCTTTTTCCTAAAGTTCTAGATGGTAAATTAGGCAAGAAGATGAAACAGAAAGTGTAAATATTGGGGGAGGAGAGTAAATAATCATAATTGCAGGTAAGATGATTGTTTACCTGGAAGACCCAAGACAATTTCCTGAAAACAATAGGAAAAAAGATAGTTTGGTAAAGTGGCCAGTGGCAAAACAATATACAGAATGGGATAGCTTTTTCTATTTATAAAATGACTGTATAGAAGGTAAATTAAACGGCCTCATTCACAGCATCAGGAAGAAAACAGTAACAAAAATACCTGGAAATAAGCTTCTTAGGAAGCATGTAGAATTTACATGAAGAAACCCAGAAAACTCTTCTGAGGGATAGAAAAGAAACATAAGTAAATAAGACACATGCCTATTTCTGGGGTGGAAAAATTGAATACTATAAGGATGCTAAGTCTTCTTAAGTGAATGTACAAAATCATGATAATCTGCTTAAGATCCCCACAGAATTAGTTTTTTTTCCCTTTGGAATTTGACAAAGTAATTGTGCAACTGATCTGGAAGAATGAAAAATGAGAACAGGAAAATTCTGAAAAAGAGAAATAATATTTACTCCAACAGATATTAAAATGTTTTATATAGGGACAATAATTTAAATTTTGATATAATAATAGACAACTTTGGGAAAGAATAAGGAGTCCAGAAATGAATTCGAGTATTTGAGAGAATTTCACATCTGATAAAATGGCATTTCTATTAATTTGGGAATATAAAGTCTAGTTTATAAATGGTATTGGAATAATGGATGGGCCCTTACAAAGTAGACTAATTTTTCACCTTACTTCAATAAGAGGAAGCCTTGAAAACCAGAGGCATGTAAATATATATGAATGTTTTGGTCATTTGAAGGTGAGGAAGTTCCCTATATGCATGACATGAAATCCAGAAATCATAAAAGAAAAAATTGATAAATTTGGGCATATGAAAATGAAAAGTATAAGGACCTTAAAGACCATTAAAAGTAAAAAAAAAAAAAAAGGGAAAACATATGGTCGACAAGTTTGATCTAATCTCCGCTGTACAAAGAACTCTTACAACTCTTTAAGAAAAAGATAAACATCTCATTAGAAAGATGGGCAAAGGACACAAACAGCAATTCACAAAGAAAGTAATTACAAATGATTAAAAAACATGAAAAGCTATTCATTTACTCTCACGAATAGTCTAAGCAATGCCAATAAGAATGAATGTCGTTCGCCCTCTGCTGAATTGACCAACACTGAAACGCAGGACTGGGGAATGTGTGGATGGATGGACAGACAGACGTGGAAGTGTGTTGAGGGGAAGCATTGGCATTGATAGGAAATACTGTTGCTAGTTTTCTGAAGGGCAAAGAGCACTGTCAGAAGCAGCAATCTCATTTATAGGATTTCATTGCAAGAAGACAATTGCAAAAATGAACAAAGAGCTATTTATACACCCAGATATTTATTATAGCATTGTTGATGAGAGCAAAATCTTGACAACATTCTAAACAATCAATAGAGACCCAGTTAAAGTTTGATACATACGTACAATGGAATACTATGGAGTAATTAAAATAATTTTTGTAGAGCTCTATTTATTGACATAGAAAGATGTCTATGACATATTGTTGAGAAGGAAAAGCAGGTGTCAGCGAGAACAGTATGTATAATACAATCCTTCGTCTATAAAATTATATACATAGATCTCTGTGTGTATATATGCATAGAGATATGTCTGGAAGGCTGTTCACTGAAATGCTAGGAGTGTTTATATCTGGGTGGTAGGATTTTGGGTGAGTTTTACTTTCTTTTTCATACTTTTAAGTATTGGCATTTTTTTTTTTTACAAGGAGGATATATCATATCCTCCTTATAAAACACATACTAAAGCTATTTCATTACGGAAATTGGATAAGTATCACATAAGAGGAATCAGCATGTAGTGATTTAATGACTGTGGCTAAAATGGTTAAGAGGCAAGTCAGGAATTTGATCCTGGGACCCGGGAGGATTATGCATGGAGGAAGGGGGAAGAGCTTCCAGAGCTTAGGCTGATGGCAGTGGCCTGTGGTCGCCGGACTACCTCTTAGGAGGCTGATCATAGAGGCACAGCCGACAGCCAGGTGCAGGGGGTGAGGGGTGTACATTTTTCCCCAGGACAAAATTGTAGGTGAGAACCAGGACCGGAGAGAGCTAGATGGGTCTTGCAGCATAGGCCTGCTTATGAGATGGGAGACGGAATGGGAGAGCTGTTAGGAAGGTGGGGGACTACCAGGGACAGAGTGTCTGGAAATCTGGAAATTCCCTGGGGGTGTGGTGAAATTCCAGAGGAATGTCAACCATGTCCAATGTTGGAGGAGCCCTGAGACCAAGGGACTGCTCAGTACTTGACAAACAGGAGTTTATCGGTGACCTCAGGAAGGCAGTGGGGAATCAGGAGTGTGTGTGTGTGTGTGTGTGTGTTGAGTTTGTTGTGGGAGAAAAAAGGGTTATACCTTGGGGGAGCAGATTTGTGGTAACAGGACTAAGTCTTGCTCAGGGATGGCAATAACTGGCACCTGTGCCCCCTGTCTGTGCCCCAGTCCTGGAAGGCATCACTAATCATCTGCCGAGCTCCGTGGAGGCTTGACAGTCAGGCCAGGTGCTGCTAGCAATCAATTGGATTTGACTGGTGAGACGAACCTGTTTCCCGTGCCTGGGCTTGAATGAATACTTGAAGGATGATGAGAAGGAAGGCATGGAAGGGTGACTAAAGAGCAGGAGAAGGGAGGCCTGCTAGAGCCAGGGCTCCCAGTGCAGGTGTGGACTATGGTCTCAGCCCAGGAAGACATCCACATGTGGAGCCCAGGATGGTGTCTGTGAGTTCCAGGGGTCTGGGATGCTGGAACAAATTGATGATTTGGATGATGCTGTGATAAAACCCCACTGCAAGTGAGTGACTAGTTGGTGTGTGGGTATTTGGGGGCTCACTGTGGCCCACCAGCTGGCTTTCCAGGGGCAGCACATTGTCTGGACCACCTGGCATAGAGAGATCTGCCTGTGGGTTCCGTCTGCAGGCCCGCAAGCAGAAGTTGGGGTCCCGCTGTGGCTTTGGAACACTTTTTGGTTCAGCTGTGTGCCTCTGATGGTGTTTTGATGGCATTAGTGGGACCATGGGGTCCTGGATGAAGGAGGTCAAGGCTTCTCTGGACTCAGTGGCCAGAGCTTTTCAGGGGCAGTGGAGGAACACAGACATGTGAGTCTCGCTTGCAAAAATGGCCGGGCTGGGGAGAAGCCTGAGAATGTTGCTTGATCTTGCAGAAATGTTCGAAGGTGCTCCGGCCAAGGAATTTGATGTTCGCTTTGAACCTGCCAAAGCAGAGCTTGTGAAAACAAGGTCCTTGGAACCCTCCTTTCTTGAGGTTGTTCCACAGAGTGAGTCTATGAGTAGCATTCACTACTCAGTGCCTGAGAGCACACTCAAGGCTCTGAGAAGTCCTGCAGTGAGGAAACTTATTCCATGTAGACTTTTTCCAAACTTATTTGACTACCTAAAGTTTTTCAATTTAACATCAATTTGCCTCCTGCCGGATTAGTGCCTGACCTGGGGCAGAGGGAGTGACATGTCCCATGTGGTCCCAGGGGTGGTGTTTGAGCTGATGTGGGAAGGTTGCAAAGAGGCATATTTTGGCTCAGTTCAAGGAAGAACTTTGCAACGCTGCAGATGTTTCAATCATGAAAGGGACAGTAAAAGGACTCCCATCCTTGGAGGCCTCAAGCAGAGCGTAGATTTGTCAGGGATGCTGAAAATGGGAGCTAGGCTCCAGGGGGGTGTCATCATTGGTTCCATGAACCTGGGGAGAGGGGCTCTTCGGCTCCTGAGAGGTGACACTGTTCCCTGGGAGGTTGTATTGCTGCGGAGTTGACTTCGGAGTACTTGGGATGCCTGAAATGAACAGTCTGTGAAGGTAAGATGCGAACACATAAATATCCTCATTAAGTCCCAAATACACATCCCAAACTTTACATAACAGGAGCAGCAGCTGGAGACGCCCACAGCCCTAATTGCTTTTCTGTACTAGGAGAACGTCCTCTCTCCAGCTCTGCTTCTCCCATTCATTTAGGTAATTACTGGAGGGAGCCAGCTGCGGCAGACTGGCGGGCAGGCGGGCGGGTTTTCATACAACCAAGTGGGTGCATCGTGAGGATGGGATGCAGTGTGAGCTGGAACCTCTGTGCTCTCTTCGTGGCAATGGCGGTGTCTGAGGACGGGGGTAGGGGAGACTGCTGCTCGGTGCCTGTCCTGATCTCACTGAGCTTCCAGGCCAGGAGGCTTCACCTCTCAGGACTTGACAAGCATCTTTCAGGCAGTGGGAAGGAGGCAGGCTGGCTATGGCCATGGGGTAAGAATGGGATGGATGGAGGAAAGTGACTTTGTTTAGTAGATAACCCAAGAGGCCTTCCCTGAATCTTGTGCTGAGCAGGGACGATGAGACAGGTTGATCAGCCACAGCTCCTGTGCTCAGCTCATGCCCTGAGGAGGAAGCAGCATGGGCAGGGGAAAGGCTGGCATCGAGGCAAGTTCTCAGGCCTGAGGGGTACCAAGGACCCTGACTTGGGGAAAGGGTGGTCAGAGAAGACTTCTTGGAATAAGAGACAGTGAGATTGGGTATTGGAAATGAGTGTGACCTGGAGTGGGACGAGTTACCTGCAGTTGGGGTGTTCCTGTCTACACACTGGGGCCAAGGTTAATTGCCGCAGACCTCCAGGCCCCAAAGTGACATCGAATTGGCCCCCTTGTCTCCGGTCTCTAGCAAATATCTAGACTCTAGCAGATATGAGTTCCTTCTTGGGATTTCTTTAAAGGCGTCCCAAGCATGGTGTTTTCAACTGGGGGCCAACCTGGCTGCCTGCTGTTCAAACCTAGGCCCCTGGGGGGGTCACCCAAAGTGGGTTTCCTCTATCAACAGCCTTGAGCCACTCTTTGGAGGTGCTCAGGGGAGGGCCGTGTCCCAGGTGCTCTGCCCACCAGGCTTCCTGTGGGTGGCAAGTGAAACTTTTCTTTCTGGTTCTCTCCCAGCAGCCAGCTCCATTCCCCAAGTCCCAAGTGGCGGCTCCTTGGGCCGGAAACAATGTGCTTTCTCCATGCCTGGGAGTGGAAGTCAGCAGTTTGGCACCGTCTGGCTGGCAGCCTCCACCGGCTTCCTTTGGCACTTTATTGGCAAAGGCGGTGACATTTCTTTCAGTTGGGTGGGTGGAGCTGTTATGCAAACTCCCGCTCTCCTCATTCGCCAGATGAATATTCATGACTCAGGCAATCTGTACCAGCCAGACTTTCCTGAGGGCGGCAGCTTTTCTTCTCTTCCTCTCTCTCTTTTCTTTCTCCTTCTCTCCTTCCCAGCAATTTGGAAAGCTGGAGTGCAGCTATATTTAATTTACAAATACAGAGCTATTTAGCTTGCCTTTTGAGGTGCAGGCACTGGGGAGGAGTGCTGGGGAATGGGAGCCTTGGTGGAGGCTTCCGGTCCCTGACCCTGGGCCTCCGGGCCGGGATCCTGCGAAGCCTTTTAGGTCCGGGGCTCCCCTTGAGCTTGGCACCTTGGTGCCCCATGCCTGAAGGTGCAGCAGCTTGTGCCTCCTCAGTCCACACTGGCCCCTTTGGTCGGTGTGAAAATCCCAAAGCACGTATGGTCTTCTGCTCCAGGTGCCGCCAATACCATTGTTCCTCCTGCCACCCCCAGCCCCCCAACACTCTCCTATTTGTTCAGGCCCACCCACTCCGACCCTGCTCTAAGCCCTAGACCAAAGCCCAGAAGGCTCTGGGGCATTTGCTAGTCATTGCTTTTCTAGAGAAGGAACCTTTCCCCACTTGGGGTCTGATTCCCTGGGGATGCACCTGTTCCCCTTCCAGGAGGGATGGCTACCTAGCTTCCTTTGTCTCTTCCCAAGGAGGCACCAGAAACTCTGGCAGCAGGGTCAGAATTTCCAGAATTTGCCAGGGAATTGGGTCTTAGTAAGGATGTGCTCATGTGTGTCTTGTGTGTGTGTGTATGTAAATATTTACACACAGCTTCAGTGTGTCTGTATGCCTACATCTATGTTCAAGTGTTTGAGTGTGTGTGTATGTGTAAGGGCGTGAATGTGTATGTGGCGGGAAGTCTGGGAATGTCTGCATGTGTGAATGTGCCTCTCTAGTTAGAGTTGCCTGTGTGTATTCAGGGGTCTGGGGGGTTGTAGGTAAGGGTGCTTCTGGGGGAGCCAAGATTGCGTGAGTGTGTCTGTGCCTGTGTGTAAATGAATTGTAGCTGTGAGTACAAGTGTAGGGGTGCCTCAGAGTCTGAGAGAGAGGCAGGGTGTGTGTGTATGTGTGTGTGTGTGCATGTGAGGCCTCATCTCTCCCTGACCTCCATTCCCTCCTAAACCTTTTCCTATCTAGTGAGGTGGAGGGGGACGGTCCCCCCTTTGCAAGTGTTACATATTCTATCCAAGAATGGGAACAGAAGGCTTCCCAGCACAGAGCGTCCTGAAATTACTTTATATCCCCCCTCCTTGTTTCATCTAATCAAAATAGCAGCCTTAGGCTCACCCAGTCTCCCTACCCACCACTCAGTCCCAGGGGAGGGAGTGTGGCGGCCTGGCTTGTCTGACCCCCTTCGAGAGCACCTTGCAGCCCCGAGCCAAGGAGCTGTCTTCCAAATCTCCTCGTTCCACGGCCCATGCTTCAGTGGCAAGAGCCAGCTGCCTCCCTGCCTGCCAGCAACTGCCAAGCTCTTCCAGAACCCACATCCAGGCCCGGCCTCATTTACAAATATGCAAATTTGCATCTTTTCTGGTATGCAAATGGAGACATGACAAATAGCTAATTAGGGTCAAAAGAAGCACTCTGAACCAATTAGTTGTAGGGTCGATTCCTTTCTGCAGGGGGGAGACTGGGCCCTCCTCTCCTCTCCTGCCAGCCCTGGCTCCCTTGTCCCCCCACTCTGGCCTGGTCTGTGGGGCTGGGGCTGTGGATGTTCAAAGAGCACTGAAGCAGGAGTCTGCTTAAATCCTAGCCCCACCTCTGACTTGTGGTCGTGTGGCCCTGGGATTGGGATTTTCCCAAGCCTCAGTCTGACCCTCTGTGAAATGGAGCAACGATCGTGTTGTCTGTTCCTAATTTGCCACTCGGCGCTGGGAGACTTGGGAGGACTTGAATGGAACTGCCTTTGAAAGCTGTACTGAAATCCCTCGGATAGGCACGTTGCCCTGTTCTTCCAAAGTGCCTTCTGCCCTTGATTTCATCCTCTCTCTGAGTTCGTTGACAGGATGGCAGGTAGGTTCATCTTAGGTGCCAACCCTGGTCAATCAGGAATGGCTGCCTGGAGCAGTGTGTTAAGAAGGATTCTGAGGCCAAGTCTGGTTTCACCAGAAGAGAGACTGTGTTGATTAGTGTTGTCTGCTGCAGGCAAGTGAATGGACTCTGGTGGCTCATGTCCTGCCTATTTATTGACCACACAAAACAGGAAATTTGGAGCAGGAACTGGGGTTCCCAGCCTCTCTGTAACCTGGAGTGACTTACCCTTCTGAAGTTTAGCTTCCTAGTATAAAACAGTGAAAATAAAACCTGTGTCTTAGGGTTATTGTGAAGATGAAACAAAGATTAGGTGAAATCCCGTTGTCATCTGGGAGGGGATGTGTCCATTTAATTGGCGTGTCAGTGGGGCGGCAGCACCGTTCCATCTCAGAGGGGAGGAGCTTGAGGCCCGCAGCGGGTGGGTGACTGGAGAAGAGCAAGCCTGCGGTCTAGCCAGGCAGGCCTGCATGGCAGCTGGGGCTGCTCTTCTCTCTGCCACTACAGGATCCTGGATCTCTCCTGCCACCCCCGCGCTGCTGCCCCGAGCGCGCTGCAACAAGCCCCGCTGGCCTGGTTCCACTTCTGGGTGTGAAATTTGGCTGAGTCGGCACCTGGGAGAATGGGGCAATTGCCATCCTGGAGCCTGGGGCCTGGGCCAGGGCCAATGGGCAGACGAAGGGCTGGTGGGGTGCTGAGTGCCAGGGAGCTAGCCAAAGCTTGGCAGCTGGCAGAAGTGGGCAGGGAAGGACATGGCTGTGAGGATAGTTGACTCCTGGATGCTCAGGTCCTGCACGCAGAGCGAGTACAGGTGTGTGTGTGTGTGTATGTGTGCATGTCTGCTGACAATGCCTGGGCATGTTGGCCAATGTCTCTGAGCGTGCCTCAGTGCCTGTGCCTGTGTCTGAGGATACACCTAGGAACACAATTCTTACAAATAGGTGCATTACTGTGCATTACTTATCAGAATAGGTCATTGTGCACATGCATGTGTTGAGATGTGTGTCTGGGTGTCAGCATATGACCATGCATGTGCACCTGCACTTGTGTTTATCAGGAACTTCGTGCATGTACACACCTGCCAGTATCTGTATGGGCGTTTGCCTGTGTCTATGATGTTCATTTTTACATCTTTCCATGTCTGTGCAGGTGTGTCCATACTGGCACATGTCTGACACCTGTCGGAGTGTGTGGACATGGGGACATGCCTTTCTGTTGGCATCCGTGTGAGCAATGTTGGACACCATGGGTGTTCCCCCCAGCCCTCCATGCCTCTCTGTGTTGCATATACCTGTCAATCTGCTCACATGCATGCACCAGTGGGTGTCTCCATGGCTGTGCCCCTATGGTGGTGCATTTCCTCACATCTACCTGTGAGGCTGCTGGTATCTACGTCAGGATGCAGGCACAACTGCATCAAGGTGAGAAGGATGGATTTGTCTGCATGGCTGCAGCAGCTCAAGGCCATGCCTTTTGTCTTTTTCTTGTGGCTTGGGCCTCTGGACTCAGCTCTGTTTCCCTGGTGCTGCCCCTGACCAGACCAGGTCTGATACCTCTGGAGAAATACCTGCCTGTCCTTTGGGACTTACTTAGCTCTTTCTCTTTTTCCTTATCTCATCTCCTCCCCTTTCTCTATTCTTCCTTCCTACTACCCTTCCTCATTTCCTTTCCCCTCTCTCCATCCTTCTCTCCTCACTTCTTCCTTCCCTTCTTGAAACTCACTTGAGGAGAACTGTCCTGGGGTTGCTGTGGGGAAAACAGAGCTCACAGAGTTTCCTGGGGTTCTTTAAACAGAAATCACCACAATCCCCACTGGGTATTTATAATTGCTCCAGTTGGAAGCAGAGTGAGAACCTGTTCTTTTGAGGAGACCCCCACCCCGGTCTTCCCACAGTGTGTGTGGGGAAAAGTGTGGCCCTCCACCTGCCAGACCTGCTGGTATGGGTTCCGGAGCACTTGTGCCCCCGAGCACTTGTGCCCCCGCTCCCCCGTTGTCTGTCCATGGTCTCTTCTGCCGTCGTGGAACTTCTTTGGGATGGGGACTGCTCTTCTCCTGTCTGCGTTCAGAGGCCAGTCTTCATGGTGGGACCTCCCTGCTTGGATGCTGGAGTCATTCCCAGGCGGCCTCACCTGGATAGGGCTCCGCTCCTGGGCCAGCTGGTAATGTCACTCCCATTCTGACCTGCAGGGACTGGGCAGAGGCAGCCCTTCCCGTGCAGACTCCCTGGCCAGGGCTGGCCCCAGGCCGTCCTGTGATGTGAGTGCGGATGGATGACTCTGGTAAGAGACAAGGAGTCCCAGCTCACATCTTGCAATTATCAAATGCTTCCCCGCTCCTTACAGTCTGTTCCCTTCGCTGATGATTTTGGATGGAATTTAAAATAAAAAGATTGACGAAAAATTGGAAACTGTATAAAGGAAAATAAAAGCACTAATACCAGGGACTATCATGTGAGCTTTAATGTAAAGAGTAAGCATGTGAAGATGACATTTTATGGGCAACTCCAAATTAGCATGAAGTTCCCAGCTGGTAAATGTCTTGACTCTGTTCTCTGTCTTGGGGTCTGTGGCTAGACGTTCTCCTTGTTGGAATCCTAACCTGGCAGAACTTGAAATGGAGTGTGAAGGACTTGGGTTTCAGGTTTGGGGACTTCTGGGTTGAGTCTCTCAATCATAGGTGTGTGACCTTACTGAACCTCAGTTTCCTTATTTGTACAAGGGGGATAAAGCATCTACTCTCAGGGTGCTTGTGAGGATGACAGACATGCACATGCCCAGGAGCAATGCCTGGTGTGCAGCAGGCTGAGCGCCAGTCTCCCCCAACCCTCAGTGGTCTGTTCTCTACACTATAGCCACAGTGATCTTGTTAACATACAAGTTGTATCACTTCACTTGTTTGCACAAAACAGCCAATGGCTCCACCTCATGTGGAGTCAAAGCCAAGGTCATTAGAGTGACCTCCAGCCCCAGATGATCCACCTCCCCACCTGTCACTGTCTTTCCTCTTCTCCCCATCTCCCCTGGCTGCCCTTGTTTCTTGGTTGTTTCCCAGATGTGTCAGTTACATTCCTGCCTCAGGACTTTTGCATGTGCTGTGTCCTTTGCTGAAACATGCTTCACCCAGATCTCCCCGCGGCTCCTCCTGTTATCCGTTCAGGTATTTACTCAGATGTCATCTTTTCTGTACCCTGCTCTTTCTTTTACCTCTGGCACTGATCAACCCTTCAGTATGACACACTATACTTGGTGCTTATTTATTTTCTATGTTGCTTGTTTCTTCCCAAGAGCATGTAAGCTCCTTAAGAGCAGGATTTTTGTCTTTGTTCCCAGTATCTTTAACAGTGCCTGGCAAGTCACCAGTACTTAAGGAAGATCTTGTGAATGAATGACCTGCTCACCATTTTGGAGGGTACCGACGCACAGCAGTGGCATTATACCAGCTTGGACAATCAAGTTATTATTCTGCAGCTCTGGAGTGGTGCTTCCTCAGCAAGGCAGGGCAGGCGACAGGTGGCTTGGAGAACACTGTCCTGTGGGCCTTCTGCTTGGGGCAGCCAGCTCAGGAGGATATATGTCCATGTGCTGCTTCCTCACATGATCAGAGACATGGGCTAGCCAGGGGGCAGGGCTGCCTGTTCCCCGACATCCTCTACCTTCTATCTCTATGTACAATGCTGCCAGTTTGTCCAAGGCTAAGAGGGTCATTTTAGAGGCTCACTCTCAGCGGGGCGAGAGGGCATTCAGACTAAGGTAGGTAGGTGGTCCGGTGGGTGCTGCATGGTTGAGGGAGGGTTGGCTGCCCACAGGGCATGGAATGGGCCTCAGGATCAGCTTCTAGAAAGCCCCATGGGAAGAGTGGGCAGTAGTGTGTGGCCCAAGTGTGTTTGCCTTCGGTGGTGAGAACTCCCTGAAGCCAGGGTTGGGGTTGACCCACCTCTGCCTGCCCTGCCAGGTGCACCAGTGTCTGCCAGGTGGCTAGTTCAGCTCAGATCCAGGAATCCAGGAGTGCAGGAGTTGGGTGATCTTGTCACTTGGTGTGCATGAGGGACTTGGAGGTGCAGGCCACATCTGAGACAAGTCTTGGCCTTATCTACCTTAAAATTTTATAGTGGTGCCTTCAAAGACTGGGGGTTCTCCAGAGCTGGGAGGCACATGCAGGTCAGGATAATCTTCCTAAACCCAATACATTCATGGTGAAAGGGCTTTGTCTGGATTCTAGAACAGAGTTCTTTTTCTTCTTTTTTTTTAAAAGAAAAATTGTTTTGGGATCCTCTTTTTTTTAATGTCATTGTATTCTTTAGCAGTCTGGTGAGGCCTGCACACCCTTCTCAAATAAATTTTAATTGCATAAAACAAAATACAGAGGGTGACGAAGTGCATGCTGTTGAACTATAGTTCTAACCCTGGAGCCCAAGTTAAAACAGCCAGCTATGCTCTTCCAACAAGAGAAAACAAACTTGGCTTCTTCCCCTGCACACTCTGTGGGGGGATGGGGAAAGTCTGCACATATCACCGCAGGGCTGTCCTGGGGTGCAGGGGGCAGCCATATTCCCTCAAGCCCAGGAGGCAGGGTTTGGGGCCCTTGGGGAAACCACAGGGAGGCAGAAGGCAGGGCTGCCTGGTGGAAGAAGTGAGCACGTCTTTGGAGGTGGGGTGCGGAGCTGTTTTCTACACTGCAAAGTAGGCAGGAATTCTGGGATGGGGGGTGGGTGATTGCTGCTTGGGTGGGATTTGATTGATTTAACCCAAGGTCCTTGTGGAGGTGGATCTAGGAGGTACCCAAAGCTGTTGGATCTTTCCTTCATCAAGCCCTGAGCTACCCAAGCCACCCTGGAACTGAGAGTTGGTCCCTTTCTGCTGGTTCCTGCTTGCCAGTGCCTGCAAGGAATTTGCACCCGTGCCGACTCAGTTTTGCTTCAGAACCAGAAGCAGGTCTTGGTCTTTTGAAGACACTGGGCTCCAGACTGGGGAAACCACTTGGAGTTCTGAGGCTGACCCCCAAAACCATTTCTGGGTGTAGGGTGGAGAATTGTGAACTATGGCAGCCAGCCTCCCCCAGGCTGTCTAGAGTTTCAGTTCCCAGCTTGGGATGGAGTCCCTCCACCAAGTCACCCTCCCCCGAAGCTTCAGGGCCCTCAGCGGAGCCCAAGACAGTCTTTGAAATGGTCTGTGTTGTGGATGGAGGAGCCGATGGCGGTGTCAGGGCTTAGCCCCAGTTGCACAGCTGGCGGGTGGCAGCTCTGGCAGAAGCTCAGGCCGAGTTCCTCCTGCTGCTGAGCAGCGGCCCCTGGGAGAGTGCAGCCCAAGGCAGCCTTGGGTCCCCTTTGACAAACACATCATGCTTGCTTCCCACCTAAACCACCTCCGTGGGTGGGGAGCCCGGGACTGGTCTATTAGCTTTCTCCTGCTGTCCCCCGAGGGTGCATTTGTCTGTTTTGCATTTTTTCCAGGCTGTAGTTAGACACCTCCTGGTCCTGGGGGGAGTGCTGCAAAGAGAAAATGTCAGGGCGACACGCCGCCAAGATAACATTAGCGAAATATCAAGTCCTTTATGATGTCAGGAGGGATTCCTTCCCGCCGCCGAAGCTGCCTAATGACATCATAAAACAGGCCTGCGGCTGCCGCAGCCCCCCTGAGTCATCAATCAGGCCTGTCTGTGGAGGAACCCAGCGCGCGGGGTAGGGGGGCAGGGTGCAGGGCTTTAAACTCAAAGGAGGCCCCAACAACAGCAGCAGTGTGATGAGCAGGGGGGGGCTGAAGATACCCACAGTCCCCAGACTGGGTCAGTCCCTGGGGGGCAATGCCCTGCCATAGCTGCCTGGTTCTGGTTCTTGGGGCCTGTCAAATATCCCAAGGCTGAGTTGGCCTGTTCCGGGGTGCCCATGACACCCCGGGTGGGGGGCTGTGATCAGTCCAGAGTTCCTCAGTGGTGCTGAGTCAGAAGAGGGGACCTAAGTCCAGCCTTCCTGGTGCTGATCGTGTCAAGGACAGACAGAGGCCTATCGTCTGGACAAAGGATGGAAAGTCACCCACTGGAGACCGACGGAAGAGGTCTTTGACTCCTTCATGGCTGGTGCATGTTCTTGCAGGTTGTGTGTTTGCTCCTGTGCATTCTTTTGCTAAATACATCTGGGGGTGTTAGCGCATACCCAAAGGATTGCATTGCCCACGTCCCTGGCCTGGCTGTGCACACGTGCCGGCAGCCGACTGCCTTGGCACATCTGAGGCTTTTAGCCCTCACTGTCTGTCCTTGCGCTGGTGCTTCATGTGCCAAACATCTGCAGATGTGGGCTCAGAGATGCCGACTGGGATAAGGAGGCTCGAAGAGAGTGTGGGATGGTATGGTGTGGGTCAGGACATAGGCATCTATGTGCCCAGGATGTCTTAGAATGTCAGCTGAGAATGTCAGTTGCCCATTAGAATATCCCAGGGAGATCTAAAGACCTACCCATGTCCCAGTCTCATGTCAGAGCAATTAAATCATCTCAGGAGCCAGGGCCCAACTATTGGTATTTTTAAAGGCCTCCAACGTGGTTCTAAGTACCGCGGGATTGAGAACACAGAGCCAAGTATGCAGGGCTTGGCTGGCCCAAGTGTGGTCCCTGGATTAACATCACTGGCCTTACCTGGGAACTTCTAAGAAATGCAGAATACCAGGCCCCTCCAGGCCTCCTGAGTCATAATCTACACTCCCATACTGTGTATTTAGTGGGACCTCCAAGTGATGTGTCCATTACTGAGGTCTGAAAAGACTAGCAGAGCTTCTCACTGCTTCACAGCTCAGAGTGTCTGGTTCAGTAGGTCTGGGGTGGGGCCTAAGAAGCTGCATTTTGAATGAGGTGTTGTTAATTCTGTTGATCTAGAGACTACACTTTGAGAACCACTGGCTTAGCTGTAGAATATGAAGGAGGCAGACAGGAGAGGGAGTGGAGGGGTTTGTGTGTGGCAGGGGCTATGGGAGAGGGAGAGGATGTCTGGGTCACACAGGAAGATCATGTTCCCAACCAAATGTGTGGCTGGTTATCATCTCAGGGCTTCAGTTTCCCTGACTTAGGGACCCGTTTGGAGATGAGGGTAGTAAAGAGAATAGGAAACAAGAGCAAGTCTCCTGAGAGCTGCTGGTAATTGTCTCCCCAGCCCCCCATCCCTAGGGAGCCCCCCCCTGAGCTCTACCACTCTAGTAAGCCACAGAATCCAGGTACAGATGCATCCCTGGATTCCAAGAACCCCAGGCCACAGAATCACTCCTTTGCAGAGTCTAGGCTCATCAAAATGCCCACATACCATCTTGGGGGTCCAGTGCACAATGGGATTCAACAATTATCTGGTTCGCTGAGGACAATCTAAATCATATGGGTCCTGGATTACTGAAGTTTGGTTGAGGAATAGGTGAGGAGGCCTAGAAGGTATGGTGGAAGTGACAAAGTATGTTCCTAAGGGAAAGTCATCTGGGACCTGTCCCCCCAGCACCCCTCCTCTGGCCTGGCTTCCTGGTTGAGGAGGGAAGACCCTCTCCAGGTTGCCCAGTGATGGGGTAGGGTTTAACCTGGTGGAGGTGGCCAAGGGGAGCAGACATCTCTCCCATGGGGCAGCTGGCCTGTCTGTCTGTCCATCTGATGGGGTGGCAGGAGGTGAGGGTGGTGGTGGGAGCAGCAGACAGGCAGGCTGGGTTCAGCCATAGCCCGTCTTGCCTGGGGCCAGCTCTGCAATATCAGGGCCTCTTCTGCCTGCATCTCCACGGCAGTAACCTGAGGGCTGGGGAGGAGATAGCAATCAGCCGGAATACCAGAGGTGTGAGGCAGGCATGACCTCACCCAGGGTGTGCCTGCTCTCGGATGGGCCACCCTCCAGCCCGCTCCCAGGCTTAGACAACAAGCTTCAGCCAGCTGTGGCAGGGGCGTCCCTACGCGCTGCGCTGGGGCCTGGCCAGGTCAGGCGGGCAGGTGGGAATGCGCACCTCTTCTGGGAGTGTTGCCTGGGGCAAATGCCGGGGTCTCAGAGGGGAATCCCAGTCCTTCTTGAGTTCCCTGGGACCCGGACACCTGGGGCAGAAGCAAGGAGGAAGGCTAGGGCTGGGGAGATCAATTCAAGACCAAAATTGAGTGCTAGACCGATGGACCAGGAGAAAGGGAAGTTGACACTTGCCAGCAGCCAAGGGAGCTAGGAGACCCTTCTCAGCTTGGGACCGGAAGTAAAGTCCAGGAAGAGGGAGGGCCAGCAGAAGTGCCCCTACTGTGTGCCAGGCAACATGCTAGCAAGAGCAGATTCGGAAACCAATGCCAGAAAAGCCCAGAAGAGACTGTGGGAAGTATTCACTGAGCCAAATATATTAAAGAGCAACTTCAGATTGAGCCCAGAGATTCACACTGTGGTAAGACAGGCTGCCAATGTCAAGTGGTTGATTGTGGGCTGGCAGGCAGGGGGAGGGGTGCAGGAGTGGGACTGGATGGACAGGGAGCTCCCCCAGGAACAATCAGGGTCCTGGAACTCCCTGGACAGGTGCCCACTCTGAGCGGTTAGAGCAGAAAGTGGGTTGAGCAGCAGCAGTGGGCACTGGTCCTGCACCTTCTGGTTGGGGTCTGCTCGCGGACTGATTGCCCTGGCCCTCAGCTGTTCCCACTGACACCTGCAAGCATGCGCAGGTCCTTCCCACTCATGCTTAGCCCACCCCACCCCCCGCCCCCGGGTCTACATCAGCACCCACTTCCGATCTACGCACAATGCCCACCACCCCCATGCACATCCCACACCCACACCCACAAGCACAGGGAGGCAAGCGGCCTCACCCAGGGGCGTTGCACAAGCTGTGTAATGAATGAATGGGTCCACCCGTGAGCCGCTGGCCTTTCCTGGCCTTGTTCCCCATCCCTGGGCTCAGAGGCCCGAAAGCAGCAGTGCAGACAGTATCTGTCCCGGTGCCAAAGGCCACAGCCCTGCTCCCCAGAGTGCCTCCTGGTGGCTGCCTCTCCTGGCCCTGTGGGAGCTGCCCTCCAGGCCCTCTTCCCTCCTGTGCTTACAGGGGACACAGCCCTACAGGGCGACTCGCTGCTTCCTTATCCAACTGGGCAAGGTTTTCCTGGTTCTTCCATGCGCCTGGTCCCCTGCTGAGCTCAGAGACAAGGAGAAGGACCCACCTGCCACTTTCAAAGAACACCTGGGACTTCGCTGCCCTCAGGCTGGCTCCCCACTTGTCTTGGGATTTCAGACCCTGTCCACTCCCCCACACTCACTTTTCTCTGCCATGTGACAACCACCCTCCTCCTTGTCAGTCTCCCCCACCTTCCTCTTTTCCTCCTTCACATGACTCTGAATGGCTGGCATCACCTGGTCTGCCTTCTTGGTTCTGGGGCAGCCTCAGGGGGACCGTGAATAGCTTCAGATTCCCCCGCCCCCTTTTTTCTACTTGTCCGGCTTTAGCCCTGGGACATGCAGACCCAGAGCAACCAGGGCTGGGAGTTGTCCCTCTTGGGTTTGGGGTTAGCCTCTTGGCTTCTCAAAGGCCTGAAGCATGGTGGGATGAGGAGGTGGGGGGGGTGAAGGATGGAGTGAGGAAGGGAGAGAGAGAGCATGCGCATGAGCAAGAGCAGAGAGTGACAAACTCAGAAACAGAGACAAGGACTAGGGACAAACAGACCAACAGAAAGAGATTCTGACCCTACCACGAGCACTTCTGGAGTGACCACCCTCTTTTCTTGAGGGTGAACGTGGGTCTCTCAGGGCACGCTGAGGCAAGGTACCATTACACAGCTCTGGAATGACCCTCAGAAAGAGGCCAGCTCTGGCCCATCCCTGCTGAGGGTTGGAGGGCAGCCTGGAGGAGGAGGCTGTGAACCGAGGCAGTGAGCTTCCTGGGAGGGGACTCCAGCCTCGGGACCCTCCTGTCTACCCTCCATGGGTCTCTGCCTTGCTGTGGTCTTGACACCTTCAGCTCAAGCCTTCAGGGAGCTTCGTCAGAGATTGGAAATCAGCTTTGCGGGGGAAATTTCGCAAATTCCCAGCAGCCTCTGGCCCCACCTTGCGTGGGAGGTCTTTAGTCTTTTCTCAGATGCTGGATCCCTGGGCCTCCGTTCTTTGTGCTCCCTGGTGCCAGCTTGGAACTTCGGGGCCCCCTTCCTCTTGTCTCTGGGAGCTTAATAGGGTGGCAGTGGGAATGGGGGCTCAAGATTAGGAGCCTGACCTTTCCCCCATCCTGGCCTAACAGCCAAGAAGCTCCTGGGCATGCTCTGATCCAACCCAACCCGCTCTGCAGGCCTCCTGCCCCTCCCCTGCCCTTGGCCTGGAGGACCCCTCCTGAGCCGAGCCAAGGCTGAGGGGGCCCTTCTAAGAGCCTTGAGCACTCTCATGAACTCAACAAGGGATCTTGGCAGGAGCTGCCAGTCCCTTTTTGTCCCAGTGGCACGCACCTGCCCCAGGACAGAGGGGCCTTGGCAGTCTCCAGCCTGGTTATCTGATTTGGGGGCTGATGGGGTTTCTAATGGAAAACAATATGGTAATTTCAGAATGTTCCTGATTAGATGAAAATGATATTGCATCAAAGTTACTTCCTTAATTTATTCAGAAAATAACAAGAGAGAATTTTCTCCTAAGATCCTTAATTAAACCAGAGCTTCCACTGCGCAGGCAAAGCAGGCACTGAGCTCCAGGTGTGGGGGACAAAGGCTGATCCTGGCCTTCACTCCCCAGGGGCTGCCCTTGGGCTGCAGGGCCTGGGCAGGTCTTTACCCCGACAGGCTGCCTGTTCTGCCTGGAGGGAGCATGGGCAACATGAAGGGACCAGACCGAAGGGACCCGTGGGACAGCCATCCAAGAACATTCGAGTCTTTTCAGATTCCCTCTGACTTCGTCCTGTGAGTCCTCAGGGACCCAAAGTGGGGGTGGCAGAACTGGGCACCCAGAGGGTCTTCAAGATACAAAATAGCCAGGGTGAGCATAGAAGACGCTGGTAGGCCCAGTTTTACTCTGCGCTGGGATCAGCTTGGGAAAGTTGGCACATGCAAAAAGGCTTCACTGAGGACAGTTTGATTTGAGAGGGTAAAGCAGATTTAAGAAAAACAAAGGATGGTGAAGCATCTGGACATTAGTGATAGGGAGAAGGAAACTGTGGCTACTCTAAAAAGGGGGGACAAGGCCGCCCCTGGTGGCGCAGGCGGTAGAGCGCAGCGCTGTGAAGCTGTCTGCAGCCTCTGCAGTGCTGGCTCGATCCCTGCCGTCTGGTGAGGGTCCCACATGGCACGGCAGACCTCTCCTGTCTCACCCACTGCGCTCCTCAGCAGTGTATTTAGTCGTTCTGCCTGTTTTGTTCCCTGCTCTGTCTCTGGTGAATCCTCTCACCCTCTCGCGCATCTGGCCTGTACCCTGGTTCTTGTATAAATAAATAAATAAATCTTAAAAAATATAAATAAAAAGGGGGGACAGAGGGTCATTTGACAGAGCTGTGGCCATGGATTATCACAATGAGTGGCAGAATACAGGGAGGCAGGGGAGAAAAGGGCTATATCCCCAGCCTGTCTCTTTCCCTGCCCTCTGACTCCTGCCTGCGCAGAGCATTAGCTGGACAGGACTAGAAGCCAGGGGGCTGGGATCCTGGTTGAAAGCCTTCATGTCGGGGAGGTTCCCAGTGCACAGGGCAGGGCAGAAAATGGATGGGGGTGGGGGTAGAGAGCAAATGGAGACCAGCTTGCACAGCCTCCGAGGTGATGGGAAACAACTTTTCATTGTCTGATGTTTCAGAATTTCTCTAGCACATTCTTATTCATTTTCCTTCTCACTTCCCACAACAGCCCTAAGAACAGATTCTTGTCTCTAGGAGGAAACAGCCTCAGAGAGGTTGAGCAATGTCTCTGAAATCACACAGTAGGGAGCTAATTCATTCTGCCTCACTGCAAATTTCGCCCCCCACTCCTTCCCTCCTGAAATAGAGGCTTGGATGCAGAAAGTGATAGTCTGGGCTGAGTGTTCTGAGAGTTTCCTGGTATGAAAGAACTCTGCCTGGAAGCTTCTGTGGGTCCAGGAGGGAGGTCCTGCTCATGGGTGAAGATTTGGAGCTCTCTGGACACCTGGCCAATTAGATCACAACCAACTACTCAAGAAACAACAGTTTCTAATTTCGACGGGGCCTCCTGGCCCCTGGATCTGATGGAGGGCTGGCTGAAATTCGTTGGAGCAGGAGCTGAAAAGGGAGACATCATTGCTGAGTTGAGATCCCCCCATCCTTCCCATTTGCCCACATGCCTACTGGTTCCAGGGTACCAGCCTTACTCCCCCTCCTCACCAGGCACAAACACTGTAGGAGGCCAGGGACTGGCTGCGGACGTGGTTGGTACACCTTGTCCGCTGAGGGGGTGCTGGGAAGGGTTCTTGGGGAGCTCCTTACTTTGAATTCTGATGTGGCAAAGGGGTAGAGTGGTTGAGAGCAATTCCTTGAAACGACACCACAGAGGACATCAACATGCAGGGAGAGTCCTGAGGGTGGGAGGCTGATGTGGGTGCTTGCATGCCTATGTGTGTACATGTGCATGTGCACACTCGTGCAGCAAAACACAGCAGGTCCTTGAATATCATCCTTTCACCCAATGTCATTTTGTTATAAGGTTGATGAGATAAATACAATCCCAGGGAAGGCTGAACAAAAGAACCCGAATGTCAAGGTCGTTAAGTAAGGGCTTACTGTGAGAATGAGAAAGAGAGAGAGAGAGAGAGAGAGAGAGAGAGAGAGAGAGAGAGAGAGAGAAAGAGGAGGAGGAGAGAGGGAGGAAGAAGGAATTTGCTAGGGTCGAGGATCAAAGGGGGCAAAGTCAAAGTGGATGGGCCATTGAGGGGATGGTGATGATAGCTAACATCTATATAATATGTGCTATACACCAAACCTGTCACAAATCCTATTTATCTATCATCTATCTATCTATCTATCTATCTATCTATCTATCTATCTATCTATCTATCTATCAATCAATCTATCTATCTTCTTTTAATCCTTATAACCAATTTAGGAGGTTGTTACTATTATTCCATTTTACAGACAAGAAAACTGAGGAACAGAGCCATTCAATGATGTGCCCAAATCCTAAAGCCAGGAGTTGGGCCCATACCCAAATCCTAACCACTGAGAAGCACTGTCTGTCTGCCAGACTTGGAGGGTGTCTCTGACTCATGCTTTGGATCCCTGAACCACAACTTTGATCCTTTCTATCTTTGTCTCATGCTTTGATCCCAGAAGGACTTATTTTTTTTGGGGGGGGATGTGAAATTGACCCCATAAAGCCCAAGCGTCAGGAAGGTGGTGGCTTCTGCCACACCCATGGGTCACTTAGGAGGGTAGGGGAGCCTGTGGCCATGGTGGCCACGACAGTGTGCTTGTGCAAAATAGTGAGGGCACTGCCTGGCCCTGGATTCTCCCCTGGTGGGGCCACGGGCAGGGGAGGCGGGAAGTCAGAGGCATGGCCAGTGGACACACCAGGAAATGGCCTGGGGTGGGGGGCGGATATTGATTTCTCCCCAAATGTTTTTCATTTTCTTCTTTTTAAAACATCCTTGTTCGTTTTTATTTATTTTTCATTTTCTTTAAGTAGCATTCCCATTTCTAAAACACTCAAACAGGATTGTATGGGAGCTGAACGTCATTCATTCCTAGGTCTCAAATACCAGAGGGTCGCGAGGCACAGTGGTTGGGCTCCCTCCCTGGTGTGCTGGGGCTTCAAGTTCCAAGTTCCAGTGTTATCGCTCTGTGAGCTGTGTATCCTTGGGCAAATTGCTCCACCTCTCCCAACCTTAATTTCCTCATCTGACAATTAGGGACCATCTCAGCACATATTTCATCGGTTTGTATGACGACTATGTTGGCTGAGCCAGGACATGGCAGCTGTAGTTATGATTATCCAGGGCTGGGTGGAATGACCTAGAACGAGGACTGTTTCTGAGTTCTCTTTGCCCAAGTCTCCTAGGAACCCTCTCCCACTGTCTCTAGCAGAGTGGACACAGCTCTGCTTTTGGGCCTGGGAGGGCGGGTCAGGCAAGAAGGGGAGGCCCTTCTGGTCAGGGAGGGGCACCCGTGGACCTTCACTGCCCGGCAACATTCTTCTGTCAGACCCCTTCCCTCTCCCAATTATTCAGGCCCCTGACTCTTCCCCGAAGTCCTGGAACAGTTGGCCAACCATCCAGGTTGAAACTTGGAGGCGCCTTGCCCCTGTGGAGATGTGGTCTCCCCAGGTAGGGGCTGAACCTGCCACTTAGTCTTTCCCCATGGCTGCAGGTAGTGACCCCCCTCAGCCCACCTCCCTTCCACCCCAGAAATGGCAGAGGCAGTCCTGGGGACAGGGCAGGGCTCAGCGGGGTACCCCATTGTCCCCAGGAAGGGGTCAGCAGAAGATGGCTGCTCACCTGTCTGCACCCCGGCCCCTGCCCTCTGCCCTCTCCCTGGGGCCAGGGGCCTGAGCCCTGGGCTGGGTTCAGCTCCTACTCCAACCCCAACTCAGAGAGTTTGCTGGCAGCAGCGTAGATGACTTTGGTGTAGTTTCTGTGGTTTAATAAGCTACAAAAACGACATTATTTTAAGCCAATCTGGATATAGCACAAAAACTCTCACCCCGTCTGTTCTGTGAAACTCAGATACCCTGACGAGAACACAGCTCACAACCAACTAATACAATATTCTACTGGGCTCGCTGTCAGCGGGCCCCACGCGGGAGCCGGCTCCCCGAGGACTGCCCAGGCGCGTGTGCCGCAGGCAAGGCAGGCCGGGGAGGGTGGCGGCGGCCCGGGCACGGCGAGGAGGCGGAGGGCCGAGGGATAGCCTCGCCGGGGGCTGCCTCCTCTCCTGGAGGAGCTGGGGCGTCCGCGGCCCCTCTGGGCTCCCCGCCCCCTTCCACGGGGACGAGGAGAGGAGAGGAGTGTTTCTGGCCTGCTGACAGCAGTTCTACTCCCACAACTTGCATATGTCTGATTCCGAAGCAGGGAAGTGTGTCCAACACACCCAATGCAAAGACAGGTTGTTGAATATTTTTTCTCTCATCACTAAAAAGGATTCCCTGCTGGGTGCAATCAAGATCCATAAACTCACGGCTCGAGTCGGTGTGAAAGCAGCGCTCCAGCCCAGACTCCCTCGCTGGCGCTAAATGCAGGCTCCGGGCGGAGATGCACAGACATCCGCTAGCAGTCTGGCCTTGCGACCGGCAGTTCCCGGCACATTAGGCAGTGCGCTTATTTTGGGCTCCGCTTCAGTGGATTAACTTTCAGTGTAAAGTTTCGGAGCTTGGGCATCATCCCTGTGGCGCTGCCTCCTTCTCTTTTGGTGGGTACCGCGCTTTGCAGAGCCAGAGACCAGGGAGACTGGCTGAAAAGGGTTTCCAGCAGCAGTGGGGTTCAGCCCTGGGAGGGGAAGGCCGGCCAGGCAGAGGCCCCCTGCTTCTCTGCGCCTTTTCCCCCAGGGCCCCTGCTCAGCCTGGAGAGCACAGCTTGCTGACCTGGACTCCCTAGGGTGCCCAGATGCCCAGTGTCTGACTCCCTCCTAGGCAGACATGGGACTTGCGAGCATTGGAGGTCTTTGGGGGGCTGGTCCTGGGGGAGCACCTTCCTTCTTCTGCTGGTGGCAGCAGACCTGATATCCAGCACCCCTTCTCAGCTGGGCCACTGACTGCCCCCACCCCACTTGCACACACACCAGGACTTGGAGTCCTACTGTTTGTGTAAAGACAAGAGTGCCTTTTCTTTCTGAGATGCCCTTCTACATGCCTCAAGTAGGGAGACCGGAGGCCAAAGAGGAAGTGGCAGGGGTCTAAGTTGGATGGTGGGGGCTCCATCTGGGAGTTGGGGGGCGGGGAGGAGAGAGGACAGGAGGGAGAGGAGAAAAGGGGACAGAATTGGTCCCTCAAACTCCTTTCTGAAGGAAGAGCTTGGGGTTCTTGCAGAAACTGAGGCACCTCTCCCCCTGCCCCTCAATGCCAGTTCTGTAGCAGGTACTTTCAAATTCAATGCTTTAAAAACTCTAGTTCCCATGAATTATTAAGAAGCAACTAATACAAGTAGTCTCCAAAAAATTCCCTACTCTTCCCCCAGCATCCCATTTTCTGGAACTATCTGATGCATCATTTTAAATCAGAATGAGCTTTAGAAACGGCGTGCGGGGTGAAGGGCTGCTGGGGTGAGCCCTGAAGTCCTACAGGGTGGAATCTATTACCCACTCACTCATTTATCTAGAACATACCATCGGTGCTGACTCTGTATATTACTGGCTGGGGCTGTGGGGGCATAAGCGGCACAGGAGGGGAGAACACCCCCCATCCTTACATTCCTTCATTCATTAGCACCGCCTGTGAGTCAGGCACTGTGTCTGGGTGCCCAGTGCAAGCAGATGCAGTCTGAGTATAAAGAAGAATGTGAAGGAGGGAAGAGGGTTTCGGAAGAGGGGTGCTGCCCTGTCCCCTCTCTCCCAGCTGCACACCCTTCTGAGAGTTCCACCAGCTTTTGGGAGCTGATGGGGTCATTCTGTCTCCAAGTTCCACCAAGGCAAACATAAATGATGAGAGATGAAATATTGAGGCAGTTTTGGGGAGCCCGGGATTGGAAAAAGAAAACCCTTCTCATGTCTCATAAATCATAAATCTCTCTCTCTCTTTTTCTCAGCCCCCTCCCCCACTCCCTCCCGCTCTCCCTCTCCTCAAGAGATCAGCACATTGCAAAGACAGGTTGTTGAATATTTTCTCTCTCATCACTAAGAAGGCCTCCCTGCTGGGTGTAATCAAGAACCATAAACTCGCCTTGCAGCTCCAGTCGGTGTGAATCCAGCCCCACTCTGCTCTCCTCGATTCAGACACGCTCAGGGCCGGCTGACAGCAGGTCAGGCTGCTCTCCCAGACGCACCCCATCCCTGAGGGGCTGTGGTGAGGGGGGCTGGGGCTCCCGGAGTCGCTCCTGCAGGCCCTGTAATGACCGGGCATGGAATTCAGGGCATCTCTCTTGAAAGGTCAGGAAGGAGAGAAATCAATGCCTGCAGACAAGGAGTCAGGGCGATGACAAGGGCCACAGGCACGCTTGACCTTCACCCTGTGTCCTCAGGTCCCCTGGGGAGGAGGCAGGAGGCAAGATGGCCTCTCAAGCCTGGTAGCTCTTTCCAGCGGGCCACCTGAACTGATGGAGTGGCTTCTGTCTGGTTTTCAGAGACATTCCTTTCACGGTGGGAGAGGGCATGGACCTGGTGTTGCTCCAGAGGGCTGGGGGCAAGCTAGGTCTGGGGGTTGGGGGGACCAGAATGAGAGAGGGGAGAGGAGAGGAGAGGCTCCAGGGAAATTGGACAGCTAAGACTGGGCAGCTAAGCGTGCCATCGGCTCTTTGTCTGAAATCCATTATCCAGATTGGGCACAGTTTACAGATGCAAAGCTGGGAAGGAGCTTTTCTCACCTTCCCTGACCTTCTGCCTCTATCTGCCTCTGTCTGATGTCACTGTCACTGCCCGAACCCCCTGGCCAGGTACCTTCTTCTCTGCGTCTCTATGTCCATTGTGATCTTTCCAAAACATGAACTGACTCTAACTTTCCTCTCTAAAGTGCTTCTATGCTGCCTGGTTGTCTGCAAAAAATGAACCATGGTGAACAACCAAGATTAACCCCCAATATTTATTTCAATTCTCGTGTCAGGGGGCAATCTTTCTGGGCACCTGAGAAGTTTCCCAAATATTCTGTATTTTCTCACCTCCATACCTTTGCCTTTCTGTTCCCCTGGCCAGGCATGCCCTCTTCTTTCTGGTGAACGCCTACTTGTCTTTCAAGACCCAGTAGAAATGTCTCCTCTTCCAAAGAGCCCCCTCTCTGACTCCACAGACAGAGATGATCCATGTCCCCTCGGCAATGTGTTCAATTCACCCCTTCCCGCCTGTGTTGTGATTGTCAGGTCAGTGTCCCTCTCTCCACTGGCCACGAGCTTCTCCTCTAGGGCTGGACCGAGTCTGATGCAGCAGTCCTGTGTGTGCAAGTCAGGCCCCTGGCTGGTTGGGGTGAATAAAATCAGAAGTTACATCACCAAGTTTCAACATTTCTTCTGTCTGTTCCTGAGTCGTGTGTACCTGAGTGGGCACATCTCCCCCTGCCCCTTCCCCTCCCCGTCCTCCCAACCCCACAGGGACCCCTTAAAGGCAGGATGGAATCTGGAAAGTAGAATGCAAAGTGGGTACTGGTGAAGGTTGGTGAAACTGGGTTTGGATGTTGCTAACAAGAACCAGCTTAGACTTAGTGGGGAGCTCCAGGGACTCTCTGAAGGGTTATTGGGGTGGCGGTGGTGATGGTGATGGTGTGGCTTCCCACAAAGGGTGTGGGAATTTGCTGTGCAGGACCCGGATGCTCAACCTTCACTGGGGGTGGCGGTGGGGGGGGGGCGTCTTTCCAGTTAAGCTTGGAAGGGCTGCTTCAGTCCCATACACCCTCTTAGTCACACCAGCTAGTGGGGGGCCTGGCCTGGGTTCTTTTCCTAAGACTTCCAAGTGCCGTATTTGTCCAGGAGCAAAAGGGACAGCCCCGACCCTGCTGCGCCTCCTGTCTCTCCAGGGAGGCCAGGATCAGGGACGCACACAAAGTGAAGGTTTCCTCGGGCAGACAGCGAGCCCGCCCTCCCGCCTTTGCAGAGGCCACGGAGATATTGCCCACCAGCTTCAGGGCTCTCATAACTCTTTCAAGACAATCACTTTATTTATATGAGTTTGTTTTAAAAAACCCACAGACGATCTACCGTGGGGACCTCTCCTACCGCCTCAGCTTGATTCTCTCCTATCCTCTGAGTCCATAACTCTTAGTCTTTTGATTCTCCCAGTCCACAAACTATAAAAATCTTATTTCTATAAGGTCTTTTATGGTTACCAAGATAGTCAATAGTGTCATTTTCATTCATATCATTCTGCAGGGAAGTTAGAGGAAACGAACCAGACAGAGGAGAGCTATAAATAAGGCTCAGCTACACAGGCCCCGAGCGGGTCTCACTGCGTTCTTTCAAAACAACTCATACACAGAACACACACACACACACACACACATACATTATGCATGTATGCACACAAATGTGCACACACATGCCCACTTCTGTGTAGAGACAGGTGCATGTGAGCTCACGCATGCACACAGGGTGCTTGCATGCATGGGGCTCATGTGCACACGTGCACACACGCATTTGCAGGTATGTGCTTATACAACTTGGCAGTCTGAGAAGGAAGCCTTGATGAAATTTGCCTGGCTTTGCAGGGCCAAGAGCAGGCAGCAGCTCTCTCTGTGGCAAGATGGGGGGACTGAAGCTGGCCGCCTCGCGAGCACATTCCAAAGCCATGAACTGCAAGCTTAGGCACGCAGCCACCCATGAGCTCACGGAGGGCACTTTGGAATTCCCACCAACACAGGAGCCTGTGCGCCAGTCTTCTTGGCTGGGGAAGGGCTCAGTCAGCCCTGGGAAGGGCTCTCTTTGATGTTGGTGTCGTCCGAGGCCCAAAGCCTCATTCCTGGAGGACACTTAGACAGCTTCATGGATCTGACTTGTGTCCAGTTACCATACCACCCACCTCAACACCCCACCACTGTCCTACTGCCAGTGGCTTTGTCTTCTGGCAAGAACCCAAAGGAAGAGCCCAGGGTACAAGCTTGGCATGGGAGCAAAACGCAGGAAAGCTTGGGCAGAGGGATAGTTGGAAGTCTATATGCTGTGGTGAAGGAGGGCCAAGCAAAGATGGGGGTAGCCCCAGGCCGAGAAGGGGGGAGGAGGCCTGCCAACCTCCTACCCAGTCTCAGTTCCCACCCCCGGGAGCAGGTGGGGGACAGACGGGGCTGCAGGACTGGAGCCTGAGACTGAGTCCTCGGAGGACTCTGGGCTCTTCAATTAGAGGTGCATTGGAGTGGGCGGCCACAGGAGTCGGGACACCTAGCTCCTGTGTGATGTTATGTAAGCACTTTCTCATCCATCTCTGGGCCTCTGAACCCCAGTGAATCCTAAGGATCAATGAGCTTTCAGGCCCCTCCTAGTTTTGGAGATGAAGGTGAATTAGCTTCATCCCACAACCGCAGGGCAGGTGTGTCCCTTAGTTTCTCCATCAGCAACATGGTGGTGAAGATTTTTGATGTTGGCAGCATCCCAGGGATGCCCCAAGGGGGCTGGGCAAAGGTCCAGAGGCTCAGATGAGCTTGTTTGGGAACCAGTGGGTTTGGAACTTAAAGAGATGCAACTCATCAGGGTGCCCGAGACCCTGAAAGGGCTCCCTGCCCACCCCCAGCTTGCTCTCCCTCTTTATTACTTTCCCCTTCCTGAAACACTGAAGAGCTGAGAATGGTGCCCAGGGCTCTGAGCTCAAGGCCTTGGAATTCCTCTATTTCCCCTCCTGCCTTCTTCAAGGGAACTATTAATTGTAATTTAAGCCTCCCAAGCTAAAAGCAGCGTGCAGATTTAAGGATTCTTCCATCCCAATTACACATCGTTTCTGGCTGCACTTCAGTGCCAGGCTTTTATCTGTTGTTCTGGGGAATCACTTATCGGACAGAGCAGTGGGCTCCACACAGATTTCTTCCTGATTATGTTTAATGGCAAATGGAGAGTTAACCACCCTCCTCCCTGGAGCTGTGTCCCCTGTTCTCCCAGCTCAGTCCAAACAGCCCAGGGGAACAGGAGAGCATGGACTGGAGCAGCTGCAGAGACCTCTGCTTCTTGAAGTGGCAAGTTGCATGAATTAGAGGAGCTGTGTGGATCAGGGTGGCTCAGGGGACATTCCATCCCTGCCCTCCAGGAGACCCAAGTGCTCTGCTCCAAAAGCCAGTAGCAATTATTTGTTGATTCTACACACTGCACAAGTATAGGTGTTATGGTGTGTCAGGACCTAAGCTGGCATCATTTCTTCACTCATATCAGTATGTACCCAGCTGCCAGGCCACCAAGACGCTCAAATACACACTTGTAATGCCAGGGTGTGCCCAGTCCCTGCACCGGCCCAGCACATGCACACACACTCAGAAGCATGCACACACACACTCCCAGAAACGCCCCCCCCCACACATATGTACAGGAACTTGCATGTGTATACACACTCCCAGAAACATGTACACATAGAAGCATCCCCCTCCAAGCACTTATGCACACTCACAATCAATACTCCACTTCACAGTTACACACTCTATTTGCACAGACCCGCCTATTCTTACTTGCAAATGTGTGCGCAACTCAGTCCCATACATGCACACAGTATGCTGTTCTTCATCGTCACATGAGCCTTCTCTCCTTCTCTGCTGTCTGTCACTCACAGAATTAGCAGCCACAGGAGCTTGGAATGTCAGCATTATAGAGTCAGGCCCCTGTGCCATGGAGACCCTGCGGCCCCCTCTCCACTGTGTCCAGGAGCACCTTCTGTTGTTCCTAGTCGGACTGGACCCTGACACACAGCTGGGCTGCCTACTGGGTCCAGGTCACACTGACTAGATCTTATACATGCTTTCTGAACCTGCCGATTTCTCTTTCTGCTGCTCCTCTGCCACCACTGGCTGGCCTGACTAAGACCTTTCCTGGCCTTACTGCAGTGATCTCCAAACAGGCCAGGCTGCGCTTCCACACGGCAGCAGAGCGGGCTTCAATCAGGTCCTGCCACTGCTCTGCTCCTTTAGAGAAAGTTCAGCCTCCACAATGGCTGTGAGTCCCTGGTTATCTGCCCCAGCCTCTCCCCCTTCCCAGCCCTCCTCACTGGCTCGATGGCCCTTGCTGCCCCCTTGCCTTGGGGGTCACCACTCCTCCTCCTAGAATCCTTCTCGCCCCTGCTGTTGAGGAGCTGCCTTTCCTCCTTCGTTTTTGCTTGATTTTTGATTCTTAATGAGCTCACCTTAACTCTTTTATTTAATTCTATAATCTGCTGCCCCTGCAGCCCCATCCTCCCCCATGCCCCTTTATCTGCCCTGTTTTTTCTTTTTCCCTCAGAATGTAGACTTCGGTCACAGTTGGGTGCGTTGGGAAACACGCAGATAAGGTTTTGCTGCAGGAAGTCTATGGGGAAGGCTCTCAGATCAAGACCTGTGGGGAGTGGAGGAAGCAGAGCCAGGCAGAGGCAGAGCTGAGTTATGGCGCAGTCTCAACAAAGATGCAGCTGACCCCGCACTGCGCAGGGGCTTGTAGAGCTGCTCTGCATCTAGGCAAGGGGGCAGGGGGCCTGATAACCCCTCATGGACCAGATATTGGATACTCGCTGCCCCTGTGGAGGGAAGTGACCTTGGGGGAAAGCAGGGCATTCTGGAGGAGAGGGACTGGCTGGCTACCAGCACTCCCAGCAGCGGGGAGAGTGAGGGCTCAGGTGAGACCTGGGAAGTCTGGGCACCCACTAGACCTTCGAACATCGTAAATGCACAAATGTAAAGGAATTCCAGTTCCCGGTCATGTTTCTCTCTCCGGTAGAAGGTGAGTCCCAGGAGGGACAGGCTCTCTGTTGGCACAGCTCCTTTCCTAAGCTTCAGAACAGGCTTTTCTGAATGAGTGGACCAGCCCGCCCATTGTCAACACCTTGCTTGTCTCAAGGTCATCGACCTTATTGGAACCACAGTTCCCATTCTGCTGTCAATCAGATGTGCAGCCGCAGGCAGACTGTCTAACTTCTTGGATACTTTGCTTCCTCCTTGGTAAAGTGGGATAATAGTAGTACCTGCCTCCCAGGGCTTGGTGAAGATGAAACAAGCCCAAGTTTACAAAGCGCCAGCGCAGGTGACTGGAGTAAAACTGGTCATCAGTACATATTAATCATTGTTGGTGATGATGTTTGTGTCCTGGGCTATCCTAGACTTGGGCTGCGCCAGGATTCTGAGCAGACCCCAGTTGGGGTATATTGACCCTCCAGGAATACAGGCAGAGGTAGGCTCTGTTTCTGCAAGCTGGATGGGCAGAGGTCAGATTTTGGCAATGAGAACAGAGATCTGCTCATGAGAGGTGGTTAGGATCCCTGCCCCAGGAGATGTCAAAGTGCACCCATATGCATGTGTGTGTTTGTGAGGAGACAGTGCAGGCCATACGGTCGTACATTACTAAAGGCCAGTAGGCCCACACAGGAAGCTGGTCACTAGCTTGGTCTGAGAGGTCAAGAGTCATCATGCCTTTTGCACCTCTGCTTCCTCTTTGCCTCCTACAGAGGCTTCTTCCTCATGGTTCCCCTGAAGGAGCTTGCTTCCCAGGGTCCAGTCAAATTCAGAATTTACTTAACCTAAGCAACAGTCATTATTGTCCACCATGCTGTGTCTTGAGTTGCCTAATATCACTCTCTGGGTGTAGTGGATGCTGGGAATATGGTCCCCAGGTACCCCTCTCTGGAGTGAGGGACTCACCCTCCCAGCCAGTGGGAGTCCTGATGACCATCAGCATTCAGCTAAGTTTCAACCCTCTTGATTCAGCAAGAATCAACCTCGGCCAAAGGGAACTACCCTTCCCAAGTAAGGCCTCTCCCAGGGCCAGTTCCAGTTCAGTGACTCCCTGATTACTCTTGCTTCATTTTGGGACATTTCTAAAAGTGTCCAGTGTTCGAGGGCTTCCAGGGAGTTAGCTGACCGCTGTTGCTAATGCTCAATTTACCTCCCCCCTCTGCCCCATCCAGTCCTCTCACTCTCCCTCTTTCACAGGTGCTGTTGCTGAGATGGCTTTCCGTTAAGCCTCTGCATGCAGATCTTCATCTTCCACCTGTTTCTAGAGAAGCTGACCTCCTTGACAAGAGTCAGTGCTAGGAGTGGTTCCTAGGAAACAGACTCTCAAATGGAATTACGGAGTTGAGTCACTCACTGGCCAGTTGGTAATGAGAACCCCCTCCCTGGGGGTGGGTGGAATGACTAAGCACCCAGGCCAAGCTGGAGCGGGGCTTTTGTTACAACTTTTACCAGGGCTTCTGATGGGAGGGGCCAGGGCTGGGAGGAGGCTCACAGGAGGAAGTAGTAATTATAAAGACTATGGAATTAATGATTGTTGCTGGGGGCTCCAGTGCATTGGAGAAAGACAATGAAAGGCTGAGAGTGATTAATCACCAATTTAAGGTGAAGTGTGAAAGCCAGAGGCCTCCCTGACATCAGATAAAGAGAGTTTCTTCTGCAGCTGGAAGGCAGATAAAACGAAGTTAGGCCCAGGAATTAATTATGAGAATAGCAGATTTCCACAGAAAATGGCTGAATTCTCAACAGAGCAAGTTGGTCGTGCCTTGACGGGTTAGGGCCTTGACTGAAAAGTGGGTCCCTAGGAGGGAGAGGGATGCGTGGATTGAAATCCCAGGTCACACTGAGCTATTGGCAGCAGCATGTGCTTTGCCTTCCTGTGAAAGGTTCCCGTGCTCAGATGGGGAGGCTTCTTCCTTCCCAGAGGTCATGCATCGTGGGATGTTCTTCCCCCCAACCAATGTCTACTCCCTTTCTGGCACCCCGATGTAGCCTGGCTGCTCAGTCTCCGCAGGACCTCGCTGGTGTACACGGGCCAGGGCCAGAGCTGAACTTTTTCTCGTCTGTGTCACTGACTGTCCCTCTGCCTCTAGCCTCACTCTGCTGGTCCTGCTTCCACGTTGCACCCAAGGGAACTTTTGTAAACATATTTTGTCATGTCTCTGCCCTGCTGAGAACTTGCCAGGAGCTCCTGTTGCCCCTGGAGGAAGCCCATGCCTTCGTGCTGGCAGTGGCTAGGTCCCTGTGAAGTGCCAGTCCTGTGATTCTTCCTTTGCGCTTTACCTGCGGCTCCCACATCAGAGCCTTCAGGTTTTGTTTCCTTTGCCTGGAAAGGCTCCTCCCCGCCCCCTCCTCATTCTGCCAGGCACTTCCCTGGCCCTGTTTGTTTAAGGAGATATTTCTCCTCTCAGGTCTCCTATCTTCAACAGTGGGGGCTCCCAGCTGCACCCGCAGCTGCAGCGTTACCTGGCCGAAGCCTCTGAGCCCTGCAGGGGCCAGCCACAGCCAGTATGGCCAAGGAGATGCCCACACTCATCCCTTTCCCTCCATCTGGGGTGACGCTGAATTTTGGCCCCCTCCAGCACTTCTCATAGGTAGGATTTGTTGAGGCCTCCGTTGCTCCACATTGCTGGTCCATCCTAATCTCCCTTCTTATAGGTGTATCTCTCCACCAACCCACTCCCAAATCCCCCCTAAATGTCACGGAGCTGTTTAAAAGTCGTTTCCAATCTAAAACGCCACGTCGGGTGTTCTCAGGCCCTTTCTCTGGCTCCCTCTGAAAGGAACATCCACATCTGATATTGTGCTTTCCTCATTTATTTGTTGCTGTGTAAGAAACCATCCCAAGACTCACTGGCTTCAAATCACGATTGCCTTCCCCTCCCCTCATGGTTTCTGGGCTGACGAACCTCAACCGGGCAGTTCTGCCCCAGCTGGCCAACCGGGCAGCTGCACTGAGCCGGGAGCCTGGCAGAGACTGGTGTGTCCTGACGCTGCTCATCCTCCAGAGCCTCCCCTGCGCAGCTTCTAACTGCTGAGTGTCTCGTTTTGGTTCCTTTCCAGTACGGTGCTTTCAGAGGGAAGAACTGGAAGTGGTCGTTCTTCTTGAGTCTTGGATTTAGAAGGTTTTGACCCTCACGTGTGCTGCGTCCTGTCGGGCAAAGCTGGTCACCAGGCTCACCAGATCCAGGGGAAGGTAAGTAGGCGGGCCTGGTTGTCAGGAGGAGCACCATTGGAGGAGCAGGATGAACCCGTATGTGGAAGCCAGCTACCGCAGCTCATCACATCGTGAACTGGGAGGTCCTTGAGGCTGGGATTCAGCTGTGTTGCTGTAGTCCAGACCAACCATTTCTGGCAGCTATCAGAGTTTTGGTGACAGAGTGAGCTCCAGTCCCCATGTCCCTCTTGCTGTGTTTGATCTCCATAGAGCCTGGAGGTGGTGGCGGTGACGGTGGGGGGCATAGAGAGGTAGTGGGGCCAAGCCCTGCTCTATCAGCTGCCTCGAGTGGAACATCTCTTTAATGCAAGGTAGCTGATCCAAATGCTGTCTGGGAATCTGTTTCTGGGCACAGATTCTGCCCCCAGGGCATGAGCGGGGGCACATGTTATTCATCCACATGGTTGCACAGGGCCGGGGATCCACACACAGACTTAATAATTAAAGCTCGTTTCTCTTTTCTCTTGTCATTGTACGTTTAGAGCATGTGGAAGTCATTAGTGTTGTTTGTCAAATATTTCTGGCTACGCACCTGCTGAACACATGGCAGGATTGCACTTCTTGGCCCTCTTGTGATTGGGTGAAAGCCTGGTGATTAATTCTGGCCAGTGAGTTGTGAGTGGAAGTGACTCATGCCACGTCTGGGCATTTAACTGCGATGTCAAGTCCTCTCCAGAGCGCTCTTTCCCTGTACTGTGGTATTTGACCCATCAATGGGGAGAGGGGCCACAGAGCAGAACCCCAACCAACCCAGAAGGTGCAAGTGGCATGAGTAAGAAACAGTCTTTGCTGTTTGTCATGGTAATGGGACGTTACATTTTGACCATACCGGGTCTTGGCTTGACCCAAGCTGAAGGCATCTTAGCATTCAGGTAGGTCTTGAGGGGGCTGGGGGTAGGGTTCTTGGGAAAGAATTCACTTCAAGGGGAGGGGGACTAGAGACTGGAGCAGATATTGCAGTGGGAATCCTATACTAAGACCACCTAATGCAAGAAACAAATGTTTTAGGATGTTTTAGAGTTATAAAGGCTTACTATTAAACTGAACAGAACAAATATTCAGGAAGGGGTAAATTTTAAAGATTTCTACCCCTGTCTCCTGTAGGTACGTTGCATACCTCTTCCTCTTCTCCCACCATGTCCTGATTCACTGCTAGGGATTTGAAAAGTTGTCTTAAAGACAGAGTAATTTGAATGTCCAAACATTTGCTTCTGAGCTTCCCTTCAGTGGCCTTCTTTATTCTAGTTCATCTTCTCTCTAACTTTAGTGTGCCTAAAAATTTCTGTTTCTGACTGTAGACAGGAACCTATGGATACTGGACTGCATGAGTGGTTTAGGAGTTTTTCTAGGGGATTTTTGACTATATGCAATTATTGTCTTCTGCACAGACTTCAAAATCTAACCCCCCCTGTAAAATGAGATTTCATTGTTCAAAACCAAAAGAACCTTGCAAATTTCATGAGATGCTGAGAGCTCAAGATGTCAGCAGCAGCTGCTCTTAGCCCAAGTCCTGTTGATTTTACACCCACAGCCTAAGTCTCCATGGTCTCTCGCCCGCATTACTGTGAAGGCTCCTTACTTGTCTTTTTGCTTCTACTCTTGCTGCCTCCAGCCCATTGTCTACCTCACAGCCAAAATGATCCTTTCCAAACATCCATCTGGTCCTGTAACTTTCCCTGTCCAAATCCCTTCACTGGCCTCCCACTGGCCTTACCAGGAAGGCTGAAATCTTGAACGGGCCGTAAGGTGTGCAGGACCTGGCTTGTGCTTACCTCTCCAGCCTCATTTCCCCGCAGGCGGCCCCTTGGCCTGTGGAATCCCTGCATGCTGGCCTTTCACTTCCACCAACACTTTCGTGTCCCTCTCCCCACTGCAGAGCCTTGGCACCTGTTCTACCATCTGCTTGGAATGTTCTTCCTCTCTTTTTTGCCTGGTTAACTCCTACTCATACTTCAGATGTCAGTTCAAGTGTTGTGTCCTCAGAGAAGCATTTAATCCAACTTATTTTTCATCTGCTCTTATAGAATGGGTTGCTTCAGAATATTTATGTCGACTCATAATTATATACTCATTTATTTGATGATTTGATAAAAACTTGCTTCTTCTACTAGAATGTAAGCTCAAGGAGAGCAGGGGTTGTGACTTTCTTGTTATTCTTGTATTTTCAGCACATGCCAAATATATTTGTTGCATGAGTGATCAAAAGGTGCCAACAGAGGCTGAGTCACAGCAATAGAGACTGTGGCATTGATAATTGGAGATGGCGCATTCATTCCTGTCTCTTTTGGGCTACTTACTCTAATTATTACTTCTGGCTCATGTGACCTGGGAAATAGGAATTACTTCTAGGTGCAGAACCCAAGTCCCAGTGAGTAGAACATGACTGTGTCAGGTCCCGAATCCATTCTCCGGACTTCAGCTATTGGGTTCTATCTCAGACACGATGCTACTAATCTTGATCTTGACTCTGACAACATCGAAGTCTCCAGCATGAATAATTAGTGGGCTAAGTCCTCTCTTCCTCTTTCTTCTTTTCATTGTTCTTTTTCTTCCTTCTTTCCCCATCAGCTTCCCATTCAGTTCATTGGTATGATCTCTGAAAAATCTGGATTGGTCATGGATGATGACCGTGCACTGCTGCAACAGGTGGCATCCCTAACTGTAGCTGCCATGCTAAATGTTAGGTATCTTTACTAGAACAGATCAACATAGCCTCCAGCATTTGATATACAGCATTTGATCTTTCCAATTCACATCAGGAAAAAGGATTAGAAACAGTTTGTATTCACAGGGGAAGGACAGCAACATATATTTACTGTTTTACCCCAAGGCTATGTTGCTTTTTTTTTTTTTTTGCTTTCTCTTGCAATGTAGTCTAAAGGGACCTTGGTTGTCTTGATATTCCAAAAGATCATGCTGATCCACTGTATCTATGGCATAATTCTCATGGAAGCTAAAGAAAAGTGAGTGACAAGTACTCTGAACACCCTAGTAAGAAATGAGCATGTCAGGAGGCGGGAGAGCAACCCTACAAAGATTCAGGGCTTGACATATTGGTAAGTCTTTCAGAGATGCTGCTCCTGGAGTCTTCTACCACTAAGAAAGAGGCACAGTTCTCAGCCAGCCTCTTTGGGGTTTTGAGGTAGTACAAACCACACTTGGAAATTATGTTCTAGCCCATTTATTGAGGGGCTTAGAGGTTGCCTATTTTGAATGGTTCCTAGATCAAAAGAGGGTTCAACAGCAAGTCTAAGTTGCTTGGGCCAGGTGACCTGGTATCTCCAGTAGTGTTAGAGCTATCTATGGTAGAGTCTGACAACTCCTGTTAGAAGAATGGTAGAGTTAGTTATGGAGCAAAGCCAACCCTTTCGTAGCAGAGAACTACCCAGTGCCTGAAAATCAGCTTCTGGAGTATCACGGGACCCTAGCAGACACTGAGCTCCTGGCCATGGACCATCAAGTGACTATGTGGTCAGAGCTGCCCATCATGAGCGAGGTTTTATCAGATCTGAGTCATGAGGCTGAGTAGCTGCATCCACAATTATTTGTATGGTGGGACAGGTGTATTTGAGTCAGATCTGAGCAGGTCAAGAGGGCACAGGTAAGTATACCCACAGGTGGCTTAGTCTCCCATGTCAACTGTCTTTGTTATGCCAATACCTTCCTCTCAGACCCATCTATCACCTTGTGAGGTGATTTACATGCCCAGAAGATAGAGGAGGTAAACCTTGGGTTGGTTTACAGGTGGGTCAGCCCCGTATGTTGGTGGCGGCCCCAATGGACAGTGTGAAAAGGAGTCTACTAGGTAGAGCTTTAAGCAGGATAGTTTGGTTGTCACCTTTTCATGGAGGGGGTGTGGTCTGAGGTGAGCATATACACACATGGACTGTTGGGCATGGTGAGCTGCTTGGCTCAGTGGTCAGGGGTCTGGAAGCACCTATATTGAATGAATAGTGATAAAGGGTCTGGAGACCAGGGATGTGGAAGACTTTGGGGGACTAGGCACACATTTTTTAGATTTTTGTCTTTTACATTACTGCTCATGAGAGAGCATCCAGTGGAGAAAAGACATTAAACCACCAAGGCCTAAGAAGATCAGCTCATTGGATGTTAGTCAGCCTCCGTTAGCCATTTCACATGTGCATAATGGGTTCATCTGACAGTAGCATCATGGCAGAGATGAAGCCTATACAGAGACCCATCAACACGAGCCCCTCTCACCAAGGCTGATGTAGCTGGTCAGAATGTGGCCTGTCCACAGCAGAGCCCAACACTGAAGCCTCAGTACAACACTGAGGCATGGACATGACAAGTGGCAAGTGACCTTGTTGAGAATGATGCCTTGTCCTTATTGAGAATGACACTCTGGACATAGGTTTGTCTTCCCTAACTGGGGCACCACTTTCTAGAGGCTTACAGAATGTTTATGGACTCACATGAATTCCATATAATGTCACCTCATATCAAGAAGCACACTTCACAGCAAAGGAGTTATGACAATGGACACATGCCACTGGTCCTGATAGACATCATATCACCTGGAAGCTGCCGGCCTGATAGCATGATAGAATGTTGGAATGATCCGTTAAATACTCACAAGGTGGCAGCTGGAGGAATGGCACCCTGGAAGCCTGGGATTCTGTTTTCCAGGATGTAGCATATACATTAAACTAGAGGCTGTTAAACAATGCTGTATTACAAGAGCCAGATCAAATGGATCTGGGAATCAAGGGGTTAAGGTGGGACTGGGCCTTCTTACCATCCTTTCCTGGAATCAGCTTGGGGAAACTTGTATCTCCTGTCCTGGAACACTTTTTTTTTTTCTTTTTAGAGATTTATTTATTTATGCATACAAGAACTGGGGTACAGGTTAGAGGTGTGGGAATGGGATGAGAGGATTCACCAGAGACAGAATGGGGATCAGAATAGGCGGATCTACTGAAATACACTGCTGAGGGGAGCAGTGGGGAAGACAGGAGGGGTCTGCTGTGCCATGTGGGTTGCTCCCTGGCCAGGGATCGTACTTGTGCTGCAGTGGCTGTGGATAGCTTCATAATGCTGCATCTTAACCTCTTGTGCCCCCAGGGAGGCCTTATCCAGGAATCTTAAGGCCATAATGGACTAGGGGTCCTGGCTCCTAGGGATAAGGTACTTCCACCAGGGGAAATAGTAAGGACACCATTGAACCTGAAGCAGATTTCCATCTAGTTGTTTCAGATCCCTCATGTTAATAGACCAGCACACAAAGAAAGGACCTAGAGTTGCTACTATGTAATGGGGGCAATAAGAAATAAGTCTAGAACTTTTCTTTTTCTTTGTGAACTTTCTCCATTCCCTACCTTAATTGTGCTTCTTGGGACAATCTGTACCCAAATCCAAGTCTCAGGATCTCCTTTTTGGAAAAGAGACTAAAACAGCCCTCAGTACAATGAAATTCACTGGAGGATTGTAAGCAAGGGTGGTCTATGGTCACATTCACATTTTAAAAAAGAGGATATTGGTGGCTGTGTGGGGAGTGGACTGGATGGGCCAGAGTGTATGAAAGAGTCTAGTGAGGAGGCAATTACAATAGTCCTCACAAGAACTGGTGGTTGGACTCATATGATGATGATGTGGAGGTAGAGATAGAGGAGTAGATGGACTCAAGATATTTATGGACTTAATAAAACAAGAATTACCTTAATCTGTTCCATATAATCTGTTCAGTGCTTTGCCTTAAGCCATGCACACGCACATCTGTGTGGACATGTTGTCCTCTCACTCACTGTGTGCACTGAGGGCTTTGTGGCTCTAGGACAAGTCCCTCTTGGATCTCTTGTTGGAAGCTGTCTTTTGGAAGGAAGGTGCCATGTGTGTGAAGTGGAGACCTCTGTCCCCGAGCAACATGGTGCTCAGGAGCACTGTGGATGGGACTGATGCAGAGACACTATTCTCACTTCAGCTGAACTAAGACTCTGAATGCCCGTTCTGCTCCAGCCACTCAGAGGCTCCTTGTAAAACTTGGGTCCCACACTGTAGTGTGTAGCTGGTGATCCCTGCGATGACCAGGACTCGGGCCTCACTTGTGGGAGCACAGTGACAGGCTCCCAGAAACACTTCGTAGGGCAGGTGCAAAGTAGAGTGGAAGAGAACTCTTCAAAAGACTGGATTTCCTGCTGTCAGTCAGCTGGGGGGCTCTAAGTTATTACAAGCGTTTTGTACCTGGGGCCAGTGAATGCATACTGGGCCAGGTCAGAGGTAGGCAGAGTCCAATGTATCCCAGGTTTCTGGCTCTGGTGGCTGGTGGATGGGTTATTGAATTCAGTTGTGGATTATGCTGAAGAACATCTAGGTAGTAGTGTTCAGAAAGATGGTGAATGTATTTACTTTTCTGGTATCTTAAATAATGCCTGGCATGTTAGAAATTCAACAAATTTGTTTAGTCACATTAGCTAGATTATTCTCCCCAAGTTCCCTCAGCAATTCCTAACCTCACTGATAGTTTAGGGGAGCTGGTGTTACTGTCCCTTTGGGATGATTTAGTTTTTAGGTGAAGGACTCAGTTGGCTAAAGTCTCAGACTTCTCTGTGATGGTTTTGGGCAGCCTCCACACAGCTCTTGCTCACAGAAGTCTTTTTGGCTATTCAAGACCATGGACAGCTAGAGGTCGGGGTATGAAAACCCACATACATCTCAGGACTCAGTTGCTGAATGAGGTGGTGGTTGGGGTGTTGTGGGGATACAGTGGAGTAAACAGCTTCCTCCTTCTGAATCAGGACCTACTGAAATCCCGATTGTAGATATTATAAGTACTAGCATAAGAGAGTTGGATAAGTTGGGTTCAAATCTTCCCTCTATTATTTCCTACTTTTGTGAATTTGGGCAAGTTATTTAACCTCCCAGTTTTATTTTCCACATTGGTAACATGGAGATATACATGTCATCTAGCTCATAGTGTTGTGAGAATTAAATGTGATAAAACAGTATCAGCTCAATGTATGGCATTACAGAAAGCAGTCAATAAATGCTATTAATAATAACAACAATCAATAATACCAAGAATTATTTTTGCCTGTTTAGCAATATCATGCACTCCTTATACTGCCTCTACCTGCTATTCTCATTTTACTCATAAGAAAGAGAAGCTTGGAGAGGCGAAATGACTCTATCCAGTCAACAATATGCTGAGGCTGAGCCAACTTGTCAGTCTCCTGACCCCAAAGTCTATGTTTCCCATAATTCATCTCATGGAAGGTTTAGGGAGAGTTAAGCAGAACCATCCAGCCCAATCTAACAGCAATGGAAAAGATAAGACTCCAGTTCTAGGAGAGAAGACATTCTGGCCAGCTCAGTTAGGGATGTGTGTATGTGTATGTATATGCATTTGTGTTGGAGGATCAGTATAAATGATGAATTATCTCTCCTAAATTTCCAAGTTTCCAGGAATTTCCTAGCTCATAGAGGGCATTTTTCTGTCCTATCTTTGTGATACTCTTCTGTATCCATCTTTTGGAAAGTTCTATCCATCTTTTGGAAAGTTCTATTCCAAAAAAACTGAACTCAAATGCAGGAGAAAATCATTCTTTTTATATTTTTTTTTACAGTTTGCATGCTGTTTTTTTTAATTTAAATATTTAATATAATTCTTACATCTTTTTTCATCTTTGCACAATGTATTCATTTTCATTTTGGTTACATTCCCCATACAATTGCACCCCCCCCCTTATTTTGACTTTACTCCTTCCTTCCCCCCACCCCATGGTGTGTCTCTGGTTTATAGTTGCTTGCTGATTTTGCTTTTGATTTTGTATTGATTAGTTATTCTTTTTCCTGGTATCTTATTTAGGTTTTCTAAATTCCTGCTATGAGTGAGACCATTCAGTATTTTTCTTTTTCTTTCTGACTTATTTCGCTGAGCATGATCCCTTCTAGCTCCATCCATGTTGCTGCAAATTGCATGTGTTTATCTTTTTTGAATGCTGAGTAATATTCCATGGTGTATATGTACCACATCTTCTTGATCCAGTCATCTATTTTTGGGTATTTGGGTTGTTTCCATAGCTTAGCTATTGTAAACAGTGCTGCTATAAACATAGGTGTGCAGGTGCTCTTTGGAATTGATGTTTCTGTGTCCTTTGGGTCAATACCTAGGAGTGGAATTGCTGGATCATATGGAAGCTCTACGTTTAGTAGGTCAAGAAATCTCCACACAGCTCTCCATAGTGGTTGGACCAGTTTGCACTCCCACCAACAGTGCAGGAGAGTTCCTTTTTCTCCACAACCTCGCCAACATTTGTTGTTGCTAGTTTTTTTAATATGTGCCATTCTCACTGGTGTAAGATGGTATCTCATGGTAGTTTTGATTTGCATTTCCCTGATTGCAAGTGATGTTGAACATTTTTTCATATGCCTGTTGGCCATTTGCATTTCTTCTGAGAAAAGCGTTCTTACTCCATGGACCTCTGTATCTATTGTCCTAAATGAGTCATTTTAGTAACTCAAGACCTGGGAGAAATCTGAGTTCAGAAGATCTAAGTTTTCATTCAGATTCTGTTACTACATGACTTCGAATAATTCCTTTCCTCTCTCTGTGGCTTAGTTTCCCGCTCAGCACTTAGATGGGGCCTTTTGCAGCCTGACACTCCATAATTCAATGTTGCACCCACATCTTCTACTTCTGGGGGAAGGAGGGAGAGATCATGGGGCAGTGGCATCAATCTCTTTCCCGTGATGGCTCCTCTGAGCTCTATATTTCTTGCCTATAGTGACCAGGGAATTTTCCCCCTATTGATTGCTTTCTGTAATCGAGCTTAACAAATAGAACTTCCCTCAAATGATTCTTCCAACTAAACTGATAGAAAGCTAACCTTGTTATATTTATTGACAGAACATTGAAATAAATATTATAGGTCTAGAGGGAATGTTTCAGCCCATTGATTTTTTAAAGGAAATAATAAATGGAGCCTATTCCCTTTGGCATATTATGCTGGGAATAATCTGAAAAAATGCTTAGCTTGTTCAACACAGAGCTTAGAAACCTTCTTTCCACTCCCCATGGAGCAGGGACCCTTTGCATAAATCTGCTCTGGCCCAGACAATCAATTTTCAATTTTAATTATTTTCAAAACTCGTTTATTATTTGCTTGTTCTGTGAGTTGGGAGCTTTTCATTCTTGGCGAGTTTGCAACCACGAGTGGCCAGATCTCTGGCCTAGGTCTGGATGCATGGGATTTCTTAGCTTTACTTACCAGAAGGGAAAGTCACCATCCCTCTTTCCCGGGTCCCTTGCTTGAGAACAGGGGTCTGTATCTGGCCCATGATCTATTTTTGTTAATAAAGTTTTATTGGAAAACAGTCACAAACATTTGTTTAGATGTTATCTGTGACTGTTCTCTTTTACGAGTTGAGATGAGTAGTTTTCAGAGACCAGATGGTGCCCACAAAACCTAAGATACTTACTATCTGGTTCACTGTAGAAAAACATTGTCTCCCTTGTTCTAAAGTCTCCTCTCCTCTGGTTTTCTATCCATAAATTACCAAAATTGATGAATTATTTCAATCAAGTTGTTGAATCCTGAGACTTCTGCTATTTAATTTCTTATTTAGAATTGGCCCTGTTGATTTTGCTTCTTAAATATGTCTCACATTTATCCTTTCCATTTCACTATCAATGCCACTGCCTTAGTTTATGCCCTATAATCTCTCACCTGTATAATTAGCCAGTTAATTAATTTAACAACTATTTATTGTATATTATTATATGCTGTTCACTGGGGAAAATAGTATCAAACAGGGCAGATACTAGCTTACCTGTCATGGGCTCACATTTGCAGAAGGGGAGACCGTTAATGGATAAGAAAGATCACACTTAAATAGGATAATGTTGTATAATACTTTCAGATAATATTAGACCTACAGAGAAAGTAAAATTAGGTGATGTGCATGAGTGACCAGAGATGAATTACTTTTGAATGGGGGTCTGGAACTCTAAGGAGGTGACATTTGAGTTTAGACTTGGATGGCAAGGAGGAGAAGCTGTACAAAGGTGTGTGAGAGTTCCAAGCAGAGGGAGCCCCTGACATGGGGATAAAACTGCTGGGCCCAAGGAACAAGAGAAGGCCATTGTAGCAGAGTGTAGAAAGTTTGGAGAATACCAATAGAAAATGCATCTCAAGAGGTAGATGGGCCTTAAAGGCCATGGTCGAGAATTTAGATTATATTCTAAGGGTGATCAGAAGCCTTTGGGAGGGTTTTAAGTCAAAGAGCTCTGACAGTTTGAAAAGCTTACTCTGGCTACTGGGTTGAGAATGGGTTGCGTGAGGTCAAGAATGAAGGTGGGGGCCCTTAGGAGGCTGCTGCAATGCTGTGACTGGGTGTGGAGGCGGGAAATGGACAGGAAGAGATGTGGGAAAGTCAGGATTTGTTTTGGAGGCAGGGCCTTCAGGATTTCTTATGAGTCCAATGCAGGGATGAGAGAAAGAGGAAAGCTAGGTTGTCTCCTCAAGTCCTCACCCTTCCTCCCACTTGTGCCTCCATCACTGAGAAAAAAGAGGACCCAGGATGAGAATTCTATCTTCTCCTCATCCCCTTGTTCTGACAATGCTGGCTCAGAGATGGACTGATTGCCAAATTCTTCTTGCCTGGAGGAGCCCTGGCACAGGGTTGAGCCAACGGAGCAGGCGCTGATCATGAAATGAGCTGTGGGGCAGGGTTGAGCCCCTCCTTCTGCCCAATTGCACTTTGCTCTGAGAGCAGGAGGCTGGAGAGCCATAGTCCCTCATCCCCATTGCCATGTCCTTGCCTGGAGAGTCTCTCGTGTTACTTTGACAGGGGAGGGGTCCTGCAGTGCCCTCTGGGCTGTGGCTTATACCTCCTGTGGCAGATGGAAAGGCTTTACCTGAACTGGCCCTTTGTTGGGCTTCGGATGCTCTGGGTGCTGAATGCCCTTCTGGTAGTCGGCTAGACTTGCACCTCTGGAGGCTGATGGAGAAAAGAGGAGTTTGGTTTTACCTTCAATGTTGGGGAAGGTAGGGTTGGAAAGGAGGGGCATAGATTTCTAGCATCAGAGATTTCTAAGATCTTCCAATTATGTTTTTTCTTGACTTTGACTGTGACACTCTGGAAACGGACTCAACAGGACTTCGCCCTTGTAAACCCCCATGCAGCCTTCTTTCTACCTCTATTGACCAACTTTAGTGAATAGAGGCCAAGGATACTAATGCTTGGGGCTAAGCAGGTAATAAGTGAAACAATGAAGCAGAATGCCTTTGACCTGCAGATGACTGGTTTGTAATCCTGACATGGAATCACAGAGGGACCGAAAGTGCAGTGGGTCTAGCAATAGCCCAGTGCACAAGCTAATGCTGAATACCAATGAAAATCACTAGGACACACCCACAGCTTAATAGCCATGTGTTCCCAGCCAACTAGGAATGCTTCCCAGCTGCACAAGATGGAAATGATGGTCACTTTTCATTGGAACTGAATACTGAACAAGGTCCAGTGTCCCTGTTAACAGTCAGTTAATTGGTTGATGGTTGAACACAAAATATGTTATATCTCTTCTCATAAGTATGCATGTTCACTCACTCACTCATTCATTCATTCATTCATTCATTCCTTTGACAAGCTCCTATGATTATGGATACAACTCTGGCTTCGTGTATGTTGTTACCTATCATACATACAGAGAAAATAAATGCTATGGGAGTTACGAGCAAAGGTCCATGGAAATGAAGCACAAAGATAATCTTGATTACCTTTAGGGGAGCCTTCAGCAAAGAGGTGACATTTGACTTGGGTTGTGGAGGATGAGTGAATGGAGTGGGGGAGGAGTAAGGTTTCAGTTAGGATTCTGTATGCAAGCAAGAGAATTAACTTCACATAACTAATCAACCAGAGGCTGGGAGATCAGGCCTGGGAAAGACAGGAATTGGGGAAACTGAGGAAGCCCTGGATTCTGGAAGCAGGAGGCCAAGAACGTGGTTCTCACACGAGCAGGTGGGAGAGGCTATGACTGCTGGTGCTATGGTGGTTTTTGTCACTGTTGACATTAATCTCTAAACGGCTCTGTGATCCTATGCACTTGAGCACAATTCAGTGTCCTGGGAGGGTGACCGATTAGCAGATAAAGGGCAGGACACATCTTTATTTGACAGTTGGTGATGAGCAGTGGGCAGTGGACACGGGGGATTACTTCTTTCATGACCTTGTGTAAGGATGACTATTTCCAACAGTGTGCACAAATGAGGACACCTCCAAATTCTCCACATTCTGTGATGGGGCAGAGTGGGGCCTTCAGGGGAGAAATGTGGCTTGATGGAGCAGGAGGCCTTACTGACTTTGGTGTCTGCTGGAGTTCGTCAGTGTGTGCTTCTGTCTCTGTCTGAGCTAAGCATATGCTGCAACCAAGGTGTAGTGGCTTCCTGCATTCTGCTGGACACAGTGCTGGTCTTAGACTTCCTTCCTCATAGTCAACTGGGAAAAAATAAAGACTTATTTCCTAAAGAAAAGCACCTTTTAGTCCAATTTATAAAGCAATGAAAAAACTGAAAAGTAATTAAGTTTGTATTAGAAACAATCAAAATACATAGTAATAAGGGAGTGATTAAGTAAATACTAGTAAATGAATATACTCTATCCAGATTGTAAAACAACCTAGCTATTTCAAGTCTATTTTAAAATGTATGCACATGCACACACACATATTTATAAACAGAAAAATGATTGGAAAGATATATGCCAAAATTCTAACTGGTTATCTCTGAGTAGTAGGATCCCAGGTGAATTTTATTTTCTTTTTGTTTACCTTGCTTTTTCTATCATTTCTGTAATAAACATAAAATATATTTTAATCAGCAAAATGCTTTTCTTAGAAAAATAAACTTAGTCAGTCCAATTGTCATATTGTGAATAAACTATTCTTAAGCCACCAGCCATGAAAACGGGCTGAGTACCAAGTGCCAAGTAACATGGTAGGAACAAAGCTAAGAAATGGCTGAGAAATGGGTTGGAGGACATGTCACATGTCCACTATCCCCAAGTTGCCTTTCCCTTGCCCTACCAGGGATGGTCATCTTTGGATGGTCCCTTTTGGGAGCGTGGGGAAGTAGGATCTTGGCTCCATCAACTCCAGACCCGTGTCTGCCTTGCTTGATGATTTTGCCCATGAGATTTAGGACACTTTTACCATAATGTTTATTTAGTTTTATGACTTTAAATATAACACTAACTCCTAATAATCAATATTGATTTAACTATAATATCTTATTTATAGACACAGCCCTCTGGTTTGCATATGGACTCAAAGTGTAAAGCAGCAGAATAAGCTACTCATTTCCCTGGCTCTAGGCCAGCAATGAGGGAAATGTCAGCTTCTGATGAATGACTCGGAGGCCAATTCAGGCCTTGGCATTTCTGATGCCCACTTCTTTTCCCTCCCTCTAAAAATGACTGCTCTCTGCCAGCCAGAGCCATCCTGGGGCTGAGGATACCCCTTTGTTTCACGTAACATTGCTGTTAATCTTAAGGGAACAAGCATTTCAACTGATCTCATTGGAGGGCAAATGACAACCAGTTAGGTGGAAAAGCAAGTAGAAATAGGACCTTCAAGGACAGTGAAATAGCCAGAAGTACAAAGGATTAGGTAGGGCCTGGGAAAGTAGGGGTTCATTTCCCTGTTCCCTTTCCAGCCCCCTTAAGTGACCCTAACAGGATGTGGATTTCTATAGATGTTGTACTGTAGCTATAATTAGTGTTACTCTTCATTCCATTTGGCAGCAGATTTTTGGAAGAGCTACTAAAAGAGTCTAATTGTCTTTCAAGCACTGGGTTCTGAGAAGTGGCTGGAGCTGCTGCAGCTATTTAGCAAGCATGTGGACATTGAGAAAAAAAGTCAGCATAGAAGATATGAGCTAGCTGAGATTTACCTTATAAAAAACACCCAGTATTTCCTCCACACCCACAATCTTTCCAAGGGAATTCTGCTCCCCACTCCCATGTAGTACTAGGGCCCATGCGACCTTCATCTTGATCACAAATGATTTTATCAGGGGTTAACATCTAACTCAACCTGACCCACATAGACTCTTTCTCCTAGACTTTTGGAATTGAGACACAGGGACTAAATCAGTAGGATGGTATTGTGCACTTGAACTGAAAAATCATATAGAGTTGGGACCAAAGGTGAATGCTCTTGCTTGCTCACTGCTCTTGGGATATACCCCCATTTATATGCAAATTAGAATTACAGGGGAATGCAGAGAAGCAAACGTAATAATTAGTGTTTTGGTTACCTATTGCTGTGTAACAGCTCAGCCCAAGACTCAGTGGCTTAAAACAACAAATTATTATAATTGCTGTGGGTTGAGTCATTGAGGGGGTCTTTCATGCTGTCCCAATCAGGTGTGGCTGGGGCTGGTGTCACCTGAAAGCTCAGCTGGGCTGGATATCCAGGATGATGTGCACATTGGCTAACAATTGACATTGGCCATGGGCTAAGACCTCTGCTGGGGCTGTTTCCTGGAGTCCTACAGGTGGCCTCTCCATGTGCCTTGGGCTTCTCACTGCATGGTGGCTGAGTTTCAGTGAGATATCCTAAGAGCAAATGTCTGAAGAGAAGGGAAGCCAGCACTTGCCAGTCTTCTTGAAGGTAGGGCTCAGAGTGGCATAGTATTACCCCCATTCTATTGGTTTAAGTTGTCATAGCCCAGCCTAGATTTAAGAAGAGGAATAAACCCCACCTCTTGATGGGGAAATGGCAGTGGTAAAGGGAGGAAATGGCTCGATGATTGCCATCTTGGAGATAAGCTTGCACAAATAATAATAATAATGATTTCTAACAGTAACAACTGCTAGCAACTGCCTGCAAGGCACTGTTCTAAGTGTTTTACATGCGCTATCTCCTTTCATCCTTAGAATAATCCTATTGTAACCCATATTTTGCAAATGAGAACATTGAAGCATCAAGAAGCAGAACATCCTCCTAAAAAAAGTTTAAATGATATGCTTGTACATTCTCTCATTTAACAGGGACACAGAGAGGTGAGGCAAATAGGGAAGATGTAGTTGGTGGCTCAAAAATCTCAAGTTTCTTCTCAGATTTTCACTCTGCTACCCTTAGTATGGGTGATATCTCCTTACGTCTTGGCAAATGACTTTAGAAGGTGAGCCACATCTGCTCACAGATGACACTAAGAGGATGGAAATTTGGAAGTCTCCATGTGGAGATTATGACTCCTCTGTAAGCATCTCTTACTGGATTTCCACGACCTTCCCTTCTTACTGAAACACAAGTGGTCTACACCCATTACCTGCAATGGTGACAACACAGATTTCATCTCATATACCAACTCTTACCAGGTGACTGGCTTTGACCATTGTGCTGAGAATTCTGAAGCCATATCTAGGTTTGGTGCTTAAACTGGCATTAACTGGCAAATCTCACCATGGTTCGGGGAAGAAATAATGGTAGCATGTCAGGTAACGCCAACCCAGTGTTAAAACCACAATTAAGTCTCAGGTCTCCTGAGTGCAAGGACTCCTGCTTGATAAAGATCTTCTGGGCATCCCTACAGTATGTCCTCACTGAACATCATCAGCACATTCTTGGAATCTGTGAGTTTAAGTGAGACAACAAAAGCAGGTCATTGAATAATGGTGTTCCATTCAACACTGTTGGGATTGCTTATTGTTTATTAGCGTCATAATGAAATGACGTTGAATGAACAGCACTTTCCAATGATCTGCTATATACTTCCTGAAAATCACCCCTTTTTCTTGAGTTTTTAGATTAGGTTTTGTTCTCTTAAAACCTAAGCTGTGGTCGTGAGAGACCTTGACTTGAAGCCTGTCTCTCCTTCTTTTCAGCTGTGCGATCTTGTGATGACGAGCTAACCATTCTGGGCCTCAGTTTCTTCTGCAAAAAGATAATAATGCTACCTCTAATTATAGTAAATATTAGGTAAGATCATGCATTTAAAGCAATCAGCTGAGTACCTGGTATATAGGAAGCATTAAACAAATGGTAGCTACTACTGTTATGCAATTTTAGGGGGATTTTTCTTGTTATGTGGTGCGATCCACCCCCACATTCAGAGTCCGAAACAGTCTCTTTGTCTGAGTCCAGGGCAGGCAGGCGGGTGGGAGGATAGTCTCCCATGGTGGTGGGGACAGTCCATGACCTGCCGTTTCTGTGAAAGCACTGCTGGTTGAGAAGATCTTGCGGAGGGGAGGGGGGCAGCTGAGGGAGGATACACATAGGATCCTCATATGCTTCCTGAAAATCACCCCTTTTTCTTGAGTTTTTAGATTAGGTTTTGTTCTCTTAAAATCTAGTGACCCACCAATTGGAGCCTGGACCTCTTTGGGCCCAACATGGGTATTTTAATATCTTCTAGGGGGTGGCATCATGCCAGGTAGCATGCCTTCTAGGGGGCTGGCACACACAGGTCTGGGCTCCCTAGCCAGACCCATCATCTCTGTGTGTGCTCTGCCAGTAGCCCTGACTCCCAGCAGAATGGGAACATCATGTCCCTTCTCCCCACCCAGGGGGGTACCAGAAAGCCTGTGGGGTGCCCTGCCATCTCTGGTCACCCTAAGGACGGGGTGATGGGAGCCGGCCCAGGGGAAATGAGCCCAGGCGAAGACCTTAGACTCTCACTGTGGGCCTCTGATGCCCAGGAGCTTTCAGGAGGCACTGACAGTTGGTGGTGGCTGGGGGCAGGGAGGGGGCAGGTAGCAGGAGAGGGAAATACATTTTTAAAGATAACCTGGAGGCAAATATAATATTTATACTTATTTATCCTCAGAGCTCACTCGCAAGGCTCCAGACATGTCTAATGAGCAGGAATTGCAAAATGGCCACGAATCCTACTTGTTTGCTTTTGCAGAGTCTCTGAGCAGCCACACAGACCCAGATTTTTCAACTGTGTGACCGCTGCAGGCAAAACGGCTGTAAGGAACACCAGGACGCACAGCAAGCACCTGACTCCCAGAGGAAATGAGTCACAAAACTGCCAACCCAGGAAAACGAGGCTCTTCTCACCACCCTCCTGCTCACCAGAACAGGGTGTCTACACATGCACTTGTGAGCCTGCGTATGCGTACGAGCATACACACACACACAGAGTGAGGTGCACAGAGTCCCGCAAGTGCCCCACCCCCTGGGGCTCCTCACAGGTGTGCAGGCACATCTCTGTCCAGTCCACACACTCTCCAGGTGTAACATATGCCACATCTGGACAGGATGTCTCTGGTCAAGGTCCCGTTCTGGTTAAGGGCTCTTACCTGCTCCCTCACTCTGCACACCAAGGATTATAAGCAATATCTGAGGGGCTTGCTTGGCATGAAGACAACAATTGGATTAATGGGGACCAGCACAATCTGCTCTGTGTGAGCGTGAGATGCAGGTTTCAACACAGTTAACTCGAGCATCGATGCATAATGTCCATACGTATATTTATATAAGTCTACATACAAGCATACACAATACCTTCAAATAGAAAACTACATGCTTGTATGTAAATACACAAAAATATTCAAATGCTGTACAATTGGACCTGATATTGACTTTGAGGCTTCTCATGGGGATGGGTGGAGCCCTTTGCTAATGGAAGTGTCCGTGCTGGACTCTGACTCCCCAAGCTGGGCCAGGTCTGCTGCTATAAGCTCTCAGGGCCCCGGGTGTTCCTTTTTGTAGCACTTATTGCAGTTTGCATTCTGCCTCTATTTGTGATATTGATCACACCATGAGCCCCGCAAGGGAAGGGCCTGGTCTCTTTGCTCACATCCTATATTTCAGTGCCCGGCACACGGCAGGTGCTCAGTGAAACAGACGGTTGACTGGAGGCATCTCCTTCTGTTGTGTCTTCTCGCTGCACAGCTTGACACTCAAGTCTTGCCTTGGCTCCAGGAGGGTCACTTCTTTGAATGTTAACTGTAGAGAATTCCCAGGCTTGGTCTGGAAAGTTCAATTTTCAAATATAGCACTGGTGCCAGCTCTTTCTAATGAGGTGGCTTTCCTTTTCAGTGCAGCTGCCAGCCTGTTTAACCAGGGAGATGGCATCTCTGTTTACCTGGGGATCTAGTCTATGTACAAATTCCTTTTTCATGGTTGGATGGTGGCTGCCTGACTGCATAGCAGGGGCCAAGTGCGTGATTTGGAGAGTCACACCAGTTTAGGTTTTTATAATGTCATTTTCAGATATAATATGGCCTAAAAAATGTCCACGTGGAAGAAACTGTCATTGTCTTTGACCCTTGTGCTGGGTCAAGTCTTGGCTACAAGTCAAGATGGCAGGTTGGCAGGATCAGTCTCTTGACTGATCAGGGCTAACACGACAATCCATTCCTCCCTTTCCTGTCCGGTGGAGGCCTTTGGGAGGAAGACATGAAGTTCAAGAGTTCCATGAAATATTGACTATGGGAGTCTGTTTGCAATTAGATCTCTTTTGTGGTCTTCCCCTGCTCTGCCTGTTGGGGAGCTGACCCCTATAGCCTGCACGTCCATGATCCTTTGTCACCTGCTTTAGGATGGACTGTTCAGTAGGCATGGGGGATCACCTGGATGGTAGAGAACCCAGGATATCTGTCCCCTCATATTTTGTTCTCTCTTTCTCTCATCCCTATCTTCTTTCTGTTACAAATTCATAAGGTGATTTCTCTTTTCCTGGGTAGGCGTGACTCATGCAATCATCTTGTTCCAGTTGAGTTGGGGTCTGATTTACACAGGGGAAGATCTGTTGGGAACAACTGGTTTCATGACTGCATAAGTCCCCAGAACCAACAACAGAGCACCCCCATCCATCTTTTCCTCCATCCCCAGCTCACAAGCCCATCTCAGTAGGTTTTTTTCTCCATGTCTGCTCCTTCCAAGGATTTGAGATGACTTCATATTTGCATCTTCCTGAACTGTAGTTTGGTCCATACATGGGGGGAGTGTTTGAGTGCCAGCTGCTGCAAAGTTAGTTTGGCCCCACAGGCTGAAATGCAAGCTCTGCAGCTGTCCCAGCACACAGTCTGCAGCGTTGATGAGTGTTAGGTGAGGGCAAGAGTTTGGAGGGCTAGGAGTGTTGAGAAGCACTGGCTTCAGTCTGCCTGGGAGGTTTTTTGCTCCAGGACTTTTCAGTGTCTTCAAGGTGCTGAGGTCTTTTGTGACCTTCCATGGGGAGATGTAGTCTGTGGAGTTTCTTAAACTCAAATGACCTCAGAATCCTCTTTCTGATAGTCTGGATGATCTCATGGGAAACATGTCCAATCAGACCCACCCTGGAAAATCTTCTCAACAGCTTACATTTGGGCTTTGATGGCTGATTGGCCTGCCTGTGGGGTTGGAGCTGACACTGTTTGGAGGAAGACCACTGTCCTCCATGGGGGCCACCCATTTGGGTGCAAGTCCAGGTTCACTGTTCTTCATGAACCGGGTGACATTTCTTATTTTCGTAGCGCTTCCTTTGTGTTTATTTGTGCATATGCATCCATGGCAGAAAGGGGGCCCACATCCCCTGATTATGGGTAAGTAGCATAAGCAGGACTTCTGGAAGGACTGAATGGAGTAATGTCTGGACTGTGACTGGTGAGGCATTGGGAAGGGCTCACCAGACATGGCTTGCCGGGGGCTCTCAGCTGTACTGGTCCAGTCTCTATTTGTCCTACCTTAGCTTGGTTAGGGTGCTGGAATACCCTCTAGACTACGTGGGTCCCCACCGTCCCCTCCCTGGATTTTGAGATATGACCAATAACTTAGGGATTCCAGGCAGCGGGGGAGCTCCACCACCTTCTTGGTTGGATTAAAGCCCATGATGATCCCTTCCTGTACCTCTGCACCCCTCCTACCACCTGTTCTCTCTCCGGCTGCTCTCCAGTCCTGTCTTCCCTACGCCCTCTCTCTCTTAGTGCCCCTATGTTTTGACCTCTTCTCTGCTTGACCCAGCCCATGTGGTCTGGAAACCTCTGTGGTCCCTAAACATTCCCCTCAGATTCCATAATCCCCCCTGTCCCAGAGAGCTGCTCTCTCATCGTCCAGCAAAAATAAGAAAGTGGGAGAAGCTGCAATAGGAGAATTTAGAAGAGGGAACCAACAGCAGCTCTTACACCAGGCTCCAAAATCTTGGCATGGGGAAAACAAAAGCATGTTTGTCCCAAGGGGCTGGTGACCATGGTCACCTCCCAGCCAGGGAGCAGTGAACTTCAGAGAATGCTCCTTGCTGCAGCCGCCCCAGGGACAGTGCTCTCCTTGATGCCTGCAGAGGTGACCTTTCCACCAGGGCTAGGGTGGGGGATGTGGGGCTGCAGCTGGGCTCCCAACCCCTTGCCCTCCTGCCCTTCTCAGCTTGAGCCAGAGCCGGAAGGACCACATGTGACTCAGCCTTCGTCCTTCCATGGCTTGGCCGGCCAGGCGGGGCCTCTGCAGCTGGCTGGGTTCGTTTCTGCAGCTCTTTCTGGATTCGTGGTCTGGTTTTCTGCCCTTCCACCTCCAATATTTAATTTTGGAAGTTATTTTTGCACTTACAGACCAGTTGAAAGAATAGTTTAGTTATCACCCATCAATCCTCCATCTAGATTGAGCACTGTTAACATTTTGTCACCTTGGTGTGGTATTTGAAAATATAGTCGACATCAAGACACCTTACCCCTGAACAGGTGTCTTCTTCATACCCACAGTGCCATGATGGCACGTGAGAAAATGAATATTAATTTCATTTTATCAGTCAATTTCAAGTCACATTCATATTTCCCAATTACCCTGATGCTTCTTACAGTTTTTTTTTTAAATAAAATTTTGAACTAGAATTCAATCAAGGTATGCGTTTTGCATTTGATCTTTTAAAAGAGGGCTAAAATAGTCCTCTTAGCTTTTAAAAATATCTTACCCCATTAACTTTTTGAAGAGTAGAGGCCTGCCTTTTGGTGGAAGATGCCAGGTGCTAAATTTACCTGATTGTTCTTGGTGCCTCATTACTCGTGCCTCCTTCCCCGTTTACTCTGTAAACTGGACTTAGTCCTGGTGCTTAATTAGGTCCCAATGAAGCATTTTAGCAGCATATATGTCCCTGGTGCTGGGTACTTCACATGGCAACGTGTCAGAAATGCACCCTAGTCCCATTGAACTTTCTTCAAGTTCACTTTAAAAGAATGAAATACGGTTAGTGGAGGTGCGTTCTATGTAAGGTGCCTGCAGAGCTGCTTAACTGGACTCAAAAAGCCACTGCGAAGGGGAGAGCTTGACACCCCTGTTGTGTAGATGGAAACCGAGGCTGGGAGGTAGGGAAAGAAACGAATACTTGTACAGTAACTCCTGGGGATTGGGAAGTGTCCACCTGCGCTGTCAAGCCCACCTCAGGCAGGCGGCCTGTGTGCCCCAGGTCACAAAGTCAGCTAAGCAGCAGAGTAAATTCATACTTTGATCTTATTTCCAGTTCTGAGCTCTTTCTGCCTAAGCACGATACCCGGAATCCCTCGTCATCAGGATTCTGTTCACTGACAGCATGGTGGGATAGCCCCTAAACCATTGTAAGTTGAAAATGTCATAAGTAGGAATGCACCGAGCACACCCAACCTACCCAACATCCTAGCTTAGCCTCGCCCACCTGAAATGTGCTTAGGACACTGACATTAGCTTGCGGTTGGACAAAATCACCTCCCACAAAGTCTATTTTGTAATGAAGTATTGATGTCACTTACTGAATACTGCACTGGAAGTGAAAAACAGAATGGCGTGTGGGTTCTTGCCATTCCTGTAGGCAGGCCCTGAGCCTCAACAACATTTGGGGCATTGAACTAAAATGAACAGCTGGATGACGGGATGCTCCAGCGATGGGCTCATCGGTTCTCTCTTCTGATAAGGCTGAAGAGCAACTGATAGAAAACACTGCACAGTATTGGTAATTTTACCCCATGACTGCATGAAAAAGTACCACTAGCTCTGGAAAAGAGCAAAATCCAAGATCCCAAGTATGGTTTCTACTGCATGGGTATAGCTTTTGCCCCATCATGAGGTGGAAAAATCCATAGCTGAACCAATGTGAGTCGGGGACCGGCTGTTGTCTGCTGTTCAGAATCAATTGTGCTGGGCGAGCCATCAGCTCATGAGCCCGGCAGGGCCCTGGTGGTGACTCTGAGGGGCTGGACGCTGGGGTGAGCCTTTGAAGAAGATGCTTTTGGTTTGTGGCTGTCTTCCCCAGCCTCCTGATGATGTTACTAGGACCAGGGTAGAGGCAGGGTGACCTTTTGCTACTTCTAAGAATTCTACAGATGGAACAAGGGGTGGCAGGATCCCCTAATCCCAGGGATCCAAAGTACAGGTCACAAACCCAGAGACGAAGCAGAAAGTATTTGGGGAAACTGAGGCCCAAAGAGAGCAGAGGTTGGCCTGAGGCCAGACAGTCAGCTGGAGGCATCATGGAGTGTAGGTAAGAATCTGGATGCCTCATCTGGTGTTCTTTGCACAGTTTCTACTCTGTCGGCTCCATTATCTGGGTAATTCTATCTTGGAGTGGAGAATGAGCTGCAGCAGTAGGGGTATGTTGAGGGGTGAGGGGGTGAGATGATAGGGGTGGAGACAGGCAAAGAGAAAATAATGCAGGCAGGAGGATATTGCCCCCAAGGCAAGGTAAGCAAGGGTGTTGAGTATAGGGTGTGTGTGTGCTCATGTGCATGCATGTCTGTAGGAGCAGCCTCAAAGACAGGCTTCCTTGCCATCCCCCCTGCCTGGGAGGTGCTGGGCAACTCTCAGTCTATCCATCCCAGTTACTTTGACTGGACCATCTTTTCCCCTGGGACTTGATATCAGCCTCCTTCAGGGTCCCCAGCTTCCAGTTTCATCACCTCTAACCTGTCCTCTACGTCATGTCATGAGTCACCTTTTTATAACACCTCCGGTCAGGTCATCTCTGTTGAAACCCTGCAGCAGTCAGCAGTTGCCTCACTAGTGTCTGCTGGGGCTCACCAAGACACCTCATGTCCGCTGCATGGGACCTCCTAGGCTTATTCCCATGGTGATCTCAGGGTTCTAAGAGCAGTGTAAGGGCAAACCCCAACATAACCCCTTCACAAACCCCTGCTTGCATGGTCTTTGCCAGTGTCCCACGCACCAAATCAAGTCACATGGTCATGCCTAGACGTCATATGGAGACCACGGTGGAGACACAGCCACCATTTCTGTAGGGAAAGGGACACTGTGTCACCATTTCTGCAGCCTACTACAACTTTACATCATTCCCTACTGCCCTCAATTAAAACCCAAACTCTAGCTTGCTTTCTATGCCTGCCATGATCTGTTCTCAAACTACTATCCCACTGCATGCCCCAAAAAAGTCTTGTGTTCAGATTATTATAGAAGCTCCTTGTCTTCAAAGTACCTTTTCTCTCTAAGTCTTTGCATGTGCTGCTCCCTCTGTCCGGGATGCCTTCTTCACGACCCCCTTCCACACCCCTGGGCCGGCTTTCCTGATCTCCTGCCCAGTTTCAGTGCTAAGCTTTTCTCCACTCCATCTTGCCTGAATCCACCCTCCCACCCAGGTCTCCGAGTTGTTAGCTTGTTTCGCCACTGCAGCGCCTCCTCCGGCTGGCGGGAGTGAGCCTTGCCTGCGGCTGAGGGGTGAGGGCTCTGTGTCGGCGGCTCCTTCACTTTCTGTGTGACCTTGCACCTGCTGCTTCCCTCGCTAAGGTTTGGTTTTCCCATTTATGAGAAAAGGGGGTGAACAGTGATCCCAGATCGTGAGGATGTTTTGTCCAGTGATGCTGGTGTGAAGTGCCTGGCAGGGGGACTGTGAATTCCCACAGGCCTGGGCACTCTGTGAGCAGAGACTTTGTGACCTGTGCCTGACTTTACACAAAGCAGGTGGCAGAGCTCCTTGGTGACCATTTTCATAAGTTGACATCTCCCCCAGATAACAGCGGGCCCCTGCACAAGCAGTGGACATGGTGCTTGCCTAAGTTTGGCTTTTCTCGGCATTCCTTAGTGTAGGACAAGGCTTGGCTGGACCCACAGCCAGCAATGAAGTCTTTACATGCTAATAATGTCATTATATGCTGAATAATTAACTGTCATTTAAATATTCATATGTTGTTGGGGGCAAGGCCTTTTATCAGCATCTGGGGATGCTTCAGCCAGGGACGGAGATGGATGTCAGCCCGGCTGACTTTGCCTGTGAAGGGCGACCCGGGGTCCAGAGAGAGCTGTTGGAGTGGCCACCAGACAGTCAGCTAATATATAACTGCAATATCCCCACATGATAAACTGCAATTTCATAAACGCTTGATGCATATGAGCGAGCCTAAAACAATATTGGAAGCATTAATTTCATTTGATTAATGCTTATCTATATTTTATTCTTATTTCATCTTTAAAGAAATCCCTCTTTCTTTCCTGCTAAGGGAGGTGGGACGAGAGACCTGGTGGAGTGAAGGGGGCTGGAGGTTCTACCTGTTTGTGCCCCGAGCTGCAGGAATTGGGCTTGGGGTGAGTGCGGAGGGCTGTCCCTGGGCCTTGGGGTCCTGCCTGGAGTCCTGCTTCAGATTCCTTGCACGAAGTACTCAGGGTAGGGTAGTGTGGACAGCTGGGTCTGGCCAGGTGGGCAGAAGCTGCTGTAGATTTCCTGCCTGTTTCTCTAAGGATGAGCCTAGAGGGGAGGTTCTGGGGGGAGAGGTCTGGGAAGGCAGGGCCTGTGATGACAGCAAAGCAACTACCCCACTGTGTGGAGGAAGGTGAAAGGGGACAGAAGGGAGAACGGAAGTTCAAGGAGAAGACAGAGAGATTGGAGGACAGAGGAGAAAGGAAGGCATGAAACAGAGGGGCAGCTTGCAGGGGCTGCTGGCAGGAGGGGTGGGCCACCAGGAGGAAGGGAGGCCGACAGGCATGCGATTAAGAGCAAGGGTCTGGAATGAGTTCGTTCTGGACTGGAGTTCTGGGCTGTGCCTCTATGTAGAGTGGCCTTGAGCAAGGTTCTCACTTCAAACCTCAGGTTACCAAATGTAAATGGGGAAAATTGATAGTATTTTTTAATTAATATTTTATTTTATATAATTCTTACATCATTTTTCATTTTTGCACAATGTATGCGTTTTCATTTTGGTTATATTCCCCATACAATTGCACCCCCCCCTTATTTTGACCCTAGTCCTTCCTCTCCCCTTCTGGTCGCACCCCACCCCCAACCCTGCAGTGTGTCTCTGGTTTATAGTTGCTTGTTGATTTTGATTTTTTACTTTGTATTAATTAGTCTGGAAAATTGATAGTATTTAACTCACGTAGTAGCGGTCTACTTCTGTATAAATTCTAACAGGTTACTACACATTTAGTGGCCTTAAACAACACACGCTACTCACAGTTTCTGTGGGTCAGGGGTACAGGCATGATCCTCTTGAGGGTGTCACAGAACTAGAAGTAAGGTGTCAAGGGCTGTGTTCTTGTCTTGGATGTCCCAGCCTTCGAACTGTGAGAAATAAGTTTCTATTGTTCAAATCTCTCAGGCAACCGTGTTTTCTTATAGCAGCCCAGAGAGACCAGGACAGATAGGGATGCCTTGGGGGCTGTTCTTCTGCCCCCCACACTGCCATGGGGGTTCTGGTTGGGTGCTGTGCCTGGCACTCTCATGGCATGCTTTGCTTCTCCATCACCCTGCACCTTCTTCCAGGGTCTCCAATGCACATGCCCGAGGGGCAGCGGCGAATGTAAATGAGAGCAGGATAATAAGGGGAGGTGGCAGGAGAAACCTGCTTCAGATACAAAATCTTTAAGACACTGTGCTGGCCAAACAAGACCTTCTGTGGCCACCTGCATTCAGCCTGCAAATTGCCCGTGTGTTCCCAGGCAAGCGTCAGATCGCTGATACCTGGGGCTGTCAGGAGCTGGCTTCTTGGTGAGGCACATCCCTGGGCGGCTGATCAGAAAAGGCCCTCCATCCTCTGGGCCGGAACAGCTTCTGCTGAGCGGGAGTTAGCCCCACTGAGCCTGCCTCAGGCGGGAGCCTGTGCAGGACACAACCCACACTGCCAAGGCCCCATCCCCATGCTTTATGCAGTGCATGACTCATGGCACAATGTGGACTTGGTATTTGTTGAATGCGTAATTGAATGAAGTCCAGTGCCTTCTCATGAACTCTCTAGGCTGTTCAGGGATATGTGACTTCCCTCCAAAGAACTCGGCTCCTCTTGGCAGGCGCCACTCACAGCCACAGCCCATCACGTGTGTGCATGTGTGTGTGCGTGGGTGCATGCCCATCAATCACCGGCTTCAGTGACTTGGAACCCAAGGTCTTTGCACCTTTGCAGGATATCACCATGGCCCATGACCAAAAGGCTGGGCTAGGGGCTGGCACATGGAGGGGGTTCCTGCTGCCCTTGCGGCTGCCCCAGCTGCTTCTTTCCCACTCTCTTCCCCCCTTGAATTCGAGATTCCCCGGAGGTCGGGCCTGGTGTAATTACAGGGTATCTGCTGCCTTCCTATAAATCTAATAGACTTTTTGGCCTTGTCAGATTAAAACTTACCTATCAACCCGCCGCAGTCCTCTAGATCTCCCTAAATCTGTACTTGGGAGAGAATTTATGGCCAGGAATTGCATTTTGCAAAATGATTAAAGTTGCCAAACAGCCATAAAAAGTTGCAGGAGGAGATATGGTTTTTTTGAAAGTCTGCTTAATTTATAAGGGGTGGAAGGTTTATTGTCATTTAGAGTCCACAGCGAGGCAGCGATGGAGCGTTCGGCGGCAGCTGTGCACAGCTGCTCTCGCTTTATGCCTTTTACATGTTTTTAAATTGCCCTGTTTGAATCTGGCCTTCTGCGGCAGCAGAAACGCCCCAGCAGCCTGGTTTGTAGGAGAGAGGCTGCCCCCCTGCCCTCTGATGCCCAGCCCCCTCGCCTCTTCTCCCCCACCCTCTCTAGGCTCACCTTCCAGAAGTATTTCTAGCTGATCTTGCCTCACACTGACCGCCCCATTCCATTTCTCTGCAGGTCCCCCTGAAACATTAACAAATACTCGCATATGCAAAGGCTTTTAAGTTTATAGGCGATCACACGATTGCACGTGTAGTATCTTAGTACTTATCACCCCAGATTAAATGATTAAACGAGATAAAACATGTAAAGCTCGAAACACATGGCTGCTACCTGGTGAGTTAATAAATAGAAATTAGGACTCCCATTTGCTGACCGCTTAGCAGGCACCAGGACCTCTGCTCTGAGCTTCACATGTGTTAATTCATCTGCTCTTCACTGCCGCCCTATGAGGTAGCTCTTGGTTGTGTCTGTGTTTTAAGAAGCTTAAAAAACTTAAGTTCAAGGTAATGCAGTAATTCTCAGTAAACATTAGCTATTATTAATAATAACTTATTATTTTTAATAACAGCTGTTTAATAGTTTTTTAATAATAGCTGTTTAATAGATACTGTTAGGGTGGGAAATGTATTTTTTATTTCCAGTTTGGCACATAGTAGGCACTCAATAAATACTGCCAAATGCAAATGTGCAGTCATTGTGGTGGGTTTGAGGTACCCACCCCCCATGAGCACAAGTCAATGATGTTGTCTAACCCCAGTGCTGAGCCTGGTGCTGGCCATGTGATGGGTGCCCTTTACATATTTGAAAAATAACTGAATAAACTCAAACTTCACAACAGTGCTTGAGGAGGAGATTAGGAATTCCATTTGCAGAGTGATTGGAAGCTAAGAGGGAGTTTGACACCTACTCAACTCACACCATCAGAGCCAGGATGGCAGATTCCAAATCCAGTGATTTTTTTTTATCACAGTCTACCAGTTAGGCACTTGGAGTAGATTCAGAAATTTTTCTTTTTCTTCTTATCATATCTAATATTTATGAAATACCTATTATTCACCAGCTACAGAGAGCTTGCCAAATCATCCTCCCAATGTACTTGCAAGATATTTCTTATTTCACCCATTTGTAGATGTGGAGACTGAGGCTCAAAGAGGTGGGCAGCAACTGGCTGAGCTGAAACTTAAGCCCTGGTGTGTGTGACTCTGGAGGTGGTTGATCACAATCCAGGGTGATAATGGCTAAAGGGGAAGACCTCCAAACCCAGCCTGGCAGGAGCAGAGAAGTGTCAGGGAAGACTCCCAAGAGAAAGTGATTTCTCAGCTGACATTTGAAGGATGAGTAGGGATTTGCTAGAAAAACAATGGGGAATCATGGTCTAGGTGGAAGGAGCAGCATGGAGGCAAGAAAGGACAAGAGTGGTGAAGGGTATGAACATTTCAGTCTGGCCAGAGACAGTCCTGAACTCTCACTGGCCTCAGCTGGGTTCAGTGCTAACTTCACCTTCCTGGCTGCAAAGATGTTCACAGTGGGGGAGGAATCAGCCGGCAGGCAGGGTGGTGGCTGCTCTCCAAGGTCTCCATCAGCTCCACTCACACCCTCTCCTCTTTCTGGGGTCAGGCCACTCACCTCCTTTGATGCTTGGGGAAGTGGGGGGCTGCCGGCTGCTAGCCTGTGAGGGAGGAATCAGGCCACCTGGACTGGACCTAGTGCTTTCACACTTGCCTGTGTCCCTCTGGCCCTCTAGTAGGGCCTCTCCCCTTGCTCCTGCAGCCTGGGCATGGGGGTAAAGAAGCCTCCTCTACTTTCCTTGCCTCTCAAATGTCCCGAGATTTGGTGACCAAAGACATCTCCAGGTTCTTTACTCATCCATTCATTCACCAAATGTACTCTGAGTCCCTAGTGTGTTCTGGGTACTCTCCTAGGGATTGGAGGCCCAGCAGTGACCACAAGCAGACTGAGCCATTGCTCTCATGGGGGTTTCCATGGACAAATGCATGAGCTGGATGATTGCAGAGAGTACATGTGCTCGATGTCAGGAAAGCAAGTTGGTGTGATAGGAGTAACCGAGAGTGTGTGTACCCTTCTTTAGCCAGCCTGTAGGGAAATCTGTTCCAAAGAGGCACATTTGAACTCATATTTGAATAAGAAACCAATGGAAGGAAGAGCTGGAAGAACATCGCACACCAAGGGAGCAAGAGCAAAGGCCCCAAGGTAGAAATGAAGGGTACCAGCCGCGGAAGTGAATGAGACTAGAGCTTAGTGAGGGAGAGGCAGGGCACATGACTGAGGGCAAGGTGGGCAGGGGCAGGTCATGCAGAGGCTTGTAGGCCACTGTCAGTCTTTAGTCCTTGGCAGATTCATTTGTAGAGGATCACTCTGCCTTCTGTGTTGAGCAGAGGCTGCTGATCAAGACAGCTGCATGCTACAAGCTGACCCACACCAGCTCTTGTGCAGATATCTCCTAGGTCTTTTTGCAAAGCCTAAGGAAGCCTTCCCCTTTCCTCCTAGAGGATTCTGATTCAGTCTTTAGGGCTCAGGTCCCAGACACCCATTGGAAGCTACACCCCCCCCCACCCCGCCCCACCCTGTTCTGCAGGTTCAATTACCCAATTGAGCAGATACCCAGTTACCTATTTCTGTGCCTTCTCACCACTGCGCAAGGAGCTCCTCAGCCCCAGGACTGCACTGTCCTACTCCCGAGCTCCAGGGCCAGCAACAGCCCCGCCTGCAACAGTGTGGGGGCCTGGAGAGGCTGTCTGGTTGACAAGAGCCCTTTGAGCCCTCAAGTCTTTGGGCAAAAGCAGGGATGAGCAAGCTCCCTTTGTTTAAATAGATAATAAGATTAGAAAGATGGCAGCCTACTATTTACCCTGACATTTACATTAAATCTATACTTCCTAGGAATTTTGACACCTGGAGGTTAAGTTTCTAAGTATTTACTAAAAGCAGCCATAGGCTGTGATAGTCAAAATTTAGAACAGCTATCTCAAAGCCTGTTCCCTTGTTATCCTGAGACTATGAGTGTTTGTTAAAGAAGAACGCATTTGTTAAAATGCTTCTTGTAAATACTTGTGTTAGAAAGAATACATTTGTGGAGCAGTTTCTGTAAATACTTGGTGTGCTTATGTTGTAAACCTGTGTTTGTTCCTGGGGACTGCCTTGGCTGCTTGCTTTGGTTCTAATTAACCTACTGATAGAGAAAAAGTGCATTTTCTTGTTAAGTCGGGAATGTATTTAAAGCTGTCTCTCTTGTTTGAGATTTATGCAAATAAAAACTAAAGAATTTTGAAACAAAGCATTGCCTCGCTCTCTACCCACTGTAAGCTGGGTAGGAACAGAGACGCAGACACTGAGCTGAAGCATCCCCAACGAGATCCTGGCCCTGCAGAGCAACCCTCAAATGCTTGTTGTTGGGGAACTGGATGAACCTTTGGCTCTGCTGGGCCAGAACCTCCTCCACCACTCTCCTCTGTCTCTTCCCCCACCATGGGGTGTGTGGCTAGACTGAGGCCTGTGGGCCTGCAGGGAGCATCTAGCTCATCTGGGCACTCCCTGGTCATTGCACTGCCCACATCTCACAGTCTCCAAGTAGTGCCCGCAGAGGATAGCCCCATGGGTACAGCACAGATAGGGCTCTGCGTGCAAGACCCCAGGTAAATGCTGAAATCTGCGTTCTGAGCTCTGTGAGCTTGACCACTGGAGGCCCAGCTTTGAGATGTGGAGAAACAATAGGATGGTTAAAATGTGCGGTTGTCACTCCACTATTGGGTGAAGATGCTAGCTTCCTGGACAAGTTATTTAGCTTTTTTTTTTTTTTTAAAGATTTATTTATTTATTTATACAAGAACTGGGGTACAGACCAGAGACATGGGAGGGTGAGAGAATTCACCAGAGACAGAGCGGGGAGCAGAACAGGCAGATGAACTGAAGACACTGCTGAGGGGAGCAGCGGGCGAGGTAGGAGAGGTCTGTCGTGCCATGTGGGTTTCTTTCTGACTGGTCGGGAGTGGAACCCGCGCTGCAGAGGCTTTGGGCAGTTTCACAGCGCAGCGCTCAACCCGCTGCACCACCGGGGAGGCCCTATTTAGCTTCTTTGAGCTCCAGTTTCCTCAGATGTGAAGTGGGGATCCTAATATATGTAGGGCCGTATTCCAAAGCCCTATGCCCTTTTGATAACTGACCTCTGGCAGCTGAGTCAGGAAGCCAGAAAAGGACCTGCCTCTCCTCCAGCTCCAGCCCAGGACTGCTTTGCTGAGATGTCTCAGAGCTCCACGTGTTGGGAGTTTTCAAGGCTGTATTAGACTCTCGCTCTTGACCTCAGTGCAGACAGCCAAAGTGTACACCTGGCACGAGTGAGTGCAGCTGCTACCTCACTTAGTCCTTGCTTCACCTCCAGGCTGAAGGCATCTTGGCAGGTGGTTCTGTGCGACTGGATGCCAAATGGCGACCATCCCTTCTAAATGATGATGTAAAATTTCACCTATTACAGCCGCTCTTGATGTCCATTCATTCCACAGACAGTCCACAGGCACTTCCCCTGTGCAAGTTCTGTGCCCAGCATGGGGGATACAGCAGCAAAAGACAGACAAGCCCCTGTGCTCTTGGAGCCCACGTTCTAGGGGGAGGACCATGGATGTGTATGAGTCGAGAGACCCAAGAGCAGCTGGGGCTGGTGAGGTCGAGGGAGTTTGAATCCGGTGCTAAGGCCCGCAGATGTTAGACACACAGTCTTGAAAGTCAATGTCCCTTTCAAGTCCAATCCTCTGATGCTACCTTTTGAGTCTCTGGGAGAATTAATGAAGATTATGTCTGCGTCGTGTCTGGCTGGCATAGCAGCAGACACATTCTGGGAGCGCCAAAAATTGGAGATCTTTTTTTTCCCTCCAGATATGGATCTTCTTGAGTTCCTCTTCCTCTGTCTCTCTCCTTGTCCTGATTTCAGCATAGCAAGACAGGATAGATGCTTTTGGGCTCGGAGTTGCTTCTTAAAAAAGATATATATATATATATTTTTTTTTACATAGTAAAATTAAGAGGAAGGGAGAGGGATTTCCATATATCTCTTGTGCCCTCATAGGCACAGCCTCCCCCTTCTCTACACCCCCACCAGGGGGTACATTTGTGAGAACTGATGAATCTTCACGGATGTGTCACAGTCATGGAAGGCCCTCGGTTTCCATTAGGGCCCACTCTGTGCTTTGGACCAATGTATAATGATGTGTATCGATCACGATAGCCCTCAAAATCCTCCGGGGTGTCTTCTATAGACTCAGGGACAGCCTGCTGGGGGAGGCAGAGGAAGAGGAGGACAGGAGACATGTGGGCGCCAAGTGCCTCCATCTTGAGGCTGACTCTGAAGCAGAGGGAGGCAAAAGGCCCCACCTGGGTGTTTAAAAAGCAAAAGACAAAACATGGTTAGGCCAGAGAGAGAAACACAAACTGGACAGAACGAGAAACAGCAAAAACATCTATACCCACTTTGCAAAGTCCCACCAAGGAGCGCTGGCATCTCACTGTCGTCTAACCAACCGACAAGACCCCTGCTCAAAACCCCCAACCAGCAAAGTGGAGGCTGGCATTGTTGCCCATCATAAAAATCAATGGTCCTTTTGCTAAGTGGTCAATATTTATTTGGCTTTAGCATTGTTTAATTCAATGCATCAATTAAAGATAGTGTAATGTCTGCTCTGGTCTGCAGCCCCGGCTTCTGTGTGTCGTTACCTCATCTGTTTGAGATCACTCACGTCCTATGTCTCTGCTCCTTTGTCCCCTTGCATAACTCAAGGACAGGAGTAATTGACGTGAAACTTTTAAAAATTAATTTCGCTGCATATGCCACCGAGGGGGAGTGCAAGTCCTCCCAGCCATTTATAACGTCACGGTGATTGGTCCTGACAAAACAATACCTTAAAAACTCACCAAAGTAAATTATGGCCCAAGCAAATGGCTGCTCCGCGGCAGGGCCGGAGGCTTGGAGGGGAGCCAGGCAAAAACAAAGTAATGTGCTTTTGATATTAATAACAGAGATGATATTGATCTGCAAGCTAGTGTCACTTCTCTACTCTGGCGAGGAGATTGCTCCCGGCAGTTAGTCCACTGAAAGCCACTTTCCATGCAGGCCATTTAATTTTGTGAGTCTTTAATTATGTGAAATGGAGTCTAGTTAAAGGGCCAGGTCCCAGTTTTGCCGGGTGGAGACGTGGGCTGTGATTCAGGAAGCTGTCAGAAATGAATATAACTCAATTCTTAGATCTGCAAATGCAGTTGTCTTTCTAAATGTTTATTTCATCCCTGCACTTCTCTGGCCCCGTGCCACCGTGCATCAGGACAGACACAGCCTCTGATTACAGGACCACATTTTTCAAAGGACCTGAAGTTAATGTGCCTGTTTTCTGCATAATAAAAGTCATAACTCACAGGGGCCGCCAACGCCTCTCTCCTGAAAGGGAGCCTGGACAGACTGCAGAAGGCCTGTGCAGCCCAGCGGGCCACCGCCTGTCCTCTGCCTGGCCCCGTTGTGGATGTCTTGTTGCCTTGTAGAGCTGTGACTGACCGCACTGGCAGACCACAGGGTAGACCACAGGTTGGTCCGTGGGTCAGATTATGTCAGACCGTGCAGGGGTTCACGAGCCAGATCAAGGAGAAACCCACATCCCAGACCACAGAGAGGTCTGTGACTCCTGATTTAGACTTCGGGAATTATCACTACAGTTCTGTGCCTTGTGTCTGTCTGCACGCCCTTCCTCTGGTCAAAGACGTGGCATTTCTCTTTCTCTTACATTTGCCATTCTATGTGTCCATATGCTCCTTATATGTGTCCATATGTTCCCCCCAACGCACTCTTTCATATATGAACACACACACATGCACACGCGTGCACACACATATACACACACCCCCAGAGCGCAAGAATCTCTCTTGGATTGTGCTTTATAATCACTCATCATGTTGGCTATTCTGTTCCCTTTCCAGGTAAATCTCTTGTTGAAAAGCATTTTCAGCATTAAGATTTCAGCCTGCCCGGGTGTCCTGGGCTGTTCCCGCTGCCCCTCAGCGGGAACTATCTGGAGGTGTTGAGGTTCGCTTTGCTGCCTTCCTGTCCTTCAATACTCTCCTGTCCGCTAGCCCTCAGGACTGTATTACAGAGAGGAGCCAGTGTAGAACAGTAGTCTGGAACTAGAACTCAGCTCTCAGACAGCCCCACCCTTCTAGAATGTAATCAAACAGATCAAAGAATTAATACAGTGAGGCTTTTTAAAGTTAATTTCAGAGCATAACATAATACAGTTAGGCAACACCAGGCAGAGTCAGATGCGTTCCTCAACTGTGAGGGCTTTCAGCGCCCTTAATATGCTACTATGCACTAAGTGTCTCCAAGGCAGGAGGAGTAGAATTCATTTTCCCACAAACTTAGTTATCCATAAATATCTTTTCCTCCCCTACCTCTTATCTCAGAGGATTTGGAGAAGTTAGTATTCCACCGAGCACGCTGTGAACTATGGATGTGCCACGCTGATGTTTGTACCAGGGCTGTAGAGGACGCTACCTGTCTTTTGGTGTTCAGCAGTCTTTGATTCTCCTTGTAGGAACAGCCGTTGGGAGCGTCAGCCTTCCCCGACTTATTTTCATACCCATGGTATTAAAATAACATGGAGAGACTCAAACTTTATAAGCCATAGGTAGCCTCTTCTTCTTCTTCTTTTTTTTTTTTTAAAAGATTTCTTTATTTATACAAGCACTGGGTACAGTCAGAAGCACGGGAGGGTGAGAGAATTCACCAGAGACAGAGCGGGGAACAGAACAGGCAGACTGATGAAATACACTGCTGAGGGGAGCAGTGGGTGCGGCAGGAGAGGTCTGTCACACCATGTGGGGCCCTTGCCGGTGGCCGGGGATTGAACCGGCGCTTCAGAGGCTGCAGGCAGCTTTACAGCCCAGCACTCAACCATTGTGCCACCAGGGGAGGCCCAAGGTAGCCTCTTCTTAAAAGGAAGTATGTAGATTGAGAAGAAAGAGAAATAATAATGGACAAAGTGGGGCCCCTGACAGGGTGGGAGGGGATGGGCTTCCCAGCCCAGGGGTATCTAGCAGGGTGGGCCCAGCCTGATTCTTTGTTCTCTGTTGGTCCCCTTAGTCTTTTTGACCCCTGATCAAGAGTTTAAACTCTGGAGTCAAACAAACCTGAGCTTGAATACCAGCTTCATCACTTAAAAGCCACTGGAATTCAGGCAAAAAAATCACTCTATAACTCATTTTCTCCTTAGTAAATGGGATTGTAGAAGCACCCACCTCCTAGAGACAAATAAAATGCACAGCACAGTAACTGACATATTGTGTGTGCTCAGAACCAAGTAATTTGCATGTCCTGAGCGCTCACTACATGTGGGGTTCTTACTTAAGACTTTCCATGCAAATGCTCATATGACTCTCATCACCACTGTATGAGGTGGGTGCTGTTATTCTGTCAGTTCCATTTTACAAATGAAACGATGAAGGCACAGAGAGGTAAGATACTTTGTTCAAGGTAGAACCAACCACTAGGCAATGAATCTGAGGTCACGCCAGGCAATCTGAGTACAGAGCTCCCACCTTAACATCTTTCCATATGGCCTCTCTCTAGGCTACAACTGTTAGCCATTAGTAACTATTATCACCACAAAATCATATTGCAAAGTTTAATTAATCAAAAGTTGGGACTGGTGCCCATACTAAGTTGGCAGTGGCATGCAGACCCTGACACTTTCTGGGCACCCTCAGTCTGCCAGACCCTTCCCTCCCCCGTCCACTGGGCTGAGCCCATCTGCTTCCCAAGCAGCTTAGCTGGACATCTGGCTTTCTAGGAAGTCCCTGGCTGATAGACTCAGGTCTTCTATCTATTCAGCCGTGTCTCCACCACAGGGAAGACATCCTCTCTGCACGCAGCCTGGGGTAGGAGTACTTGATTATAAGCACTCAAGATACTTACCTAATTCCCTTCTTTCCTCTTCTCTTGCTGTCCCTAATTTGACCACAAAATCAATTCTACAACTCATCCCTCCAGCACATGCTCGCTCTCTTCTAGATCTCTGGGCTGCCTTCTGAAGTAGTCACAGTCACCCGCTCTCCAGGGTCCTCAGTGAGGGCTGAGGACATCAGGTGTGGAGCGGATAAGTGTGTTTTCCCAGGGAGTCTGGCCTGCAAAGCCTTTGAGGCTCCAGTTACTCAGAGAGAATCCTCTTCATCAGATGATTCCTCGGACCAAACTGGTGGTTGAGTGTTCTGGCCCAAATTCTGGCTAAGCCCCCCAACAGGGTGGGTGCTGAGTGAGTGCTGTGGGTGCAGATTCCTCTTGATGGTCCTGGAGCGGTGACCCCTTGGCCACTCACCTGCTCTGGAAATGAGGCCCTGGATGAAGAGGTAGAGCACATTGCAGGGAGTTAGTGAGTAATTGCTGAGTATTTGATTCTGTCCCTAGATGGGAGAGGTGTGGGGCTGAGCAAACACTTACACAGTACTTATAAGAGCCAGGAATTATTCTTGGAGTTTCACATCAATTCATTAATCGAATCTTCATGCGGGAGGGAACAATATTACCCCACTTTACAGATGCACCATGAGGTCAATTGCTAATGAGTGGCACTTGGGATGCCAGCCCTGGCGGTCCTGGCTTCAGGTCAGGGGTCTTGACTGTGCTATGTGCTTGTTCTTGGTTTCTGAACCTCGTTGCCAGGGACAGAAGCCCAGTGTCACCACACGCTCCTTCCTGTGCCTGGGGACTTACACCTATGAATTTATCAAACCCTCACTGTACCTACAGGCCAGGGGCATTCTGTCCATTTGTAAATAGGACCAATAGAAGGGGCAGAGTAACTTCTCTAAGATGACTTGAAGTGGCACTGCTGAGATTCGGACCCAGGCCTGCCTGTTCTGAAACTTGGTGCTGCCTGAAGTGTCTCAGATGCCCTGGGGGAGCATATGGTTCCCCAAATCCTCTGGGCAGTTCTGTGGTCAGAGGATGAACGTTAATGGGCATCTGAAGGGAGAAATGCCAGGTCTCAGCAGGGCCAGGGCAGAGCTGGGGGGTCACTGGCTAGAGGATGCTCAGGGTGCTGGAACTGGCGATGATGGTTTCCCAGCCCTGCCGGGCCCTGCCCCGGTCCTGCCCCGGCCCCAGGGCTGTGAGCCTGGAGTGTGGCACCGCCCCTGGGCCCTGGCAGGGAATGAGCAGTCAAGGCAGGAGGCAGGCAGGCATGGTGCGGTCCCTGCCCATCTGGGGAGTGCTTAGTGGCTGGCTGGAACTGAGCAGTGGACGGCGTTTGGACTCGGCGGCAGCGTGAGCCCAGCTCGGAGGCTGCGAGGCAGAGCCGTGAACGCCAACAGTCTGGAGGCAGGCTCCGGAGGGAGACAGGCTCGGGCCCATTCGCAGAGCTCGGTTCCCACGACAGCTCAGCAGACAGATGGACGTGGGGATCCTCGCAGCCTGGCCAGGAGGGTGTACACATGGAATGCAGGCGCCCCAGTGGGGAGGGCTGGGCTGGAGTCTCCCAAAGATGGCCAGGGCTCCCAGGGTCAGGGGTTATGGCCTGGATTGCTGGCTAAGCCACATGGGTGTCCTGGACTCCTTGGTTAGTAGACTGACCCTTGAACCTTGGCCCTGAAGGGCCTGCCTGATGCCAGGCTTCTCCCTGACTCCCATCTCAGGCTAAATCCTGAACCAGAACATGAACCGGCTCCTGACTCTGGCCCCCACTCAGGTGGGCACTGAACCTGGACTTAGACTGAGCAAACTGAGCCCTGACCCTGACTGAGCCCTGAGCCCAGCCCCCCGCCAAGCCCTGACCATTCTGATACCTTGGGCCAAACTTACTTGTGCATGTTCTTCTCAGAAAGGAGCCCAGAACCAACTGCTCTTACTACTCCCCAGGAAGGATGGGGTGTAGTTGCAACTGACAACCAGGACCAAGAGCAGGGGGGTGGGGGTGGTCGCCAGCTGAGGGTCCAGGAGAGTTGTAGATGCCGGCAGAAGGCGGTCTCCCCAGGACAGGTCCAAAACTCAGGTCCTAGGACAGACCTCGAGCACAGTGTCTGGGGATGGCCCAGGCAGCCTTGGGGCTGGAACAGGGGAGGCAGGGCATCCCCAGTCGAAGGAGGGGCGCGGTCAGTGTGGGTGCAGTTTGACCAGACAGGTAGACAAGGGCCTGGAGAGGAACTGTCCTCCCAGGAGCAGAGTGACCTGGGGTTCAGGAATTAGTGGTGTCCGAGAAAGCCCAAGGAGGAAGTAGAGGCAGGTCAGTTTGACATGAGTCCAGAGTGACTTTGGTGAGGGGCTGGTGGTCTTTATCACAGTTGCCCAGGATTAGGGGTGCTCCCTGACTCCAAGTGTCATTTCAGCTAGACCTAATCATGGTTCTGAGACAGGAGGTGGTCCCCCCAGATTCCAACCTCCCCATAACCATGACTCACCAGAGGGGTCATCTATCTCTGCAGGGCAGTGGCCCCAGAACTGAGTGTGTTTGTTGTTTGGGCCTCTGGCAAGGACTGAAGTTTGTGGATACATTGTCCAGCTTCTTCTCCTTCAAGGGAGATAATTTTGATATTTCTACACTATGTCCTGGACCAGAGGTCAGCAAACTTTTTCTTACAAAAGTCCAGGTAGTAAATACTTTACTCCTGGAGGACTATGTGGTCTCTGCTGCAACTTTTCAATTCCATTGTTGTGGCAAAAAAGCAGTTACAGGTAACAGAGTTATGAGAGGGCGTGGCTGTGTGGATTCCACTAAGACCTTATTTACAAAAACAGAAGGCAGGCTTGACTTGGCCCATGGGCTGCAGTTTGCTGACCGCTATGATGTCCCTTGCAGGACTGAGACCCAGCTGCATGCAGTGGTCACCAGCCCATGAACCTTCTCTTCACAGGCCCTTCTCCTTCCCTGACTGATCTCTAGACTCCCTGCTGGGGCTTTGGAATCACTTCCCAAATAAGTGACTTGCTCTTGAATTCCTGGCTTGAGTCTGCTTCTGGGGCCCTCAACCTCAGAGAGCTCTCCCATTGTACAGTTAAAGAGACCGAGACACCTGGGGGTTAAGCAGTGTGTGAGCAGACCCGGAAGGAGAGGCAGAGCTGCCTTCTTGATGGCTGTAGTCTTAGCCAGACTCTGCTGTCACCGGGGAGAGGATGTATCTGCCTGCACAGGCTGAACAGCCTTGAGAAAAGTGCCCAGGTGGGCAGGACATTGAGCTTATTCCTTTGCCACCAGGGGCACCAAGCACACGGGGGGACATGCCTCCCTGCCCCCAGGACCAGCTGTCTGGACAGTGAGCAGCAGTTCAGTCCAGGGAAGAATGGCATCGTGCCTCCATTGTCACCCCTTCGCTTGGGTTGTCTCTAGGAGCCCCAAGGACATGAACTCCCACTTTTCAGATGGGGAAACTCAGAGTGTGTGAGGGATCTGCTCCAGGTCCTATAGCTTATGCTTGGCAGGTCTAGATTTTGCTCCCAGGGCTCCAAGCTGCTGAGGGATGCAGAAAACGGAGAGTACTTGTGTCTGGGGGGAACATGGAAGGTTCTCATGGTACTTGTGGATACTCTAGCTCACTCTCTTAGGGCTTCTACATTTGATGCCCCATCGGATCACATCATCTTGAGCAAAAGGGCCCTTAGGGATCATTTAATGTAACCCCATTTTGCAGATGGGAAAATTAAGACCCAGGGAGAAGGAACTTTCCAGAAGATTAGCCTGTGAGTCTGGTCAGACAAAGGCAGAAGCTTCAAATTCCCAGAAGCCCAAAGCCCCTGACACTCTGCTCCCGGAGGCCAGCTCTGGGGTGGACTCTGGGCTCCAAGCCGACCATGTCCCTCCCTCTGCCAAAGCTCAGCCCTCTGGGCTCTGGCACTGTCTGGAAACTCCTCCGCCAGTCTGCTCTCGGCAGAGCACAGATTATTGCTCTTGTGCTAATTATTTTTATGATTAAAAGATGATAAATTATTAAACAAAGTCTGAAAAATGTGCCAAGATCTGTTCTGAGGCTGGCCCTGAGAAGTTGCCCCCTTGGCGTCCACGTTAATTAATAAATGAGGCTCTCCGTGGAGAGGAACCACAGCTGGCACATCTGGCAACCAGGCAGGGGCTGGTGGAGGGCAGATGCTGGCAGGCAGGGAGGAAGGGGACTCACTGGGAGTGCCAGCCTGGGCTTTGGTAACGGAGACACCTCCCTCCCTACTCCCAGTCTAGGACTCAGTAGAGGGCCCGTGGCACCAGCCCAACATCTGGTACCTGGAAGAGGCTTCAAGCTGAGAAGCCACAATTAATCCCTCAATGCAATTAATCCCTCCTAACACAGACTTGGGAGAACCCCAAGCATCTAAAGGAAGGCAGGAGACCAGGGTTCAAATCCAGGCACAGCATTTCTTTCTTGGGGAGGAAAATGAGTGAGACCTTAAGCCTCAATTTCCACATCTATAAAATGGGTAGAAATGACATCTGCTTGGTAACACAAGTGTATTGAGACCATTAAATAAAATCATGTCTATACAAGTAGCAGTAGATGGCCAATATATGTGAGCTGATCTGAGGCTTCAGCTGAGTTTAGTGCTGCCTGGCAATTACAAGGCATGAAATCTTGATGAACTTAACCTTTCTGAGCCTCGGTTTCCTTAGATGTAACACAGGAAAGAGAATTCATAAATCTCAGGATCAAGGGAAAAATTGCATGTGAAGTGTCTGACACAGAGTTAGTGCTTAATTCACGGTAGGTATTTCATTGTACTTGCTTGTTACAACCCTATTTACTGAAGTTTCAGCAGATGCATTTTTGTCCTGCCCCACAGCTTTGTGCTGCTTCCCTGGCTGGCCCTTCCTTCCCTGCCTCTGCCCACTGCGGTGCCCTTGGTTCAGGCCTTAGCAACGGCTTTTTCGTTATACCTACCTTTGTGGTTTCATCCAATTGTATGCTGATGCCTCCCACATTTACAGCTCTAGCCTGGACTTCTCACTTAAAACAGACTCCTATATCTGGTTGCCCACTCAACCCTCCCCTTGAACATCTAATTAACATCTTTAATCTGGCTAACAATATCTTCCAAATGGAATTCCTGACTTCCCTCCCACAAACCTGCCCCACCTGTCCTTTCTCCACCTCCCTAAATGCAGCTCCAGTCACTGACACCTTGGAGACCTCCTTGGTTCTGCTCTCTCTTGCACATCAAATGCTGATACCATCAGGAAGTCCAGTCAACTCCACCTTCCACCTCTATTAGAGCCTGACCACCTGGTCATCTCTCGCCACTTCCCCTGCTCCTGTCCTGGGCCCAGGCGCCATCTTGTCTTGTCTGGATTGTTCAAGGACCTCCAAATTGGTGTTCCTGCTTCACTGATTTCCCTCCCATACTCTATATAACTGCCAAAAAGCCCCTTTAAAACAAAGTCAGATCCAGCCCCCTCTGTACTCATAATCCTCCAAGAACTCACTGCCTTCCTAAAGCAACATGCAGACTTTACTAAGATGACCAGCCACACTCAACCTGAGCCTCTCCTTTGCTAAGTCTTTCCTCCTGTTCTGTGCCAACCACACCCACCTGGTTGACTGTGTCTAAGAGGTACAACCGTTTTTCATACTACTTGGAAATGCTGCCAGTTAACATACACCATGGCATTTAAGAAGCTCATGAAAACATGTGCATCTAAAATAGCTGCCATCTGAATGCAGGGTCATTGAGACCTTACTGTGTGCTGGTTACTGTACAAGGTGCTGCACCCCCAGTTGAGTACCTGGGGGACAAGGACATTATTTCCCCATTTTACAGATGTGACAACTGGTGTAGGGAGAGATCAAGTAGCTCCCCATCCTGGTGGTGGTGGTGGTGGAGTCGAGGTCACCATCCAGGCAGTCTCTTAAGCATTGTATTCCAACAGGAAGTGGAATGTACAACGAGTGAAGGAGTCAGGAGTGGAAAGTGGGAAGCTGTGGTCCTATTTATTCAGGGGGAGATCCACCATTACATTCCAGTAACCTGACCACCCTTCACCCCATTCTTGTTCAACCTGTGCTGGTTACCCCAGGTGGGCCTCCCAGGTGGGGCAGCAATAACCCTTCTCTCCTGGATGTTGGAAAGCCATGAGCCTTGGAGCCACAAACTTCTTGTGTCTAAATGAGCATCCTGGGAAATTTCCAGGTTTTTTACAATGGTCTGACTTACCATCTCCTCTTGTTGGGGGCCTCCCAGTTGCTTCTCATAGCCTTTACCTCCAATGCTCTGGAAAAGACTGAAACCAATGGGTTAACTTGCTTTCCCTATTAAATATTTACATAAACACGCTCGGGAAGGTGTGTGTAAGTTATCAATAATGCAAGGCCAGCCTAGGCTCGGTGAGAGCTAAGAGACCCAAATTGTATCATCATAATCCATTATTCACATATAATGCGTCTATTCTCCTCCATTAGCGCAGGCAGGAAATGCCCCTGAGTGCCAGGCCGGGCTTTGGAAAGTGCAATAAATGGCGGATAGACACATGGCGGGAGGCGGCAGCTGTAGTTAAACAAGTGTAAATTAGCGCCCAGCCTGCTCCCTGCCTGCAACCAGAGCAGCGGGCACAGGCCTGGCATGCAGGGGGTTACAGGATGCCGGGAACTCGTCATCAATCCAGACGACTCAGGGAGGCCTCGCCCTCCTGGGAGGAGGAGCCTCTCACTGGCCATGTGGGAGAACAGGCCTTTCAGAGCCTCCTGGGCACCAGCAGGACCGGACTGGAGTCTCAGCTGTGCCGGAGTGGTGACCTTGGGCCAGGCAATGCTGGGGGCAGTGTGCAAGGTGCCTCATGTTGAGCCTTTGGGTCTCATCTGTAAAATGGGGACAAGAAGTATCTACTCACAGGGCTGTGCTGTGAAGGGAAGGGAATGAGAAAGAAGTGATCTTACAGAATGAAAGTCCACCTCTTCCTCCCCCTAGGCAGATATAGAGCTCGGCATACAAGGAGGGACACTGGGGCTCAAATGCACAAGGTGCAAAGTCAAAGCTGGGCGGAGACCAAGTGTCCTTGTCCTGTTCTCCATCATGCTCCCCGGTGCATGCTCCCCGGTGCAAGCCTGTGCCACAGAGGCCCCTGCATCTCCTGTGTGGATGACCCCATGATAAACGAAAGCTTTGGGGCGCCCATGAGCTGGAAGGCAGTGCTTTGCGGCATGGAAGCTCCTGACCAGGATTGAGGAGATCTGAGTCTAACCTTTAGGGCTGGCTCTGTGATTTGGGGGAGTCCTGAGGCCTGTGGGCCTTCATTTCCCTCTCTCTAGAGTGAGGAAAGCTCTCAAGTGAGGTGATAAACATGAATCTCTTCGTGCATACAGAGTTTGGTGTGTGTCTGAGGACGGTACTTGGCTCCAGGTTCCAAGGAGCTACAGCATAGGTGAGTCTAGAGCCAATGGCTCTAGTTCTAGTCCTTGCTAAGCTTTTTTCTTTTCATTGAAGTAACTTTGCTGTATAACGTCACATGCAGTTCAGGTATTGCTTGCTGAGATTCGGCGTCTGTATATACTACACCAAGTTGACTGCTGGGAGTCCAGTATTGCTAAGTTCTGTCACCCCAGATAAAGCTGGATTTTTTTCTAGCACAGGAGCTGTGCCGTGGTGCTGAGGTCAAGCACTGGTTTTCAGTGCATTCATTCACTTAGGCAGAGGAGTCAAAGGCAACGTCACCTTCAGCACCCCCCCAGCACCCCTTCTCTCTATCAAGAGCTTGATGCCTGAGGCCCTGGGCATGATTGTGGGTCAGTGGAGGCCACAGAATAAAATTCTAATTGGAAATGCAGGAGAAGATGTACTTTGCACTTTTCCAAGAGAGGTCTGGGTGCTTGGGGGAGGTCGCCCAGGTCAGCCTAGTTCTTTGCTCATATGGCACCTCCTCAGAGGGGCCTCCTTTCCCTAACATCACCCCCACTTCCCCCTACCCCCATCCACTTGATTTTCCTTCCTATCACTGAACACTACCTGACATCTTTTCAAATACCTATTGGTTTACTTGCTTGTACGTGTCTCCTCAAGCACAGTGTTGACCCTGTAAGGTCAGGGATCTTGGTTTGTCTGCTCGTTGCCTTTCCCGGGATGCCTAGCACCTGGTAGAAATGTGCTTTGGGGTCAGTGGGGGATTCATTATTTTAGATTCAAATCTAGCACACATGCCTCGTGTACCCACTGGCTGCTGGTCACCGTGCAGGTGCTTTCATATATGTTTCTCATTTAATCAGCTCAACAACGAACTCTGCTCACACATATTAAGACCAAAGGGCACCATCTTTAAGTTGAGATTGATTTAGAATCCTCTTCCCTGCCTCCTTGGGGCCAGGGGCCTAATCATTTTCCACTGGGCTAAGTGATTTAATGTCCTGACATAGACTTTCCTGTGGTCTTTCCTTCAGCCCAGCTCATCAGTTCTTCAATGTATTTAGGTAAAAATTACTGTATTGGGATATATATATATATATATATATATACACAGTTATATATACAGTATATATATATACTGTATATATACAGTTATATATACATATATATAAGACTATGTAGTTGCTTTAAGGGATTCCAAGGGCAATTTGAACTCTCTGCAACTTTTGTCTATTCACCAATTTTAGAAACTAATGCCCTTACTGTACTAGCTGTGTGACTTTAGGCAAGTTACTAACCTCTCTGAGCCTCAATTGCCTTATCTCTATATGAAAATATGAATAGCTACCTTGTAGAGCATATGAGATCTGTAGGTGATCTGTCTTTGAGAGGCAATAGGGGAGTCTGAATCCTATTTTCATCAACCACTAGGCATGTAACCTTGGGTGAATTAATTACCTATGTCTCCAATTTCCTCATTTTTTAAATTGGGGATATTAATAGGACTTGCCTTTTAATTGGACGGGACCCTGCTTGTGTTCTGCTGTGTGGGAGAACCGTGCTCTGGGCCAGAGCTTCCCTCACTGTGGGTGTAGCAGCCGGAGGTGTTGCTTGGGTCTGCATCACAGGTGGGTGTGGAGCCCTTACCCAGGAGGAACTGCGATGCAGTCTCTGCCTGCGGTCAGTACTCAGCAGGTGCCAAAGAAAAACTTCAGGGAGGACACAGATGGTTAGAACTGACAAAAGTGACTCTAACTAAAAATTAACTATTGAAATTTCTAAATGTTCTTTAGTCCTAGATACTTTACCCACGAGAGACACTAGGCCTGACCATCAGCATTCATTCATTCATTCATTCATTCATTCATTCAACAAATAGGTTTTGAGTGCTAATATGTGCACTGTACTTCTAGGTAGTGGAGAGAGCAAGCCAGACACAGTCCCCATCCTTGTGGCACACAGTTTAGTGACTATAATGATAAAACAATAGCAATAATAATAATATTAATAATAATAATAATAACAGCATCCATTCATACAATAGATTGTAAATTGCCAGAACCTGGGCTATCTAGGTGCTTTATATACAGTATTTTATTTAATCTTCATAATATCCTTATAAGATTAATTTTATGGAAGAGGTGCCTAAGGCTCAGAGAGGTTATGTGACTTCCCCTAGGTCACCCAGCTAATAAGTGGCAGTAGAAAAACTTGAATCCAGATCTGTTTGCATAGTTCACTCTCTTTGCCACAAGAAACAGCTTCTGAAAAGGAGGATCTCTGGGACTCTCAGACCTTCCAGAGAAAGGAAGGGACTGATGATGAAAGAAGAATACAAGCAACCAGAAAGCCCTTGCTCTGCCACAGCGTGGAGAAGTCCATGGTGAGCAGTGATGAATCCCAGCTCAGAGCACAGGAGGTGGGGACTGAGGCTGTGCTGGCCCAGGGCTACTTGGACGAAGGGCCCAAGTTGGTGGTGTGACATCTTCACTGTCTGATTAACAGCTGCGGGGAGAGCAGGCATCTGAGGCAGCTCAGAGGTTATAGGCCTGGGGACCGGGAGAAATAAATAGTCTTCAAAGGCTTCAGCTTCGTGGAGGTGGATGTGTTGCTGAGGGAAAGTGTCATCCGCAGGCTGCTGGTACCACAGGAGAGGAGGCAGGGCTGGGTGCGGCAGACAGAGGTGTGTAGGCAAGGAGAGGAAGGGTGTTCGGAGCAGAACAGGCAGTGAGGACCATCTTGCAGAGCCTTGAGTGTGCCAAAGATGTTCACTCAGCGTCGGCTGAAATAGCAAGTAGTGTAAGTAACCCAAAGTGAGGCACCAGGGGTCCCCACGTCCTCCAACCTTCTGGGTTCCCTTCCACATTCCCCATTGCAAAGTCCCTCTGTAAGTATTCCCATGGATTCCCAAAGGGGCCTTCTCATCCTTTCTTTGTCTGAATTGTGGCTGTGAATCCATTTCTGCTCCCCACCCCCACCTCTTCCAGCATTCAAGGTCAACCCTGCCTGGTTGCCTCTGCTCTGGAGAGTTCCACTGGCCCAAGGCTGTCGGGAGCAGAATTTTATAATGGTTTCTAGAACAATTGTGGGTATTGTTATGTCCGGAGCCAGCTCCCACCATGACAGGAGTATTTATACTGGGTAATCAGCAATCAGCAGGTTAAAGCTGTGTAGGTACAGAGAGCAACCGCACTCTAAGTGATGGCACCCTAAGTTTTCCACCATATTCCTGGCATTCTTCTCTTTCTGTAAACTCCCCACACATTCCTGTCTCTTCCAGATCCTTTTGGACAACTCCTAACTCTTCTCAGACCATGTCCTTGGGTGAAGCATCCTCATCTCACATCCTAAGAGGCTCACCAAGTAATTTTCCATCTTATACTCGAAGGCGGTTGCAAGATAGGAGAGCTTTAAATAGACTTTTCCTTTTGCTACATGAGTTGGCTAAGTTAGATTCAAAGGTGGTTCTGCAGATATTAAAAGTGATAATTGGAATGACTGAAACAATATGGAGCATGCTTATGGGTCAGCAGCAAGGATCCTGCACTCTCACTTCTGGAGTCGGAGCTCCAGCAGCATTTGCATAGATGTATGAATTTATGTATATGTATGGTGGCACTGTAGCTCTACTTGTAATAAACATTGGAAATACTCTAAATGCCTGGCAAGGAAGCACAAGTAAAATAAGCCATGGGTGGCAGATAGTCGATAGAAGAGAAGTGAGTCTCTATATGAACTGACATGGAAATATAGCCAACATTGTTTAATGAAAAAGTTACAAAATAAGATCTACATATATTTTTGGTAAAGAAGTTTTAAAGTGACCCTATGTAAATATATGTGTGTATGTTTATAGACAGAGAAAAAATATCTGGAAGGGCAGCCGTCAGCTGTTAATAGTGTCAATTTTAGACAGGATGTGTATCTACACATGGTGGAAATGTTCTTTTTGCCTCCATGCATTTCTGCATTGTTTCAATTTCTTACCAGGAGCAAGTCTTGCTTATAGTTTTAAAAAAAGTCCATACATTTCTACAAAGAGAAAATGCTTAAAACACATTACGATTCCAAATGCAGATGGAAGGATGCAAAATTGGTCGCATCTCTAGGTGAAATGCCAAGGAAACTGCATCTAGGTGGGCAGACACACAGGAGAAGGAGAGTCCTCTAAGAGGTGACAGGCAGGTAGGGCGGGGACCACAAAGAGTTTTTCTTCCTCTTCCAGAAGGTGGGGCAGGGATGAGATCTGGGCACCTCAAATTCCTCCTAGCATCTCCCTTTATCACACCCCAAGTCCAGGTTCCTGTCACTGGCAAGTGGCAGTGGGTATCAACTATTCAATTATTTTCAAATAGTTGAGCTTGGGTCTGGATTGAATAAATCACATTGATGCCAATTTCCAGGGAAGTCCTTTCATATTTTATGATTCCCCCCCCCCCCAACTGCCCTCCTTTCCTTCCACATGCTCCTGTTAATGAACCTGGAGACCGTGCACACTGCTCGGACGTCCCCCAGCGAAGCCCCAGATGGAGACGCTGCTGCTGAGAGCACTGTGATTCTGGGGCTCTTTTCCTTCCCCTTCTCACAGTCCTGGGGAAATTGATATGCAGGCAGGATTATGCTTTGTTTAAAGCTCAGCCCTGGCTTCTGAAAGAATACATTATCCAAATCGGTGCATGTGGTTGAAATTCTGCAAAACTCAGTTGTGTCACATGTGGCTCGCCAATGAGGTGTCCAGCCGGGTCTCATGCAGCATAAATGCCCGGGATCAGAGAGTATAACTGTGGAAAACCATCCACCAGAGGATATTCCTGGAGTCAATAATTTATCCTGCTGTGGTGTGAGGTGGCTACCGCATTCGCCTGCCACCACCGCGGCCGCCTCATCCCCACCCAGCTCCCAGCTCTGGGCACAGGGGCTGCCTTCTTCCTTCTTGCCAGCTCTTTCAGAATTAGGATTTATTTCAAAAACTGACTGAACGTGAACATGGAGACCAGAGGTTCTTTTTTTGCTTCTCTTTTTATTTCGTAAACAGGCTTTAAAGGGACCAAGTCTAGTTTGGAATTCAGCAGAAGAACTGGATGTGGTCATGGGTTTCGGGGCCTCCACAAGCCTTGAATCTAGTCTGAGACCTGGGTACGGGGGGATCCACTCATTGATGATAATTTGGGAGCCACCATAGTCCTACTTGCTCTTTAAATGTTAGAGTTTTAATGATTTAGGAACCAAAAGAATAACTAAGGAGCCCAGCAGTCATTATCTCAAATAATGAGACTTTTTAATGCAAAATCAATGTTTGTTATAATGAAAATAGATTCCTCAGCTCCTGCAGGGCCAAATGTACAAATCTTTTCTGCTGTTAAATAAAATGTGACGGCTCATTTTCAGGAGGATGGTGAGCATTTTTATTCAAGAGTAAAAATAAAATGTCAGAACTTATTTACTTTTATTAAGTGCTCATTCTCAATCAGATACTCTAATCAATATCTAATTGGAGGCGAGGAAACGGAAAATAATTTTCATGCCAACTTGGGGAAGCAAAGGAAAGACGAAAGAAAGAAGGTGAGAAAAAACCATATAGGACATTGTCAGTGGTAAGAGCAGCAAATATTCATGGAGCAGCAGAGCGCCATGACCGTGTTAGAGGATTTGCCTCTGTACTGCCGAATATCTTCACAACAATCCAATGAGACAGTAACTTTGCGGTCCCTATATACAGATGACAAAACTGAGTCTGAAAGGAGAGAATTCCCACAGGTCCATGTATCTGTGCAGCCTGGATCAAATGTCAGGTCAGCCTGACCCCTCAACCCTGGCTTTTCACTTTTCTGCTTATCTGGCCTATGTACTCCATTAGAAAAATTAATGTTTCAAATGAGTTATTCTTGGGAGATAAGTTTTACCAATAGCAGAAGTCTTACTACCATAAGCATGGAAGCTTGAAGCCAAAACAACATTGGGGAATTCAAGTTTTTCTCAAATATATGGTGTGCTTCTCTGTCTTGGGGACCGGACACGTTAACAAAATTTTTGTTTTTTTAAATGACTCAGAACTGGTTTCCAGACTCAATTTTGATGTAAGAAATCTATAGCCTAACAGGAGAGACAAAACACGAAAGGAGTGAGTTGATGTCCTGCCCTAATGCCTGTACTGTGTACTTGAGCCAGCCCCTTGCTTTCTCTGTGGGAGGCTGGACCAACCTTGTGAGGTTTTATGATTTTAAGTTCAGGAAGATCAATTACATCAATTTTCGGAAGACTCTTCTAAGCATGTGATTTACATGAATGTGTCTAAGCCACCTAAGGAGGGAGAGTGTGCCCCATTCCTGGAGGGGCGCAGTCAAACCCAGGGCAAAGATGATGCAGCGACCAGCTGCCTTCCAGGTGGGCCAGCAAACTTTTTCTATCAACGACCAGGGAGTTTTAGGCTTTGCTGGCCATACCTTTGGTCCCAATCACTTGATGCTACCATTTTGAGCAAAAGCAGCCAAAGGTGACAAAGGGTGGTTGATAAAAGTTACAATAAAACTTCATTTACAAAAATAGGCAGAGGGTGAATGCAGGACATAGTGTGCTGACCTCTATTCTAGGTTCTTCCAATTAAAAACTTTTTCATTTCCTCTTCTCTCTTGAGTCACCTTGCTGGACCCAGCACTGGCATCTGGGCCTGGCATAACAAATAACACTGAGTTTACACAGTGTGCTAGCTATTTTTCCAGGTTTTATATAGATATAAACTCCTTTATGCCTCACAACAGTTTTATAGAGTGGGTACCAATTTACTATTGTTCCCATTTTACAATGGGGCTACCAAGGCACAGGATCATTAAGTAGCTCACACAGGTTCCTGCAGCTGGTAAGAGGTAGAGCTGGACTGGGAACACAGGCAGTGGCTTCAGAGTCTAGGCTCCCAACCATGATGTGATCTGTCTTCACCACATCACCTGGGGTGACTTAGTGCCCCTCATAATATGGCAGATCCCTCTCTTTATTCCTGTCAGCTGTGTGACCTCAAGCAAACGCCCTCTCTGAACTTTGACTTTCTTACCAGGCAATGGTATCATGGATATACATGTGGCTCTTGCAAGGCTGCATGTGATTTGTGAAAGCCACTTACTTAGGGCCTGGAACAGAGCAGGTGCTCAGACCATGCTAACTGCCATCTCTCCTGCAGTCGCTTCTGGAGACTGGAGGGATTGGTGAGAAACCAGGAGAGCACCTTTTGCAAGTAATCCAGGTGACACATTTCTACTACTGCCTAGAGTTATTTTAAAAAAACTTCCGGAGTCTACTGTAAAAATGTATTTGCCTACAAAAGAGAGTTCTAGCCCTCAATGCTGGGTGGGTGGTCTGAATGATACCCTTGCCAAGGGAGTCTAGATCGCTTTGGAGGTGCTTTCTATAATGGGTCCTCCTGGTGTCTGAGCTGGGAACTCAGACTCCAGGTGCTGAGCAGGGAAGCCACCACCTTTGGTCACTCCAGCCCAGAGCCAGAGAGACATGGGGACCAAGCCCTTTGGCCATCACGCCTTGAGATAAGGCACACGTATAGCGTTTCTATATCCCCTGGCTGGTTTGCACTTACTCAGGGGTGGTGATTGTCTCAACTGAAATGCACCCTGTGCTCACTCCAGCCAGGTTTTGTGCTCAGCTTTTCATACCCCTCCAAAACCTATGAAGTTGTCTTTATTATTATATTTTCATTTTGTAGAGGAGAAAACGAAGGCTCTGAGATTTTAAGTTACTTGCCCAAGATCACAGTTAAGTGGGAGAGGCCCAGTTCAGCACTTAGAAGTGTCTGAGATAGGTGCCTTGTCCCACATTGCTGTATCTGTCAGTCAGTAAACCATGGTTTTTTTCTACCTGAAACAACTTTGCAATACGGCCTCCCTGGGCCAAGATGATAGTCAGAGCCACCAGCCAGCCTCCTTGCTTTGATTCTTGTACCTCTGCAATATTTTATTCTCAAAACCTGTGGCTGTGTTATTCTTTCCTTAGCAATCAGCTCTATGAGGTATAAGTCACATAGGATAAATTCACTAATTTTAATTGTACAATTCAATGATTTTCGACAACTGTGAACAGTCAAGTTCACCACCATCATCACAATCAAGATATGGATCATTTCCATGAGTGTATTTAAAAAAAAAATTAAGTTCAATTATACCAGTCTTCCATTCATTATTTTCCCATCTCCCCTAAGTCAAAATTCTTCTAATGATGGGCAGTATTGCAGCAAAGGACAATCTACATGTTTACCAAGTGATTCATTTTCCTCCTGGGCACAAAGGAAAATCATGCTTGTTATTGTCCTTGCTCTAGGCAGGGCCACTGCAGAGTGGAAAGAAGTGATGTCCATCTCTTCTAGGCCTGGGCCTGAGAGTTCTAGAGACTTGATCACTGCTTTCGTTCCCCATTGCCAGCTGGATTTGGAAACTCCAAGGAGCATTCTGAGGCCTGGAGGACCAGGAGTCACTGCAAAGAGGAATGAAGTATGCATCAGCCTGGGGGTGTGAGCAGATGTGAGCACACTGTTACTCTGGTGGCCTCTGAGATTTCAGAGGAGTTAGTGACATTGAGGTGAGTGTTGACCCTGATTATATACAGGTTCTGATTGTTCTGGCCTCTGTCAAACCTCTGATCTCACACTCTCTCCACTCCAGTGACACTGCTCCCCAGGCACACTCCTGTCTCAGGGCCTTTGCACTCACCATTTGTGATAGGCTGAATAATGGCTCCCCAAAGATATCCATGTCATAGTTTCTTGAACCTGTAAATATCACCTTAGATGGCAAAGGGACATTGCTGATGTGACTAAGTTAAGGATGTTGACTGGAAACATTCTCCTAGATTATCTGGGTGGGCCCAGTTAGTCTTAAGTATTCTTATAAGAGGGAAGCAGAGGAAGATTCTACTGAAAAAGATAAGGCTACCTGGTGACAGGAGCAGAGATTACAATGATGGGGCCATGAGCCAAGGAACATCAAGGAATGCTGGCAGCTACCAGAAGCTGAAAGGAGAAAGGAGTGGGCTCTCCCCTGAAGTCTCCAAGAAGAACCAGCCTATGGACACCCTGATTTTAGTCCCAGAAGACTCATTTCAGATTTCTGGCACCCAGAACTACAAGAGAATAAATTTCTGTTATTTTAAGCCACTAAATTTATGGCAACTTTTTATAGCAGCAGCAGGACTAATACACTGTTCCGTGTGCTATGCTCCTCCCCCAGATAGCGGAGTGACTGCCTCCCTCCCGTCTCGATGACTTTGCTCAGACAGGCATCACCTTCTCAACGAGGCTTTCCCTAACTACCCGGTTTAAAAGAGCACCCTGGGACTCCCTCTCTTTCTTTGTTTTTCTGTCTCCAGGGAGCTTAATAACTGACTTACCATTTTCTAGTGTTTTATTTTGCCTCCTTATTTCCTCCCTTCATTGGAATGTAAGTTCCAATAAGAGCAGGGCCTTTATCTGTCACTGCTGTATTCCCTAGAACAGTGTCTGGCACAGTAAGTTTGCAGTAAATGTTTGTAGAGTGAATGAATTAATGCATGGGTGACCCAGGGGCCCATTTAGAGGAGGGATGCCAGCCAGGTGCTCAGGGCTTTGGGAGCCTTTCGAGGGGTGTCAGACCCAGTGATCCCTTCATTCGTCTCTCCCTGAAAGTCCCTTGGGTGTGACACCCTGTTGGAGGCTCTTGGGTGAGAACGTGGCACTCATTGACCCTGCCCCCAAGGGTGTTCAATTGAGCTGGGGTACAAGACTTGGTGGCAGGGTAGGACTTTGCAGTGTGGTTTCAGGTCTGGGGAGAGGCACATGGGGGTGCTCAGATGAGGGACGGGTGATTCCTGGAAGAGGGTCATCTGAATGGGCCCCATGTTCTTGAGGGCTCCCTTCCCTATGCTCAAGGCTACACCACAACCATCTGCCTCGGAGCTTAGCCAGACCAATCTCATTATGCCCTTTATCCTTTATTGTGTTAGTTGTCACAAAACCTTCCAAACTTGCAGTTACTCCTCACCCCTGCCTTCCCCTCTTCATTTGGCTCTGCTTGTCTGCCAATGTGACCAAGGCTCCCTCCTTGCCCCCTTCTGGCAAATAGCAAAATATCCCGCCCCCTCACCCTGTCCTTCCACAGGAGTGGAACCCTAGGCACCCCCACCCCCAGTCCAGGACTCGCCTCCCCCGCTGGGTGGGGCTTTCCTGTTCCTGCAGGCCTGGAGGCCCTAGACCTGGTCAGTGGGGGGCACCCTCCTTTCCTCTCATTGTTTATCTCCTCATTTATCTTCATGTGTTTCCCCCCCACCCCCCCACCCCCACCTAAGTGCTGCTTTGAAGTTATTCCATCAAACCAAATCCCTTCGATTCTCCTCCTGTTGGTCAAACATGGGCTCCTAGGGCTCCCCTCTGTCCCCTGCCTGCTGCTTCTCCAACACTGACCTGTCACGATTCCTGGCGATTTCATCCTAGAGATGATATTTCCAGTAGCCTGCTTCTCCCTCTCCTGGCCTTCTTCCTCCCATCTGGCCTCTACCCTTCCAGCATGTCAGTGAGTTACCTGCAGCAGTTACTAGAACGCTCAGATCTCAAGCATCCTCTCAGAACACCAGCTGCCCTTTGCTGCACACTCTGCTTCCGGTGGTGACATTACCTGGTCTCCAGGTAAGAGTGTAACAGGGTGGTCCCAGGAAAGGGGGAGGTTCCCTGCTCCACCCAAGGGAGGGTGGAGCTGAGCAGAAAGAGGAGAAGCTGCAGAAGAGACTGAGGAAGGAAGCAGGATGGAGCCAGGAGACCTGGAGGAGGCGCATGGAGCCTAGAGACACGTGAAAAAACAAGCGCAGTTTCTTCACGTGTCTCTAGGCTCCATGCGCCTCCAGGTCTCCTTGGTTGCCAAATCTGTTATAGGACAGGGAGAGGGGCAGCCCAGACCCCGCAAACCTGCCTATTCTAAATGGGTTCTGCCATCCGCCGCATCAACACAAAACACATGAGACTTTAATGGGAAGGAACTTTAATAAAACTAGGAAACAATACAGGTAAGGCAAAGAGTCTAGTTTCTAAATGAAGCACCCAAAGTTACCCGTCCCCTCGTGGGTAAAACTCCATCCATATGGGATCGGCCCAGAACAAGGCCCCAAAGCCTGCTACAAGTCTAAAGCATCTTCCAGTGGGGACCCACAGAAAAGGGTCACAAACAACCAGACAAGCCCGGAAGGAAAAGAGCAAAATCAACATCAAGATAAAAACTGCCATTGTCACCTCCCCATGGGTCTCACCCACATCTGTGTTACCCAGTCTACAACCAAAAAACAAGCGCAGTTTCTTCACGTGTCTCTAGGCTCCATGCGCCTCCTCCAGGTCTCCTGGCTCCATCCTGCTTCCTTCCTCAGTCTTTTCTGCAGCTTCTCCTCTTTCTGCTCAGCTCCACCCTCCCTTGGGTGGAGCAGGGAACCTCCCCCTTTCCTGGGACCACCCTGTTACAAGAGGAGGCTGTTCTCCATCCCAAAGGGGAGCGGACTGCTGCTTCTGGCACAGAAGGCTCAGGGGGAGTTTGAGGCTCAAGATTTTCAGACTTGTCTCCATAACTGCCCTCATCCCATAAGTCAGGGTCACACACCTTACTTGTCACGGAACTCCAGGACACCTGCGAGGTGGGCCCAGGTTTCAGCACAGTCTACCCTGTGGCAGGTGAAGAGTCCTTTAAAGATGCCAGAGGACTCTGGTTTTCAAAGCATTCCTTCAGTTATTAGTCGGCTCCCCTGGGCCCACCATTTTTATCCTTGCAAACTTTTCAAGCCTTCAAGGCTATCAACAGCAGCTGGCCCTCACCACAATCCTCGTAATTGCAATTTCTTCCAGATGGATCAAGACCCACAGCCACTCCGTACCGCAGTGCCTCCCTTTTTCCCCACACTTTATTTCTTTATCCACAGATTAAAGTTTAGTATTTGTGAAACCCCACAGACCAAAGGTTCTCACCTCTCCACTTCCCACCAGCAATGGGGTCCCCACTGTCTTCAAATGGGTGCACAACCCAGCTCTGAATCCATCTTGAAGGTCTGCTCTCTAGGGCTGTGCCTGGTGCCTACTGCCTTTGCTCTCGTTCTCAGGAAACAGAGCCCGAGACCAGGATGTGCAGGACCCCATTAATGGAGACTGTAAATAGGCCCTGGAGTTCTAATATCTTAGATTCTCCTCCTCGCTGTCACATATGGGCCCTGAAAGCCCCTACTCCCATCCCTGCCTGCTGCTTCTCCAACACTGTCCTGTCACAACTCCTGGCGATTCCATCCTAGAGATGACCCAGGGGAGACTGGGGCGGATCACACATGAGGAATTGCAGTGTGAACCTCATAAACATTTCTGGAGCCATGCGTTGGTGGCCCAGGGATATCTTTTACAGGACCATAGGCCATAGGTGTGAACAGCTATGATGGGGTAGGTCAGAGAAGGAACCGGTTCTCAAGCTTTCCCCCATGTCCTGTCAAGGTCTGCCCCATGGGGGGGTCAACTCCCTGCACTTCTGGAGGTGTCACCTATGCCTTCAGTGGCCCTGAGGAAGTCAGAGACTATGCCATTCTGTGTGATGCTTTTCTCTGTGTGCCGAGTGGAGGGAGGATCCAAGGCTTCCTGGCGCCCTACCATTTACGGCGCATGCTCTGTCTCTCAGGCCTGTGCACAGCCTTCTTGTGCCTTGTGGGCCCTGGGGCCCTGGAGGTCTCCGGCTGCAGAGCTGAAGTCCCAGAAGCCTTGCCAGAGCACAGCCCACCTGGAGAGGCTGCCAGTGTGTTGGCAGCTGCGGCAAAGCAAGAAGTCAAGGATGCTGAGATGGTGCTGCCAAGAGAGGAGGCCACACGAGAGGCCGAGACACACTGAGAAACAGCCAGGTCATGCTATTCCTTCATGCAGAGCCCGCAGGGCTTCTCCCCTGCGCACAGCTTACCCAGCGAGACCCCCACGCCTTCCACTACCCCATGGCTCATTTGCTCTGGCAGCACCAGCTCCCTGCCTTTCCTCCCACCCACCACAGCGTTCCCAGGCCCTCAGCATCTGCTTGAGGTCTCGCCTCACCGGCTCAAAGGTCTGTGTCCTGCCCCTCCTTCAGGTCTCTCATTATCCCCAAGACCTTCTCTGGCCACCTGGTACAAAAGCACTTTGTCACCTGCTGTGTGATGGCCCGACCTCTTGTATAGTTTGCTGGTTGTGTCTCCTCTGTAAGCAACATGAGGGCAGGGGCTTTTTCTGTTACTTCCAGCCTGGCACATAGTGGTACTCCATACATTTCAAATGAACGAATGATTATGTAAGTGAATGACTAGAGCACCATCTCCATTTCTCACCATGTCTGATGGGAAATAAAGCATCCCTGATGGAAGCTGGCTAATCAGATGTCCTTTCCAGGGAATTTGGAATTGAGCTTGAAAGCTGGGGAGGCTGGCAAGGGGCAGAAATCCAGATCTATGAATTCAGGGACTATGGTTGGCACCTTCTGACATTTGCCAAAAAGTGGAAGGAGCTACTCTGCAGAGGAGGATCATGGAGAGGAATCTCTTCTCCTGGGGCTCCGGGGATGTCGAGGACATACCTTATAATAAGTCTTTCCATTCTGCTTAAATTAACTAGGGAAGTTTGATTTTTCCTTACAAATAAAGCTTAAATATCATCACTACATTACTCAGCATCACTGTTTGTATCAGGAGCTGTGCTGGGCCTGATCATGGTTTGTGGGACCCCAGCAGGTCACTTTCTGCTGCTGAGGGTGATACAGGACCCTGGGGTATCTCTCTCTCTCTCTCTCTCTCTCTCTCTCTCTCCCCCTCACACACACGCACATGCACACACACGGCATCATGGTTAGCACACTGCCCTTGATGCTGAGTGTCTTCCCCACCAATTTCTAAAGTGTCTGTTCTGAAGCTGCCCTGAGGCTTTTCCTGGCACCCAGGGGGTGCCCCAGCTGCCCCAGAGCCCCAGGCCTCTCCTCCTCACCCTGGCACATGGCACTCCTCCCACCCCAGCTGTCACCACAGGCTCCCCACTCCCTGTCACCTCTGTGCCCCAGGCTCCAGGTCTCAGCAAGGCTCTGGCTGGGGCCTCATCCCTCCCTCTCCCAGACCCCAGCTCAGGTCCACCCCGTTTCTGGCTCCTTCTTTCCTCTCCTCCTGAGCTAGGCATTCCCCTCCCCCAAAGCCTGACCCCAGAGCTTGGAGTCTATTGTCCTCCCTCCCAGCCCATCCCCAGCCTGACCTGACAGCTCCTTCATTGTGGATGCACATTTACAAACAGCTCATTTACATAGAATACAGGGAACAGCTTCTGTCTTCAGAAAGGGGAGATTCTGGTCACCTAAGCAACTCTGAATGGGCATAGGGTGGGCTAAAGGTGGGGGTGGGGACGGTGAAATCAGGTTGAACAAGAAAGAAATGAGGGGTGGGGCGGGCAGATGCTGTTTAGTTGTCTGTATGTATTTGTTTTTAGAGCATTTTTTTTTCCTTATCTGCACAAGTTCCTTGGAAGCTTTAGGGCCTGTTTCTTCATTCCACCTGGCTCTCAGCCCTCACTGCTATCCCTGTTATTCTTCTCCCCATGTACTGCCTCCCCCCAGCTTTTATTTCAAAAACTAGCCAGAAAAGCAGGGTGTGCTGTGTGAAAGAAGGGGGGCTTTGGAGGCAAGGAGCCAGGTATTTTAGCCCCAGCCCCACATTTGGCAAGGGAGAGCTTTGGAGACTCAGTCTACAGCTGGTAAAAGTGGGATAATAATACCAACTCCATCAAGTGGTTTTGAGGATAGAAAAAGTGGGCAGTGCACCTCAAGTTCTTTGTGCAGTGCTGGGGAGAAAAGAAGATCTGTGAGTGGCCATCACTGTCACGGTTTGGAAACAGAAACTCAACCATGTGCCCTATGCTCCTTCCTTCCCAGGAATACCATTTATTGTCTGACACAGACAGAGTCCAACCTTTAGCTGTGGCCAGAGGATATAGACCCTTTGCTCCCCTGCTTTTACTAATTCACTTCTTCTTTGGAAATGGCCACTCTCTTTTCGCTGTTTTTTATCTGTCATGTCCTTCCTTCCCCGCCCCATCTATCCTAGAGATGACAGACATGGACCACAGTGGAAGGGAGGGCTGATGCATGGTCATGCCACAGCTGAGCGTGATGCCAGGATCCAGTGTTATGCTAAACCCTGCACGTCCATGATTTGATTTAATCACCCGCTTTATGCACTTCTGGCAGATATTTCTTGCAGGAAGCCCTGCAAAGTTCTCAGAAACAGTGATCCATTAGTGATGTCTGCCATGGGTGACGCCGTGGGGGTGTCAAGACTCGATTTGCCTTCTCAGCCAGGCACAGCTGGAAAACTGTAAGAAGGACTCTGGACTGAAGGTGGGGTTCAGGGGAGCTTCTGAGGAGGTGACCCTGAGCTGACATCTGCAGAGTGGTCAGTCAAGGAGGGTCTGGCAAGGCACTCTGGGCAGGGAAACCACATGGTGTGTGATGTGAAACCCCACAGTGGGCAGCAGGCATTCCTGGAGTGGGAGGCAGGAGATGGGCAATGGAGATGGTAAGAAATGCGAGGAATACAGCAGGTGAAATGTTTAGAATACATAAAAAGTGCTCAATAAACAGTAGCAGCCATTATTATTACCAGAGAGTTTTATTTTGTTATTTTTTTTAATTATAAATTTTATTTTTATATTCCCCATACAATTGCAACCCCCTTATTTTGACCCCAATCCCTCCCCTCCCTGCCTCCCACTCCCCATAGAGTGTCTCTGGTTCACAGTTGTTTGTTGATTTTGATTTTTACTTTCTTATAGTTATTCTTTTTCCTGGTCCCTTATTTAAGTTTTCTAGATTCCTGCTATGAGTGAGACCATCCGGTATTTTTCTTTTTCTTTTTGGCTTATTTCGCTGAGCATGATCCCTTCCAGTGCCATCCATGTTGCTGCAAATTGCATGTGCTTATCTTTTTTGAATGCTGAGTAATATTCCATGGTGTATATGTAGCACATCTTCTTGATCCAGTCATCTATTTTTGGGTATTTGGGTTGTTTCCAAAGCTTAGCTATTGTAAATAGAGCTGCTATAAACATAGGGGTGTAGGTGCTCTTTGGAATGGATGTTTCTGTGTCCTTTGGGTAAATACCTAGGAGTGGAATTGCTGGATCATATGGAAGCTCTATGTTTAGTAGGTCAAGAAATATCCACACAGCTCTCCATATCTGCTTCTTGGTTGGCTGGTGGAGGCAAGGCCATTAAGGGCCTAGTGGATACTGTTATGGCAATTTTACCAGAGAAATCAGGTGGCACTCAGAGAGGTGGAGAGAGATTTATTCATCACACCGGTGGGCCCAGTGGGATAGCTCCCAAAAGTCTGAGCCCCCAAAAGCAGAAATGGCAGGGTTGTATACATTTTGTATGTGGAAGCTTGTCACCCCATCCATCATGGGCTTTCCTCATTGTTTGGGTAAGGGGTCAAGGTAGCCATGGGTACTACTGTGGGGCAGCAGCAGAGAAGAATCCAAGCAGCAGACTTAGCAACTTCCTGCTTCACTCTGGCTCTATAAGTGCCGGCTCCCTGTTGAGCTATATAGGTGTTTGATCCCTGCCAGGCTCAATATATGCAGAGTCCTGCTGAACTCTATAGACTCTGACTCCCTGCTAAGTTCTATAGGCCCTGCCCATATAAACAAATATGGAGCTTCTCCTTGCTGAGCCCTATAGGCATCGATTCCCTGCTGATCTCTACAAATGCTCAATCTCTCCTGAGTCCTATAGGTTCTAGCTCCTTACTGATCCTTGTAGATGCTTAATCCCTGCTGGTTGCTATATTTTCTGGCCCTTGCTGGGCTCTATAAGTGCCAGCTCCCTGCTGGGCTCTATATGTGCAGGGGCCCTGCTGAGAGCTATAGACTCTGACTGCCTGCTGAGCTCTGTATGTGATATCTGCCTGTGGAGCTCTATAGGTACTGGCTCCCTGCAGGGCTATATAGGTGCTGGCATCCTGCTGGGCTCTGTAGGGGAGAGCTCCCTGCAGGGCTCTATAGGTGCAGGGTCCCTGCTGAGTCTAATGGTGCCAGCTCCCTGCTGAGGACTATTTTTTGCTTGCTCCTTGCTGAGTCCTATAGGTGCCAATCCCTGCTAATCCCTAGAGATGCTAAATCCCTTCTGAGTCCTAGGGGTTCTAGCTCCTTACTGATCCCTTATAGATGTTTTATCCCTGCTGGTTCCTATATTTTCTAGTCCCTGCTGAGCTCAATATGTGCCGGCTCTCTTTTGAGCTCTATAGGTGCTGGCTCCCTGCAGAAATGTAAAGGTGCTGGCTTCCTTCTGAACTCCCCTCCTGCTCTATCAGTGTCCTTTGGGGACGGGTTCCCAAAGAACACTGGGTGTCTGAAAGAGAGGTATCCCCTACTCTCCTTGCCGTTTCCCGTTCACTCTGCAGGGGTTCTCTGAAACTCGGATCCTGTGTTCTGCCACCATTGTTGTGGCACACTCCGCCCCTCTTCTCCATATTGTGCTTTCTTATTTTACAGGATGGAGGACCTGGGCTACCCCCTAATATGCTGGCTCTTCTGCACAGAAGGAATTTCCATCTCCTTCCCTCCACCCTCAGGGCACTGGCCCCGTTCCTACCCGCCCCTCCATCCCTCAGAGCCTAATTGAAGAGGCTCCGCCTGGCAGAGAAGATGAAAGCTTTATCTTCCTAGTCCATCCCGGAGCGTGTTAAGATGATGGATGAGTTTCCAGACCTGCATGCTCCTCCCAGTAGCATTAACAAAATTGCCTTTCAGGATCCCAACTCCCATGTCAAGACGGGCTGCGATGGAGACCGGAGACCCGGGCTTTGGCACTCGACGGTGAGCATTAAAATCATTTTAATGCTGTATCTAGGGTTTGCATTCCCTGTGTGCGAGCCAGTCCCATCACTGGCATCGGAGAAAGATGAATGATGTTTGTTAAAAAGCTCTTTGGGGTGTCCTGATTGACCATTAGGAACACTCAGCTTGGAGCTGGAATGCGTGGACCCTGCTTCTGGGTCTGAATGGGACCCATCAGAGCTGTTGTCCCTGGCAGCCCTATTGGGTCACGGCCAAGTCTTCCCCCTTAGGTCTCTACAGCCTCCCTGGCTTCTGCATCGGGAGGTCAGAGACAGGACAGGACAAAGTCCATGGCTAGAATCTCACCTGTGTCACGAGGCTGCAGTTGTTCCCGAGGCCACTTTCCTCCTTGGCCTCCAGCACCCTCACCTATGAAATAAGAGTGTGTGCATATTTAGATGTATGGGTTGAATCGTGTTCCCTCAAATTCATATGTTGAAGTCCTAGACCAAAAAGTAGCCCAGAATGTGACATTATTTGGAAAAAGGACTTTACAGAGATAAGTTAAAATGAGGTGGAAGGGCAGGTCCTATCCAGCGCAGTTGATGTCCTTATAAAAAGAGGAAATTTGGACACAGACTTCAACACAGGGAAAACGCCACGTGATGGTGAAGGCAGAGACAGGGGTTACATAGCCTGGCAACATCAAAACTTTCCAGCAAACCACTAGTAGCTGGAGAGAGGCATAGAGAGGTTTCTCTCTCCCAGGCCTCAGGACACCTCTATCCCTGCTGACACCTGGATCCCCTCCTTCCAGCCTCCAGATCAGGGAGAGTAAGTCACTTAAGTCACTCGTTGGTCCTCTTCAACGGAAGTTCTAGATAACAAATATGCTTCAGTTCAAATCTCCCCCTCTCTGATGCTCCCTGAGTCCACATTTCTAGGTTTTAGCCTTGGATACAGCCAGAGTGAATCTGTTCTCTGCTGCCCTGGGACCTTGTAGCTGAAGGTACTTGCTGTCTGTTCCTGAATCTAAAATGATTAAAAAGACCCAGGAGCCCAGAGGGACCGCCTGGCCCTTTGGGAATAGTTGATGGAGGAGAAACAGCTTCCCAGGCAAGCTCTGCACTGAGCTTACTGCCAGCTGTGCCTCAGGCCAGGGGCCCTGGAGTCCCCTCCTGGAAACCTGAGCTGGGGAGCAGGGGTTCTGCTTCTGGACAATGGGACAAAACAAACATGTTGGGCCAAGTTCAGCTTCTTAGCACCTCTCAGTTCAATTTGCTTTCCCCTCAGAGACTATTTTTCAAAATTTTTAAATTAATTTTTTTTCCCTCAAATATTCTTGATTTGCCAATTGTGTGCACATCCCCACCTGCACTCAGGCTTCACTCACCCTGCACCAGAGATTCAGGACCACAGCCCTGTCACACGTTCTTCCCCTTCCTCCCTCCCTCTCCCCCACCCCTTCTGGCAACGAGTATATTTTTCACAGTCTAAGAATTACTTTTGCCAAGTGAGCATTTTTTACATTATGACAACTTATCATTAGTAGACATTAATGAGAGGATAGAAAAATATAAAGTCCTGAATACCTGAATATGTGGCCTGAGATACAGACCCATTAATATTTTACTGAGTTCCTGGCCCAGCCAGACCTATGGTTAACTGTGTGCTGTTAATCCCAGCGACAACTCTTTACTGTCAGTGATATTACTGTCATCAGTAGACAGAGGACAGCTCAGGCACAGAGGTGACTTGCCCAGTGTCACATGCACAGTACATGGTTCCACTTGGACTTGAGCTGGGGAGTCAGACCCCACAGGGCCCAACTCCTGGTAGCTCAGGGACAAGGTACCCAGGACACTGAATCTCCCCACAAGAGGCCAAGAACTGGGGACAGCTGAGCAACCCAGAAAAAATGAGCGGAATCCTGCCACAGAGAGCTTGAAAAACTTACTGCTGGCAGTTAGATATGGGTCAGAAACGCCCTGGTGACCCCAGGCCATTTGTCACGAGGTCACGGTCACCGTATTGACCCAACACAAGTTCTGGTGGCTGGGCAGGGGAGTATGGTCTTGGGTTCTGGGAGGGTGTCTGTGTGGGGACAGGAGACCAGCCAGCTGGTGACTTCCTGCCCCTCCCCCACGGGCAGGTAGCCCAGGTATTTGTGGGGAAGGCCAATCAGTGAGTGAGAAGGAGCTGGGCTGCTCGGGATTGCTTGGGATTGCACTTGCAATCAGGGCATTTCACACAGAAAATTGTGGTCATTTAGACTTCTCTACGCGAGCTTAATTTCAGGCCCAAGCACGGGGGATATTCAGAGACACAATGAGGTAATTTCACATTTTAAAGCAGAGAATGCAGCGTAAATTAGTAGAAAAATCATGACACTTATAAACCCGTTCTAAAGATGTATTGTTCCCTTTTCTTCTAGGAGAAAAAAATCGGCTTCTATTAAGATTGAATTAACCACTGGAGGAGAATTCCTCTGACGGCCAATTCATAAGGAGAAATCTATTTTAAACTTGGTCAAAAGGCTTTTGCAGAAAGTGGAGGGAAGTGAGTTCCCAAGGAATGCAGGTGTTCTTGCCGTGCAACTGGGCACCTGGGCTCAGAGGGCCTGCTCGTGCCCACACGGGTGGACCTCCTAGGGGGCACTTGAATGGTCTACTGAGGTCATAGTCCCCTAACAATGGGGCTTGCTCCTCCAAGTGCAGTGTCCCCGATGTACTTTCTAGTGAAATATGTGCATAGGTTTTGGGGAGCTGCTGCTTGGGTTAGAATCCTAGCTCTGTTCCTCATCAGCGTCATGACTCCGAATAAGAATTAAACTTTGCGCCCTTAGTCTCATGGTGCCACTTGGACCCTGAAAGTGGAGTAGGAATAGCACTGATTTCAAGACTCATTTGAGAGGGGATGCATCTGAAGGGCCTGATATGCAGGAAGTCCTCAGACAGGGCCACTTTCTCAGTTTGGGATCCCCCCAAGAAGGACTCTGAGACAAAGACTTGAGTCCAAGGCGAAGGTAGGGGAGAGGGGACATGAGGTAGCTGCCTCGGTGGACCTTAATCCCAGGTAGACCTCAAAGCTGAGTATAAAAGTGCCTTAGAGTCAGCCAGGCCGGGGGGGAGCTGCAGTAGGCACACCAGTTCCCAAAAGTCACTCCATGGGGCTGCTCCAGGTGGTTTCAATTCCTGGGTCCTCCAGGTGGGTGTGGGAGCCAGGAAAGGCACCTGCTACACTGTTACTGGCCTGTTCTAAGCCCAGGGTCCCCCCTGTGCTCTGGCATTTCTATTCCAACAGTCAAGTGCCAGCGGGGGGCCACAGCCTGGAGGCTCCATTTCAGTCCTGGCTCTTTCCCTAGCAAACTATAAAGTTGCACTCCCTCTGTCATTTCTCTGGCTCACAGTATCCTCGTGTATTTTGGGGTATTCTTTAAAGTCCTCTGAAACAATGGCTTACATGGCGTGGGGTAGTGCCAGTGTCCCAGGCACCAGGAAGGCCTTCTCTTTTTGAACGAATCCATATTGAGGTGAATCCATTGGAGAACTGCTGGATTTGACTCCACATGGCAAATATTTGTGTGTGAGACAACTTTGCGCTGGGGGTTCCCCACTTCCTTGAGGACACCCTGCACCCCCATGTATCATTTATTTTCAAAGAAGACTCTGCCTTAAAGCCCTACAAGGTTTTTAAAATCACTGAACTTTTTATGAAAAAACCCCACAGGCCACAATATTTTTTGGCTTTTTTCCTTAACAATTTGTTTCCAGCTCATTTTCCCCCAGAGAAATCACTCTTAATGTTGATCCAAAGGCTTTTTCAGAGACTGGGTGACACAGCCCAAGAATCCAGCGCTCGAGGAAACGAGGGCCAGAGCTGATCCCCTGACCAGAGAGTCGGATTCAGGGGCTGGTGGGACTGTCCGGGTCCGGGTCCCTCCCCAGGGCAGGCTGCAGCCCCCAGGGCCCGTCCAGCCCTGGACTGCGGCCTCCCGGCCCCCTTGACAGCTGATGGCGGTGGAATGGCTGCTCTGAGAGTGAGCTTTCTACAAAGACAGAAATAATCGGGTTGACCAAAGGGGAAAAAAGGGAAAATTGAGCATTATGAGGGTGATAATTCAGAAAGTGTCAGCTTCAGAATAATTGAATCGGATGACATTTTGTGCTACGGGAAACAATAGCAGCTAGCCCGCTGCCCGTCTGATTCATGTCTGGTTCATGTTTAACAAAACAAGGGCAAGGGTCACGCAGCCACGAGCCCCATAAATAACCCGTTAATGGGATTTCCAAACAAGCTGTCCTCAAAGTGGCTTTCCGTCTCACTGAGAGAATATTAAAATGCAAATGGATTCGGGCTGTGTCTTCATAAACAACCGTGTTCATTTAACCTCCGACCTCCCCGCTTAACTGCCCATTCCAGCAATTTGTACGGGCTCCTCGGCCGCCGGCTCTTCGCGGTAATTCAGGGAAAGTGCATTAAAGGAAAGGGTTACAATTTGCGATGCTCAGTTAATCACGCTATTGAGATGTTTATGGACAGAATCACGCTCCTCCTCACACTCGCTTGCTCAAGTCTTCTTGCCCCCACTGGCCCCAAATGTGGCCCCTGGGTTCCTTTTGTCGCTGGAGAATGTGGGCATGTGGGTGTGGTCTCGGGAGGGCATGAGCAGGCTGACCTTCCCAGCTGGGCTGAGGGAGGGCCCCTCCTTGGCCTCCAATCCCAGCCTGGTCTCCTTCTTTGGCTGCTGTCTCTCTCAAGGTCTGGCCAGGGCCATCAGTTAAATGTTCCTCCCAGAGGCGAGTGGTTCTTAGGTGCGTTCCCTTTTGTGAAGTGGCCCAGACTCTCCCCTTCATGGCCTGCCCAGTCCCCCCCTTGGCACTGACCTGGTGGAGGGTCCTGCTTGACTAGCTCTTGACCTTGGTCCTCCATGTCCCAAGCCCTGCAGAATGACAAGATGTGCACAGATAGAGCAAGGGGCCACGCAAGCCAGGCCTGGCGTGAGGCTGATACCCTGGACAGATGTTTCAGGGGCAGAGACAGGCTCTGTTGGGGGCCTGTGCCATCTCCTCGGCTACCTGGACAGATCCCAGATGCGCCACACCCTTTGACTCTCACCTTTTCCAAAGATATGTTTGGTGCATGGCCCCTAGGGGTTTGATCCTGGGGTTTTGCCCTTCTCTGAGATGGGGAGAAAATTCACTCGGAGTGACCAAGTGACTTGCCTGGGTGCCCCGGTCAGAGGACAGCAGAGCAAGCCTATGACCTGGCTGACGCCTAGGGACGGTGCCACTGTATACCTGGAGGAGTGCCTGGCCGCTGTGGCTTCTCACTGAGGAGCAGAGGATGAGAGCTGCCACCAGCGTCTTCCTTCTTTCTTGGGAAGGAGGAGAGCCAAGGGTGAATCCGGGCTGGGGAGGGCTGTTAGGATTGGGGGAGCCAGCTGTCTGTCAGTGGCCCCAGCTGGCATGATGGTGTCTCTGAAACTGGGCAGCCCGACTCTAGCTGGATTTTTATGTTGGTCTCCAAGGTGAGCTTCTCTCTTTTTTTCTCCACCTTTCCCAGGAAGGGAGGGAGTGAATCCCTGATCACCTCACAGAGACTTGGGCCTCTGGGGATCACCCACCAGGAAAGAGCAGACTCTGCCTTGCTTCGCCGTATAAACTCAAACGTGCTCTTGGTTATAAATCTGTCTCTGGACACAGAAAGGCTGAGACTGCAGATGCAAGCCAGTGAAGGCGCTGGGCTGGGACCGGTCTTGGGCTTCCTGAGCCTGCCCCTGTCTCCCTCCCACCTCATCCCTGCACTCCGGTCACTTTTCACCCCTGCCTCCCTTCCTCCTTCCATCTCAGCACCTGAGACCTGGCAGAGAGACTAGGTGGGAGAGGGCCCCAGAGGGAAGGGAGAGTCAGGGGATCCTGGAGGGAGGAGAGTCCAGAGTCCACGATCCTGCCACCTGAACTTCCTGTCACCTGGACTTCCTGTCACCTGGACTTCCTGTCACCTGAACTTCCTGTCACCTGGACTTCCTGTCACCTGGACTTCCTGTCACCTGGACTTCCTGTTAGGTTTTTTCTGACACTCTGTTCTCAGGGATGGAATTCATTGCCTTTCTCTTTCTCCAGCTGTCTGTTTCTGTTTCTCTTTTCCTGTCTTGTTTTCTGTACTGTTGTCTCTTTCCGTTTTGTCTCTTCTTATGTATCTTTTCTGTCTCCCTGTGTGCTGTCTGTCTCTCTCTGCTTTCCTGAAAACCTCCCTAACCTTCTACTCTCTCTACTCACCCCCTCTGGAGGGCAGTCCCATCATCTCTTGCTGGGAGCCCTATAACAGCCCCATTCTGTGTCTTTGTCTCCGGCCTCACCCCTTTCTCTACTCTAAACTGCTCCCACAGCGGTTTATCTAAAATGCAAATTGGACTGTGTCCTCCCCTGGCTTAAAATCCTTTTAGGCTCCCCATTGACCCAGATTAAGCTCAGACTCCTTATTGAGCCATGCTAGGTCCATGATAGGGTCCTTGTCCATCTCTGCAGATTCATCTCTCTTCACCCCCTGGGGCTCTACTCTGCAGAGGGTGTGTGTGTGTGTGTGTGTGCGCGCGCGCGAGCGCGCATGCTTGGAGAGAGAGGGTGGGTGAGAAAGAGAGACAAACACACATACACCCAATGAGAATCTGAGTGACAGACACACTTGCATAGATAAAGATAAGAGAGAGGACAGGGGCAGACAGAGACTGAGACAGAGGCAAGACTCTATTGGGAGAGGAATGAGTCCTCCCGCCCCCAGCTCTCCAGTTCATGGGTCTATTGCAGGGCTGGGTGTGTGTGCATGGACTTTGTGCCTATCCAGATCATCTGACATTGGAACCTATCCTCCTAACCCTCTTGACACACCCTCTCTGGAGTGATCTTAGGTAGGAAGAAAGAGGACTTTCTGATTGTGCAAAGTTAGGGCTGATCTTGGCTGTTGGACCAAAGTAAGTAAGGCAGGGGCATAGAGAGGGAGGCATCCTGTGGCTCCAGGATATTGGGGACCCCATTTCTTGGTGACGTAGGAGGTGAGGCCACTGCCTCTGGAGAATGTGGGGTATCAAGGAGAGAGGAGAAGGATGAGGGCCTAGATGGGTCTGGAGCATCATACGACAGGACAGCAACTAGGAAAGCCTAGTGACCTGCTAGGTAACAGCAGGCCCCAGGTATTGTCCACAGATTTGTGTATGTGGCCACCCCCGAGGCTGGAGGATTTCCTGCAGCAGTGTCCGGCAGCCTGGGTGCCAAAGCACAGAAGATGAATAGTTGAATTCCCCCAGGAGTGGGCTTTCTTTAAGGCTTGGGCAAGAGTGGATGATGTGATGGAGACTATGAAACTTGGTAGGCTTGGGAGGCAAAGAAGTCAGGAAGGGCAGATTGGGAAAAAATAGAGGGAAAGAAAGGGTTGGTTTTGATGAAACTGAACAGCAGGTGAGGGGCTGGCACATGAGTAGCTCTGGTCAGAGAGTGGGTACAGATTTACCCATCTCCAAGGTGAGTACAGCATAGTGGAAGGCTCCTGGAGCAGTGCCTAAAGTGTCGTCAGAGGGTCACTGGAGCATAACATGCTGCCCATGCACTTAGTGTTTTAAAACAACAATTGATTATTGCTTCCCAGACTGGAGTCTGAGGGCTGATCTTGGCCAGGCTTGGCTGATCTTGGCTGAGCTCACTTGTGTGTTTGAGGTCATGAGCTGGCATGTTGGTTGGCGCTGGTTGGTCTAAGGCAAGCTCACTCCCATATGTGAGGTTTGACTGGCATTGGGAAAGGTGTTAGGAAGACTGGATATTGCATCTCTCATCACTGAGATCAGGCCAAGGTTGAGAATTTGTGTGACATCAGCTCTATTGCTTTCTTTTGGCCAAAATGAATCAAAAGGCCTGCCCAAAATCAAGAAGCAGAGAAAAGAGCTCCTCCTCTTGATGGGGTTGGGGGATGCTGAAAAGAAGTGTGGCTATTTTCCTAAACTAGCACAGGCTCCTGAGAGTCCAGGGGGTTGGATAGATCATCAGTCCCAATACTGAGTTTCTCCAGAATGTTAACAGAGATCCAGATGTTAAGGTCACCTTGACCTTCAGAGAATGAGGGAAAGTGACACTGAGTGCTACAGACAGCAGCTTTAGGAAGGTCAGAGGTGGTTCAAGTCCTCAGAGGAGTGACTCCGTGTGTGTTTGTGTATGCATGTGAATATGTGTGTCTTTGGTGAGGTGTGGGGAATTGAGAAGATGCTAGCCTCTGATGGGAGCTGGTGGCAGTGACAACTCTGGGAGATAGTTCCTGGTACTTTCTGGGATTACAGCATTAGCAATTCTGTCCCTTTCTTTCTTCTGCCCCTCCCCCACTGCTGGTAACTGACAGAAGGTCACGGGCCATCAAGACGCTGCCCAGGGGAAGGTTGCTACATCAGCTCTTTCTTATTGACTGGACTGTCTTCACTTTCTTTCACTCAACAAGTAATTATTGAGCATCAGTCATGTGCCAGGCTATGTGCAGGGGACAGGAAAGAAGACACAGTCCCTGCTCTTGGGGAACTCAAAATGAAGGTATTAAGGCCAAGGTGTGTCTATACATGGTCTCACATGTATACACACACACACAGACACACACACACACACTCTCTACTCCACCCCAAAACCCACACATGCTTTATGAATTAAAATGTATACTCTTTCTAAATAAAAAAGAAAACTTCAAAATCATCCTGACCATTTATCTTTCTACTTTAATCTGCGAGGTTTTTCTAGAATAAAAAATGATTATTTTATTTTATTCTTTTCTTTAAATCATAGACCTTTATTTTTTGCATTTTTTAAACTTCATATATTTCTTACATCATTAAAATGATATTTTAAAAAAGTAATCACAGATTCTATTCAATGGCTTATTTGAAATCTCCTATATTCATACTGGCTCTTGAATCTATTTATTTGAACAAAGGGAATGGCTCCTTAAAAAATAAAAAATACAAGAATAACAATAGCAGCAGCAATAATAATAATAATAATAATAATAACAATAATAATAACTTCCATATCTGTCACACCCTGCAATTCTAATAGCCCAATCATGCATATTATGCCAGTTGTCCTGTGTACAGCATCTCAAAGTTGGCCTTAGGGCTTCTGGGAGGTTTTGGGGACCAAATGTGGCTTAAATCTTGCCCTAACTGAAGGGTGGGGTGGCTGGGCCTCTTGGTGCAAAGCAGCTTTGGAGGGTCAAGGTGAAATCTTCTGAAGGGAAGAGATGCCTCCAGTTCTGGTGCCTCTTTTTGGTCATGACTTGGGCTCCCAGGGCCACCAGGAGGTTCCATGGTTCTCCGTGGCCAGAGTATGGCTGGTCCTCATAGGTAAGACCCAGGAAGCCATTGAATCAAGGAATGTTCGAGCTGGAAAGAACTTAGGTGACATCTGGGTCTCAGCTAGCATCTGTAAAATCAGGGGGCAGTCACACTTGGCTTCAAGGTTGTTGTAAAGTAGAAATGCAATTGATTGAGAAAATGCTGGGTGATGACCTGTGGACCCTGTGGCTGCAAGGTCATTGTCAAGTCTGTTGGCCCCTACTCCTTCCAGATGGTGTTTGCATGGAGACTTGTGACTCTGCTCACCCAGTCAATGGTGTCTTCTCTCTTCAGCGCTGGAGACTTTGGCCAGGTCCTAGCTCCATGCTTTCCAGAACTACTGAAATGTTCTTAGCTTTCTCAACCCATCTCTCTGGGAGCAGGAGATCATATCCATAGGCATGCGGTGTTCTCTCAGATGCAGAGAACCATCCTTCACCCCCATAGCTGACTGTGTCTGCGTTTCTGCTCCAGACAAGGTTAAGGGCTGTCCTGGGGACAGAGAAGAGTTGGATGTATTCCCTGGGCATGGGGCTCACACTTTGCTCAGGACACAGACAGCAGTTGATCCCAATGTAAAATGATACCCAAAAAGCCCAAAATAAAAAACCCACAAGAGAAAAGGAAATGCACCAAGACTTGCTCCCCCTGGGGAAATTCAGGAGAAGCTTCCTGGGCAGCAGAAGGGGGAGGTCAATGCAGGCAAGAGCTGCCCATAGAAGCGAGGATGATGCAAGTGGGGTTTGTGTGTTCAAGAAAGGGGTTGGGGTGAAAGAGATAAGAGGGAGGCAAGACAAGATATGAGGCTGGGGAAAGCAGAGAAGGTTCAGTTGAGGGAGAGCCATGCTGGGACAGGCTTTGTCTTGGGCCAATTGCGAGTCATTGAGCAGACTTCTAGGAGGCCCCCAGCAAATTCCAAGCAAAATCCCAGGCATATTTCACATGCTCATTTGCCATCTAAGCAGCTGCATCAAAGCGTGAAATGTGGCGTTCTGTGTTACCCAGTCATGTGGCTTTCGGGTAATGCCTACGAAACCTCATCTCTCCCTGATCTCTGATTGCCCTCATGTCTTCTCAGATCTCTTCCCTTCTCTAACCTTGAGCCTCCCCCATCCTTCAGGTGAAAGGATAGAATGAACCCATTATTTGTTAAAGACAGAGTGGGATGTTCGATGACTTACTTTATAAACCACATCAAAAATTTTGGCTTCACTGTGTGGAGATTCCACAAACTACTAAAAATGGAGCTTCCATATACCCCAGTGGAATCTACCCACTCCTGGGAATCTAACCAAAGAACACAAAAACATTAATTCAAAAGGATACCTGCACCCCTATATTTATTGCAGCACTTTTTACAATAGATAAGCTATGGAAACAACCCACATGCCCAAAAATAAATGACTGGATCAAGAAGATGTGGTACATATACACAACGGAACATTACCCAGCAATCAAAAAAGATAAATTCATGCCATTCATAGCAACAGGGATGAAGCTGGAGGGGGTTATGCTCAGTGAAATAAGCCAGAAAGAAAAAGAAAAATATTGGGTGGTTTCACTTATAGGAGGAGTGTAGAGGAACCAAATAAAGGATCAGGAAAAAAGTAATTATAATAAATTAAAAACTGAAATTAACAGGCAGCTATAAATCAGAGATACTCTGCAGGGAAGGTGGAGGGAGAGGGATCTAAACATGGGAGGGAAGAGCACAAGGGACTGTGGTGATGGAACACGGGTGAACTGGTGGTGGGAATTTATGGGGACTACATCTGAGAGGAGAAAGCACACATTGTACAAAAAGGAAGAATTATATATATATATATATATAAATATTATATACATTATATATAATAAATATAAATTATATATATATATATATATATATCCAGCTTGGTGCATACACACACACACACACACATATCCAGCTTCAACTGAGGCTACTAGATGGGGAGGGAGAATGAGGAAATGAGGATCAGAGAAGTTAAGTGCCTTGATAAGGTCACACAGAAAGTTAAGTGGTAGAGCCTGGGTGTAAGCCCAGATTTTGTTGCTTGCTCACTTGGCCAACTGGATGATGTTCAGCGAGATGGAGGACATAAGAGGTCAGCTGGTTGGGGAGGACAATGGTGGTATTTGCTTTTGACATATGGACCCTGTGCTCCCTGTAAATCACCTGGATAGAGCTGACCAAAGGGCATTTGGCTGTGTGGGTCTAGGTCAGACGAGAAGCGCCTGGAGGGAGAGGCTGGGCATTAGAAGCTGGAGCTGACAGATGAAAACGGTGGGGATGGCTGATCTGAGCCAGGGCCAGGGTTGAGGGGGATGACAACACAGAGGATGCAAGTGAGAGGAGTGTGGACAGCAGAGAGAAAGGCAGAGGGAGAAATCCCTGTCTCGGAAACCAAGAGGGATGGGCCAAAGATAATGGAGCCAGCTCAGAAGGGCTGTCACAGAAGCCAGAGGAAGAGAATGTTTTTAAGAAGCTTGGGCAGATGGGCTGCTGCGGAGAGGTCTGCTAAGAGGCAGACCAAAATTGCCTGCTTACTGAAGCAGGCCTGCCCAGGTACCCACCGTCCTGCAGGATAGCAGAAGACCAAAGCACAGATCTAAACCCAGCTTCCTCTCTATCTCTTGGCAGGCGTAGCAGTGGAGGACTTGGGGAACAAAATAGATCTTAGGAGATTGATTGGAACAAACACCTAGTTTATCATTTCCTCTCGGGATTTTCCTAGCTCCGCTGCTGAGATAGAAATCTGAGGCTTGCCATCAAAAGGGGGGAGACAGCTCATGACAGCCCGTCCTCTGAAACCTGCCCGCTGCCTCCGCACCTGGAGAGCCCCTGGAGGTTCAGGGTGCTGGCGGGCGGGCGGGGAGCGGTTCCCATCGAGTCTGTTCCCCTGGGCTCCTGCAGGCGAACACCTGGAGCCCTCTGAGCAGGCCCAGGGCTGTTCTGGGACAAAGGCCCACATCTGACGGTGGTCCTCACCTCACGCTATGCCCCCCACCACCTGCAAAGGCACACATACGTGCACACGCATGAGTGCAACACGCAAAGCCCTGGCAGACGCACACCATCACCGCTGTGCTGGGGGGGGGGGCAGGGTGGAGGGAACATGCTGGTTTGGTTTGGGATTTGGGATCTGGGCTGCGCGCTCTCGCACCTCATACTAGCTGAGCACGCCATGTTACTCCCCCCACTCCCCCTTTATTTTTTGCGTTTTTGTTTCATTATTTGATAAAATGAGGATTTTTTTTTTTTTGGAAAGAGTATCTGATATGCAGTGACAGTAATAACGTCGGTGCTAAATAAATGCCAGGGACAATGCAAAACCCTTCACACGTGTTCCCATTTAATTCTCACCATAACTCCATAAGGTTGGTTCAATTATCATTCCTTTCTTACATGGGAGGAAACTGAGGCTACAGCAGGTGAAGTTACTCTTGCTCGAAATCTCACAGCTCGGATGTGGCAGGACTAGATTTGAACCCAGGCAGTTGAGTTCTGAGCTCTTGGCCACTTTGATTCCCCCGTGACTTTTTTTCCCCTTCTAACCCACTTCCTGCACACTCAGAGGCATCTCCTTGCATGGCTTGTCTGCTTATGTCGCTGCCCAACTTAAAGTCACTTACTGCTTCTCCTTCAGCTGCAAATTAAAAGCTGGGCTTTCATGGTCTCTCTCATCCTCCTTCACACAGGCCTTGGACTTCAGCAAGACATGCTGTTTAGGAAACTTGCTTTGCACCTTCATGCCCAAGAGGAAGGTGTGTGTATATGTGTGTGTGTGTGTGGGGTGAAGTGGGGAGCGTGATCCTGGAGGGTGGGCTCAAGTCTTATCTCTGAGCACCTCTCCCATCTTCTCCCCCATCCTAATTTCCAACGAATGTGCAATTAAAGATAACCACGAGGATAACAGCAGCAGTGGGAATACAAGGAAATGTTACATGGAGTAGCTAACAAGCCCTGACTGAAGGCCATCTATATACCCAAATTTGTGGTTGGCCCCTTGAGGCACTAAAGAATGAGCACTTTGTCTCTATTCTTAAGAAGATGGTTGTTCACTTGAAATGCAGGGGAAAAGGTGATGCTACCTGCTTTACCAGGTAGGAGTTGTAGCTTGACAAGAAAGCAAGGAGAAATCAGGGCAGACTTCCTAAAGGAGATGGCATTGGCACTGAGCCTTTAAGAACTGGGAAAGGAGATTTTCATGTTAAAATGTTTCTTTTCCTCTGGTGCACCCTCCTCCCCAGATCACTGCATACATTAGGCCCCCTTCCTTCTTCCTTTCTGGGTCTTTGCCAACCCCTGAAATTTCACCTCCTATCACTCCAGCAGGTGGGGCTTTCTATGGTTTTCTCATTGGGTCTTTTCCTCCTGAAGGGTTGTTCCTCTAATGGCAGCGTGCTTCCCCTCTTTGCCTAGCTAACCTCTAATGATCCTTCAGCCTCACATTAAATATCACTTCTCCCCAGACCCCAGCTTGGTTCGGGTACCCTGCTAACTATTCTCACTGCATCCTTTGCTTTTCCCAGCATGCTTGCCAGCCTTGCTAGTTATGCTTTTGTCATTGCCTGCTGACCCCACTGGCTGGTAAACTCAGGGAGGTCAGGGTCTGTGTTTGTCCTAGTTGTCCCTGTATCCCTGCACATAGTAGGTGCTCAATAAAAGGCCGCAGAATTGATGACAAAGTGCTTGAGAAGTGATAGCTAGTCTGTGAACACTCTTCTTGGTTAACAGTTCCTCCTCCGCCCTTGTCCCCTGCCTTGGACTTCTGGGTCCTGGTTCCAATCCCAGTCCAGGAGTGAAGAGTTGTGTCCAGGCCCCAGGATTGCTTGAGAATGGGGCTGTGAAAGCCACAATGGACCTGATCCGAGTGCTTGTCCCTGCTAATTATTACGGACAAGCCTCCTTATTGAACCTCGTCCTCTTATTGACATTCGGATGCATGAGCTGAGGCTGTTGTTTTAAACGCACTCATTAGCCACACAAATCAGTCCTGTTGACAGAGCGCCTTTGAATTAAGCATCTCGCCGTAGTCATTGGACAAGGAGCAATTTATAATGCCATTAGCAACGCTTTCGAAGGTTACAGGCATCAAAAATTGTTCAGCCGTAATTATTCTTAATGGATACAAGGAATAAACTGACGCAGGACAGCTTTTTCATTAGCCTTCAATCAAGGCTGATGGCTTTGAGAAATGTACAGTAAGTGCGTTTTGGGGAGAAATAATGATGTTACAGCACCTTTCCCAGGAAAATGCTCTCGGTACACAGCTTAACTTTTAATGGCCTTAATTTGACATAATTAAAAAAAATTTGAATTTGTTTTTGAAGATCTTGAAATAAATTATTTGGCTCCCATTTTAACCCTTGGAGGAAATGGTGCTAAATAGCAGAAAGGGAATGAGGGAGTTGGTTTCTGGAAATGGAGGGGCTCTATGGGGAGCTGGACAGAAAGGGCAGAAGTCCCTGGAAAGCCCACCTAGTCTGTGATTATGAGGGCTGTACTCCCACCCCAGAGTCTCCGAGTGACCTTGGGAGAAGGGATACACTCAACCTGCTTCAGGTCTATGCCCATGGGGCTCACCTACACCCCCTAGGAGTTCATCTACAGAGGGAGACAGGGATTTCGCCTCTGGGGCAGGGCAGGCTATGGAAAGGGCAGAACTGGGACTAAACCCAGGTTATGAGCTGTGGGGCCTTTGGCAAATGACAGCTGCTCTCTGAGTCTTGGTTTCTTCATCTGTGAAATGAAGATGAAATATCTATATCTTAGGGCCATTGTGAGGGTTTAAATACACAACTCATATGAAAGCTGCTGGTCTGTGCCTGGCACATAGTAGGTGCTTAATAAATATACATTTTTGAAGTCAGGACTTGATCCACCTTGCTCTGGTAGTTCCTATTGGCCAAGACTAGGATACCAAAAATTCTGGAAATCTAGTAAGATGGGAATAATTATGCTTGTCAGAACTTGTTTCAGGAAAGGCATTGGATGTGACTGGGCACAAGCTGCTTGGGGATGGGGATATGATGTGACCTTGCATACCCACCTCCCATATACACAGACCAAAGGGAAAATGTGTGACTTCTAAACTGCCTCCTCAGGAGAGTGGGTCAGCTGAATGCACTTTGCTTGGCTAAGTGAAGGAATGGGTATGCAAGTTTGGGGTACAGTGGAATTGCTGAGACAATAAGGGAGACAGCACAATGTAGAAGAGGCCATGTGTCTGCCTTGCTTACCTTTTATTGGGAGGACTCAATTTCTTCCCCAAATAAATAAATGCTATACAAATCCTTCAAGTTTATCAGAATGAAGGTGGGTCAAATCCTACCCTGCCTGGACTACTCATTGCTTGGTCCAGGATTGATCATAGCCCTAAAGTATGGGAAAGGTGCTGTAACATCATTATTTCTCCCCAAAACACACTTACTGTACATTTCTCAAACACTCACACAGTGTTTATTTACTCTGAGCCATGATGAGACTTATTCATCCTCACAACCACTGGCACTCAGTAGGCTTCCTCACTGTCTCCCAGGACTGGATGATGGCAGACACAGTGGGGCAGCCTGGGACGAGGCCATGCACTGTCCCTCTTCCCTGTCTTTATTCAAACTGTTCCTTTTCTCTGGAATGTGCCTACTTTGTTGACTGTCTAGTAAATTCCATTTCATCCTTCAAGGCTCACCTTAAATGTGTCCTTCTTAGGAAGTCTCCCCAGGGTGCCCATGCAGAGGAAAGCTCTCATCTTCCTAGGTCCCTAAAGGACTTTATAAATCAACTCACAAAAGATAACATGAAGTATATTTTAGTTACTGGGTCTACATGTCTTTCTTCCCAAACTACAAATGCATTATGGGCAGGAGTGACCTCTGATTGAGCTTCAGCCCCAAACACTGGGCATGATCAGGGCATGCTGGAGGTACCCACATAATGCTGGACCCATGATGGAAGCCCAGGCTTTCTACAGTCTGACCCACTGTAGGTACCTACCCAGCACAGGCCCTTGTGTGTAAGCAGTGGGTGCCCCACCCTAGGCCTTTGCGGAGCCTGGCACATAGTGGGAGTTCCTTCAGCACAGGACCTGGCTCTCAGGTGCTCAGTAGATGTTTGCTAAATGGAATTTCAATGAGATGAAAGCCCAGTGTTGGAAAAATTGCTGGTTTCTCCCCAAGAAAACCAGCATGTCACCTCCCATTACCACTGGTCAAAAGAGCAAATATAATCACCCCCTTAAGCCAGAAGCAGTCAGAGCTGCAGTTTGAGGTGGTGGGAGAGGCCTTGGGGTAATGAGCAGATACTGTTTCCTTATCGCCATCGGCATGTTCTCAAGCTATTACTCCCCGTCACCCTCCCGGCTTAGCCTCCATTTGGACTTCTTCTGATAAACACCAATATCTGTGCAAATTCTTGAGGCTGACTGCTTCCCCAGCCCAGGGGCTGCTCGGTTGGAACTCCAGATGTGTGATAAGGCAGGAAAATACATTTTCAGTCCACTAAGTCATCACATTTTCTGACAAGGATTCTCAGGCGTGCGCAGATCTCTGATGACTAATATTGCCTTCACTCAGCAGAGGGCTTCAGAAACCATCCAAACCATCATCCGGCTGTCAGGTGTCAGCTCATCCCCTGGCTTCACATTTTGAGAGGCCCTCTGAGGAGCGCTGAGTCCTGATATGGCCAAGCAGCAGGTTTTGGGTGGAGGAAGGGGCTGGTCAGCAGTTCTGGGCCTGTCCTGGTCTGCGAGGATAACTCTTGAGCATCTGTAAGGCTCTCTGGGGCTCGACCTCCCCACCTGCCCAATGAGGGTGGGATGGATCCCGCAATCTCTGAGGGACTTTCCAGCTTTGAGACTCTTTGATGAGACTCTGACTACTTTTTTATCAGTAGGAGCTGGGGGTGGCAGAATCTCATTGCTGTGGACTGTGAGGACTCAGAATCCTCAGAAAAAAGTTCCAGGAGGAGGGCCTCCCCGGTGGCGCAGCGGTTGAGCGCTGGGTTGCGAAGCTGCCCTCGGTCTCTGCATCGCTGGTTCGATCCCCGGCAACTCCCAGGCCACCGGAGGAGGGTCCCACATGGCGCGCAGACCTCTCCTGCCGCCCGCTGCTCCCCTCAGCAGTGTACTTCGGTCCTTCTGCCTGCTCTGCTCCCCGCTCTGGCTCTGGTGAGTTCTCTCACCCTCCCGCACTTCTGACTGTGCCCAGTGCATGTATAAACAACAAATAAATGAATGAAGGATGCCTCTATTAAAAAAAAAAAAAATAAAATTTAAAAAAAAAAAAAAAAAAGTTCCAGGAGGAGCTATGGTCACAGGAATAATAATAATAATAATAATAATAATAACAACAACAGTAACTGCCACTTTCTGTAACATATTTCACCTTTTTATAACCCTGGAATCAGGCAAACCTGGCTTCAAAGTCCTGCTGGGTTACTGACTAGCTGTGTGACCTTGGGCAAGTTCCTTAATCTCTCTGAGCCTAATTTTTCCCCATGAAATAAGGAGACACAAGAATTTAATGAGATGATATAAAGTACAATTAACACATTGTTTACCAGTGGATGTTGTGTTTTCAAATTGATTTTAATAATGATATTTATGATACTCCTTAGGAAGTCATGATCCCTATCCTGATCTTACTGAACAGGGAAATGAAGTACAGAGAGATTAAAAAACTTGCCAGAAGCAAGAAACTGGTCAGAACCAGGTTGACCCCAAGTCTATTATCTGACCCCAGGCTCATGCAGTTACCCCTTGCACTGGGCACTGTTGACAGGACTCCTCAGCCCACTTGCCTAGAGCCTGCCTGGCCGGCTAGCACTGGCATCTGTAGAAATGAAGGTGATTGTCTGGATCTGAAAGCTGGTCAGTTGAGCAGGACGGTGAGGGCGTAGCCAACCTTTTGGGATACTAGACCCCTGAGGGGGTGGGCTAGGACCGAGGCCTGAAAGTGATCTGGTCACTGTGATTTGGGATTTTCTTTGGGAAAAAAAAAAAGTTGAGGAGAAAATAGATTGCAGTCTGTTACAGACCCAGTGGCTGCAAATCATTCTGAAAATTAGCTTTCTATGGGAAAATCTATATACTAATTAACTCCATGGCCTCTCTAACGAGTTTAAGCACAATAAGGCCTCTGAAAATATCGAGGCATTTTGCAGCTGCCTTAAATTCTACCTTGGGAGACATGCTCACAGCTCATGAGGCTGTTTGAGAGGTTCCAGAATGAAAGGGGAATCTTAAATGATTCATTTCCAAGGGCAGAAGGTGGGGAGCTGTGACTTTGGCTTATTGCAGAGGGAAGAGCAGGGCTCCAGGCTTGTTGGGCTAGATGGATGGAGTCCTGCCTCTGGGGCTTTCGTTGGCACCTAGTTTATGACCAATTTCTCCCATTCCTCCCAGTTCAGTCCTCTGCATTCTGTGAGGCCATCACCAGGTTTGCACAGGTCTAGACAGGTTTCCTGAGTTGTGGCCATAGAAACCAAGGTGGGGATAGGTGCTGAGGTGCTGCCGTGCTGGTGGGACATCCAGGCCAAGGGAGGAGGCAGGTGCATTCTGGCATGTGATGCGGGAGAGGACCAGTCAGCAGAGTCCCTGGGTACTTTCTCCTTTCCTCCCAGGAGACCAGATTTTTCTCCTGTGGTCCTGCCCTCAGATCACGGGCATTTGTCCCTTCTTTTAGATGCCAGCTTGTGCAGAAAAGCCCTGTGCAGGGCTGTGTAGCACACGTGTTTGCTCCAAGCACTTGTACACCCACAAGTGCTTGCAGTCACAAGTATGTGTAGTGACTCCTGTGTGCCCACACTCGTGTATATGTAAAATACACGAGCACACGCTCCCACATACATCCCCATGCAGCTCCAGGCCCAGCAACAAGGCTGGAAATTGCACTTGCTGCTGTTCCCTGGAAACACCAACCTACAGCCCCAGATATTTCCCAGGGGCAAACTTCAGCATGCCATGCTTCTGGGGGGCGGAGGCAAGTCCTCGCCTACATTCCTTCCATTGTGCTACTCACTGCCACCCTTCTCGAAGCAACTGCTTAGCCCTAGTTTTGAACAGAAATCCCTGCAGTGCCTGTTTGGAGTCTGGTGTCCTTCCAGACGGCCTCGCCTTGGAGCCCATTCTGCCACTGTCCACTGGCCGGGCAGTGTGTGTGCCTTGTTCAGAAAGGTACGCAGGGAGCACCTCTGGGCAACTTGCTCTGCATAAGTGATCGTGCTGTTAATAAGGAAGAAGGAAGATTTCATTTCACAAAAAGGGGGGAGGGAGAGCGGCTTGGTGGCTACCCAGGCCTGCTGACGACAGCAGAAGCCAGGGCCTCCATCGGCCATCCTTGTTTACTCTGCCTGGAACAGTGCTGAGTATTTTACGTCACTGTCTTCCCCATTCCTGAGAGGTGCGTGTGGCCATCCTGGCTCCCTGATGACACCAAGGCCAGAGAGGGGACCTGCCTGAGGGCTCATCAAAGGGAGCAATAGGACCTGGGATAGAGCATGCCTGATCCCAAAGTCTGCTTTTTATGCTAAACTGCCTCCCGGGTGTCTGGCTAAAATGTCAGAGACCCCTGTCCAGGCATGAGTGAGAATAGCTAATAAGTAAAAAATGAGGCTTCTTTGAATGGTTCCCTTCTGAAAGGGACTGAAATGGGCAGACCCTCAGTGTGATTGTGGGGGGGATACCTGGCTTTGATTCCAGCTCTGTTGCTCACTGGCCAGTGACCTTGGGCACCCGGGTTACCCCGGAGTCATTTCCCGGTCCTGTCTCACTTGGTCTCATAGTGTTGAACATACCTCCTCCTTGTCTTCTTCTTTGAAACCTTTTCTTCCAGTTAGATTTCTGGACCCTGCCGTTTTCTGGCTTTTCTCCCACCTCACAGTCCACTGAAAGTTTCTGATCTCAATTCCAGTGTGTATTTTTATTATAAATCACAGTAACACACCTCCCTTCCTGAGTCTTCTTTGCTGAGTCAGCCTCTCCTCCCCGCCTTCTTATCATGGCACCAGCCGGCTCCTCCCCGTTCCCCATTAGCCCTCACGTCCCGTCCCGTCCCGTGATCGCCTGCAGGCTCACAGTTTGAAATGCCATCTTGGAGTCATGACTTCCGAATGTATACCTCCGTGCGGAACACCCCCCATCCCTGGAATCATATCTCAAGGCCTCCAAATCTCCTCTCCGTGTCCAGTAGCATCTCAGAACACATGCTGCCGCTTGCTGAGACCAAAAGACTTGGAGACCCCTCGACTCCCTTTTTCTCATGGACCACATCTAGTCAATCAGGAAGCCTCACAGCCTCTTTCTTCCACATACACCCAGGATCTAACCACGGCCCACAGCACGTGCTGCCTGGAATATTCCTCTCTGCACCCCACCTGCCAGATATTGGGGGTACACCCTGGTCCCAGTCACCATCCTACCTCATTGGATTATTGCAACTGATTGCACTTCTTCCACTCTTGCTCCCTACAGTGTAATCGAAGGCAGCACCCAAAGAGAGTCTTTAAAATACAACACACGTCATCATTCCCTAGTGCTCAAAACCTTACATGGCTCCCCTGTTACACTCAATCAAAGTTTACAATGACACTTGGGACCAGCTCCCAGTGAGTATATTCCCTTGGCCTCCCAGTGAGTATACTCTCTTGGCCTCCCTCACAACTTCTCTTGAGACCTGCCCCCATTCATAGCCCCAACCACAGGGCCTTTGCACTTCTTGCTCCATCACCTAGAACATACTCCCTCAAATAGCCTCAGGGCTCACACAACACTTACCTCCATCATGTCACCTTTTTGGTGAGGGCTAGCCTGGCCATCCTGTTTCAAATGTCCCTTCCTCTAATCCCATGACAGGCATTTGAACCCCCCACAGCAGGCTTACATTCTCATCCTCATCTTCCTTCTAACTATCTCTTTATCTTGGGTGTCATCTTTGCTTATTGCCCCTCACCTGTGGCTGGCAAGCCTGCCCCACAGGAACAGACATCTATCTGGTTTGTTTCCTGAGCACCGCCAAACCTGGCCACACACACAAAACCAGTGGAACTGAAGCCATAGTTCTATTTGCTCGGCGACAGTGTAAATGTTACTCTTTTCTCATCAAGATGGAAAGTAAAACAGAACAAAAATGATGCAAAATCTGAGGGACTGAACAGGAGTCACTGGGAACTAGAATTGGAACCATGAGTAGTGACAAGTGTGCCTGGCTCTTCCCTCTCTCTCCAGAAAGAAAATGTTGTCAGGTTGTTATCAGACCCTGAGCTAATGGCATGCACACTCACTTCCACAGCCGGCCGTGCCTCCCATCTGCTCCCATCCCTTCTCTACCTTTCCCCCCAGTCCCCTCCCATTTTCTCCTTCCTTTCCTTCCATCTGTCCTTCCATCCACCCACCCACCCACCCTCCATGTCCTTCAGATGTGATTGAACACTTGGGATGTGCTATCTTGTGTTTGATGCTTGGGATACAAAGAGAACAAGATAAGAACTCTCAAAGAGCTTTGGTTTTACAGGCGGGACATACTAGTGAAGCAACAGACACGTGGTATAATAGATGTTTGTGTAAAGTTCTGTGAAAACCCAGCAGAGGGAGGGACTGAGAAGGCTTCAGAGGGGAGGTGACATTGAATGGGAACAGGAAGGATGAATGGTTGGGAGGGGGTGGTGAGGCTTTCTAGGAAGAAAGAAAAGCAGGTCTGCAGGCATGGAGTGGTGTGTGTGTGTGTGTATGTATGTATGTGTGTGGGTGTGGTGTGAGGGAGTCGGCCTGAAGAGTGGGCATGTTGATGGGGACAGGCCTGTCCTTTGCCTTAGGAAGTTCTGCTCTGAGCCCCTGGGAGTGATTCTCATTACTGAAACAAAGCCATGGAAATAGAGGGGGATGCTCGTCCTTGGTGTGGGGGCCATGGTGTGGGAAGCAAAGCCCTGGGCATTTTCTGTCTCTGTACCAGCTAGGGGAGAGCTGGGTTCCCATTCCTTCGGGCTGCAGTGCGCTGTGCAGGGTTACTTAGGACTTTCAAAGACGCTGTCCATGATTCTTGTCATAGGAAGTTTCATTTTCCCATTGGGAGAATTTGTCGGGTTCTTAAGGACAGACTGGACCAGCCCCAGCTGATGGCTCCCACAGTGGGGGAGCAGGACCAGCTTGATGGAGCCTGATACTCCACGGGTTGGGGTTTTCCATGTCCCAGTTCTCCCTTCCCGAATAGCTTGGGGCTGAGAAGTGCACCTGGAAGCCCCTGGAGCTGGGCTCCAGACTTGCACATCCTGTTGCTTCTCTGGAGTGGCAGCAAAGGTGAAAGAGGGAGCTGAGTAGCCAACCTCCGGAGCTGGCCCTGGGCCTGGGGAAGTTGCTGCCATTGTGGAGAGGTGACCACCTCCTTTTCTGGGCAATGAGGGGGCCTGTAAAATCCAGGGCCATTGAGCAACATCTGAAGCTTCTGGCAGGGTAAAAGGTGGGAAGAAGGCCAAGATGGAGTTTGGCACTGACATACTGGTTGCTGCTGAGCCTTCTGCCTCTTGACCGCCCCCAGCGCAGAACCACACGCTTAGTGGTTGGAAATTCTCAAACGCGTGCCTACAGGCAAGACTCCAGGACCCTTCCTCCAACCCTCCAGTGAGTCTCAGTTGCCACTCAGGGACTCACGCTCAGCCTAGTCTGCTTCTCTGAACATGAGTCTGTGTCCTTCCCGGGGAGCCAGGCACAGGGTTCATTCCTCTTTCCCACCTCCTGTCCAAGGCTGGTGTTAAGGTCATGTATACCCAGAAAGCATCTTGACCTATTTCCTATTAAGGCAGTTGTACAATTGCTAAAATTTTTAATGATGTTCTCCAGATTTTTTCTTTATGAGCAAAGAGGCGTGAGAGCTTGCCCCTCACATCAGAGGGTCCAGTGCTCCTGGCAGTCCAGGGACTCCCAGGGATGCACACTGGCACTCAACCCCCAGGAGGGCCAGCTTGTGGTGTAGCCAGCACCCCAATGAGCAGCAAAGCAGCGGCTTGTGCAGTCACTTCTCTGCCAGCGGTGACCGCCCAGTTATGGCCCTAGGTGCCTGCCACAAATGCAGGGTCAGAGGCCCAAGTCTGGACTCTGGCTTGAGTTCTCAGCATCTCCCTTTTGTCCGTAAATGGACACAGCATTCCTCCCTCCAAGGGTCCGAGGGTTGATTCCATGCATCCACACCTGCAGAGCGCTGGAAGGGGCTGGAGGATGAAGAGGAAGCGTGGCTGTCTATCGGCCATTTCCATTACCTGGCCTGTGCTAGCTCTAGGCACTTTACAAGAGTATCTTATTAAAAATCACAAGAAATCTATGGATTTATTGTACAGGTGAGGCTCTGAGGCCTGGAGAGACAAGGTACTCATCCCAAACCACAGCCTCAGCTCCTGCCTGGTGGGGAAGAGTGTTGGGCGCAAGCCCCTCCCTCCTGAGCCCATCTTCTCACGGGCTCTTCATCAGGAAGACCCAATCCCTTGAAGAAACACTCCCAGGTAGACAAAGGGCAGGAAGGAAGTTTCTGTGGGCACCTGGGGCTGCCAGGAGTGCAGCCCACCTGGGCACTGTAGTAAGCAAGCCTGGCTGGAGTGGAGCAAGGCCCTCAGCAGAGCCCAACCCAGCCCCTCCTGGCAGCAGCGGCAACACCTCTTTTTAAGTCAAATGTTGCCTGGAAGTCATTGCTTCAGCAATTACCTCTGAAACCCATTGTTTCCTCAGCCCCATTAACATGTCAGATCCTGGCAGCCGCTGACGGGGCAAACACCCCTTGGAGGGCTGCAATTCAATTTAAGGATCACCTCCCCTGCACAGACAGCCTCGGAGCCGGCCCATCTCCAGATTTCACCAAATCGAGGAGAGAGTCTCAGGGCGCAGTTTGATCATGCTGCTTCCTAAATTAAAAACAAAATTGTAAGTGTTAAACATCTTTAACAAGTCATTAAGCCCCAGCCATAATCCAGAAAAAGTCCCTTAATGAGTAATGACATATGTTGTGAGCGCAGTTATCTCCTAATGTTGGATGCTGAGATGGTGTGATGAAATGGCACAGTGCTCAGAAGGGATGGATCACCACTAATGGCAGGATAATTCGAGGCTGTTGGGCTGAGGACCCTGGAGGGCAGAGGAGGGATCCAGAGGCAGGCGGCCAGGAGGTCTCTTGGAGTCGATCTTGCGGCTCCCTGCTCCGTCTGGGCCCTGGCGCCTCTCTGTGGGTCAGGGCGGCGCTGGTCCCATCGCAGGCTCAGCTGTGCTCCAGCTCTGCCCCAGGATTGTCCGCAGAACAGGGTCTCCTGCACAGTTCCATAGCTCTGGGCCCTCCCAAGCTCGCTCTGTGTCCTGGCTCAAGTCCCTGGGCTGCTGAACAAGACAGGCATTTTATTCAGTCCCCCATGGAGACTCTGCCTTGTGCCTATGTCCCGAGGACTGTGTCCCTCTGGACACTCTGCTCCCAGCCCTCCTCCTGGGTCAGGATGCTGCCCTTGACCCTCTGTCTACATGGTGAGGCCCTGACCTGCAGCCTGGACCCCCTTCCACTTTCTGCTCCAGAGCCCCTGCTCTTCCCGGGCTGACTGTGCTGTGGGCTGGTGTCTGGTGTCCAGGGACCTACAGTATAGTTCCAGGCATGTGAAGAAACTAATCAACTGGCCCTCACTCCCCAGTGCCAAGTCTCCAGAGAAAGCAGCTGACTGACTGAGCTTGGGTCATGTGACTACCCAGAGGGGGATGGGGTGTGGCCCACTAATGAACAGAGAGAAAAGGCCTGACTTTTTCCTGTTGGGACTACTGTGATTTCAGCCCTGCACTCCTCCACACCGACCTGACATCTTGCTGCATCTGGCTTCGGGTTCTCCCTCCATGCAAGCTCTGGAATGTAGGTGAGTTAGCCCTTGAGCCAAGAGTTTTGGGTAAGAGAATACAGAAGCCGGACCGAGCCCTTCAGTAAGGGCAGCGGAGAAGCGGGGCAGGGAAGGGGAGGAAGCCAACAGAGGCGTGACTTCAGGCAAAAGCTGCAGAGGGCAGCTTCCTTGAGACCCTGCAGAAGAAAGAAAGTTTCAACCCAGAGTCATACCTACCTGAGCCAAGCTGTGCTGGGCATGAGAAGCAAATGCCTCAACCCACATTTTCCTCATTCACTCCCTCACATATCCATTCATCGTAGGTTAATAGTCACACTGTTATTTATTGAGTGTTTACTATCTGCCAAACATTGTACCGAAAACATCATATACCTTATTACGTTGAAAAGGCAATCACCCAGTGACGTAAGTACCATTAGCTGCATTCTACAAGATGAGGAAAATGAGGCCCAGAAAGTGATTTGCCCAAGGTCATGCAGCCGGAAAGTGGGGGAGTCAGGATGTGAAGCCTGACTTCATAGCCAAGGCTATTGACTCTGTGGGAAGAGGTACGGAGAATATATACAGAATATTCTATATATATATTCTCAGAATCTACAACTATATATATATAAAATATATGTATAATATATATATATATACACAGTTGTGTGTGTATATATATATATATACTCACATATATGTATATGTGTGTGTGGTTGTGGATGGGTCTTTCTTTCCTAAAGCTAAAGCCAGTACAAATATTTGAGGCATCTAGCTAAGTACTGACACATTGGTCCCCAAACAAACCCACATCATTTAAAATTTAACAGCAAATAAAACAATTGGAATCTTTTGGCCCCAAAGAATTTCAGAGTTGGGAGGGAGCCGAGAGATTTCCTGGTTCAACCCTCGCATTTAACAGCTGAAGACAGCCCGGCCGAGGGAACGGTTTTGTCCAGAGTTGCCCGAAGTGACTTGGCAGAGCTGCGTGACTGACGTGCTCGGGCTGCAGGAAGCACGCTCTCCCGTTTCACAGCAGTCTGCTATTTTCGTGAGAGCTCAGGAAAACTTCTCACTGTGCAGTTTACTTAGAAACAATGGAGAAACACTAAGAAGAGGACAAATTCCTGACCATGCATTCAAAATGAGACACTTACAGAGGTCCCCCGCAGCATGCTCTCGATGGGTACCCAGAGGAGCACAATGCCCATGAATGACTAGGGGGCAGCTGCTGCAGCCAGGCGGGGCCTGGGAGGCAGGAGTTGGCCTCACACCCAGGATGCTCTCCACTCATGCTAGCTTCTGCCAGGCCTATGGCCCTTCTACCCGTATCTGGATCTCATCCTTCCAGCAGGCCTCAGTTCCAATTCAGAGGCTCATGTCCTCGATCACTCTGCCTGATACTCTGTACACCCGAACTTCTTGGCTGGCCCTGCCCCAGGGATCAGGGCTGCCTAACTTTGCTGACCTTCCAAAGCTGAGTCTGTGCTTGATGCTCAGAGGTCAGCATTTCGCTACAAATCTTGCACTGTGACCTTCCTGGGGAGTTTTGGGGTCCAGATGGTTGCCCTGGAGTCACATGGTTGCTATAATTAAGGGAAGGACATTGAGACTGGATCACAGACTTTAGTGCTGGCTGGAGGGAGAGGAGTGAGGAGGGACTGAGGACTGAGGACTAAACTGAGAGTCAAGAGAACCGTGGCTTGTTTCAGCCTGAGCAAAGCTGGCCATGTGGCCTACGGGGGTTCCTGTGACTGCTGAGTGGGTTGGGCTAAGATCTGTTGACACGCACACACATCTTTGACTCTCTGGACTAAAGGAAGGGCTGCATTCCATGTTCCCTTTCACATGTCCATCTTAAGAAAAGGAGGCAGCCCCCTGCCCTGGTTGGAAATGCCCCCCAGAGCTCTGTCCCGGGAGATAGAAGAGACTTGTCCTCACAGCCTCCGAGCTCCCAGAGTGGCTGGGATGGAGTGGGCTTTTATTAGCATTTGGTGGTCACAGGGGGCTGGGAAAAGGGTTTGCCAGACACTGTGGAGCATCCTCCCAGCCTCTCCCTACAGCAGCAGCTCCCCCACCCTGGGACCCAAAGAGGGACAAGAAAACCCTCTTTGTTCTGGGCTGGCAGTATAAAGCCTCGTTGCCATAGCAGCAACAGCCATTTCCTCCAGCTCTGATGGGGCAGCAGCTCAGCTGGGCCTGGACTCAGGCCCTGAGAATCCGGGAGCAGAGGTCAGCCTTGTCTGTGGGGGGTCTGAGTCACTGAGACCCCAGCGATGCATCAGAGAAGGAACAAGAAATTGGCAGTTCACAAGGCTGCCTTCCTGTCATCATCCAAAGCTAGACCGGGTGGTGGGAGGGAAGGGGTTACAGCCAGGTGTTGGGGCCAGTGCCAGGGTGGGGCCCCCAGCTGCTGACACTGGGGATGCTTAAACCCTCCACTACCAGGATGGCACAGGGCTCTGGGTTGACAGTGCAACAGAGCCCTGGGGGAAGTGGTGTCCAGTGCTGAGAGAATGGGGCGGGAAAGGGAGGAGACCCCAGTCTTGGACCTTTCAGTATCTGAAATTTTATTTTCAAGTTTTATTGATTTACCATTCATTGACATAGCCATATAATTTGGGGAGTACAACTTCACACCCCCGTATGTGCTCATGCCTCACTCACCCTGCACCCAAGCTCCAGTGCCAACACCCTATCTAAGTTTTTCCCTCCTCTCCCCTCCTCCTGCCCCCCACCTTCTCTGATAGCCAGTATATTTTTCATAGAGTCTAAGGAGTATTTTTGTTGTGTTTTGCCAGCTCATTTTCCTTGGTTATTTATAATACACAAATGAGTGAAACCATCCGGTAACTGTCTTTCACTTTCTGACTTATCTCCCTTAGCATAATCACCTCAACAGCCATCTATTTTGTTCCAAAAGGCACGATTTCATCTTTTTTAATAGCTAAGTAGTATTTCATTGAGTGTATATGTTCTGTAATTTCTTGATGCTGCCTATGGTGTTACGGTTGGTTCCATGACTTTGCCATGAGCATAGGAGGGTGTAAATCTTTTCATTAGTGTTCTCATATTCTTTGAGACCCTGCAATATTAATGGGGCTAAACGCCTACAAAGAAGGAGCCCAACAGTTTCTCTCGCTGCCTTGTCTCCCTCTTCTGTTGAGCCCTGTGGGGAGTGGGAAGGGAGGGGAAGGTCGGAAGGGCTTAGGGTAGATTCTAGGACTTTCAGGAACGGAAACTGCTTGAAGAGGTGAGACACTCTTCTGAAGTCACAGAGAGAAGTCAACCTCAGTTCTGCCAGTTATTATTTAAATGTATGCAAGATGTTTGCCTCTGTAAGCCTCCCAGTTTCCTCATCCATGAGATGAGAATGCTGCTTCTTACTTTTTGGAGAGCAGTAAGTAAGATAGTGGAAAGCTCTAAGGCAACAGAGCTTTGGAAGAGTACTCAATAATAGTAGTTACTGACAGTATTATTAGGTTGAACCACACACACACACACACACACACACACGACTTTTTATAAATCATGGGTGGCTAAATATCAGCAATTTCATCAGATTTAACCTAATAGCAGTGGGTATGATGACCCTTGTCTCTGGGGGGGAGGGGCTGTGGACAGTTTTGAGGGTTCTCTTACTTGCTTCATGGGGATTCTTGGAAAAGTCACTCCATTTGCCTGTACTTGTTCCTCCGTTGTGAAACAGGAATATGAAGTGTTGTGTGGAGGAAATGGACTAATATGGGGGAAACACAGAAGAATGCTTGGCCTGGAGCTGATACTAAATGGTTTGTTAATTGAATAAATATGGTCAACTGGGAGTGGGTGGTTATTATCCCCAGTTACATCAGAGGAAGTCACACAGGTCAAGTCACACACCGGGGGCTGGAACCCAAGCAGTGTACCTCTGAATCCAGGAAGGGCTTTGCCATCACTCACCATGCTTGTCCTCTGCAGCCCAAGCCATCCCTCCACTCCATCTGTCTGCTCAGCTGGCAGGCAGCCACCACTGATCAATCAGTTCTTCTGTGTATTTATCTCCTTCCTTCCTTCCTTCCTTCCTTCCTTCCTTCCTTCCTTCCTTCCTTCCTTCCTTCCTTCCTTCCTTCCTTCCTTCCTTCCTTCCTTCCTTCCTTCCTTCCTTCCTTCCTTCCTCTTTCCCTCCCTCCCTTTCTTTCCTCCCTCCTTCTCTCCCTCCCTCCCTCCCTCTCTACCTCTTTCTCCTTTCCTATTATTTTTGCACATGGATGTACAATTGCCCCAGCACTATTTTTTCAGTTATCCTTTCTTCATTGAATTACTTTTGCATCTTCATCAAAAGTCAATTGAGGTCCTCCCTGGTGGCGCAGCGGTTGAGCGCTGGGTTGCAAAGCTGCCCGCAGCCTCTGCAGTGCCGGTTCAATCCCCGGCTGCTCCCCGGTCACCAGAGGAGGGTCCCACATGGCGCGCAGACCTCTCCTGCCGCCCGCTGCTCCCCTCAGCAGTGTACCTCGGTCCTTCTGCCTGCTCTGCTCCCCGCTCTGGCTCTGGTGAATTCTCTCACCCTCCTGCGCTTCTGACTGTATCCAGTGCTTGTATAAATCAATCAATCAATCAATCTAAAAAAAAAAATGGTCAATTGACCACACATGTACACATCTATTGCTGGACTCTTTTTTGTCTGTTGATCTTTGTTTCTGTCCTTTCACTAACACCAAATGCCTGATTACCCTAACTTCAGAGTGAATCTTAACATCAAGTATTGTGATTTCTCCAACTTTGTTCTTTTTCAAAACTGCTTGGCTTTCAAGTTCCTTTATTTTTCTATATAAAGTTTATAATAAGTTTGTTTATTTCTACCAAAAAAATGCTTGGATTTAAATATGGATTTTGCTGAATTTACAGACAAGTTTGGGGATAATTTATAGCTTAATGATTGTCTAATTATGACCACAGTATACCTCTCTATTTACTTAGGTTCTATTTGAACTATCTTTTCAATTTTTATATATTTTAGCATAAAGATATTGCATAATATTTGTGAAATTTATAACAATATTTTAAATATTTTGATGCTAGTATAAACAGTTCCTTTAAAATTTTAATTTTCAATTATTCATTGCTGGTATATAGGCCAATAGTTGATTTTTTTTGTATTTTGACTTTGTAAACTCTGAACTAGCTAAACTTACCTGCTTTAATAGCTTTTATATAGAATCTTTGGAATTTTCTGTGCTGATAATCATGCCTCAGTAAATAGATACAGGCTATTTCCTCCCTAGTGTGGTATGCTTTTTCATGCCTTATTTCACTGGCTATGATCGCCAGTAAAATTTTGAAAACTAGAAATAATTTTTAATGTCTTTTTTATTTTATCCTCAACTCCATGTAATCTCTCAGTCTTTGTTATTAAACTTCCAAAATATATCCAGAATCTTAGCATATCTCATTATCTCTTCTGTTACAAGCTCTTGTGCCTGGATACAGCTCACTGGTATCCCTGCTCCACTCTTATTCCTGTTACTTCCCTTCCACAGAGCAACTGAAGTCCTATTTCTCTTCCCATTGGAGCAAAATACAAACATCTAACCACATCCTGTAGGGTCCTACAAGAGTTGGCTCCTGCTTACCTCTCTGACTTCACCTCCTCATCTTTGTCCTTATGTTTTTGGAGGCAGTATCTTTGCCTTCTGTGCAATTGATTACTCCTTCTCTCAGAAATGGTCTCTCCTCTTGGCTCCTGAGACATTACCTGTGTCTGGTCTTCTCTTATCTGTCTGATGTCCCTTTCCCTGTCATTGCTTTTTTCTCCTTATCCTAAAGTATTAGTGCTCCCCAATGTTATGGCAGGGGTGCACTACCTGCTCATCTAGCCTCTTGATTTTAGCTCCCTCCTTTTAAACTGTGCACTTCAAAAACAATTTACTAGGAAGAAGTAGGTGAGAAAGACTGACATAGTAGTTGCTTCTTGGAGCTTATAGATTAGAATGCAAGCTTCATGTTTATTGCTACCTCTCTAGTATCTAAAGCAATGTCAGATAATCAATATGTATTCAGTGAATGAGTGTGGTAAAGAGGCAGTAAGCAAGAAATACACAAATACTTATGTATTATACGATGTATATGTTATTGACATAATTACATAACATCACGTATATATGATGATAAGTGTTGGATAGGAAAATGTAGGGTGCTGTGTGCCTGTAAATCCAGAAATCTGATTTACTTGAGAATGGTGGTTCTGAGAAATGTTCAATAAAGAGACATTTAGTCATAGCCATGAAGTATGAACAGGAATTGGTGAATCAAGTACAGATACCAGCAAATTAGACAATCTGATAATGGGAAGTTGAGGAAATTCCCAATCAGTAATGCAATATACTACAATAAACACTTGAGATATGCTCAAAACATTGCAGACCAGAGAACCAAAAGGGGCTTGAAGATTTCCTCAAGCAGCCTACCTCTTGTCAGGGAAGGGAAAATAGACTGTTATTTGGTTAAGCCACTGCAGTTGGGTTCCCACTGCATGCAGGTAAAGACAAATTCTAAGTTATACGAGGAGCTTCAGGATAGCAAGAAAGTAGAGGGATCGCTGGGTTGGACTCTCAGTGACAACAAAGAAGACTATTGGTGGAAAGAAATTAGACTGGTAAAATGTTTTGATTGGAGAGTGGGTGTTTTCACTGATTTCAGAAGTGGCACAGTACATGGTGGTGACCAGGCCTGAGCATGACAAGTATGAAGGAAAGGAAACTGGAGATGAGGTGTTCAAGACATTCAAGTCCACAGTGCGGGAGGGATATCCCCAATGGGACACCCAAGACATCAAGAATGATTTGGGATAGTAGAGATTGCCACAGGGAAAGGGTAGCAAGGCTATATGGCAAGGGTCTTAAAGGAGCAAGGGGTTTACGGAAATGGAGGAGAAATGTGGACGCCCACATTTAAATGTTCCGTGCAGGCTACCCCTTGGGATTTGGACTCAAATGACAACCCTCTGGACCTTTGCATTTCATGACACCAAGACATGTCCACTCAGCCTACCTGAGCCCCAGCTCACCATATTCCTCTGTAAACCTACCTTTCTTCCTTGTAATCTCTCAGTGAGTGACCTGATACCCACTTGGCAAAACCAGAAACCTGGGGCTCATTCTAGAATCCTCGCTCTCCCACATCCTATCATTTCTATGAGTTTTCTGTCATAAATGTTTCGACCCATCCCTTCTTCCCTGCATACCCTCTGCCATGCTCCCTGCCTCCAGTCTCTCCCCGTGAAATCCATTATCTAACCCCTCAGGGAACCACTCCAATGTTGGCTGAATCTGAAATCACACTCTGCACAGGAAACCCATCATGAAATACCTGCTTTGTCTCTCAGATTCATGAATATGAAAACAGATCCTGGAGCCAGGGGTGTGAGGGAGCACAGGGGATCAGGGTTGGGCTGCCTTGGGAGATGCGGGAGTCCCCCCAGGGAAGCCCAGACTTGTCTGGCCTCAGGGGTCAGGTGAGAGGTGCAGTCCTCCTATGTCTACCAACTGGCCCCAGGCTTGGTGTTTGTGGGGACCAGAATATTCTCCCTTGCATTGCCAGCCGCCCTGGCGTTCCTGCGGATGGATGTCTGGAGTGTGGGACAGTCGGCCGATGTCGAGTGGAGAGGCCTGGGGGAGGGGAGGCCAGATGGCAAGGTTGGGGGGGCAGTAGTGAGAACAGTGGGGAGGGGTTGGTAGCAGCTGGGAAGGATCAATGCCTTTTCCCTTTCCGTGTTTGCCTGTGTTGCTATCCCTGCTCAGATGAAAGAAATTCAAATAGTTATTGATTCTCTCTGAGGGGAGAGTGTGAGGATCTGGTCTGACTCCTCCTGTACAGCTGCACCCAGCCCCTGCCTTGCCCCTCGGCACCTTCAGCGGCCTCGGCCCTGCTCTGCCTCCAGCCTATGCCCAACCCCAGCCCCGGCCCTAGCGCCTACCCTAGCCTTGACCCAAGGCAGTTATGCGCTCAGTTAAAAATACTTCCTTACACACCCTTTCATCCATGGAGTCCCCATGAAACAGTTCCAGCCAAGGTGATATGAGCAGAGGTGCTGGGATATCAAGCCAGACCCCTGCCTCACCCCAGGTGATAGAGACACAATAGAACAATCTATGGGACCCGAGGGCCGTTGCCAGCCTTGCCAGGCCCGTGAGCTAGGATGGCTTTACCTTTTAAAGGGATGTAAAAAAACGCCCAAGGGAAGTAAGTGACAGGGTCTCTTTGTGGTCCCAAAAGCTGAGATTATTTACTATCTCAAAAAGTCGTACTTTGCAGCAAAATTTTGCTAACCCTGTTTTTGGCTTGTGAATTTTCCCCAAGCCTAAGCATTCAAAACTAAGAGCCCTGAGCTGCCTCCCATGGGCCTCAGCCCAGGTCTGTAATTCTGATCACCTGAGGGGCGGGGAAGGGGGTCAGTCCCCTCAGTGAGAGCCTGCAGCTGCCTTGCAAGGGCAGTTTGACCCCAGTTAGCCCAGCCTCCTCATCCCCTGGCAGGGACACCAGGGTTGCCTAGACCATGGAGGCCAGATAAGGACTGATACCTTCCAGGAGTTGATCTGGGGAGCAGTGACACACAGGGTCCAGATGCTTACAGGCCTGGGGGTTGCTCTGAACACTTGGCAGCTTCCAGCTTTGTTTGCAGAACTCCCGGGGTCAGGCAGTAGGGGGCAGCCCAAGGGTGACCTTGGGTAAGTCACCCAACTCCCCTGATGCTGGGTTTCCTCAGTTTTAAAATGGGGGTAACCATAACTACCTAGAGGGTCATTTTAAGTATTTAATGTAAGAGAATTTCTAGTCCGGTGTAGCTATTTAGTATATTTAGGCCAGAAAAATCCTGCCCAATATCTGAATTTGTGGCCTGTTTAACACTGGCTGCGGAGTGCAACACTCTAATGCAGTGCCAGAGCCCTGGACAGGAAGTGGGCGAACAAGTTCTCACTCCTGCTTTGGGGCTGAGTCACCTGGGGCAGGGCTGCCCTCCTAAAGTTTGCAGCAAGGACTGGAAGTCTCCTTGGTTGCCCCATACAAGGAAGGGCTCCTGGAGACAGCTACCTAATGATATGTGTGTGGAGCAGTCCCCTTCTTCAGGAGGGTGTTCTGAGGGAAAAGGCCACAGCTTGGTCCAGGCCCTGAGCAGCCACAGCGCTGGCTGCGGGCCCCGCCCCTCGGGATGTGCAGGAATCAGCAGGAAGGTGCATTGATCACCAGGGGCAGCGTGGCCACGTGGGCTGCCTATCGATTCAATCTGAGGCCTCCCCCTCTCCATCTCCTCCCCCCTCCCCCACAGGCAGCTTGAGTCCCTCTGGCCTTCTGCTCTGACAGCAAAGGGGAGGGGAGGGGGCCAGGGTGAGGCCACGAAATCTCCCTGATCCCTCCAGACAAAGAGACCTGGCAGCTGCATGTAATTCGGGACTCTGATAATCCCTAATCCCTAATCCGACTCCATTTGCACATAAATGCAGCGCCTGGCTTCTGACCCCAGGGGTCCTGGGAGCCATTTGGGGGGTTTACCCCCCTTTATTTACTCTGAGTTTTCATTGACCAAAAGCCCCTCTGGCCTCCTGGTCACTGAAAGGAAGATTTCCCCGAGAGGTCCCTTTCTCAGGATGGAAGAGATTCCTGCAAATGGGGCTCTTCTGTATCCAGAGCTCCAGACTGGACCCCCCCAGAGAAGCCAGGGAGTGTCCACAGGGTTGGCAGGTGGGCTGTGCCCTAGCTGTGTAACCTCAGCCTGTTGGCCCCTTGGAGCTGATGCTGGAAGGGACCAGGGTGTGGGGAAGCCTGTGGGACATAAACACTGGACATCTCAGGATCCAGACTTCGAGAACTTGTGGTTACAGAAAGACAGGCCCCTGATGGACTTACTAAGGACAGAGAGAGATAAACCCAGAAAGGTGTCTTTTTCTCTCTGACATTTTATTGAGAATTTATTATATGCCAGGTACTAGATGCAGTGTTTTACAAACATTATATCATTTTATGCCACACAGCTCTTCGAAATAAAGTCACTAAGATTTGCCCACTTTACAAACCAGGCAGCTGAAGCCCCCGAATTAGCTTTAGGACATCCTTTTCCCCCCTAACACAAGGACACCAGGTAGAGCTGAGCCATCTTCCAGGGCCTTCGAGCCTAGTGGCTAAGGCACCACCAGGCTCTGGTGTCAGATGGCCTTAGCTCAAATCCCAGCCCCCAAACTCAGCATGGGCAGTAAAGCGCCACCCCCCCCCCCCCAAGACTTGAGCAAGAGAGAGTCCCTGGCCCTGAGCCCCCTGGGATGGCCTGGCCCTCCTCTAGCCACACCCTCCTCTGAGATGGGGATTCCATGGGGAAGTACCTTCTCTGGAAGCTCCCACTCCTTTTCTAGATGAAGATCATGTCCAGGTAACTTCGACCCCAGAGTTAATGCCCCAAATGGCCCTATACCCACTTCCACGGTCTGTGCAGTGGGGGTGTGGGGTGTCTCTGTACACCCCCTCCAGGGACAGCCAAAGGGATGAATTATGATCAAAAAGCTGCTGCTTGCAGGTGTGGGGGGTTCTGTGCGGACAAAGAGGGCAGCCGGTCTATTGCCAGAGAAAAACTGCTGAGTCCAGGAATCTAAATGCAAATGTGGTCTTCCAGTCCCTCGTGTTTATTTGTCAAGGTGTTTCATGTAACATATTTATAAATTTTCAATGCCCAGACTGACAGTATGTGGACCTGTATTTGTGGTCTTGCATGGGACCCTGAAAGTTATGGGGTGGCCTGTCCCTAGCTCAGAGTCTAGCTGTGAAATGACAGCTTCTACCTTAAAGGGTTAGTGCAAGATTTAAGAAAGATTCCACATGTAGAATTTTTGTTTCCATAGGCATTCCAGGTCATTTTCTGGTTGTATAATCTTTTGCAAATTCCCTAGCATCCAGTGGCGCTTTCTTATCTTCTAAATTGGGGGCGACTTGAACTATCTCAAGCTGGAGAATGGATGTGTTAAATGGAGCCATTGCCTGACAGTCTGTAGCACACGGTGGAGAATTGACAGCTTCCCAGTTTCTCTTTTGAAACATTCCCATTTCTTTTCACTCCCTCCCTTCGTCCTCTTTCTGCTCCTCACTCTGATCAGCACTTGTCTCATTTCATCTGTGCAACTTTCCCAGATTGGGAAACTGAGGCTGGAGAGGAAAGTAGTTTTTCACAGATCATGCAGTGATGGGTGGGAGAGTCAGGGCTTGGCCCACCCTCATGGAGAGAGGAACAGAGGGACACCCCCATCCATCACACACCCTTGCAGTGCTCACTGACGTCCCAGGGGGAGGACTTACAGATCCCATTTTATAAGTCGCAAGGACACGAAGGGACCCCTCTAGAGGAGACCCCTTCCTCTGGTATGGCTTCTGCTCTTGGAAAGTATGGTAAGTGAACATCTCTTAAAACTGGCTCTAGCTGAGCAGGCTTATCTCTGCAACCTGATTTCCCACTGCCTCCCAAAGGATGTGGAATAGTCACGACTATACGAGATGATTGGTACCTTCCTTTCCTGGATTGGACACCGGTTTCTAGAATTCCCCAAGGGGCTAACCTCTAATTTCAATATGTTAATGTGTGGAATCTAATGGCATATTTATTGCTTATGTAGATGCTAGTTATTTACATGGGAAACTGATTTATCTATTAGATAATTAGTAAACTTCAATAATTGCAAAAACCTTTTAGCAATCAGTTGACATTTAATTAACATACAATAACTGTCTTATTAAATCTACATTAAATGCCTATTGGAGTTAATTAAAACTCATACCTATGACTCCACATTCTTTGGAATCCTCATTAAAGCCCACCAGTAAGAATACAGATGGGAGAACTCCCCTCAATTTGCGATGGAGTTGCTTGAACAGGACCCAAACATTTATTCAGTGCTAACTATGTACTGAAGAGTGACAAGCAAGACAGAAATGGACCTTGCCTTCAAGAGACATACAATCTGATGAGGCACATGAAGATTAATTAAACAGTCACACGGATAAATGTTACTCGCAGCTCTGACAGGTAAGTGCTCGCAAGACCCCAGAGTGGGATGGAAGTGGCTGCTTGAGCTGAATCTTCAGGGCCTATAGGAGCTACCCAGGGAAAGAGAGATGGGAAGATACTCCAAGCAGAAGGAACAGCACCTACAAAGGCTCTGGGAAGGGAGGGAGCGTGGGCAGTAGAAGACAGGAAAGGCAGGATAAAAGGAGATAAGGGTCCTTTCCTACAAGCAAGGGGGAATGTGTGTGTGTGTGTGTGTGTGTGTGTGTGTGTGTGAGAGAGAGAGAGAGAGAGAGAGAGAGAGAGAGAGAGAAAGACAGCACAATTCAATTTGTGTTCACAGAAGGTCATTCTGGCTGCAACTAGGAGTCACGTTGGTGACATATAAACCACTCAGGAGATGTTTTCTCCAGGTAAGAGAAGCTGGTAGCTTGGGCTACATGACAGATAGTGGCGAGGATTGAAAGATCTCGAAATGCCCAACCCTCCACAAGAACTGGTGACCAGGAAGGATGACTTCCTTACGTCTAGCTTTTGGAACTGGCTCCCTGGCCCATTCATTAGAAGCAGGAACACTGGAAGGGGTACAGATTTGGTGTGAAGACCAGGTCAGTCCTGGGTGTGTTGAGGATGAGTTATCCAAGAAGAAATGTGAAATAGAGAGATATATAGGCCTTGAACTCAGAATAAAACAGAAGGCTAAAATTTTTTAAAATCCTCATACTTAGGGTCCATTCTAGAGATCATGTTTAGTTGAATGGATCTGCAGGCAATTCTAATGTGTAGCCAAGTTTGTGAATGACAGGCCCATGTAACAGCACAACCACATCACTGGGGTCTCATTGTCCACTGCCCCCATCTGGGCATCTCCAGCTGGTTTGGTTCCTCTCCCCCTGGACCCATCCTCATGTCCTTTCATGATCGCTCATATTATTGCTGATGCCGTAAGTAATAATCATACCGCCCTTGTTCCTGAGGGCTCCACTCTGCTCCAGGCTTGCTCAAAATGCTTTGCTGCTCTTCTCCCATTTGGCTTTCACCATGAAATTATGAGCTAGGTGTTATCTCTATTTCCCAGACAGGAAGGGGAAGCTCTGAGAGGCAAAAGGCTTGCCCACTGCCACACAGGTGGTATTAGGGAGACCCAAACCCAAATTCATTGGATTCCAAAGTCTTCATGTCCATCACTTAAAAGCTCTTTAATGTCCTTGTCTCATGGGTACAGGTCTGATGAGGGATGCAGGAGGACCTGTAAATATTATATATGTGGAAGGCAGGGCCCTGGGCCTCCGCCAGAAGTGCTTGGTTTTTGCTGGAGAAAGACAAGGGGCATGTTTGTCAGTGGTCCTCTCCCTGCCCTGTGAGTTGTCTGGTTTGGAATCACAGAATGCTAACAAAGAAGAGAGAATTGACATGTATTGAAGAGGTCACTACATTATTGCAAAGGGCCCCAAATTCACATATATGGCATTGAACTTTGTTGATTAACTAGAACTTCTCAAAATATATTATGAAAGTAAATGGTGATATTTGGAGGTGGGGGGAAGGCTTCTGTGGTCAAATAAGTTTAGAAACTGTAGGACTCAGATCCTTTATTATGGGACCTTGAACTCCAAGAGGGGTAGAGTATGTGGTTTCTTAATCCTGTGGAACCAAAGAGAGCTTCTTTTCTCCTTTTTACAGAGCGTCTAGCTCAAAGTGTGGGCCCTCAATCTACCTGTGTCAGAGCCCCCTGAGGATTTCTTAAAAATGTATGCTAAATGCATTCTCTTGATCTCCAACCTGACTCTCAGATCCTGCATAGAAGCTTTTGGGATTGGGCCCGAGAGATCGGCCACTTTATCAAGTGCACCAGATGATTCTAGTGTCACTGAGCTTTTATAACTACTCTTCTAGAAGGATTATGTTCTGAGAGACATACCTCAGGAAATGCTGCTATGGACTGAAGATATCTCTCTCCCCCCAGTTTTTTTTTTTTTTTCAGTTTTATTGAGAAATAATTGACATGTATCACTGCATAAGACACACAGCATGATGGTTTGATTTACTTATTTTTGTGAACACAATAGGTTCAGTTAACATTTGTCTTCTCATATAGATACAATAAAGTGAAAGAAAAGAAGAAAAGAAAAAGGAAAAATAATTTTCTCCTTAGGATGAGAACTCCCAGGATTTACTCTTTTCTTCCCACAACCATCCCTTATAGACTTTCTCCCTCCTTCCCTCCCTCTCAACCTCTGAAACCTTATTTTACAAATATTCAGCTTTGTGGAATCACCTGCCATGCAATGTTCAATATTTGTCTTTGTCATTCTGATTGGCTTTACTCTCATTCCCTCGAATTCCTTCCATTGCTGTAAATGCTGACATCTCCTCTTATGACGGAACAGTCTCTACTGTGTGAACACATCGCATCATTTTAATCCAGCCCTCCCTCAAAGTGGGCTCTTTGGTTGTTTTCAGGTCCTAATATTGTAAATCATGCTGCAACAAACATTGTAGAGCACACACATTTTTGAGTTAGTGATTTCCGGTTTGGATAGATGACCAAAAGTGGGATTGATGGAGCAGCAGGTGTTTCCCTTTTTAGTTTTTGAAGTTAAATCCAGATCATTTTCCAAAATGGCTGCACCAGTTTACATGCTGGCCCACCATTCAGTAGGCTCCTCTTTCCCCACATCCTCTCCCGCACTTGTTGGTTTTTTTTTTTTTTTCAAGTTGGTTTTGATCTGTATCTCCCTTATTAAGGGTGATGTGGATTTTTCTGTATATCTATCCGTCTTCTGGATAGCCTCTTCGGTGAATTGTCTGTTCAGATCTGTTGCCCATTTGTTAATTAGGTTGTTTGTTTATTGCTAAATTGATTACATTTTTCCCTATACCTTGAATATTAATCCCTTAATGGTTACATAATGTGTGAATATATTTTCCATTTAGTAGGCTATCTTTTTATTTATTTATTTATTTATTTATTTAAGATTTATTTATTTATTAATTTATACAAGCATTGGGTACAGTAAGAAGCGCGGGAGGGTGAGAGAATTCACCAGAGCCAGAGCGGGGAACAGAACAGGCAGACTGACCAAATACACTGCTGAGGGGAGCAGCGGGTGGCAGGAGAGGTCTGCGCCCAGTAGGCTATGTTTTTAATCTACTTGTATTAGGATTTACTCTCTAAGCAACTTTCCTATATACCATACAGCAGCGTTAGCTATAAAATATATGAATCTGTGTTTATTTTCCATGAATTGCTATTCTAAAATTGATAAAAATGCTATGATACACAAAACGCAAATTTACTTAAACTGTTGGCAAACCCACAATCTTTTTTGTTATACATGGATGTTCTTTTTTTTTTTAAAGATTTATTTATTGATTGATTTATTGATTTATACATACATACATACATGCACTGGGTACAGTCAGAAGTGCGGGAGGGTGAGAGAATTCGCCAGAGCCAGAGCGGGGAGCAGAGCAGGCAGAAGGACCGAAGTACACTGCTGAGGGGAGCAGCGGGCGGCAGGAGAGGTCTGCGCGCCATGTGGGACCCTCCTCCGGTGGCCGGGGAGCAGCCGGGGATCGAACCGGCGCTGCAGAAGCTGCGGGCATCTTGGCAACCCAGCGCTCAACCGCTGCGCCACCGGGGAGGCCCTACATGGATGTTCTTGATCAGGGAACTAAAAGTACAATTGCCCCCCTCTGTGGGGGCAGCCCGACATTTTGAAATTGACTAGGGGTTTCTAAAGCCCCACTCAGAAAGTGCCTAATGCAGGGGTTTTTTCTCTGTGTTCTGCACAGCTTGGGGATTCCTTAGGAAGCTCAGAAACCAGGGAGAGGGGCAGGGAAAAGGTGACTCTGCCCCTCCTCTGTTTCAATCAGGCCAGTTTTACTCTGGCTTGTTTAATTAATTTATTTTTATAAATCAAGGTTCTGCTGCTTTAAAAAATGTTTGCTGACCACTGCTGCAGTTCCTTTATTTGTCAGAGGAGGGATCTGTGACCCAGAGAGGGAAAGAGACTTCTCTAGAGTTACCCAGCTGTCCAGGAGCAGAGCCTCTTCGGCCCAAAACGCTGTGCAGACTGTCAGGGCGTTTAAAATGCAGCCCACGGCCCGTGCGGCCAAAGTCAGCTGTAAGTCAGCGCCGGACGCGCCCGCGGAGAGCCAGCGCATCCTCCTCGGGGCTGACCCCCTCCCGGCCTTGCAGTTTCTCTCCTTTCTGCCTTTTGCAGCACCTAAGCATATGTATGAAGCGGAAATCAAACGCCTGCCTCGGACTTGACAGAAGTGCTGAACTAAGAGCCATATAATGTCCTCTACTGAAGGACATCACCTTGTCAAGATAAAGCTTGGTAAACGCTCGGCACCGTAGGAAACCAGCCTCCCGGGCGGCATCATGTATATTCATGCCCACCGCCCCGCCCCCAGCTCCCTGCCTGTAGGCTGACCAGCCCCGCAGCCCTGGGCTGTTAGGAGCTGAGGAGACTGGGCTTTTACTGGAACTGGCACTGGTGGAGGCTGATCTCCTGCCTTCGTGGATTTCAAGCGCAAGTTCCCCCTCGTGACCCTCCTGCTAGATTCTCCTCAGTGCATCAGGTGAGGGCTACAGCTTCTGGGGCCCAGAAAAAAACATACCCAGCAGACTCCAAGGTAGAGGCCTGGGGTGCAAACCCTTGTGATGACCTTGGCCGCCCTCGAGGGCATCTTCATGACTTGTGCCCCAAAGCACCATTTCTCTTCCCTTTGCCCTCGCCAACTGCACTCTCCCCGCAACTGCATAGTCTCCTACCTGGGATTCTCATGCATGTTGAACCCTAGTGTTCTGTTAAAGTAGCTTGACCTCATCCCTTCCTGAAGCACCTGGCTCCTCCAGCCTGTCAGCCCCTCCTCTCGGCAGCCAGAAGGCAGCTAAATGACAGCCTGGCATCTGGCCTGTCCTCACCTTTGCATTTGATTTGCTTGACTGTGTGTCTCTTTCCCCCTTTCCACTGAGAGAGCTCCCTGAGGCCAGGGCGGTACCCTCCAGAGCTCAGCCTGGGGCCTGGCTCAGAGTAGGGACCAGCAGGGAGCTGAGGTTCTGGTTGCCACCGCTGTGAGCCATAACAAGCCACAGATGGGGGCTTCAACAAACAGACATTTATTTTCTCCCAGTTTGGGAGGCTGGAAGCCTGAGGTCAAGGTTGGGCTGGGCTGGTTTCTTCTGCATTCTGTCTCCTTGACTTGTTGGCGGCAGCCAGCCGCCTCTGTCTTCACAAGGCCTTCCCTCTGTGTCTGCTCTGCCTCCTCTTCTTCTAAGCACCCCAGGCAGCTTGGGCATGTCTACCCTTATGACTTCATTTTACCTTAATCACCTTTTAAAGACACACCTTCTCCAAATACAGTCACGTTCTGAGGTACCTGGAGTTAGGACTGCCGCTTATGTATTTGGGGAGGGAGGGCAAAACTCAGCCTGTTCCCCTGTGCAACAAAATTACCTGCAAGTTTAGCAGTTAAACGTTGATTTGATCATGTTCATAGCTTCTGTGGGTCAGGGCTTGGACAGGACACCCCAGGGATGGCTTGTCTCTCTCCATGCTATCTGGGGCGTCAGCTAGGACAGCTCAAAGACTGGGGGCCGGAATCCCCTGAAGGCTCATTTGCCCTAAATCTCACCTGGGGCCTGCGATAATGCAAAGCTGGGGTGGGGACAGCATCAACTTTTCCATTGACTTGGCTGCCTCCCAGCTCGGCCACCTCCAGGTAATAAGCCTCTCACCTGGTGGCACCGGGTTCCAAGAGCAAATGTCCCAGTGAACAAAGCAGCTCTGTATCACAGACTAGGACCAGCCCGGGAGGGCCCCCAGCCTCTCAGGCCCAGTGCTCTGTGGATTGGCGAGCTCATAAATCCCCAGATTCAAGAGGAGGGGATTGAGGCTCTACCAACCTTTTGATGAGCAGTGACAAGGGCACCTCAGAGTAGAGCATGTGGGGGGCAGAAGAACATGGTTGTGGCCATCTTTTTGGACAATGCCATCTGTCATGACTGAGATTAAACAGAATTTAAAGGGACACTTTCTTACGTGTTACGGGACACACTGAGTTGGGTTACAGTCAGGGGAAAACGAAGCTGGTTTCTTGTCTCCTTTGGAACACTACTTGGCCTTTAGACAAGTTTGGGGGTTCAGTGTCTTTAATCTTCATGTTTGTCCATTATAGCGAATGCTATATATAGTTGTGTGACTTCGGAGGTCAATGACTTATTCCTCAGCTAAGCACTCGGGTGTTTGAACTCCTTGTGGATCGAGCATTTAGAACCATCAATGTTTAATCAGCATTCCCTGTGGCTTCAGGGGCCCCAACACTTTATTTGAGAACTTCTCTATCACTTGCACAGTAAACAGTATTTGTGGATTTTATCATTCAACAAACACGGTCATTGTTCAGTCATTCAACAAACGCTGCTACCCTGGGGAAAGAAAGGGCTCTTGGCAGACAGGGCTGCTTTCCAGCTAATGCTGTGCTCAAGATGCATCGGGCAGAATTCTAATAGCATCCGTGTGTTTCATTTTGCCCATTACGACACCATTATATTTTAAAGCTTGTCTTTCTAACTCTCCTATTTTTCTTCTAGACTGCGCTCCTGTTATATGGCTCCAGTTTCTCTAACCATTAGGAAGGTATTATAGTTACTGGAGATTCATCTATCATTTTATGAGCCTCTTTCAAGAGAGGAAATAACAGGTTGTTTCAAGTGCGAAGCGATGGCTCGCAAAGCCCCGTGGAACAGGCGTCCTGCTCCCGGGGGATCAGCCAAGCGGTGTTTATCTTTGACACAATAAGCAAAAGATCAGAAATGATTACAACAAATGGCAGAGTAAACAATCCATCCGCAGCAAAGGGCACCTGCCCAAATGCCGGAAATTGGATCCATACACAGCTGCCAATTCCAGACTGTGGCCCTGATGGCTCCATCGTGCCTCCCAGGGGATGCAGCGGCAGCAGGGTGCAGCTCACCCCACCCCTGCCCTAAATGCCCTGGCAGGAGGGACCTAGAATCCTTTAGGGGCTTCACGTCTCCTAGGCTCAAGCCCAGCCTCCTTATCCTGCCTCAGAAAGCCCTTCATGAGCTTGCATTTGCTTGTTTGATCCGCTGCTTTATGCCGGTTTCCTAGAACAACGTCTGGCGTAGACCCCATGTTTGGCAAATGCTCATCAGTAGAGGTAACGAAGGGTCTGGCTCCTGCCTGTCTTTCCAGCTCCATCCCTTGCTTCCCTCTCCCGATGGTTGTCCTTGAATTTCTTAGTTCCTAGAGTAGGGCATGCTCTGCTTTTTCCTCCTTTGCACCTTCTGCCCCTTCTGCTGGGAACACTTTCTCTTCTACCCTTCCTGGTTAACGCCACACCCTCTCTAGCTCAGCCCAGATGACCCTCCTCCCATAAAGCCTTCCCTGAACTCACTGCTTTGAAGCCTGCCCACCCTACTGGCCTTTTCTCTAGCACATTCCTTTTTTGTGGCCTCTTCTCTAAGTTCCCCACTAGGGGAGGTTGGCACTGGGGTCTTGTTCACTGCTGTGCACACACCAAAGGTGGGTGCTCCCTTCCCCAGGGCAGGGTGGCTACAGTGAAGCTGTGCCCAGCCAGGGCCACTCCTCTCCACTTTCCGTCCATGTGACCACCTTTTCAGTGGAATGTGGGGGGAAGTGATAGGTGACTCTTCTGAGTCAAAGTGGTTATGGAGGGAGGAGTCACCCCATCCTTCACACCCCTCACCTCTCTCATCCTTCCGCCAGATGCAAAGAATCGAGTGCATGACTCTGAGGAGACACTAGATGGAAGCACCCCAGACTCCTGAGCTGCCTGGGAGAGGTGACCAAAGGGACGTCTGCACTGCACCTTGCGTGAGCATGAAATGAACTCTCACTGTGTGGTGCCACCAGTGTGTTGGGGAGGCTTGTTACAGCACTTAGTATTTGTTGACTAACCTATTGCTTTGCCTCAACAAGGATTTATTAAAAGTAGAGTTTCCTGGCCACACAGCCTCACACCATGTCTGCGCAGCTGCCCGGGGCCAGCACTTCCCAGGAACCCACATACTAGCTGCAGAGAGGAGTTTGGGAACTAAATGCATCAGTTGTTAGATGAGATGGGCTGAGTCTTGCAACAATGGGAAACATAAGGGCTCTTTGCTTGTGGACAAAAATGGCATCCTCCTATCCAGGGCGTCCGAATTAAAGCAGGTAAATAGTGGCCTTTGATATAGCACTTAGGTAAGGGAGAATAAGCCTTAGTCTCCCCCTCAGCCTGTACCCCGAGAAGTCCTATAGATTCCACCTCTGGCTTTCCCAGCTTTCCTCTCTCCATCTCCACAGCTCACACGTGGTTCAGCTCTCAGCTCTCACACAACCACCGCAAAGTCCCTCGCCTGCTCTCATCTCTTCCACATTCAGATATGGCCATGCTCACAATGCACTTTCACAATCCTCACTATTTTCCACATCACCCAGAACTAAAACCCAGAATTGTCCCCCTTGCCATCTGTTGACTTCGGGGAAGCCCACGTTCCTCACCTAACATTCAAGGCTCCTCAAGGTTGATTCCTGTTTCTCTCTCCCATGAGTCTCCTTTATCCACACATCTCAGAAACTCTAAACTCCTCTTTCCCTTTTTGTTCCTTGGCATTTCTGCATCCAAGATGTTGCTAATACTTTCCTACCCAAAGCAGGGCCAGACTTCAAGGCTCCACCCAAATGCCACCTTTTCCAGGGAGCCTACCTAGATTTTCCTCCTCTGAAACATAGTAATCACATAACTGTGGCTCTCTTGGGACCTCTCTTATGTGTCCCTGAAAGCAAAGCCTGAAAAAACAGACTTGTTTGTGTTCAGTTTATTTGGAAAGTGGTGCCACTTTCCAGGGTGAGAAGGCAGGGGGGGAATTTGAGAAGGAAGCATCATTAGTGCAAGGACCAGTTGCCAAGTTAGCTACCATTTCAGAACTTAGGGTTGTCTGCTGGATGAAAGGTTGCCCCACAGTATCAACTACCTCCCCTTCCAGGTTCCTCATCTGTGTCCAGAGAGGTTCCTGTGACTTCAGAGAGGGCCAAGGCAGAAAGCGAGAGGCTGTGTCTCTGTCTTAGACTTGGCTTTGGCATGTTGCACCTGCAAAAAACTGGTCCGAGCTTGTGCAGAGCTGGTCACTCGGTGTGGCTGGAGTGACGGGCTGGAGTGATAGGGGTGCCAAGTTGCACAGAAGAGGTGTCCCACCCGTGACCTGCTACTCCACCTGCTACTCTAGTTTTGCCTACGTACTGTTTTCTAATCCAATATTCCTTTGAAGATAGGAACTGTATTTTATCCGCAGCAGCCAGCATGGGTCCTAATACATGGTAATACTCAAATACACTGTATGAATGAAACACTTCAAATCATTGTTGTTTTCTGCAGAGAAAAACATGTAGCATATGCAAAGACAATCCTACTTCAACGTGAACTGCAAAGGGATGGGAGGTAGGGTGGCTAGATCCTGAGAAAACCTTGAATGAGACAACAATCACAATTGCTAATATTTACCGCGTGCTTGTTACGTGCCAGGTGGCTTCAGTGCTCTATGTATGAATTTATTTGATTCTCACAGTGCCAAGTAAAGTATCATCATTATTATTTCCATTTTACAGATGGAGAAGTGGAGACAGAGAGGAGTTCAACAGTGTGGCCAAGTCCCAGGGTCATCAGCACAGGCCTGGGATTTGGACCTGGGGGATGGTCGTGACACTGGCATCTGGCGATGCCCACCACATGCTGTGGCCGGAATACTCAGGACAGGATAGGGGCCACCTGGACTCCTTTCCACTCAGACCCTGCAAACTGGAAGGGTCAGGGGATTTGTTAGAGCTTATTTTCACTAAAACTTTTGAAATAAGTCTGAAAATATATGTTACATATATTTGCAAAAGGAAAAGAGAATGCTGATTCAAATAATAGGCAAAGAAAGTTCACAGAAGAAGATGTACAAATAATATCATTATGGAAATTTAAAAAATTACTTTATAAACAAAGAAACAAGTGACAATAGTCATATACTCCCTCCTCCCCTTTTCCAGCACCCCCTCCCCAAAGCTGGCTTCTTATTTTCTGACTGTGATTGCAGTCTGGTTGGCCAAGACCCTGGGGAACAGGTTCTCCCATAGCTGCAGCTGAGTCTTTGCAGGGGTAATTGGGCAATATGTATCACAAGCCGTCAAGGTTTGCCTGAGCTTTGATCCAGCAGTTCCTTCTGGAACAGATCCCAAAGAAACAGTCAAGGATGTATGCAGAGATTTAATTATATGTGTATTTACCAAAACATTGTTGATGGTGGAGAAGTGGAAGCAACTTTAATGTCCAACAGTCGGGCTGGTACACATCACAGATGATGTTGTGGAATCGCATTTAATGGCATGGAGAGATGTACACGATAAAGCATTAGGTGAGAAAAGCAGGTACAAAGCAGATGAATAGTGGAGGCGATAAGACTTGTACATAAACAACTCCAACATGAGTGCTCTGAAGGTCTCCAGCCAGCCTAGCACTATAGGAGAAAAACGCACAGGCTTCGGAATCAGAGATCCGCTAAAAACTAGCTCTGTGCATCCCTGCCCTCTCTTGCCTTAGTTTCTTCTTCTGCAAAATGAGGATTCATAATAGCACTGACCTAAAGAAGTCAGCCTGTGTTAAGTGCTTGGAAGTGTGCCTGGCACTTAGTATGGAAGACGGGAGAGCTCATTAAGCAAAAAGTGTCAGTGCTGGAAGGAAAGGAAAGGCCTATCCAGAGAGGTGGTTCATTGAGGGGCGCGATGGGTGTGTAGATGGCAGCCTCAGGGAGGCAGCAGCACTTGTTTGGGTCATGAGTGACCCCAAGGACTTCCACGGGTGGAGAAGGAGCAGGCTGGCAGTGTTCCTTCCTCAGCTTTCCCTTCGAAGCTAGCCACAAGGCTTTCCCCAAAGGGAGGCTGGGATGTCGGCTGCTCAAGCCGCAGGGCGCCCTGGGAGGCACAGGCTTCCGGGAAGCTGCAGTCTTAACCATGAGGAGGCGGGCTCTTGGTCTCTTGAGTAGGTCCAGTCTGCCTAGTAGGTCCAGCCCTGGCCAGTCTTGTCTTTGTGTGCTGCATTTCCAGTTTTGCTGCATGGAGCAGATTTGCCAGGCAAGTTTTAAGACAAAAGGTTAAATCTTGTTTTGAGAAATCTGCATGCTTTTTAAAGAGGTGATCTTAATAAAATACTTATGTTTTTACTAAAGGTTCTATTGAACCAAAGTTTTGGAATGCTTGGATTTCAGAGCTTGGAGTGACCAAATCATGCAATTGATAGATGGAGAGATGATTGCAAGATACTGGAAAGTCTTACTGAGGAGGACATGACTGAACTTTGGCCAGGGTCCAAGGGTCCAGACTTCCAGGCATACACATGAGGGCAGAGCTACAGCCTTGATGCTCCTGTCAGGGGCAGTGAAAGTGGGCAGATTTGGGCTCAATATGAACATGACTGTTTTATTTCTCAATTTTTTATACAACTTTTGAAAGATTGAGGTAACATTGGTTTACAACACTACATATGATTTAGGGGAATAGGATCATACCTCTTCAGGTGCATGTTACACCACACCACATCCACTACCAAAGCACCTATAAGAGGATGTCTATTTTAACAGGCAAACCTGTCTAGAACTCAGGTGAGTTCTCTATAAGTTCTGAGAATCCCATCACCAGGGGCATGTAAGTCAAGACTAAAGGACTATTGGGAAATGGTGAAGCTAGTTCAATTGACTGCTGAGTTTTAACTCCAAGATTCTGCTCCATACACTTTTAAAACATTTTTACAAGTTTTAAACTCACTTCATTCCTGTTTTTGTATATTTTCTGCATATATATTTATGACCATAAACAATATGTAGTGCTTTTTGTGTTCTTAAAATTCGCATTAATGGTATCACATGGACTATATCCTTTTGCAACTGATTTTTTTCTCTTAATGTGCTCTTGAGATTTAACCATACTGATGTCCAGAAATTTAGTTCATTTATTTCAACAGTGATATAACAGTTCATTGAATGAATCATGATGGATTTATTTATTCTCTGGTTATGGACATTTAGATTGCTTCTTATTTTTTCTCTATCTAAATACCTAAAGGATCAGGTTATGTGTGTGTCTTCCACTTAACCAGCATGAACAATTTACTTTCCAAAGTGGCAGCCCATTGATAACCTCACCAGCTGGGAAAAGAATTCCTTATTATTCCTAATGATTGGTGCTAACCAATCATTTTAACTTTGGCCAATCTGATAAGCTTTAAAAGTAATTTCAGTTTTTTTCACATTTACTTCCTCTAACCCTATTTCACCTACTAGTACCTCCAGACATCTCTGTCTAGTCTTAACTTAAAGGAAATACTTTGAGCATTTCTGCGATCTCTGACAAGTGCAATTGACCTTTGATAGAGCTCTCTTATTGAGTTAAGGTTTTCTACTTAGTTTGTTAAGAGTTGTTTTTTTTTTTAAATTAAGTCATGAATTAGAGTTGCTGAATTTTATCAAATGCTTTTTCTGAATCTATTAGATGATCATGTGGGTTTTCTATTGTAATTTGCTAATCTGGGGAATTAAAGTTATAGGTTTTCTTTTCTTTTTGCTTCAGTTCTTTTTAAAATAAGTAGAATATTTCACATATAATTGAAGCTCTGTATGCTCTGTTGTTGTCTCATTTTTTTTCCCTCCCTCCCCGGAGGCAAATACTACCCTAAATTCAGTGTTTATCATTCACATGCATATTTTCATACTATTGCTACATATGTATGTATCATAAACAATATGTGGTGTTGTTTTGCATGTTTTCAAAGTTTATATAAATGCTGTCTTACTATGCATATTCTACAGTTTGCTTTTCCATTTTGATACTTGAAGCCCTAGTTCATTCTAGTTGCTATGTGACATTGCACTGTAATGCAGTGTAATTGTGTTACTACAATTTATTCTTTTTTGTTTGTTTGTTTAAGAACACTAAAGTTATTTCTAATATTTAGATTTTGCAAACAATGGCATGGATATTCTTATAAAAGATAGCCATAGGATATGCTTTTCTTCAGTGTTGTTAAATTATGACCAAATTGTTCCCAAAGCAGCCTCCCAGAAGTATGAGATCTGTTTTTCCATATTCCCACCAATAAATAATTGGTGTTGCCAGGCTTTTATTATTTGCTGTCCTGATCCCTATCAAGTGGTATTTCATTGCTTTAATTTGAATTTTCCCAATTTGTTAGTGAGACTGAGAATCATATTCTCACTCCATTGCTGCTCATATCTTTTGCCCTCTTTCTTTTTGATTTGAAGACTTAAAAAAATACATCTCTGTCTTTGTGGAACCTATCTATGTCCATATGCACACATGCATTCTAAATCTGTAGATCATAGACATGACAGAGATCTTCTCCCGATCCGTGACTTGAGTTTAAGACAGAAATGTTCAGCACAGTGACAAAGTGAACACGCAGGGAAATCACCACTCAACTTAGAGTAGAAAGTTGCCAGCTCCGGAAGTGGTCTGTCCCCCTTCTTTGTTCCTAGTAACACTGACTATCCCTCTCTCCTGGATGTAATCAAGTGGTCTGGTTTTTTATTTATCATATTCTTGTTATGTAGTTTAGCCACCTACATAGGCATCCCTAAACCTGTAGACTAGCTTTTCTCACTCTGGAGTTTTATAGATGTGAAATCATTTTGCAGTTTTTCTCTTATGTCTTGTTTCTTTGACACCCCAGATTCTTAACCACCCTTCTGAAGCATAGCCAGAGTCCCTTGTTGTCACTGCTGAGGTTATTTTATCACGTGAACACTCCACAATTTATTTATCCATTCTCTTGTTGATTTTTTCCCTCCGTTTTTTTAATATTTCACACAATACCACCACGAACATTCCTGCACATATCTCCCGGTACACGTGTACCTGAATTTCTCCAGGGACTCTGCCTCGGAGAGGAATTTCTCAATCATCAGGTATGCATAACTGCAGCTTTATTAGAGGATGCCAAACTATTTCCAAGTGGCTGTTTTAGCTTGTCTTTCACGTTGCTTATGGCAGTTACTGTTCAACAACTTTTTAAATTAAAAAAGTAGTCAAATTTATCAATATTTATCTTACAATGTCTTGTTAGAGAAAGCCTTCTCTACTCTGAAGGCAATTTTTTTATTTTTCCCTAAATGTTTCAAAGTTTGCTTTTAATATATAGTTTTAATCTACGTGGAAATAATTTTAGTGTATGATGAAAATGCAGGCATCTAGTTTTATTTTTTCTAACAGGACGACCAATTGTCTCAGAGCCATTTGTTGAAGGACTTATTCTTTCCCTATTGACTTGTGACATTACTTCTGTTACACATCAAGTTTCCATGGAAGGGGGGGATGTTCATCATGTGAGTGTATTTTGTTTGCTGCTTTCTTTGATGGTTTAATTGATTCAGGTTGGCTATGTCTTTTTGCGTTACTTTTAGTAATCTTTATTTGTTAGGAATAATAACATTCTTTGGGTTTCAATTTTAAAAACAAAGCTGAGAGTATTCTATTGTGATTTAAAAAGATCTCTATTTTGGTGATAGCCCTTTGTTATTCCTAATTTGGGATTTTTATGCCTTGTTTCTTTGTTCGTCCGTCTTGTTGGACGAACAAAAATCCTTTTTATCAGTAATTTTTAAGAAAATAAGCTTTTGTCTTTGTTGACCCTTTTGATTATTTTCTTGGTTTTATATTTCATTAATGTCTACTCTTAATATTAATTGTCCCTTTCTTGTATATTTTGCTGATCAACCTATTTTTATTGGTTCCTGAGTTGAACAATGGTCATTAATTTTCTACCTTTCTTTTGTTTTAGTCAGTCCATTTGCAGTTACAAATTCTCTTCTAGGTACTCTCTGAGCCACACAGTTTTAATATGCAACCTTTAATGACAGCCATTGCTAAATATTTTGTAATTTCTATTGTTACATCCTCTTTCACAAGGAGCTATTTAGGGATGCCTTTTAAAGTGTCCAACAGGTTTGTTTTGTTTTATTTTGTTTTGATTTAACTTTTATGGTTGCTTCTTCCTAAGTTAGCTTTATTGTCACAAGAGCAAAGACCAAGATGATATTGAGTCTTTGGTGTTTGCTGACTCTTTATGTTTTAGTATTACATGAGGTAATTTTTTTGGTTAAATAATTCACACGGACTAGAAAAGAATGCATTTTCTTTATTGTTTAAAGACTGTACACATTTATTAGAAGACGTATTGATTGAGTTGTTCAGAATTTTTATGCTTTAATAACATTTTGTCCTCTTGATACATACAGTCTCTGTTTTTTAAAAGAAGCTTGTTAAAGTCTCCCGCTATGTTTCTATATTGGTTGTTTTTCTTGTAATTCTGTTTCCACGTTGTCTATTTGAGGTAATTTTGTTAGTTGTCTATAAATTCATTATTGTTATATTTCCTTGATGCATTGTTTTCTTTATATAATATGTTAGCATATAATATATAAGAAATTATATAACATATTGTAGAGGCAGGACAGGCCACTGAGCAGGTTTTCTGATCCAGCAGACCGGGTAAAGGAGGAGTCCTGGAGCCCTCAGTAGCTTTTGCAGGCTTTTATTGGGATTTACCCGGTACACAGCAGGCAGGGGTGCTGGGGGGCCCGGAGGCTGGCAGGCCTCCCAGGCCCCAGCAAATCTTCACTCTATCTGGGCTCTCTGGCCTTCTCCCGTATTCTCTCTGTTTCTTCTCTCCCTCAGTTCTGCTTTTCCGCTTCTCTGCTTCTGCTGGCGTCCCTGGGACGCAGACCTTAAAAGCTCAGTCTCTCAGCCCAGGTGTGCCCACTTCAGGTGTCCACCATGATGCGTGCATTCAGGACCACAGGGTTCCCTCATCTATCCTAATGGCGGGAGGGCAGAAAAGCCTGATACTTTTTCCTTACCCTACACATATTGTACCTAAATTTTATTTTGTCTGATCTTAAGATTGCCAGTTTTGTTGTTATTGTTGGTGGTGGTAGTATCTGTATGATGTCTCCTTCCTATGCTTTCATTTCAACATTTCTAACTAATTTTATTTCAAGTGCATCTCTGGTAAGCATTTTACTAGATTTAAATGTAATCTTATAATCCCTTTATTTTAGTAGGTGGACTTTATTGTTGTATATTTGTCTTAAAAATAGAGCCTGAAGCAGTTCCAGAGCTTCGAGAGAGAGAAAAGAGAACTGAGATAGGGGAGAATGGAAAACAAATGTAAGCATTTCATAACAAGCCATGGGACATTGCTAATACTTAAAAGGTATGCTTGCTTGGCCTCTTGGTACATTTCCACACATGCTATGTAGACATTTTCATGCCTTGGAAAAATCCATTGAAGAGAAGAAAGGGGAAAGGAATCTATCTGCTGGCTCCTTCCTATCTCCTGTCTCTAATTAGTCAAAGTTTGCCCCTTGGGAATTTAACTCACCTGAACTTACCTGGCTCAGGCACTCTGGCATAAAGTGTCAACTGAGTGGGAGAAGGCTGAGATAATGGGCAGTGGCCTCTGGCTATAGACCCACATAGGGCTGCTTGTCACTTAGTAGCAACTGTAACTAAGCAAGAGTCTGAGAGTTTTGGAGACAGGTGAAGCCAAGAGAATTTGAAGGTATGCATAGGTGCATCTCATACAACATTCATTGCAATTACTTGTATATTTGTCCTGGTCTTTTTATCACCTTATTTTGTGTTTCATGTTCTTTCCTTCATTTTAGTTTTCCTTTCTCCTGCCTTCTGTTGAACAGGAAAAGTTTTTCACGTTGCCCTGTAGCCTCATACTTTCCACCCATCACCCATGGCAGTTTAAAAAATAGACTGTATTTTTTTATTTATATGATTATCCTTGAATTTGTATTTATTAAATTATATACATATGCTTAAGTACACTTTCTCTGTTCTGTGGTCAGACCAGGATACCACATTATGTTTCTTTAGGCTCCTCTTAGCAGTTTCATTTTTCTCTATATTTTTGATGACCTTGACAGCTCTGAGGGATGTGGGTCAAATATTTAGTAGGATGACCTGCTTTGGGATTTGACATTTTTTTCATGATAAAACTGGGTTTATGGGTATTAGGAGGAAGATCACAGAAGTGAAGTATCACTTCATTATATCATATCAACGGTACATACTGTCACGATTTATGACTGTTGATGTTGGCCTTGATCGCTTGGCTGAAGTAGTGCTTGTCAGGTTTCTCTAATATAAAGTTTATTCTCCCTCTCCCATATATACCTTCCATATTACAGTCTTGGGAAGGAAGTCACAAGTGTAGTCCCCACTATGGAATGGGGGGAGTTATGTCTCTCTTCCTTGAATATTTATATAAATTAGTTGGGATTCTTCTGTATAGGAGATTTGTCTCTTCATCATTTATTAATTTACTCAGACATTCGTTTAAGGATATTTATTTTATGCTTTGAGTTATAAACCAGTAATACTTATATTGTTGCTCACATTTCTTTCCCACTGGAAGCTCTTTCAGTTGGCTTTGATGCTACACCCCAATTAGTATGTTGTTTTTGAATACGTAGCTTACGACACTATTAGAAACTTCTGGATCATGTTAGGTATTTCCTGTTCCAGTTGTAGAATTAGTTGTTTCTTAAGTTTCCCTAATTCATTTCAGTGGGAAGTGGCATTAGAAATAGAGATCTGGCATTAGGTGTGCTCATTGTTACTGAGGAATCATTTCTTTTAGGCCCTTTTGACTGATAGAGAAAAATATATGTTTCTACTAACCTGTGTATACATACATATTTAGAAATATTTCTGTGAATAACTAAGAGTGTGTTTATTAAGCTAACCATGAGTGCACACTGATGTTGCCACTTTTAAACCTCCTGTGTCTTTTTACATTACTGTCATTAATTTCACTTATCTGTGTGTTATAATTATCCAATACATTGTTATTGATCACCGTTTCGACAAACAATGATGTATTAGGCCAATTAATAATAAAAATGTTTTACTTTATCACCATTTATTCCTTCTCTCTAATAATCTTTCTTCTTCTTTGTAGATATGAATTTCTAACCTACACCATTTTTCTTCTCCCTAAAGACCTTCCTTCTGTTCTTGCAGAAGAAACAGTTCTTGCAGGACAGGTATACTTGTGATGAATCCTCTGAGGTTTTCTTTGTCTGAATGAAAATGTCTTCATTTATTCTCCAGTCTTGAACAATAATTTCACTTAGAGCTCTAGGTTGGTGGTCTTTTTCTTTCAACAGTTTAAATATTTCTCTTTATGTTCTTCTACATACATGTTTTCTGATGAGAACTCCAGTGTAATTCTTATTCCTATTACTCTACAGGTAAAGTGTTTTTTTTTTTTTTTGTTTTTTTTGTTTTTTTACCTTTGTTGCTATCAATATTTCTATGCTTAAGAATGAGTTTTTGTTTGTTTGGTTGGTTTTTTTAAAAGTATTTCTCTTATCCATTGAACTTCCTGGATCTGTGTTTTAGTGTCTGGCACTAATTTTGGAAAATTCATGGCCAATAATACTTCAAATATTTTTTCTTCTTTTCTTCCTTCATTTGGTATTCCAATTACACATATGTTACACCTTTTAAAATTGTCTCATAGGGCCTCCCCGGTGGCGCAGCAGTTGAGCGCTGGGTTGCGAAGCTGCCTGCAGCCTCTGCAGCGCCGGTTCGATCCCCGGCTGCTCCCCGGCCACTGGGTGAGGGTCCCACATGGCGCGCAGACCTCTCCTGCCGCCCGCTGCTCCCCTCAGCAGTGTACTTCGGTCCTTCTGCCTGCTCTGCTCCCCGCTCTGGCTCTGGTGAATTCTCTCACCCTCCCGCGCTTCTGACTGTACCCAGTGCATGTATAAACAAAAACAAACAAATGAATAAATGAATAAATGAATAAAATAAATATAAAAAAAAAGTTTAAATAAAATTGTCTCATAGTTCTTGGGTATTCTTTTTTCTTTTCTCATTCTTTTTTTCCCGCTTTGTTCTTATTTTGGATAGTGTCTATTGACCTATCTTCAATTTTTCTGATTTTTTTTTCTTGACCTTGTCCTGTCTATTGATGAATTCGTGAAAGACATTTTTCATTTATATTACAGTGGTTTTTTTTTTTAAGACTGATTTTTTTTTATAGAGGCATGTTTTTTATTTATTTATTTGTTTGTTTGTTTGTTCGTTCGTTTTTTTTGTTTATACATGCACTGGGTACAGTCAGAAGCGAGGGAGGGTGAGAGAATTCACCAGAGCCAGAGCGGGGAGCAGAGCAGGCAGACAAACGAAGCACACTGCTGAGGAGAGCAGCGGGCGGCAGGAGAGGTCTGTGCGCCATGTGGGACCCTCCTCCGGTGGCCGGGGAGCAGCCGGGGATCGAACCAGCACCGCAGAGGTCGCCAGCATCTTCGCAACCCAGCGCTCAACCGCTGCGCCACCGGGGAGGCCCTTAAGACTGTTTTTTAATGAGAGGTTTTAGAGTCATAGAAAAGTTAAGAGGAATGTACAGAGATTTCTCATACCTCCCGGACTTGCACACACACACAAGCTGCCCCCCTAACCAACACCTCTCACCAGAGTGGTACATTTGCTACAATTGATAAACCCACTTTGATCATAACATTAGGGTTCATTCTTAGTGTACATTATGTGGGTTTGGACAATATATAATTGTATTTACCCATTTATTACTATATCATACAAACTATTTTCACTGCCCTGCAAATGGTTGGTGTTCCCTTTATTCACTTCCCTTCCCTAAACACTGGCAACCAATGATCTTATTCCAGTCACCATAGTTTTGCCTTTTCCAGGATGTCATGTAGTTGGAACCAGATAGTATGTAGCCTTTTCAGATTGGCTTCTTTAGTAATATGCATTTAAAATTCCTTTATATATATATTTTTTAAATAAACTTGATGGCTCTTTTTTTTTAAGTACTGAATAATAGTCCATTGTCTAGATGAGCTGCAGTTAATCCACTTGGAGGATAAAAGTTCTCATCAGTTAATCCACTTGGAGGATATCTTCATTGCTTCCCAATTTTGGCAAGTATGAAGTTACAATGGCCTTTATTGCCAGCATTTCCTTTTGATTATTTATTAGAATTTCTATATCTCTGCTTACATTGTATAACTGTTCATGCATGTTGTCTCCTTTTTATTAGTGCATTAGAGTCCTTAAATACTAATCACATTTTAAATTCCCAGTTGTATAATTCCAAGATTTTTGTGATATTTGAGTTTGGTTCTTATGATTGCTTTGTCTTTTCAAATCATTTTTCCCTTGCTTTTTTATCATGCCTTGTAATTTTGTTGTTGTTGAAAGCAGAAAATGATGTGTCAGATAAAAGAAACTGAAGTAAATGGGCCTTCAGTGTGAGGTTTTACATCAATATGGCTAGAGGTTGGACTGTCTTTAATGTTTGCTATACCTGTAGGTGTCAAAGGTTTTAATTTTCTTCAGTATCTTTTTTTTCTTGTTGTTTTTTTTACTTGTCTTTGAGCTTCCCAAAAAACTTCTTAAATACTGTCTGAGTCTTACAGCTGTTTCAGCTGCAATGCACTGTTATTATACTGGATTCCTATTGATGTGGTGGTAAGATGCTGGGGGGAGGAGAAGAATTCTACAATCCTATGATTAAATTTCTGTATTCGGTAGAACTGTGTTATTTTTTTGTAACCTTTACAAGTGTTTCTCAGTCCCCCCCCCCTTTTAGGTTACAGAAGAAGAATGGAGGGGGTTAAAATTGGATCATTTCCCTTCTCCCACATCAGATAAAGTGCTGGTAAGGACTTTTCTCTTGATGAATAACTTTATGTAAAGAAAATGTTCTGGGCATTATTTCAAATGTGGTTATAATTCCCTTCTTTCTGCCAGAAACATGGGATTTTTGTTTTGATTCTTTACCATGACAACTTCATGGGGCTCCTAATGATAAAATACACAAAAGTATGAGGTTCCCTATGACTGAGGCTCTGAAGAGTTTCTCATTCTCATTCCTTAAGTTCTCAAACAGAATGTATAATGAATTCTACACTCCATTTCTAGCAATTTATCAAAGTTACTATTTAAGGACTTCTACCAGCTATGGCTCTAGCACATTTTACTCCAGGTAAGTTGATCTTGGCTGTGATTTTTGTTTTACCTGTCTCTAGATTTCAGGGTAGTAATTTTTGCTTTTGTCCTTAATTCTTTAATGGGCCCAAGAAAAGTCATTGGTTTTCAGTTTATTCAGCCATTTTATTGTTGTTGTAGGAATAGGAATTCCAACTTTACATGTTGGAAATGGAAATGTAAGTTTCTGATAGTTTTTTAAATGAGTTGGGAAGCTCATAATCTTTATATGTCTGAAAAAGCCATCCCCACCCTTACGGTAATTTATCTGGGTATAAAATTCATGACTGCAACTATTTTCCTTCAGCACTTTGAAGTTACTAACTTACTGTCTTGCAGTATGCTGTCACTATAGGCATATGCCCTTTGTAAATTATATGTGTCTTTTTTTCTGGTAATTTAAAGATTTTACTTTCTTTTCTTGATACTTTCCAGGCATTGTATAGCATGTTTCTTGGTGTAGAATTATCTTCATTTAATCTCTCTTTGATAGAGTGAATTATATTTTATTTAATTCTGAAAATTCTTAGTTCTGATATTTTCACTTTATCACTATGTCCATTTCCTTTTTTAAAGCTCCATGAGACTAATACCAGTTTCTCAAGCTATCTTTTATGTCTCTAAATTGCTCTTTGTTTGTTCCTTGTTCTTGGTAGGCTCTTGCACATCATTTTTTTTTTTTTTTGTCTCTGCCCAGTTTAGAGATTATCTCACTATACTGCTTTTGTCTTTGAGAAAGATGTTCTATGGATTCAAATCTTCCTTCAGTCTTTGTGTGTCCTCTGAAGACATACATTCAAATCTACCTCTAAATTTTTTTTGAGATATTTGAAGGCCAGGATGACATCTTCCACTTTTCTCTTTATCTTTAGGTTAAATACCACAATAAAAGGTCATTATGAATATAAATAGGTCACAGTAAACAATACATCTTGTAATACAATAAGAGGATGTTTGAAAAGCAGATCAATATCTAAATTTTAATTGATAATTCTGCAAGTGTCCATTGGGAACCTGGTTTAGGTCTTGGGCATGGAATGGGATTCTTGTATAAGCAAAGAACAGGGAATGAGTTTCTAGCTAATTACCTCTCTGTTTATTGAGAGTAATTTATTTAAATAAAACCACATATCTAAGAACCTTAACTGAAAGGTGACTATTGGCATCTGAAAGAGATTTCATATAAGCAGCTTGGAAATTCCCCAGGGTTATGTAAATTAATTCAATGTAACTCATCTGGGTTTTATTCATTTATTAAACAATAATTTATTATATGTTCATTTGTGTTAATTACCCTTCCAAGTACAAAAGCTCTACTGGGGATCAAGACATGGCTCCTACTTCCACATAGCTTATAGTCTAGTAGAGGGACACAGAGAAGCAGAGAGGCATAAAATGCAATGTAACAAGTCCTACGAAGCTGATACCATGGGGAAAGACATGAGCTAAGTTATGTGGGAAGGACATTAGCCAAGTTATGGGGATAAAGGATGCCTTCTCTGAAAAGGAGACATCTGGGTCTGAGATTTGAAGCACAGGAATAATCAAGCATTATGGAGTAATGTGAAATAGTATTTTCAGCAGAAGAAATAGTGCATTAAAAGCCTCAGGGTAAAGTCAAGATGACATTTAAAGAACTGGAAGAGATGGAGAAGATAAAACTCACCCAGGAGTGTGGAGAAAGTTGAGACTGTAAAGGTACACAGGGGCTAGGTCCTATAAGGTGCTGTAAATAATGTGAAGATATTTAGACACTGGGGAGCTACTGAAGAGGTATAAGCAAGGGAGGGAAACATGAATAGATATCATTTTCTAAAATAGTCTTTGGGTTACTGCTGATGGTTGAAATGATGAAAACTTGATGGAGGGGCTTGAATCAGTGAGGGAGAAATGGGAATCAAGATTTCAGATTTCAGATTGGGTGATTGGGTAGGTAGTAGGGCCATTCAACAAGATCAGGAGCATCGAAGGAGGATCAGAATTTGATGAGGTGAAGACCTATGAGACATCTAAGTAGAGACATGCATAGAGAAATAGATTTACATGTTTAGAACTCAGGAGAATAAACTGGGATGGAGATTTAGGTTTGGAAATCATCTCTTTCTATAACTCTATAATTCTCAATGTTGATGGTGTTGCGTTATTTATCAGCACTTTTTTTGGGGGGGGAAAATCTTTGAAAATTACCACAGCACATCTCAGAGTATGATATCTACTTCAATATCCCTCTGGAGATGTTTCTTTTCTCTCTCTCTCTTCTCTAGTTCCCAATTTGCCCTCTAGAGTCACTTATCCTGATGGGTCCTCAGCTGTGTCAGGACAGGAGATGGTTGAAATGTGTGAAAGGACTTGATTGTCCAGGGAGTATATACAGAGTGAGAAGAGTGCCTAGGGTGACACACTGAAGACCCTGATATTTTCCATTCCTACACAACATTTAGTGACACTCTGATTGTATAAAGTGAGGACTGAGTTTAGCCTCAGGCACTGTCCAGCAGACATTTCCAGGCCCTCTCTGTAGAGCTCAGTGGATCAGATTCAAAACTCTTATACATTTTAAGTCAATCCTGGCCAAGGACAGGAGGAATAAATGGCCTTACCCCAGCAAGTGAGTCTGAATTGAGTTTGCTCCCATTGACTTCTGCTTCAAACATTTGTTGATCCACTCACTGTAGTATATTAATTACATCAAGCATTCCCCCAATTAATGACTTCCCTGTATGCAAATCCTTTGCCCTGTAACTTGTAGTCACTTCTTATTCCTGCTCTGTAGGCCATATGATTTGCTATGGCCAATGTGATGTTTGTAAATAGGATACAGGCAAAAGCTAGAAAAGTGCTGGTAGGTTTCCACAGCCTCTCTTACTTCTGCCTTCCATGTGATAACTGGCTAGCTTTCTCTTGAACAATTGTCCAAGAATAGCTCTCTCTAGTGATGACTTCTCTTGTCCCTTGTGTTCACCCCTGCTGCTAACATGAGAAGATGCCTGTGTTACCTAGATGGAGGAAATGAAAGACACATGGAGGAAAGGTATGTTGTTCCAGATGAAGCCATCCTAGACCATCCAGCCCCCCAGGCCACTACAATTTTCAGTAAATGCACAAGGAAGCCCCACATGATCAATCAAGTGTGACCTAGATTGGCAGAAAATAGACTCAATCAAAGAAAGCCTGGATGACCTATAGATTGATAAACAATAGAAAATGGTTGTTTTAAACTACTAAGTTTTGTGATGCTTTGCTACATAACAAGAGGTAAACAATACAGAAACTGTGGTTAAATGATGCTCAATCATTCAATGTAGCTTTGTTCATTGCTCCTGTGGACTTCTGTAAAGCTCTACAAAGTCTTTCCTATCTGCTATTATACTGATTCTGTTGGCATGATCAAGATTCTACCTCTATGTCCTTGTCTAGAGCTTCATATTCCTGCTGTGAATAGAGCTTTCCTAATACTGTGTTTAGCTAGGTTCCAGACCTCCACTTAACTCTTTTCAGCTCACCCCCCTCCACTTGTTGATCCCCTTCTTTGAGTGAATGAATCATTTGGACTTGCTGTACCTCACCTAAAGTATTTCTTATCCCATATGTCCACTGCTTCAATTCCCAGGCACATTAGGCCTGCTTGGGTGTGGACACTGGCCTGCAGTATGCACCATCTTATTGTCTTCCTTTAGACACTGTGCTGACAACTGGAGGGAGACCTTCTGTATTAGCTGTAAGTGCTGCCATAAAGTACCAAAGACTGGGTGGTCAGCAACAAGATTAACTTTCTCACAATTCTGCAGTCTAAAAGCCTGAGATAAAGGTACTGGCAGTGTTGGCTTCTTCAGTGAATAGATAGCCATCTTCCCCTGTGTTCACAAGGCCTTGTCTCAATATGTATCTGTATCCAAATTTCCTCTTCCTATAAGAATTCCAATTGTATTGGATTTGGACCCAAACTAATGATCTCATTTTAACTTAACCACCTCTTTGATGGCCCCCATCTCCAAATACAGTCTGATTTTGTAGGACAAGAGTTTATGATGTCAACATATGAATTTTGAAGGGACACAGTTCAGCCCCAAACACCCCCAACTCCCTGTCATGATCAAAATTAACTTTCTTTGTTTCTTTCTCTCCTATGAACTTGAAGTCCATGCTTACTGGGCCTTCAGTCCACCAGAACTGTGACAGCTATGCTTATATTTGTGTTGTCCTCCACAGAGTCTCTTGCTCTTTGCATGTTCAAGGTGATGTGCCTAATTGGCTGTCATGTTTGTGAGCAACAGTAGTTTGGGTTAGAGTAGCTGAAGGCTCAACTGACACCAATTGCTTGGTGAATTGAAGAAGCATAAGAGAATGATGTAAACTGCTAAGACCACGCCCACAGAGGCTCTTCCATAGGGTGCCCCATCCTGGATGCAGTAGCTGCTCCTCCCTCATTCAGCCTATTGAAGGCCATGACCAAGGTTGGTTGTGCCTGGAGAGGGGTACCAGTCCAGGAGACCACTGCCGGGGGGAGCAGTGCCCATGTCACTCCCCAAGAAGCACAGGTGTCTCTGATAAGAGGAAGCCAGCACCCACGAGGCAGCATCGTGTTGCAGAGAGGACTTCAAATGAGGCAGAACTATGTTTGATCCTGATTGACCATTTGCTACTTGGGTAAGCCACTTAACCTCTCTGGGTCTCAGTTTCCTATCTATAAAATGGGAAGAGTAACCCCTACCTCATAGAACTGTTGTAAAGACTGGTACCATCAAGCACTGTGCCTGGCCCACATCAAGTTCATAAGATGAACTTGGGATAAGATGAAAAAGGGAGTGACCCCAAGCTGCAAGGGTGGGAGGAATCCATCCGAAAAGTTTTAGGGATATTGGCGTTTCATGGAGTGGTTGTATAACTCCAGTCTGAAAACCTGTTCAGAAATTTCTCTCCTATCAAGCTCTTCTCTGCATGAATGTACCTGTGCACATGGGCATGCACACACACACGCAAACACACACACACTCATACATAAAGTGCATATTGAAGAAGCACCATCCATAGGACACACATGTGACGACACATAGCACACACATCTGTGCACATTGGAGCCTGTACAACCCCAGGCAGCTCCTCTATTACGCATACACACACGTGTCACACATATCATCACAATATGGTCTCCAACACATATCTAAATATTGAAGACCATATATTGAGTTCTTCCCATTGATATATCTAAAATTAAATACCAACAGGGAGAAAACCAAGCCCAGAATAGGAAGCCATACATACAGATTGCAATCACCACCCAATGCTGCTGGTGTAGAGAAATGGATGTTGAGCATTGAATGTTAAAAATTGTGTTGAATTAGATAAGAAAATCCCGTGTAGACTTTGTTAATGATTCATAATCAGCTAATAAGCTCATCTTGAGGAGAATAATGATCCGCGGACCTGTTGGCTCGTTTATCACTGTGTTTTACAACATTGGCAAAGAAACTAATTAAATCCCCGCATCATTACAGAGAATCCCTTTTAATAGAGATACAATGATGCACTAGAGGCTACAGATTACACTGCAAATTGTACCAAGAGATTTTGGACAGCGGGTTTTAATTAACATGTGAGCCAGAAGCAGCTCACTTAAATAATAACCAGCGCTGGAACCATCTGCAAGGGGGAGCCAGACAGGAGGAGAAGCAGGGGCTGAGGCCTGGGGGGGCGGTTGGAGAGTATCAGCTGGGGCTTGGGGGATGGTTCAGAGTCAGGCTGTGGGAGAGAGGGGAGAAACTGAGGCAGGGGTAGAGTCCAGAAGAAGAGGGGAAGCATCAAGGGCAAGAATCAGACCAGGTGAAGAACTGAAGCTGTTGCTGGTGAAGTTGGAAGCCAGGGTCCACCTGAGGGTGGAAGAGCCAGAGGCATTCCTAGACAAGCCTCCATTTTCCATTTGGTGAAGCAAAACCAAGAGAGACTATCCTATGTGAGTGTTCCCCAAGGATGCTGTCTGGTGTGGATTTCATCTCTTGTCAATTGGTTCTGCAATTTTTTTTTAAAGATTTATTTATTTATGCATACAAGAACTGGGGTACAGACCAGGGATGTGGGGGTGAGAGAATTCACCAGAGACAGAGTGGGGAACAGAACAGGCAGACTGACTGAAATACACTGCTGAGGAGAGCAGCGGGTGAGTTAGGAGAGGTCTGCCGCGCCATGTGGGTAGCTCCCTGGCCTGGGATCAAACTCATGCTTCAGAGGATGTGGACAGCTTCATAGGTTGTGTCTTAACCCCTTGCGCCACCAGGGATGCCCTGGTTCTGCAATTTGTTAAGACCTGCTGTGACGCAGGTGGGGCAGATGCTCAGGGCTACCATGCTCTGGCTTCTGCATGGAAACAGGACACCTTAATTGACTTGGTCTATGAGCTTTGGTAACTGGAGTCCAAGGTTTTCCTCCCATGATCCTCTCTAGGATGACATTCAGAGAGAAACCGCAGCCAGTGAGACCAGCAGACAGAAAGACAAGCGGGCAAAAGGCAGGTGAGTGAAGAAAGCAGGGAACGCTGCTGGGCTGTGAGTCCCAGGAGCAGCCCTGGAAGCCAGTGCTTGCACACACGGGACTCGAGCATTGCAAGGCAGGTGCCCACACCAGGGACGTCTAACCTGCTCTCCGGTGGAGGCTGTCCTGCTAAGGGAACCGGACGCCCTGGGGGCTTGGGCCCCGTGAGGATGCTGGGATCACACAGCAGCTGCTGGTCATTCATTTTCCTTGGCAGTCCCCAAGTCTGGTGTACGTTTCTGCTCTCCGCTCAGGAGCCGGCTTTCATTCCCAGGCTGAAGCTCAACGCCGAGGTGGCCTGTGCCACAGGCGGTATCAGTGCCTTCAATGAGGCTTTTCTGACAGTTGCAGGCAAAATGAAGTGTCTGCAGGCAAGACGGGGAAAGAATTCTCCCCAAGTTCGTGTCCCTCTCTCTGAGAAAATAAGCTGAAGGCTTCCCCCACTGAGGCTTGTGTATTATTATTTTTTTAAGATCAGCAGCAAAATGATTCATAAAACCTTGGAAACAGATTTCGTGTAAAGCCTCGAAGAACAATAGCTCATTGTGTATCGAGACTCCCACCTGATATTCTGCCAAAGGCGTGATGCGGGCTCCTTTGAGATGGAGCTGCACCCAGCAGTCATTTCCCAACCTGCAGTTCTCCTGGGGTTCCATGGCAACACCACGGAGCTCAGCCCAGCTTCCTTCTAGCATCTGCGGGCAGCCCTCACCCCGTGCCCAGGTCCGGGACTGCCCTGGGCTGGGGGCTGTTCATATTTGGAGACACTGCCAGCGCGGGGCACACAGGCTCCAAAGCCAAACTCCCCACACACATGTGCAAACACACACATGCCTGTGCACACATGTGAACACCCCTGGCCTCATTTCCACCTTTGATGCCAGACCACTGGGCCCTCCTCCTCCTCTCCATCCCCCGATCTAGGCCAGCGGTCACATGTACCCCCTCTTTCCATCCCCTCACTTGCATCTGGGTCTTCATCCTGTGGCTGGAGTCCTGGGAATCCAGTGCCATGTAGTTTGACCTCCTCAGTACGGATGGGGAGAGGGAGGCCACAGCAGAGGAGGTGACCTTTGTGGCCACGTCCTAGCAGGAGCAGGACTGAGCATGGAGTATGCTCCTCCCTTGTGGATTGTGTCCTCCTGTGCAAAGAAGTGGCCTCGTCTCCCTTTCATCTGCCTCTTCTGGACTTTTCAATGAACCCAGGGTGATAGCTTCTCATGCGGTGGCTGCCTGACTTCCCGCCCCCTCCAGCAGGTCCTCAGGCTCCTGCCAGGATCCTGTCGCCTGTGGCTCTGGAGCTGTCAGAGCCTCCAGCTTCACTGCTGCACGGAGTCGGGTCCCAGGACTCCAGCTCTGGGAGGGGCTTTCAAGGTCAGCTGGCCCGACCCTCTCATCCTGGTGGAGACTGTGGTCCTGGGAGGTCGGGTGGACCTAGGGGCTTGACCTGTGGTCTCACTCCTGGGGAGACTGGCAACGCTGGGTCCAGAAACAGGCTTGATTACAGTTGCAGACAAAAGCTGCTACTGGCTTGGATCAACCAGGCAGGGAAGGTGGCTGCTACCTGAGTTGAACCCAAAGCTCTGCGGTGGCAGGAGTTTCTCACGCCAGCTTTTCATTGCAGCATCTGAAGATCGGCCTCTCCCTCTGCCCCTTCCAACAGGGCCCAGGGCAGAAGTGTAATTCCAGGTCGTCTGGTCCCCACCTTGCCCCGGGAAACTGGAGGCAGGAGCAGCGGGTGACAGGGCGTGGATTTGGGAGCCACCCAGCCCTGGGTTTGAATCCGCTGCACCCTGAACTCAGCACCCGGAAGGCCAGTGCGGCCAGTGCTAGGCTGGAACTGGCTCCCTGCAGCTGCTTGTTGTATTTTAGGAATTTTGTGAACCAGTCATTAAACACAGCCATTATTAAAGATTCAGTTACATAAACTTATAATTAATCATGTTTAAAAGAAAGGCAGTAAACACTGAAAATGACATCATTTTCTTCCCATTATTTGCGGACTCCAGAGGCTCTTTACGTCTGTTCTGCCTGAACAGAGGAAGGGCCCTGAGTCACTCTGCGTCTCTTTCTCAGTCCACGTTCAGCGATGTCCTATTAGTAGCTGGACATTGGCCACGGTGGGGGTATGTCCGTGTGGGGGAGGGGATAACAACACTGGAAACCAACAAACACTGTAAACATGGGCGGCTGCTGCTTTTCTCTTCCTCCGCTTTTTCCTTCTCCTTCTCCTGGATATGCTGGTTGTTAAACATTTCCCTGCCTGCCCTTGATTGAACGTGACCCCCCCAACAGCCCTCTGAGGCAGAGGCTCTTGTTTTACAGAGGAGGAAACTGAGGCTTGGAATAAGACATGAGCATTTATCTCCACGGTCTGCCCAGCCAGGAACTGAGCTCACCTGTGTCTCATGGAGCCAATCAAATGCTTTTACAAAGAGAGACTTAACGTTTTCATTTAGCAGTGTGGGGGGCTGCCGCAGGCCCTCAGGCTTCATGCCAGTGGCTGTGATGTGGCCCTAATTTCAGGCCAGGTCGCTGCAGGTCTAAGAGTGGTGACCCAGGCAGCCTGGGAAAAGAGAGGCCCTGCTGGAGAGCCGGCTCTTCCCCACCTCTCTGCAGATGCTGAGTAACCAGCGAGCGCCAGCGCTTCTCATCTCTAAGCAGGGATAATACCACCTCCCATGGTTGGTTTGAGAATTAAATAAGTGATATTCCCAAAGCACTTGGCATGGTGTAGCACACAATATGCATGAAATGTCTCTTTTCTCCCTCTCCCTCCCTCCTTTCTTGGCCCCTGTGATCAAAATCCTCTACTGTCACTCAGGCCAGGAGTAGCCCGGGCACACTGACATGGCACAGGCTGCTTCCCTCTAGGAGTGGTATCTTTGGTTTCTGTGCCAACCCGTGGTCCACATTCTTTCCGGTGGCAGGGGCAACTTGGCACTTTCTGCCAGTTGGGGGGATTCTGTATTGCTGTAGTGACTTCAGAGGGTGTCAGAGCCAGAGTTGGGAAACCACACAAAGCTCAAGTCTAGGAAGCCAAAGCACCTGCAGCACCTGGGCCGCCTGTGCTCCTGCTCGTGCTTCACAGCGGCCTCGGGCCCTTGGGGTCTCACTGCCTCCTGAGGTCCCTCTGCTGCTGAGAGCACGAGGCCGGCTGCACCAGCTGCTGCCCCAGGTTCTGCAGCGGAGCTTGGCATCAGGACCCACGCCTGCCACGATGTGACTGAGGACGTCCTCACATCACTGCGCCTACGGCTTCCCCTCAGGAGCCTGTCTGCATCCGGCCCAAGCCTGTCTCCTGTCCGTCCATCCAGGATGCACAACTGTCCTTCCGGCCCTCTGTCTGCGCTCCTGAATGTGTCCTCCGCCCTCAGCCTGTGGGCCTGCCCCGAGCCGCTCTGCCCCACCTTCTCAAGCTTCCTCTCCTTCTCTTCTGGATATTTCTTCTTGGATTATGAACAAACTGAAGTTTTTCATCTAAAAATAAAACTTCCTGGGCCTCCCTGATGGCGCAGCGGTTGAGCGCCAGGTTGCAAAGATGCCCGCAGCTTCTGCAGTGCCTGTTCGATCCCCGGCCGCCGGGCGAGGGTCCCACAAGGCGCGCAGACCTCTCCTGCCGCCCGCTGCTCCCCTCAGCAGTGTACTTCGGTCCTTCTGCCTGCTCTGCTCCCCGCTCTTGGTCTGGTGAATTCTCTCACCCTCCCGCGCTTCTGACTGTACCCAGTGCTTGTATAAACAAATAAATAAATTTTTAAAAAAATAAAATAAAAATAAAAATAAAACTTCGTTCCCTCAACCCAAGGACACATATCCTCGTTGCCTCTTTTCAGAAGAACTAGATTCTGGAGGGGTGGGCCCCGCTGGTCTCTCTCTCGCCGTCCTGCCCACCACACTTTCTTCATTCCCACAGAAACCAGCCTCCCAAAGACTCCATGTTGTTTCATATGAACTAACGACTGTTTCCAGCCATCCCAAGACGTCCCTCAGGTAACTGATACCTGATGTGTTCTCATCCTTGGAACCCTCTCCTGTCTCAGGCCTCAAGTGCCTGGATCTCCTCACTTTCCCACTGGCCCTTCCTTGCCTCTGTCCTTCCTGCCCCTTCAGTGTTGATGACCCCCAGGGGGCGTCCGCAGCTCCTTCCCTGCACCCTAGCCTCCCTCCCTCTGCACGCTCACCCTCCCCCACCACTGTGGTAGCCCCCATGGGTGTTCTGAGGCTTGGGCAACCCAGGGTTCTCTGGCTAGTCTCAGCCCTATAGACACAGCCTCTCCAGCCTGGTCCCTTGGTCAGCAGCCCAGACATCATAGGTCTGAGAGCCGCCATTTTCCCCACAGAGGAATCTCCATTTTCTCTGTGTTCTGCTCCAGCATCCCTCCTGCTGCCCCTAAGGAAACCCGGGTATCAGCTTAAGTTCCTCTTTCTTTTCTCATCCAACACATCACCCCCTTCCTTTGATGCTACCTCTCAAACACCCCTCAGATGTATCTCCTTCTCTGCAACCCCACTGCAGCCCCCACCCCCTCATTTCTCATTTAGAGTGTTCTAGAAGTCTTTTGACTAGCCTCTCTGTGTCAAGTCTTCCCGTACCCTCAACCTTTCCTATTACAGCTTAATTAAAATGCAGATTGTAGCTGCATGAAATTCTTCAGGGACCCTTGTGCGGCTTCCAGGGTAAGCTCCAAACACCTATCGTGGAACTCAAGGCCCACGCGATGCCACTTCTGCACACCTCCTCACCCTCCTCTTTGCTCCTAACCCTTTCAGACTTCAGTTTTAATTGGGCTGGAAAACTTGCAGTGCCCTGGACACAGCCTGTTACCCTTCCCCTAGAATGTAAGCTCAATGTAGACAGAGATCAGGGCTCATTTCCTCCCTATTAAACCCCTGTGCCTTGCATAGGGAGCTGGTGAGGACATGAATGAAGGCCTTCCGGTATCTTCTTCTGGGATGTCCTTGCCACTCACTTGCATTCAGATCAGATGTCCCTTCTCTAAGACCTTCTTTGACTTCACTGAGCTGGGTGGGTGTCCTGCCTCTCCTCCCACACACTCATTCTCCTGGCCAACGCACTCCCATCATATTATTTGCTTCTTGTTTTTCAGAGTTGTGTCTCATTTGTCCAGATAGCACCTCCAGCCCCTGCCTTCACCTGCCCCCAGCAAACTCTTGGCACCAAGTAGCATTTGTTCTATAAGTGCTTGTTGAGTGAATGAAAGACCCACTTCAAGCCTGCATTTCCTCCTGCCTACCTTCCTACCCCTCCCTTTGGGGCCTTACTCCCAGATCAGATTTCCTACCCAATGCTTCCAGCATGGGGTCCTTTGGGGCTTCATCATCCCTACAGGGACATTTCAGGCCCCAGGGTGTATGTGAACTATGACTCCATGCAGCTGAGGATGTCACTAGCCAAAAGTTCATCTCCGGGTGACTACGACAGTTCCAGAGACCTCGTCAGTGATTGTGAGTCTCTCTACTGTCTGCCTGAGTGGACCCAATAAGGGACCATGTCCTTGAAGAAGGAACCCACAAGATCTAGGCAAAGAGAAGGTCAAAGTGAATCTGTTCCTACCAGCGGGGATCTGGGAATCCTTCTCACACAGACTCAGCATATTGGTCCAGAAACTGAGGTGGGAGCCTTGTCATACCTTGGAGAAAAACTGTGATTTGGGGGCACAAGAGAACCAAGAATTTACCTCAGATAAACCAGAAGTAACACCTAGCAAGGCCATACCAACTCTGACCCTTGTCTGCTGTGAGAAGGAAAAGGCTGTCTGTGAGAACAAGATGGTGTCCGGGAAGAACCCAGCTCCAGAGAGGAACTTTGTTGTTAGCCACTGAGCCAGCCTGGGTCAAGCCCAGAAACTCCACTGACCCCCCCTAATTCCCATATCCTTTTTCATTTCTCTTGAACCTACTCTTCATCCTCAACAGGCTCTTCACTCCCTTCTTTATCTTGACTCTCCTCTGCCATCTCCCTCCTCCAGATGCCTAACCTTGACCCCATCCTCAGCTGCCTTTGCCTGTCCACAGCCCCCTGTTGATCCTGAACTTTGGGGAAACCATTCTGCTGGTTCTTCTTCCTGGACAGAGCCAGACAGCCGTCTGATTGAGTGTCCTGAGATGTTCCTGAGAGCCCAGGTGGGCCCCTCTCCAATCCTTTTGTACTGAGCGATCCCTGGTTAAGGGTTCTTGAGGGTAGAAGAAGGGGTGCCATCTACATTGGCACTCCCCTCCTGAGGTGATGAATGTGGTCTCCTGGTCTTGGAGAAGTGGGTAAGCCAGGGCTGAAGCTCCCCCACTTCCCTTCTTTTCCACTTCAAAAATGCTGGTCATCTTTATTGCTCCCTCTCTCCTATTGGAGGTAGACTCTCTATTCCGAGGCTTTACTCCACCAGTCACCTCTCCTTTCTTGCATTTCCAATCTTTCCCTTTTAGTTGACATCTTCTTAGAAGCATATAAACGTGCTCAGGTCCTCCTGACCCCCTTGAGTGACTGCTCTCTCTCTCTCCATCATTCAACTTGTCACTGCTGCCACTTCCTCACCACCCACTCCTTCCTTCAGCCTTGTGCAATCTGGCTGCCGCCCCCACTTCTCTATGGAAACTGCTCTTCTAATTTCTTTAGCTGCACCCTCATCACCAACTCAAATGTGTTCCTGGTCCATAGGAAGCACCAAGAAAGGCAAGGCCTCCCTTCCAGGATTGGCTGAGGCACCGGGGAAAGTCAAGATTGGTGAGTGAGCCCACTCAGAAGTAGATTCACTTGCGGGCAGGCTGTTCTTCAAATAACTGTCCCCCGTGCTGTATGCTCAGTGTTCTTTGTGTAATCCCATTGGGTCAGCAAAACAAGGTCCTTTCCCAGTGGCATCCCCCAACTCGCCTAGCACACCAGCTGTTCAGGTTTAACAGCCCCCAGTTCCTTAGTAGCTCATAATCTCCTGTTGTGGAATATTCTATGGGCTCCTCCCATTCTCACCCGCCTTCTCTACTGGAAGATGTGCCAGATCAACCAAGCTGACCCCGGCCCTTTCCGTGAAGAACTGGTTGACAGTTGCTTAAATTACTACAAAGAGAGAGTTCTTCATCACCTGGCGTACTGACTCCCATCAGAAACTTGTAACAGTGCATGGGGCCTGATGATGTGGGGCCCTGGTGCAGAAATTTTATCTTCACAATGCAAGTTATACACTTAAACTTCTTTAGAGGCATTCTGTAAATTTAGGTGCTCTTTCCCTCTATTCACCTTCCTGTGAATTTTTGTTGGTTTTTTTTTTTTTTTTTTTTACCTTTTTTGGGTGCATTTCATCTTCAGCGGGTAATTGATAAATGCTGCATAAATGGATAAAACATGAATGAGTGTATAAGTATTGCAATTACCTGGTTTTTCATTGTTTAAGTTTATCATTAGCCAATTCCCCCTTGCTAGTGTGAAGACTATCTGGTTAATACTTACCTTAGCCAGGGCCAATCCTTGGAGGTTATCATGTATGATCCTAGGACATAACACATATGCCTTTGATGGATAAAAAAGTGTAACTAAATCCAGGGTTGTGCCATTTTTTAGTGCCTGGAGGGTTCGCCACTATGTGGACCAGACCTGCCGGGCAGGACCATGTCCTCCAGCCCTGCTCTCCAAGCCCAGAAGGTGAGCTGGGAGCCATGTCCGCAGACCCTTCCTGCCTGGACATTCTTCAGCACTTCCTCTTGCCAAGGAGTGTCACGGGAAAGTCCCAGCACTGGCTGGAGCGCTGGACTGGTGCCCATCAGAGTGACCAGCCTCCTGTGGAATCCCGCTGCCTTCCTTCCATTGATTTGGCCAGGATCTTTATTGTCTGCTCAAATGTAATTAAAGAGTCCTCTGATGGTGCCAATTAAAGACTCGGAGGGACGGGAGCGGGTGCTCACGGCATCACATGGTGCGGCGCGGTGAAGCTGTAAACATCCATTAGCCATTACAGTTCTCATTAGTCCTTGAAAAACAACTCATTAGTGTCCATAGAACTGACAGGTAAATACAGCTAATGGGCTAAATCTATCAATAAATTCATTGTGTGCAAAATCAGGGTTTCTGTCATTGTGCTGCTTGCGGTGACTAATCAGAAGGTTAAATACTCCTCCTGCAAAAATATATATAAGTTGCAAAGCACTTAGCCTGATAGACTGTGAAAAAATGGCATGTGAGAAACTAATGAAGACATCAAAGGCTTTATTTATACGTAGGGTGGGTTCATTTCAAGTTCAGGTTGCTATGAACTGTCACAGCTGTTTAGCTGAGACTAAATTTTAGAAAGCATATTGATTTGTTTTAATTTAAACGGGGCAGTTTACAAAAGCTGCTTGAATCTGAAGTTATCCCAGAAATGATTGCTCAGTGCATGATGGTGGTGATGGTGGGGGTCTCAGCCTGCTTCTCTTGCCCCTCTATGGGGCATCTTCAGAGAAGCTGCTCATCCGACAGCTGGGGCGGGGGATCACAGCAGCTTAGGATGGCACAGTTGGACATGCACTTAGAGCTCACCTAGCCCATGGTGCAGAGGGGGAAACTGAGGCCCAGGGAAGTTGGCAACAGGTCCAGGGTCACTGGATATGCTGGTGGCAAAGCCCTGGTGGCAGGCCCTTGTGTCCTCTCTAATGCTGCCTCTTCTCTCCAGTGGAACATTGATGATCCCGGGCCGGGCCAGTTCAGATGAGGGCCGACTCCCCAGCATTTGCTCCTCTCCCCCACCCTTGGCTGTCTCCACCCTAGCCACAGCTACTTTAATCCACAGGTGCCACAACTTCCTTTTCTCTGGATCTCTGGATTCAGTTCGGCCTCTGCCCTTGGGCTTTTGTAATTTAGGGAGCAGTGCAAGCTCAGCTGCTTCCCTTTAGCCAAGAAATGTCTCTCTCCAGCTGCCTGTTTCCAAGCCCTCTGCAACAACGCTCTCCACTTTGCCATGTTAGATGGTGAAGGAAGGACATCCTGATCATGAAGGATAAAGCATTGAGAGAAGTTCTAAACTGGTCACTGAAGAGTTCCATCTGACCTCTTCAGCCTCAACCTGCAGGGCTTTTAAAATTTTGATTTGTAATCAGCATAAAAACGGGGAGGTTGATATAAAAATTTGGCTTTCCAGTTTCTTCTAGGAAATCAGAAGATGTGGCCACATTGGAGTTGATTGATGGCCTGGCCCTGGGCGTGGGGGCTGGGCAGTGTTTGCCCCTTTTGGACGGTGTAGGGTAATTAAGTGATATCAGGCTTTTCTGCCCTCCCGCCATCAGGATAGATGATGGATCCTTGTGGTTCTGAATGCATGCCTGATGGCGGACACCTGGAATAGGGTGTGGGGATGCGTAAGTGGGTACACCTGGGCTAAGGCTGGGCTTCTAAGGACAGCGTCACGGGGACACCAGTAGAGCAGAGAAGCAGAGAGAACGAGAGTGAGAGAGCAAAAGAGCGAAGGAGAGGCAGAGAGACCAGTAGAGAGCCCAGAAAGAGTGAAGAAGCCTGCCAGCCTCCCAACCCCCCAGCACCCTTGCCTGCCTGCCATGTACCTGGTAAATCGCAAACAAAGCATAAAAAGCCATTGAGGGCTCTAGGACTTCTCCTTTACTCCATCTGCTCAGGTCATAGAGATCCTGCACTGTCCCTTCCTGCCTCTACAGATGGGGTCATGCTCTCCCCAGCACCCCCGGGCTGCCTGGCACGAGGCCTGTGTTAGAACAGACCAGCCCCTCCTTGCCTAACTGCACAGGCACAGCCCTAGGCACCATTCCTGCAGTGGGGTGACTTCAAATGGCCTTGGTTGCTCCATGTCACTAGCGTAGATCCAACCTCCAGGGAGGAGCAGCGAGGGGACCATCTCACTATCAGACTGGGCTGCCATCGTGCAGCACTGGCTCTGCCTCTCAGAGTGCTGGGCTTCCTAACCCGGCGAGGTGTCTCTGAAGTTCACAGAAATGACACTTCCTAACCCATCTCCTCCATACTGCTTTTGGCCTCCTCCAGATGAGGCATTGTAGGGGAAGGTAAAAAGTATCAGGCTTTTCTGCCCTCCCGCCATCAGGATAGGTGATGGAACCCTGCGGTCCTGAATGCATGCCTGATGGCGGGCACCTGGAGTAGGGTGTGGGCCTATGTAGATGAGATTCACCTGGGCGGCGGTGTCACGGGGATAGCAGCAGAAGCCAAGAACGAACGAAGCCGAGAGAAGAAAAAGAGAAGCAGAGAAAATGCCAGAGAGCCCAGATAGAGTGAAGACTGGCTGGGAGGCCCGCCAGCCTCCCGGCCCCCCAGCACCCCTGCCTGCTGTGTACCCCGTAAATCCCAATAAAAGACCTGCAAAAAACCACCGAGGACTCTGACTCCTCCTTTATCTGGTCTGCTGGATCAGAACACCTGCCCTGTGTCCTTCCTACAGGCATCACATGGCCTCACTTCAGAAAGCAAATCCAGCACGTGACTCCCCTGCATGGAGCCTTCCTCATTCTCACGCTGATTTTAGGATCAAGCCCAGAACCCTGACAGTGCCCCACCAGGCTCTGCAGCTCTGGCCCTGCTTCCTCTCTTTCTTCTCTCAGCTCCAGCATCAGTCCCCTTCAGTTTCTCCAGCTGTGTTGGCTTCCGCCTCCAGGTAGCCTCAGTATCTTGCTCTTCCTCCTGTCTGGAATGTTCTTCCCCAGATATTCGTACATCCAACTTCTTCATTCTAGCCTCCTTCCCTCAAAATTTCTGAGCTTTCTTGGGGCCTCTATCTTTCTGCTCCTTCTGCTTCGAATGTATTTTCTAGATCTTTCCATTGCTGGTCCCATTTCATCATTCAGATGTCAGCTCAGATAGCTCCTTAGAAAGGCCTTTGGCAACAGCCCATCCTACCAGCCACTCTTCTTCATGGCTCTGAACATAGTCTGAATTGATATCATTTATTTGTTGTGTTCTTTGCTTCTTTCCACCTTGCCTTTCTAGAATATAAACTTGCTGAGCACGAGAGTACTGTTGCTCAGACACACCCTCAGTTCCTAGACAGGAGCTGCTCCAAGGTGCTGGCCATGGGGCTGATCGATAAATAATTGTCAGCTGATTGCATCAAACAACATGGGGGGGTTGGAATGGACTGTGGGGGGCATCTGAACAGATCTTCCACATTGTCAGAAGACACTGAGACCTGGGGAGGTCAACCGCATCGGAAAATGAACCATATGATGACAGACAAATCAGAGGAAGCATGGAGACACCCAACCTCACTAATAATCAGGGAGAGACAAAGCAGAACAACCTGATGTCACTTTCACCCACCAGGCTGGCAGGCACTAGAGAGAATGTGGGAAAATGGAAAACTTGAGACCAGCTGCTTTGGACAGCAGCTCAGCTATATCTAGGAAAGTTGAGAAGGCACACATTCTGTCAACGAACATTCTACTCCTGCAGAACCAGGTGTGCACAAAGATGTGCATATAGACATACATTTACCCGTTGACAGTGTTTATTATGTGTTCTATGCACTAGGGATGGAACAGAAAGCAAAAGGCTCAGTAGCCCCTTCCTTTGTACAGCTTGCATTTCACTGCGGGAGAGGCAATAGTCAATAAATGGATAAAAGATGTGAGTGTGTATCAGATGCTGATAACTGCGGTGGTGGGGAGGGAAGTGGGGGGCTCTTAGGGAGGGGTTGCTGTTCTGCTGAGGGTCAACTATTAGGGAAGGCCTCTTGGATGAGGAGACCTTGGGGCAGAGTGAAGCAAGGGGATATGTCTGGGGGAGGAGTGGGCAGGGCTAGCCTGTGCAAAGGCCCTGAGGTAGGATCAGGCATGGTGAGTTTTAGGAGCAGCAAATAGGTCAACTTGACTGGAAGACTGGCTGGTAGGGCAGGGAGAGCGGAGGCAAGGCGAGGGTGGTTAGAAATGAAGCTCAAGGGCCAGCCAGGAGCTCACTCATGTAGAGTCTCAGCAGCTACCATCAGAGGGTTTTGGCTTTTGCTCTGAGTGGGGTGAGAAGCCACTGGAGAGTTTTGAACAAAGAAAGGACAAGATCTCACATTGTTTTATAATGATCACTGCAGCTGCTGTGACTGTGTTGAAAATAGATTGGGCGTAGGGCGAAGGGCGTGGACTGTGACAATAAATCAGGTGAGGGGAGACGTGACTTGGGCAAGGTGGTAGTGGTAGAGATGTATCCAGAATCGATGCTGGCTATGGACTAAAGGTCACAGGACTGGCTGAAGGACTGAATACAGAGTGTGAGAAAAAGATGAGACTCCAGGTTGAACAAACTGTCATTTATGAAGGTGGGGGAGGTAATACGAGTTGGGGCAGTGTGTGTCTCTGTAAGCATATTTCACTTAATAAGACTATTAAACACGCCTGCAAAGGTGTCAAGAACACAGCTGGACTTACCAGACTGGAGTTGAGGGGACAGGTCAGATGGGTGGCGGAAACCGGGGTCCTCTGTGTAGATAGGACCCGGGGCTGTGGGGGCAGATGAATGACCTGGGGCATCAGCATGGGGCTTGGAGGGTCTAAGGAGAGAGTCCTGGGACCTGGCATTGTTTGGAGCACAGAGAGATCAGGAGAAACCAGAAAAGGACACAACAAAGAAATGCCCTTTCTTAGAACAAGGACCAAGACAGAAAGAGGAAAGTGAACAGTTTTCGAGGTAATGATTCAATATGCCAATTTATGCACAATAATTACAGAGGACAAGCGAGGCCTGAGAGGTGGATTTGGCCACAAGGGGGTCAATGGTCACCTTGAGAAGGTCCAGCCTTGGTGGGCGGGAGGACAGGAACCTAATAAAAGTGGGTTCAAGAAAGAATAGGAGGAAACATGGAGGAGCTGAGTAAAAACACATTTTTTGAGGAGTTTTGCTTTTAAGGGAGCAGGGAAAATGAGTGGTAGCGGGACAGGATGGAGGGGACAAAGAGATTTTTGTTATCACCATTTTTTTTTAAGAAGAGAGAAATTACAATGTGTTTGTTGGCTGGTGGGAACAATCCAGTAGGGAGGAAAAGATCCAATGGTGCAGGAGAGTGAAAGGATAATTACTGAATTATTTGTCACAGCAAAAAATTAGAAACAGCCTCAAATGTCCATCAAGAGAAGAATAGATAAATAAAATATGTTATATGCAAAATGATGAGCCTACAGCTGACTCATTGCCTGGAGGAAATTTCAACAGCAAGAAGGCGTCTCAGTGCACACTTGCTAAGGGAGCTGAGGCCATGAATGCTTCCACTATAGACCTTAACTTGGGGGACACAGGTTCCTCCCCTACTGTCCCCAAACACCTTCGCATGTCCCAGGGAGAACATCGCTGTGTCTGCGATATTGGAAGTTCTTCCTTTTGCTCACCTGGGTCAGAGAATCCGGCATGATGATGATGATACAAATAAGGTTAATTAATATAGCTATGAAATTATGGAACATTTTGTCCACTCTTTGCCCTCATGGAGCTTACATTCTAGGTGGATATTAAATCACCCTGTCTAACAACTATTAATTTCAGTTATGATGAATGCTATAAAGGAGACTCTCAAAGAGGGGGCTGGCCCAATCTAGAAGGGTCAAGAAATATTGTTATGGCTGAAAGCAAAAGAGTGAGCTGGGGCAGCCAGACAATGGTGGGGAGAGAGGTTGACGGGAAGGAGACGAGGACAGCCGTAGGCAGAAAGACACGCGTCCCTCCAAGGATTCACTGAGCATCGACTGTGTCCTCGTGACAAGGCACACATCCCTCCTCTCTTGGGGCTGTTCTTCCAGTGGAGGCAGATGGAGGGAAAGCATGAATGACACAAGATTTCAGGCAGGGGTATAGGCTAGGAAGACAATAAATGAGGGCAATAGTGAGGGGAGAGAGATTGATGAGTATTTTAGATGGGGCTGTTAGAAAAGATAGGGGGAGAGAGAGAGACAGAGAGACAGAGAGGATCTTATCACCTAAGACCTTGCAGATCTCACCTAAGTTCTACAAATGCCAGGAGAGTGTCCCAAGCATAGGAAAGAGCAAACACAAACGTCCAGCGGTGGACACGAGCTTGTGCTGTTCTAGAAACAGCAAGGCCTGTGTGGTTGGGCTGAGCACAGGAAGTGTCAGGTGAGAGACAGACAGGGGTCAGATCACATGGGGCTTTGTAACAGTGTTTAAGCTGTTGTAATCCTAGGTCTTACCTGGGTGCAGATCCAAATGGCATATTTCTTCTACAAGTCCAGGATTCCCAGGTCCTCTGTGAGGAGGTGGCCAAGGCTGCTCTGCTGAGACTCAGCTGCAGAGCCCGAGTTTTCCTGCAGCTGCCCCCGCCCTGCAGTGCCAGCCATATATCTTACCTTATCACTCCCGTCCGTTTAGCATGAGCCATATACTCCACTCCAGAGGAGAACTCTCACTTAATTAATTTTAGATTTAAAGCAACAAGAAGTCCTTATATTAAAAACGGAGTGGGGGGGAGAACAGCTTGTTAATTAAAATGTCAGTTAGGGTGTTCCTGGCGAAAACTATGATTAGTGGGTGTTTCCTTTGGTTACAAGCCCTTGTGCTTTGATATTTCATGTGTGAATTTAAAGAACCTCACACATGTGCCCGGCACCCAGCGACAGGCTACATATCATGGTGATTTCCATGCGCCGTTCTGGTCTGGGAACTCCAGCATACACCAGGCCTTCTGAAACTGCACCCCAAGCAGGTCTCTTGACCTCTGACCTCTAGCCTCAGTAGGGTCCTTTCTCCTCTCTCTATCTCTCTCTTTCACACACACACACCCCCCATTCCCACTGGCGGGCTCCCCTCTCTCTCTGTCTTTGGAAAGGCTACTCACCCCTCAGGGGTCAGAGTCACCTTTTTCAAAGCCTTATTAGATCTCCCAGTCAGAAATATATTTTCTCTCCTGACACCATCACAACACATTGCTTACCTCTTTGTTAGAAAAAAATATATGTGCAAGGAAAAAGTAATTTATTATTTATCCTACCCCACTACCTTGTAGGAAGGGCAGTCCTGTCCTGGGGTGACAGGTGTGGGGAGGTTGAGCTGGCAAAACTGGGAACGGCCTAAGCCAAACTTGTCTGCTTGAGCAGAGGAAGAATTAAGGAAGACCTGGGGGCAGGGGTGGGGGAAGCTAGGGGGTTTCTCTGAGAGGCTGAATAGGGGTATAGGATGGGGAAGATCTATAGGGAGAAGAAGCAAAGATGGCTGAAGAGAAAGTTTGGGGGACCATGTAGAGGAAACCAATGTGTCATGGGGGAGTTGTTAAGTTTCACAGGCATTGGGCTATGTAAGCCTCTCTTGACTGCCTGTGACATTTTGAGGATGACCTGTGGACTCACTAAGGCTTTGTGGAATTGGATTCAATTCTTTCTGGAAGGTGTCAAGAACCTTGAAGAGTCTGAGATTCACCCTACTTGTAAGCTAGCAAGTAACCTGCCACAGTGTCATGGATGTGGCAGAATCCTGGGGGCTGAATGACTGGTCAGTAGCAGCGTCCCTGTGGTCCCCACGCTCCAATTCCTTCAGGGTGACACAGCCAACCAGCCCTGTGGCACATGCAGTGGGTGTCCTTGCTAGAAAGGAACCCCCCGTTTAGGGTACCTACATCTTTTTTGAAGGAGCAGTAGCCTATTTAAAATTTGCCCTCGTGTGAGACATACCATTCTAATATCAGAGCACAAACTCCCCCTTTGCTCTGGAGACATTATCTCTAGCTTTCAAGACTCTTTGCTATACGAATACACTTTAAAGTATAGGCACTCAGTACCTGGGCTGGCAAAATATACAGAAATGCAGGAGCCCCATGGGGAATTGTCTCCCCAGAGCAAGTGAGGTGCTGATCCCTGCTTCAAGGTGGGGAGAGGATGAGATGCTTATGCTCCCCAGTGACATCCCCAGTGACATCTGTATGAGACTTTACTGCATGCCTTTGAAAAGAATTAGTTTATTATATTCTGTATCAGTTAGCTTTGCTGCATAACAAAGCACCCAGAACCTGGTGCTTAAAATAAAAATAATGTATGATTGTTCACGAAGCTGCTGGTTTGGCCTGGCTTGGGCTGCTCTTGGCTGTGCTTCCTTCCATCTTGGTCCCAGCTGGGACATAGTGTGGACTTGGCTCGGGTCTTCCTGGCATGGCAAGCTTCCAAGAGAATGAGCAGCAGTCCCAGGCCTCTTGACACATAGCCTTGGAACTGTCACCTTTATTGACCAAGGCTTTATTGACAAGACCACCTGATTCAAGGCTTGGGAACAGACTATGAGGGGCCTCCAAATTCACTTTGCAAAGGCAAAGGGGAAGGAGAGGAATAATCGGGGCCATTTTAATGATCTATCCCATTTTCTTTCTTACTGGACTGTGAGCTCCTATGTGATAAGGATCATGTCCATTCACTTGTGTGTCTTAGTGATTGGCCTAGGCTGGGCATACAGAAGGCATCAGTAGTGTCTTTGAAGTGAATGAATGATATGCAGTAGGATGAATGAAAGATGCACATTAAGGAGTTGTTCTTGTTGTGAACTAGATGGTCTGCTGGAGTGATTCACAGGAGGATGCCCTGGTCTCTGCCCCTGCCCGAGGGTGTGCCTGGTTCTCTTGCCGTCTTCCCACCCTCTGCTGTGCCATTGTTGGGGCCGCCTCCCTTCCTGCTGGGCGGCTCTGCAGCCCCATGACTGCTTTGCTGGGATCCAGTCCTCTCCCACCCATTCTCCACATCCTCTCCAGAGAGCCTTCTAAAACACATACCTGACTGTCTAAAATACACACCTGACCTCCACCATTTTGGTCTTCGCTGACTCCCCAAGGCCTAGAAGACAGGGGCCCAGCTGTTTAGCATGACACTCAAGGGCCTGCAGCTCTTGGACCTGCTGTTCCCTGCCACGTATTCTGCATTCCTGCTACCCAGATCATGGCTCATCTGGAATATGCAGCCAACAGTTCATGAACTTTGGCCCTAGCCATGCTTTCTTCCTGTTGAGGACTTGCCTGCCTCCCCCCACTCACTTTGGTGAGTGTCACCAGGGCCTATCAGGGAGAGCAGCATCCTGCACTCTACTCAGACCATCCCATGGCTTTTTCCCTGTCCACAGATCTGCAAAGGAGGTGGGGAGAGGAAGGAAGGTCAGCAGAGGGGCTGTGAGCAAAGAGGAAGGGGGAGAAAGAGACAGACAGATAGACAGACAGACAGAGAGTGGCCCAGGCAGAGCCATCGAATGTGTCTGGTTCTGCCCTGGGGCGCCTCTCCCAGCAGCCCTTTCTGGAATGGGTGCTGGCCAGTGGGCTTCTGCCCTGTGGCTTCACCTGAAAGTGGAATGTCAGTTTCAGCTCCCTGCACAGAGGCCCTTGCCTGGCACTGCTAGGGGTGGAGGATGGAACTAGCCCATTGTCTTGGGATTTCATCATCTTAGTTTCTGTTACTAGCCTTATTTAATTTGTCACTTAATTATTGTTTACTGAGTATGCTTGTAGCTAACATATATTTATTTACTGTGTACTTTGTCTGATTTTAGAAGATTTCCCCCTTTTCTTTCTTTAGACCTGTGTTATTTATTCTAATAATGTATGATCGGGTTAAAAAAATATGAATACAGAGAAAATAAAAGTATCTGGAGATCTCATCCTTCAGAGATAACCACTGTTGACAGTTTGGTGCATATCTTTTCAGATTTTTTTAATCATGTTTATATAAATATGTATGCATGTGACCCAAATATACCTAAGTCTTTAGGGCAAGCCTCTGCTCAACAGTGCATCCAAAATAACCCAAACTGGACTCCAGAAGCTTGAAGAATAATGTGAATCTTTACTGTTGGTTTCCTTAAAAAGGTGGTGCAGGGACTTTTCACAGCTTTGAAAGAGTCAGCTTTAGACATCGTTCCTTCTCCCCCAAGTGTCTCATTCATAGCAGCTGCTAAAAAATCTCTTCTCACTTCCTCCCACTCATCTCTTCTTTCTTTGGGCTGTGCCCTGCTGAACTCTAGTGACATGGGGCTCTCACCCCAAGTAGAACTCCCAGAAAGTGCTGTTCTTTTGTGATTGCTGCTCTGGTAAGAGTCAGCCCTCCTTGAATTTTTAAGAAAAAATTTGTGCCATCTCTTTATCAGCATAAATAGGATCATGCTACACACATTGTTCAGTTAACTCCTTTTTTTTCTTTTCACACCCTGCTAGCTCATGGATACATTTCCATGCCTATGCTTTCAAATCTGCCATTTCCTTTTAAAGTATGGGGTGGAGCTCCTCTTGAGTGGATGGTCCCTAACTTATTTAGCCAGTCCCTGTTACTGTACGTTCTAGTAACATCCATCCAGCGTTTTCATAAATAAAAACAATGGTGCAATGCTGAACACCTCTGTGACTTTGAACTTCTATGCCCTTTCTTTCTCTTCGCATGCCCTAAGTTTTGCTGTTCTAGCAAAATGCTTGAAAGAACTATAGTTCTTATTTACTTTGTGCCTAGCACATATTTCTGTTCTCTTCTTTCTGGTTCCTTTGGGAAACTGCCCACTGATGGGAAGAGGGTTGACAGGATGGCCCCCCTCCAAGGGTTGGATGGTGGTAGTAGTCACATGGCCAAGGTGGCCAACCAGAGCACCTTTGCCAGCAGGATTCTGTCAGTTTTCACTTCCATCTCATCTGTCCCTGGCCTAGCCCTAGACTAATCACAGCTGGCCAGGCCACTGTCACAGCCTTCTGTCTGCTATCCTGCAGCCATGGCTGTGCAGCTCTCATCCACCCTCAAGGCTGCTTATCACACCTGAATTTGTCATTCCCATGCTTCAAAGTCATTGATGGTGACTCCCTGATTCCTATCAATATCATCCTACTTTTCCCGTCTGCCATCTAAAGTCTGCAAGAACCTGGAAAGGACTTGTCTGGGCCTGGCTGACTCAGGAGCTCTCATGTAATGCAGTAATGGTGTCTGCAGCTGGGATAGCAGAGGGCTGGAGCAGCTGAAGTCTGGCCAGGCAGCTCTCTCTCTATGTGATCTGAGGGCCTTGTCATGCAATCCTTCAGGCAGGCTGATTTGGGCTTCCTTACAACATGGCAGCCTCAGGACAGCTGCACAAATCTGATGACACTCAGGGCTCCAGGGCAAATGTTTTACCGTACAGGGTAGAAGCAGTATCATCTTTCATGACTAGCCTTAAAAGATATCTAGCTTCCTTCTGCCACACTGCTATTGCTTACAAGTGAGTTCATCACAAGCCTTCCCAGATTCAAGGGGGGAGGATTTAGACTCTAATTTGTCATGGGAGTTTGACAAGGTTCTGGAAGGACATACGGGACCAGAGATATTATTGTGGCCCCATCTTTGGGAAATAAAATATGTCTTACTGTCACAGCACCCTATAAGACTTACAGTACCTGAAAATGACTTAATTATATATATTTGTCTCTTTATTAGCTATCATTTCATCCCCACTAAAAAATAAGGTCCATGGTGGGAGGAGCCTTTTCTGTCTGGTTTGCACCTGTATTCCTAGTGTTGGTATCATTGAAGACACATACAATTTCATTGATGCAATGAATGAAATGCTACAAGGTATACCAGAAACCTAAAAGAGCCTCTTAGGGTGCCCACAGCTCTGGTCTTTGAGCAGTTACTTAAAAAAAAAAATCATTAAAAATGTTAAAATATATTTTCAGGACTGTCCTGTGGGCAGGGTTTCCTGGGTGTCATTAGTCTGAGTGTACTAGGCCTCAGGCTCCATTGTGGCTCAGCAGCCGCAGTGGTGTCTGGCACCATGGCACACATAGCAAGAATTCCTCTACTCCTTGGAGGCCCCCAAAGGGATCAGCTTCTCCAAGTATCTGCCTCCAGCTTTGCCTTGGTCTACAGACATTTTCTGTCAGAGAAAGACACAAATCATTTTCTTAAAAATCCTGATTTGGGGAGAAATGTCCTGCACTCTGGGCTCCTAGACCTTCTGTGAACTAATTCTTGCTGGTCTTTGGGGTCTAAAAGAAAATTTTATTGAAGCTTTTTGATACAGGCCAACTATAAGCCCTATCCTGAACTCATCTAACAAATAATTATTAATGAGTGTATTAGTAGTCAGAGAAATAGAACCAATAGGTTTTTTGTGTGTGTGTGCGTGTGTGTGTGTGTGTGTGAAAGAGAGAGAGAAAGAGAGAGAGAGAGAGAGCAAGAGTTTAAGGAATTGACTCACATGATCACAAAGATTTGATAAGTCCAAAATCTGCAGAGTAAGTTGGCCACTGAAGGGAGAAGAAGGAAAAGTTGTTGAAGTCCTCAGACCTTCTGCTGGCAGAATTTCTTCTTACTCGGCAAAAGTCAGTCTTCCATCTCTTAAGACCTTCAACTGTTTGGAAGAAGTCCACTTACATTTTGGAAGGTGACCTTCTGTAAGCCAAAAAAAAAAAACAAAACAGATTTAAATATGAATCTTGACTCAAAAATACTTTCACAGCAGTATCCGGAATGTTTGACCAAATATCTGGGCACTGCGGCCCAGCCAAGTTTACACATAAAATTAACCATCACAATGGGCCAAAGCAGAGGATAGAATGATAAAAGAAAGACCCTTTTGAAATTCATATTTGAACAGGGAGGAACTTAACTCCCTTAATGGTTCTGAAATGTACATTCTAGTGCATAAAAATGCAGATATCAGAGCCATATCCTGGGTTCCAGGGCAGGTGGTCCAGGTCCCGAGCCTCCCTTGCTCCGACCTGCCCCCTCCTGGACTATGATGAAGCGGGGGTAGGAGAGGAGTGTGCAGTTCATTCCGAAGAGTGGTCAATTGTTGGCCTCCAGATGTCAACGGTATAAAGAGCAGTGGGGAAGTGTGCTCCAGGCAGAGGAAATGGAAGGAACAAAGGCAAGAACTTAGTTGTAGTATGGAGGGTAAGGGAGGAGGTGGCACAAGATGTAGCTGATTATGAGGCTGGAGCCCACAGAAGCTATGGGTTTTAGAACTAGGGAGATTTAGAGCTGAAGGCAGTCTTGGATAACTCAAAGTGCCATAACTCTGGATAAAGTCACATAACCTCCTTGAGACTTGGTCTCTGCAGCTGGAGAAAAAGGGTAGGGGCAGTCAATAAATCATGCTGTATTCGGTCCTTATTGCCGCTGTAACAAGTTACCATAAACATAGTGACTTCAGTTTGAATTTTTTATCCATTCAGAAGTCCAAAATGGGTATCAGAATGTAAAATCAAGTTGTTGTGGAGCTGCATTCCCTCTGGAGGATCAAGCAGAGAATCTTTTCCTTACTTTTCTCAGCTGCCCACATTTCTTGGCTTGTGGCTGCTTCCCTCCAACTTTCACTTCCATCATCGCATCTCCTATGTCTATGGCCCTTCTGACCCCCCCTTAAAAGGACTGTTGAAGTTACATTGCCCCCCTCATCCCCAGATAATGAGGATAATCTTCCCTCTCAAGAGTCTTGACTCAATTACATCTGCTAAGTCCCTTTTGTCATGTAAGTTTACATGTTGACAGGTTGGGGGATTAGGATGTGGATGTCTTTGGGGGCCATTAGTCTGCCTACCGTGCCTACCTACTTCGGGTTATACAGATTGAATGGTGATGAGTGAACACACCATTCACCTGCTAGCGCTAACAAGTTGTTGTTCTTAGAGAAAGTTCTGAGAGGAATAGGGGTGACTGGAAACTCACTTCCCTCCAAAACATCCCAGCTTTTAAGATAATAGTTTGGCTGGGAAGAAAAGCAGGGAAGGGAAAGATATTAAATTCTGGAATTTTTTTTTAACAATGAGGCTCAGTTTCTTTAAGAACAACTTGCCTCTTCCCCACAAGGAGTCAGGCCCCAGGGGACGGGAAATCTGGATGGAGAAGGTGTTTGTAAAGTTCATCCCTGAAATTCCTATCTCTAATAGGAATTTCACTGGCCCCTGTGACCTACCCAGCCTCTTCCTTCTTTGGTTTCCCAGTGCTGGCATAGATCTTAGTTACACCAAATCTCTACTTCCTTCTTTGCCGCATAGACTGATTAGGGTTCTTCTGTCTTTCTGGTGTCCCCACAGACAGGCTTACGTGACTGTGGACACTTACAAGGCTTGGCGTCCTCCTGGTCGCACTCAGTCGGCTCTGCCCAGGGGCACTGGTCCCAGGAGTGGGCCCTGTGCAGACTGTTCCTGCTGCCTTGAATTACCATCCAACATCGCAGAGGCATGAGCCTGGAGTGATGCTCTGCTCAAGATCACCAGCCTCTGGCACAGGGAGCAGCCCCTGGCCTGAGACAGCCGACGACCCTGGAGAGGAGTGGCCGCCTGGAAATGGAAGGCAGGAGCTGATCTCGAAGGGCCGTGCACTTTCCCGGGGAGAATCACCTGGCTCTACAATGGAGTCATGCAATGATTCAGAACACAGAGATGCACGATGTCTTAAATCCCTGACCCTCATTGATCTTGCTTTTTAGTTGCTTCTCCAAAGGGTTCAGAAATCCGGAGGTGTCAAGCTGAACCAAATGCTGCTTCGTCTTCGTAGGAAGATGCTCAGGTCTGCTGTGTTTTTTGAGAAAGATAATTGCCCAGCAGACCCCAGCATTCTCTTTTCTGCTGAGCTCCGCCACTCAGACCCACATTCATTATGTGGGGGCTTAGACTTGGAGGCCCCGGGAGAGCGGCATGGCCGACTCCACTCCAGATGCACACGGTCCCCCTGGTCGTGCCCTCTATTAGAGCAGGGCTGGGCAGACCCCTCGGCCTTTCTCCAGGAATTTGAAGGGATCAGGATGAAGGCTGAAGCTTAGATTTTTGAGCAGAGGTAATTTCAGAAGGTGGAATCATAGCTTAAGGAACCCTCTGGAGAATTTTCCTGATGCAAAGCTAACAAGACATTGTGATAATTTCTCTGGAGCTGGCCTCATTCCAAGTTGGATTTTAAACGCAGATTATAAAGCAAACACCATCCCCCACAAGTATTAAAGGAGGGGAAAATAACAGAACGGGGGCTGCAAAAATGGTCTCTATTGTGGGACCAAAAGCCGTCAATCATGCAGGCTGACAGGCGTCAGAGATTGACAGACAGGCCCTCGCTCCTGACTTCAGTTATCAAGGGGAATGGGAAAAGTGTCTGCAAGAACATGTTAAATTGCCAAAGTCATTACCAGTCACCAATTACCAAAGAAAAGATAACAAGGTGTATTTTAGAAAAATCGATGCAACAACATGCATTTCAATACAGTGAGTTTTTTAGAACTTTTGAAAACAAAACGAACTATTTAGGGAATACACAATGGTTTTCAGTGAATACCAAACACTGGGCTTTGTAAAGTCATCAATATTCACTTTAGAGTTGTCTCCGCTTACAGGGAGCAAAGATCAAGCAGTAAACTAATATGCTTCATTTTTTTTTTCTCTCTAGTTCCATGCAAAGGGCAAAATTATGGCAGGAAGGCCAGGTGGCTCTCCTGTTAATGCTTCTAAGTAAGACTGGCCATCAGGGCCCCTCCTGGGGTCCCGGGCATGGATGGAGCTCAGTGAAGTAGGCAGCCTTGTGCTGAAATGTGGGCAGCTGTCCTCGCTGCTCCTTCCATGGGACCCAGCAGAGCTGCCTGATCACTTGCTCAGAGCCTCCCGTTAGATCCTGGAATGAAGTGATGATAGGCACAGCTCCTGCCCTAGCGGGTCACACAGTCTGGGGTGGAGTCGGGGGCACACGACCCCAGTGAACTGTGGGACAAAGCAGACTAGTGAGAATTACCAAACAGAAATGAGAATGAAGTCAACCAGAGCGGGAAAGGGTGAGGCTGCTGGTGCCTGGAGGACTCTGAGAAGGTCAACCTGAGCTGATTCTTGCAGAATGAGAACTTCTTTAAGTGGAGATGCAAATGCCTGAAAAGAGGAGAGTGCAGCAAGGCGAAAGCCTCCAAACAGTGAGATGATAATGGAAGGCAGGGGTAAGACGAATTGCTGCAAACCTGAAATGGCAGACTGAGTGTTGGTCATTCTGTGGGCCTGGGGAGCCACTGCAGGTTCATGAGCTAGGGAGTTGCAAGACCAGAGTTGTGCATTAGGGAGACAGCTCTGCAGTGAGTGGGCAAGAGGATGGTACTTTAGAGGGTTGTTGGAGTGTATCTGATGCGAGTGGCTGACGTCCTGGACAAGGAGGGAATAATCAGGGAAGACCCAGTTCATTGTCATTTGCATGTCTAAGCCTGATAGGCCTCTCTGGCCCTGCCCCCATGCTGTCCATAATATGCTGCCTCTCCTCATCTGTTGTTAGAACATTTTCCTCCTTCTCTGTGTGCCATGGTCCTCTGGAGAGTGGCCCTTAATGTATGAGTTGCCCACAGATGCCACGAGAGTCCCGGTAAGAAGTTCTGCAAGGATAGAACCCTGGCAGGCACATCTCCTTGGATCTTCCAACACATAGTGCACCTCCCCCCATCCCCAGTGGACGGAAAAAAGCAAAATAGCAAAACCCTGAGCCTGGCCCAGGACCAACATCTCATGACAGTGCTCATGAAGGACCAGGTTGTTATCAGTACCCCCTGTTGACCGCTGACTTCCAGCTTGGATCCAACTTACCAAAATGATCTTAGGTATTTGTTAAAATACAACAAATAGATTCTTATTGACCCTATAGTGTGAGCAGGACCTGGAGGCAGTAGACTGAGTGCCCAGGTAGAGAGATTTGCTGAGCCTCAGCAATAGGAAACAATAGGTGAGAAGTACCTTCTTGCAGTCAGCATTGGAAGAAAGCAAACCCCTTTCCATATGGCTGGTTGGCAGCATGACCGTACCATTAGTTGTCCAAACCCTGGGGCACTTCTGAGGGTGAAAGGAGCACCATTTGCAGCTACTAGGTGACAGCAGGCTTAAGCTCAAACTGTCTCTGAAAGAATAGACTGAGTGGTCAGCAAGGATAGGCACAGCTACTGGCTCATTTCTCTTTCCCCCTACCATGAGTCTCTAAACAGTTTCCTCTTGTGTTTGCTTTGGCAGCACATATACTAAAAGGTTGCCCAGTGGACAACATGAGGGTTAAGGGTCCTGATTCCTAACCAGGCAAAAGCATGCATATAAATTTCGATTACCCCAAGACTTAACTAGTAACAGCCAGCAGTTGACTGAGGGCTTCCTGATAACATAAACAGTCAATTAACACTTATTTTGGATGTTATTTGTATTAAATATTGTATTCCTAGAATAAACTAAGCTAGAAAATAGAAATTGCTATTAAGAAAGTCATAAGGGTGAGAAAATACACATATGGTACTGGACTGTACTTACCAGGATCACAAGCTTACCTTGTCAGATGAATCACCATCTGTCAGTACCTACATCAAACTTGTCTTACAGGATACAAAACACTGTAGGTGCTATATGCACTTCTATGTCCAAGCTATTTATTGAAAAGAAATCTATGTATAAGCAAAAGTGTGCAGTTCAAATTCATGTTGTTCAAGTATCAACTGTAGTTCTTAGAACTTCCTTTCTCGGCCTTACCCAGCCCTCTCTCCACCACCACCACCACCGCAGGACTTACCTGCATTTGGGTGATTTGCTCTGAGGACTGAGTACAGCTCAGCCCCTTCCGGGCCCTCTTTTGAAGGATCTTTGCTCAGGACCTGATCATTATTTCTTACTCTCTGTGATCAACTCAAAGATAGGTCTGCCCGTGAAGTATACTGCCCGTGTTTCTACTCCAACTTGCAGACAGTGGGATTTCTACGCCACCATCACCATGAAACAACTCCCATAACAAATATCTTATTGGTTCTATTTCCCTGGAGAATTCTAGTGTTATATATAACACAAAGGACACAGGATTTTTGTGTTCTGTTTTACAGTTTATGGCTCTAGGCTATATGTTTTTTTATGGTGTGAGCTAGGATTTCGAGTTGTTTCATCATCATTGGTGAAAAAAATTATCTTTTTCATTATCATTGGTGAAAAAAAGATAATTTTTTTCACCAGTCACCTGGGTATCTTTGAATCACCTGGGTATCTTTGTCAAAAATCAACTGAAAATATGTTTATGGGTCTTGAGTTTATTCTGTCTCATTGCCTTATCTCTATATCTGTATGTGATCATCCCATAGTCTTGATTACTGTAGCTCTATAATACGTCTTGAAATCAGGCAGTCTAAATTCTCCAACTTTGGATCACCACACTGTATATCATTTGTGATTGTTGGAAATAAATGTGTTTGAATTAAATGTATAATAAATTGTATACATTATCTTTTCCTAGTGTGGGTTGTTCGATCGATATGTTTGTGGTCTTCTGAGGCTCCTGACTTGAAACATTCATTTGGATTTTGCAATAAATAAAGACTTGGACTGGAGAACTCCTGTGAACTCCCGAGATGATTCTGGCTACAAACTAGAGAACCAGCTTCCGTTATAGGGTATTCTTTTTAACAAGGTGGGTATCTGCCTGCGTTTGCTCCCTTCACATTAGCACATGCGTGGGGTCAACACACATGTCTGGATCTCCAGTCATGATGTGGTGGAAAGAATTCTGACTGCAGAGCGCCCTCCTTGGCATTCACCACAGCACTGCTTGGGGTTTTTGCAAATGGCTTAGAAAGACAAAATCAAACTTCTCATTGGAATAATCTCCTTTTACAGATTCATAGAGCACCAGAGCTTCCAGGACATTTATTTTTCACTTAGACCAGGGGTCAGGTAACCAACAGCCCCTGTGCCAAATTTGGTCCCTGCCACTATTTCAGAGTTGTGGAATTTTGACAGAGACCACCTGGTCCACCAAGCCTAAAATACTATCTGGCCCTTCCTAGAAAAAAAGAAAAACATGCTGGCTCTTGGCCTATACCAATGTCTCTGGGGAAACTGAGGTTGAGGACAGCAGGTATTTTGCTTAAGCTTTGACAGTCTTGGAAGCAGATTCCAGACCCGAGAGGCTGGTGCACCCCTCCCACACAGTCCTCCCCGCTGGGGAGGATCTGTTAGAAGTTCCTCTATTATATGGGTGGGAAGAGATCAGGGCCTCAGAAGTCAGGTTCAGGCAGATCTTAGCCTCTTGCGCCCCTGGCTCAAGCTGACCCTGGACATCTTCTCAGTGAGTATTCCTGACAATGAAATGAATGAATAATGGGGTAGTCAATGACAAGGTCAAGGTATTTGAGGATCCTAAGTGGACATAGTGCTACTGAGGCTTGAATAACCCTGTAAGCCTCAAGCTGGGGCAGCAAGACGGATACCAGAGACCAGAGCCCCACATTCAAACATCTGGCCTGAGAACAATATGAGACTCATCCCCCAACTGGCCACCTCCTAGGAGGCTGCAGGCAAACGAGGGGGTTTGCAGGCAGCTGAGCTGCTGAAGCCCACCGTGACTCTCAGAGAGGTGGAGAGGGACCGTGGGGCCTTTAATGATGACTAATTTGCAGCTTATTAATGCGGCGGTAATTAAGAATATTCATTTTATTAAAAGCCGTTTATTGTAATAGTGCATGCAAATCTGGAGACTGGCATTGTGCTCACGTACCAATCGACACAGGTCTATTGTGGCTCTGCGGATGGCAGGTCGCTGCGTCACTAATTGTTAAGAGTTTAGGGTCTAATTTTAAACCCTTTTAATTCCATTTGAAATAATTGCCCTAATGAAATTCAAAGTACTCAGAGGCAGCCATGGAAAAGGTGGCTGATGCCCCCCCTCCTGCCCCCAGGGAGCCGCTCTGAGAGCTGTGGTAGAAGCTGTGCTTGTCCGGGGCAAGGATGGCTGTGCGCTCTTCCTCGAGAAGGATACAGTGGCCCAGGGGAGGCAGTGAAGCCTCCCCTCCCCGCCCATGACCCCTGCCATGGTGGGTGCTGACCAGCGGGAGGCTTGGCTGGAGAGGGATTGATGGAGGAGGAGGAGGTCACTGTCAGGGCCAAATCATTTCCCCACCTAGGGCAGAATCTGCAGAGAGGGAGGTGAGCCCCCATCCAGAGATGATTCCTTAGCTCCAAGACCTCATTGGCTCAGTGGGACGTGGAACCCAACCCGGGAATGTCTTTAACACGACAAGATTCTTACTGAGGGCTCCTTGCTTGCCTGGCACTCACCAAGCACTCAGTATATCATATCAGATCCTCATGGCCACCGTATGAGGTGCATTGCATCATTTTCTCCATTTTATCGATGAGGCAACTGAGCCTGGGAGAAGATTCATATCTTTTCAAAAGGCAAACAGGTTTGTGACAAAGCCAGACTTGAAATGAAGCTTTTCCTCTGTCTTCTCCAAGGTTGTCTGTCCAGTTTACATCCTGCAGAGGTGGGTCTAGAAGTGGCACTGTGTAACTCAAGTACAATATTTGTTGCTCTTCAACAGTGGTAGATCAGAGGAAGAGATAGCAGAGAAAGGGAACAGCATGAGCAAAGGCTCAGAAGCTTGAGAGTCTGTGCCATCTGGTGGACAGACATTAAGATGACCTGTAGGGTGCCTGTCTTCCGGTGTTCATGCTCTGAGTGTGGTTAAGACCTGGCTTGTTTCTAACCAATAGATTATGGCAGAGGTAATGGAGTCCTCTCCTGTCATTACATTTATAAGGCTCTGACTTGCTAGCCGTTTTTCTCTCTTCTGCTAGTTTTGAAGTGAGCACCTATGCTGTGAACTACCTGTGGAGACACCCACATGGCAAAAAAGCTACAGGTATCTTGTTGGAGCAGAGGTCTCAATCTTCAGCTTCTAGGAGCTGAGGTCTTGACATCTGTAGCAACCCTTCCCCGGTCAAACGTCAAGATGAGAATGCAGCCCAGCTGAGTTGCAACCGGTGAGATCCTCAAGGGGGGAACCCAGCTAACCCAGAATACATGCCTGAGAGAAAGAAAGTGTGGGAGATAATGAGAGAGTGCTATTTTAAGCTGCTATATTTGTGGTGATTTGTTACTCTGCAACAGCAATGAATGCAGCATCTAAAAAGAATGGCAAGAAAAGCAGAGAGTCTAGGATAGTTTTGGATCTTTTTGTCCATTTGAAACATTCCCCATCAGAAACAGTCACCACTGATAGCAATCCAGAAAGGCTGCAAGAGGGAAGCATCTTCAACATGAAAGGTTTTCGATCATTTAAGAAGCTTGGGCTTTCCTTGGTAGGAGGGAGGGACGTGGTCAGATCTGTACAGGCAGAGACTACTCTCGATGTCAGAGACAGACTGGAGGCAAGGAGACCTGTCAGGGAGTTGTAGGAATTCAGACACGAAATGAAAAGGCTTGAAGCAAGGGAGAAACCGTGAAGATGAAGCTTATTTGAGTATTGGAGGCAGAAAGTGGAACTTCCAGTAAGATAGCATTTATTCTACACTTAAAGATCTTTAGAAAAGGAAATAGCCTCACATTTTCCTTGTGTCCAATACTCTGACAAAATCAACTTCTTTTACTTAGTTTCAGCTCTTGGCGATGTTATTAAAAAGAGGTTCTGGGGCCTCCCTGGTGACGCAGCGGTTGAGTGCTGGCTTGCGAAGCTGCCTGCGACCTCTGTGGCGCCAGTTCGATTCCCGGCTGCTCCCCGGCCACCAGAGGAGGGTCCCGCATGGCGCGCAGACCCTTCCTGCCGCCCGCTGCTCCCCTCAGCAGTGTACTTCGGTCCTTCTGCCTGCTCTGCTCCCCGCTCTGGTGAATTCTCTCACCCTCCTGAACTTCTGACTGTACCCAGCGCACAGTGCATGTACAAACAAACAAACAAATAAATAAATAAATACATGCCTCTTTAAAAAAAAAAAAAAAAAGAGGTTCTGTGTTTTGAGATGTCCATTTCCCAAGATCACAGCATAGTAATCTCAGTTTCACTTTCTTTTGGGCAACTGTAATCTTGGGGAATGAGTGTGGGGGTCTTTTGGTCAAATGCCACTTATGTCATCTGCCACCACCCAAAGGACTTAGCACTTCTCTTCTGCAGAAAACTTACTCGGACATTAATAAGATCTTGCAGAATGAATGGTGAGTGTGAAGACAAAAGTCTTCACCCTTCACCACCTATCCATTTTTTGAACTGCATTGACATTAGACCTAAGAAGTACCAGAGTTAAATAAGAAATAGCCCTACTCCCCATGCAAAGCAAAGACTGCTGCATAAGATTCTATGGGAGCGGCATGCACTGAGCAGCCTGGATTCCCAAAGAAAGGATTGACAAATCACACAAGTTGAAAATTGTCCAAGTCCAGGATTCTGGTAATGCAGATGTATAGAGTCATGGAAAGACACGAAGCTTCTGGAAGTGAATGTGGCATAGGATCCAAGGGAGGGGGCAGGGAAAGGGAGTTAGGAGACTTAGGGTTGGAGAAGTCAGCACATACAGATCACCGAGGGCCTCACGTGTCTATGAGGCTGAGATTATGTTTTGTAGGTAGGAGGACCTGCTGAGGAGGGTAAGCAGGAGGGGGACATGGCCATGGTTCCATCCTAGAAAGTTTAGTCTTGTGTGCTGCCTTACAAACTGGACATTTCATGGGTTCTCCCTCTCAATGAATGAGATGAAAATGTGTGGGTAATGCAAGATACATCTCACTCCAGTCACTAAGCCTCCTCCTTAATATCTGACTTTTGCTCACTTTTCTTCAACTCCACTGCAGCTGCAGCATTCCAGCACCACCATCTCCCTCTGGGTTAGTGAATAGACTCCTGACTTTTCTCCCCGATTCACAATCTGTTCCCCACACCAAGGTACTGAGCTAAATGCACCTACAGTGACCGCACAGATTCTTACTGTATTATCTGATGGATAATACAGTAACTACCATCCCAATCAAGACATAGGGCTCCTCTGTCCCTAAAAAGCTCCCACATTTTCCCTGTCCATTCAGTCTCTACCCTATAGGTGACCACGCTCTGCTTTCTATTACCAGAGATTCATTTTGCATGGGATTATTTTGCTCAACTTGTTTTCAAGATTTATCCATGCTATGAAATGTATCAGGACTGCAATCTCATTCATTGTTGGGTAGTATTCAGTTGTGTGAATATACCACAATGTATTTATCAATTTACCTGCTAATGGATATTTGGGTGGTTTCCAATTTGGGAACATTGTAAGTAATGCTACTTAGGACATTCATGTGCAGGACTTTTAGAAGAAATAGGCTTTCATATTCTAGGATAATTATCTAGGAGTGTGATATCTGGATCATAGAAGTGTGTATTTAACAACTACCAAGAGCTCCCCATGTTACACCCCACCAGCCATGTAGAAAATCCCTGTTTTTCCCTACCCTTTCAATATTGAGTATTTTCTGTCTTTTTAAATTTTGCTATTTAGTGGGTATAAAATGGCATCATATTGGGGCTTTAACACATTTTCCTAATAACCAATGATAATGAACAATTTTTTATGAGATTTGTGAGATTCATATTCAAGCACTTTGTCCATTTTTATTGGGTGGATTATCTTTTTTTTGTTGTTTGTTTTACTGAGGTAACATTGGTTTATAACACTAGGATTTTTTTTTATTACTGATTTCTATGACTTTTTAATATAGCCAGAGAGACACATGTATTGAGAATGTTTTCTTATAGTCTGTGGCTTAGTTTTCCTTTTAGTAATGGCAGAGCAGAAGTCTGAAATTTTGATGAAATCTAAGTTCATCATTTTTTTATTGATTCTTTTTATATGCTAAAAAATAGCAACATAATAAAAATTCCAACATAACAAGGATTACATCCTATGGATACTTAGGTTTATTATCCATTCAAATTAGTTTTTGTGTATGGTGTGAGGTAGGAGTTGAAGTCCATTTTTCCCCATGTTTTTTCACTTATTTCCAGCACCATTTCCATGCTTAATTACCACGCTGCTTTTGTTAAAGTTCAAATGACTGTATATGTATGGATCTATTTTTAGACTCTGTTCCATTCCATTCATCTTTATCTCCACACTACACCATATTGGTTACTGTAGCTTTATGAGTTTTCTGAAATCAGATAAATTCCTCCAACTATGTTTTTCATTTCAGGACTGTGTTGGCTATTTTATTCTATCTTCTCCTTTGTAACTTCACATATATTTTAGAATCACCTCATCAATTAAAAAAAAATCAATTTAAAAAATTTATGTTTGAGATTGTATTGTGTCCATAGATACCTGGAGGAGAATTCATTTCAACAAAATTGAAGTTCCAAATCACAAACATGGTCTTTTTTTTTTTTTTTAAAGTATTTAGGTCTTCTTTAAATTCTTTAATATAATATTTCTGCTTTAGATGTAATGGTCTTGGCTACCCTTTGCTAAACTCATTCCGGAGTATTTGATGTGCTTATGCTGTTGTAAATAAAATTTCCTAATTATTGTATAGCAGTGCAATTGATTTGTACATATGAACCTTACATATATGCTTGAGATCTTCTAATCGATGGTTTAGTTTGAGTAGTTAAAAACTTTTATTTCTCAGTGTTTTCTGCATGTCACTGGTGGATAAAGACTGATACTATTTCTCCAATATTTACTTCTTTTTCTTCTTAATTATGTTGATTTTATAAAGTTATCCGGGTTTGTTCCATCTTCTATTTTCTCCATAGAGAGTTGTTCATCTATTTTCTGAAAGAACTTGATGTTATTTATTCTTCAAATGTGTAATAGAAAGCATGGGGGAAAATTATCTGGGTCCAGAATATTCCTTATGGGAAATTTTTTTTTACTATAAATTGAAATTATATAATAAAGATTTATTTCAATTATTAATTTTATCTTGCATCAGTTTTGATAAGTTGTACTTGTGTGTGTGTTTAAGGAATTTGCTCATTTAATTTGTTTTCAAATTTATTGGCAAAACCTTATTTTTCATTGAATAGCTAAAGTATATGTAATAATATCTCTTTTATGCCTGATATTATGCCTTTTCTCTCTTGCTCTCTTGTTTTTTCTTTATGATTAGTCTTGCTAAGGAGGTTTCAATTTTATTAATCTTTCAAAAGAATGAAATTTGATTAAAAATTTTCTTTAGTTTTGCTTTTTCCCCATTTTGGCTCTTTTATTATTTCCTTGCATTACTTATTTTTGTCTTATTTTCTCTTCTTTTTCTAGTTTTTGGGCAGAAACTCATTTAAAATCTTTTTCAGTATACGCACACAAACACAGGTATCCATACACATTCAAATTTCCCTCTGAGTAGTGCTTTGACAATGTCCAACCAGTCTCAATATGTTGTATTTTTCTTATTACTCATTTCAAAATACCTTACAATTACCTTTGTGATTTCTTCTTCAAGGCATATGCCGTTTAGGAAGGCATCATTTAATTTCTAATTATTTGCAGCGTTTTTAGATATCTTGATGTTATTGATTTTTAAGTCCACTGTTGTCAAAGAACACACTCTGTAAATTTTCAATCTTTTAAAATTTACTAGAACATATCTTATGGTCCAGTATATGGCCTATCTTGGTGAACATTCCTTATACTTGAGAGAATAAATATTCTGCAGGTTTTGGTCTAAACATCCTATACATATATATTAGGTAAAGACGATTGATAGTGTGGTTTAAATTTCCTGTATTCTTACTTTTTTTTGGGGTCTAGTTATGCTATTAAATACTGAGAGAGTACCTATGCTAGCCAAAGTTGACTTCATTTCTTTTAAGGATCCATTAGTTGATACACACACATTTAAGATAGTCATGACTTTCTAATCAACTAACCCTTTTATCATTATGAAATGTCCCTTTTTATCTTTGATGATATTCATTCTATTGAAGCCTAAATTTTTCTGATATTATATGCCAACAACATCTTTTTTATGTTCACGTTTACATAAGAAAAAACATGATATATGTTTTTTTTTCATTCATTTCCTCTCAACCTATTTGGGCCTTTACATTTATTATTTTATGTTTTTTAAGATTTATTTATTTATGCATACAAGAGCTGGGGTACAGGCCAGAGATGCAGGGTGGGGTGAGAGGATGCACCAGAGACAAAGTGGGGAACAGAACAGGCAGACGGACTGAAATACACTGCTGAGGGGAGCAGCAGGGAAGTCAGGAGAGGTCTGCTGTGCCATGTGGGTTGCTCCCTGGCCGGGGATCGAACTCTTGCTGCAGAGGCTGCAGATAGCTTCATAGCTTGCGTCTCAACCTCTTGTGTTACCAGAGGGGCCGCCTGGGTCTTTACATTTAAAGTGCTTTATTTTTTGGACAGAAAATAGTTGGATCTTGCATTTTTTACAGGCTGATCATCACTGGACTTTGGGTTTTTAAAAGCCGTATAAAGGACTTCAACCAGCTGATTGGAAAGTGGCTTTCAGCTCCAGTCTCTGAGACTCTGACCAATGGTGGAAGAGACTCTGAGCCTCTTCCTTACTGAGGAGACCTGCTTGTCACCTGGTGTGAAGCCGGGACTGAGGGGACCTGCTTGTCACCATGATGTGGACTCAGCATGGAACCATCCAAGGGAGTGAAGGGGAAGGATTTGTAGTGATGGTTAGTGCAAGTGTGTAAATGCCGACAACCTTTGACTACCTTCTTGAAGAGACTATTTTCCTGTCTCCTTTGCTTTCAGTCCTCACAACACCCAAGATGTTGCTTTGAACAATCTGCTGAAGGGTTTCTTTCTAAGAAATTAGGAAAGGATTACAAGGAAAGAGAAGAGAAAGCAAGAGGAAAACACTAGAATGCAGGGAGGGCATACTGCTTTCGATCTGTGTTACAAAATCCTTACCAACACCTTAGAAGGTGACCCTTTTATTGTCCACATTTTACAGACAAGCTCATCCCTGAGCTCACAGGGGATGAGTAGTTGCACAGGTCATTGTAGTTACCACTACAGTATAGTTCGTCTACACTGGGTACTGTAAACATGACTTAAGGGAAGCAGACCCCATTAAAGCTCTATGGGTGTAAATCCTAATTAATCTAACAATCCATGGATGGCCTTCTCCCAGTCGGTTACTGTTCTAGAAGCAGACAGGTAAAATAATTGGTTCAGTCAGACTGAAGGGAAGGCTTTATATCCCATGGTAGGGGAAATGTTCACTCCCTCTCCTGCTTGCTGTGAACCAGGAAAGTTGTATACCTTGCAGAGGAGAGGAGGAGGTGTTAGGGGGAAAATGATGTCCTAAAGCTAATTCCATACAGGCCTTGTGGACTCCACCCCCACCCCAGGCCAAAGCCGGAGACACTGGGAACTCCAAATCCTATCATCACCCAAGGGAAGGTTGCTGGGACCTGAGGGTGGGGTTAAGCAGCCAGGTTGGTATAAAGCCAGACACGTGGGCTTTGGAGGGGTTCCCCCATTTTGACTCTCCGCCAGCTTGCAGCGTCCAGCCAGCTCGGAGAGTGCTTTTTGGGTTTCCAGGTAGGCGAATCGGGTAGGACGCATTAAAGACTTTATTTCCCTATTTTCTCCCTGAGTTGTACATTTTCCTTATTTCCTTTTCCCTTGTATATAAACCTTTTATTAACCTTTTGTGTGTGCCTGTAGTGGAGTATTCATAAGTCCCTTGTAAGCGCGCGGGTGAGGACCCACAGCCAGGCAACCCGTTCAATATCGGGGCTGCCCTATAATAGAGGGACCAGCATGACGATGAGGATAAGTCATTCTGATACAGCAGAGTGAAGAGGGGAAGTAGACCTAGACCTCTGATGCCATGGATCCAATCAGTCGTATCACCCCTGCAGCCCAGTGTTCTCATGTGAGATGATACATTTTTGCACAACGGAAGCCAGTTTAAATGGTATTTTATGTTTCTTGAAATTAAAAGCATCCACACTGGAAAAGTCACAGCACAAGTAAGTGGTGGACCCCGCGCCCCAAGCTGAGCAGGCCACCTCGGGAGCTGAGTCTCCCAGCGCCCGCTCCTGCCTCCCTCCTGCCAGTTGGAGTTGGTGACCCCTGTCTTACAGAGGAGAAAGCTGAAGTGTAAAAAGGGGAAGTGATTTGTCCAGGGTCACAGAACTAGCGAGAGGCTCACCCTGGCTCAGAATTCCTGCTTGTCTGCCTGGGGAGCCCACACTCTCCGCGCTGCTGGTGGCTTCCCACCCTCCTGGCTGCCACCCTTCCTGTACCTTTGACTCCAAACAGAGGCCTCTCCGTCACCAAATAATGTGATCAAATCAAACCTTCTTCCCATACAATTAGAAAACATAACAGGTTACAGCAAAAAATGCAAAAACCTCCAAAGCCGCTCAAAGCTAATTAATTTCTATTACTAGTGAGAGAAGAACCACTTAACATGTCTTTTCTTATTCAAATTACCATTGACGGCACCTGCTTTTTTATTCTTGGGAAATCCTGCTACAATGCGGGTAAATTATGTAAGACTGTAGAATTTATGAAGATAAGGCAATTAGCATTACAAAACCGAGTCCGGGTTACAATTTCTGGGGAACAGAAAGAGTTATGATGCTCCCTTAAATGGCCCAGTGAAGTCTCACAGATTGAGTTAATCCTTGTGGTAGTCAGGAAAATTGAAGGCTAAGCGGAGCCATGATGGTGGATAATTAATTGTCTGGGCCCTTTGGTGAAGAGGATAGCTGTGCTGAGAAGGTGGCGGCCTGGGTGCTGCCTGTTCCTTCTGCAAAGAAAAGGGACAAGAATGGGGTTTCCAGGGCTGGGAGGCTGAGAAGGGAGGAACTTCCTTCTGGGGTCTCTGGTTCATTGGGTAAAACCTGGGGCAGCACCATGGGGCCACCCATAAGTTTTCCCCAATCTCCATCCTGCCTGCAGCCCTAGCCCCCAGCACGGTTGCCGCCATGCCTCGGCAGCTGCAGCTGAGCAGGTGCGTCCTTGGAGTGTTTAGATGCTACTTAGATTTTTGCCTCTGAGTTAGGAGGACTTTAAGAGACACCCTAAATTACCAGGGGTACTTGACTTAATAGCCAAAGACAGGGGGTGGGGTGAAAGGGTGGTTGGGTCCCTGGAAATTATGTGTAAAATTAAGGCTATGTGTCTACGTGCAGGAATGTCCTTGTCTGCTGAAAGGTCTTCGGTTTTCAGTCACTCTGAGCAAGGTGTAGGGGCCCCATCCCTGGCTAGTGGAAACCCACATTATATAAAGTAAGTCCTTATTTAACTTTGCCAATAGGTTCTTGGAAACTGACTTGAAGCAAAATGTTTTCAGACAAAATTGTTTTTTCTCATCAATGTTATAACAAAATGACATTATTGGAGAACATGATGGAGCTGGAGAGGCAGAGAGGGTTGCGCCTAGCTTGCATGTGAAAGCTGGGCAGCACAGACCTACGCGGTCTCTCTTTTATAGCTCCACATTCCCCCCATCTACATGCTTCCCCACCAGACCTGTGCAGGGTGACCCAAGAAGCTGTCCACTTTGCCAATTGTCCAACTGCCGCTCTTGATTTCCTTCTAGAATGTCATTTTGGCTTGTTCTGTTGACTGTACCTGAATATTAGACACCTGCCTTTCATCCCCAGATAATTACCAAGACTGTAGCACATGCAGGACACTGATGTGGGTACAAGAGATGCAACAGTGGCCAAAGCAGCCATGACGCTGCCCTTTCAGAGCATAAGCTTTCTGTGGACACTTTAAGGAAGAACAAACATGTCTGCCTGTATTCTAGTTCAGTGCCAACAGTTTAACCCCATCATTGAGGGGAAAGGCCCTTGGACTTCACCTCTTCCATTGCCATCATTTCTTCAGCAACCAGATGCAGTTATTATAGTAACAGGAAGCATGGGAAGCCCTCTGAGACACGACTTAGGCACAGGTATTTTTCAACCCTATGCACAAACCACACATTCCATGGGTTTCTATGGAAGTCTGAGGAAGATATTTGAGAGCACCAGTTCCGGGAATTCTTTCCAATTGCTCACCTGTGTTTCCCTGAGGCCCCCAAGCATATAACCAGCATGACCCTGACTACTGTGCTCACAAGGTGTGTTGGGACCTAGAATGTGACCCATCCACTAGAAAGAGGCCGTGACTTACCAAGGAAGAGCCACATGCAGGTCCTGAAAGGAAGTCGAGCCAGGCCACAGATCGTCGCAGAGGTGGAAAGAAGACTACATTCAGGTGGGCAGAGCCCAGTCCCACCTGGAGGGCAAACCGAGAAACACTGTCCTCCTCTTCAGAACAAGGTTTGGCTGCCCAGAACTCTCAACAAGGCCGGCCATTGGCAGTCAGGGTACAGCATGGGAGATGCCCACGTGATGAGCTTGGCAGTCCATGGGTTTGAGACCTTGGTTGTCTGTGGGCCCTTTGGATCCATTAACTCATTACTCAACACACAGAGGCTTTGAACGCAATCATCCCTCACTTTATAGGCAAAGCAGGTGACTGGAGATGAAGCATCTGGGCCCCACAGAGCTAGCACAGATCACCAAATGATCACGATGATCATTTCCCATTTTATGGAAGAAACGGGCTTAGAGCAGTGACATCACACAGCTGTCCACTCTCTCCCTGGAATCCAGAGACATGGGTTCAAATCTTGGTTTGGCTGCTTAGAGGGGGAGCACGTTTGAGAAAGTTAAGATCACTGATGCTCAATTTCCTCACTATGAAGCAGCCTCAGAACACCTACTGCAGAGGGCTGTAGTGGGCATTAGAATGAGTTAGGCTACATAAAACTACCCAAGGAGCCCGGCATACAATAGGCATCACTCTATTTTGTGCCTACCCAACCCCCACAGGTTCTGGGGAACCCAAACCATAGGGGCGGAGTCCAAGGGAGAAAAGGTGTTTTTACCCAAGTGATCATTCATGGGAAAAAGGTGGGTGGCATGCAGGGTTGCCAGGTTTAGCAAATTAAAATACTGGCTGCCCAGTTAAAATTTAATTTAATTTTAATTTCAGATAAACAACACAATTTTCTAGTTAAGTATTTCCTAGTTGGCTGGCATACCTGCATTTTATGTACCAAAAAAAAAAAAAAAAAATGTGGGCTGCAGACCAGACTGGGGCCTGTTGCTGGTCGCTCCCAGGGCCCAGCAGCTGGGTTTCTGGTTTCCAGTGTGAGAGGCTGGAGGGGCAGGTTTGGGCAGAGTTAGGCCCCCAGGCACCACGCCCTCAAGGTGCTCCACAGGGCCCAAGGGCATCATGAAAAAAAGTAATTGACTAGTAATTATCAGTTTGAGGTTCTGAGCCTAGGCCTGTTCACACAGAAGAAGATCCCAGTTCTTAAAAGGATTTGCAGACTTGAACAAATGCCTTTTCCAATCAGTACAAATTATTCCTTTAAGCAGGAAAACTATGTGTCCTTTCTTTTTCTAGCAATAGTTAACGAGCAGGCTGCATCATTCCTGGGGGCCTAGACTCTCACTCTTCCCTCTTGGGGGTCAGGGTGAAGGTGGTGGAGGAAGTAGGGTTGTCGTTGTGGGGAGAGAGGGCCCCTGTGAGTCCTGGCTGGCCACAGGCTCAGGATTGAGGCAGCTGACTTAAGTAGAGGCATTGCTTTTCATAAGAAAAGTTCCAAAGGCCCAAGTCCGTAATCCTGTGGACACAGCTTTCTCACCAGTAAATGGGAATGACGGTTAATCCTACCTGTTACATTAATAGTTACATTAAAAGCTCGCTGCCTCATTTAATGATGCTCAGAGCTGAGCAGCCAGGTGAAGCTGTGTAACAGGGAAGGCAGGTGGGCTGGGGCAGGAGGGAAGAAAAAAAGAAAAAAAAGAAAATGTGGATGGCTGATTGCTGTGGCTGATCTGCATATCAGTGCTGCTAGGAAGGAGACATGGAAGGCGACATGGTGTCGAGCAATGTAGAGACACTCGCAAGGGACCCGTGTCTGAGAGACTGCTGGGGAGGCCGACAATGGCAGCCGTTATCTTGCCTTTGTCCCAGCTTTCTGGGACCTGCTTCAGAATCCCTTTTCCTGGGGTTCCCTGCATGAAGGTGCCTTAGACTTTTGGCAAGCTTTTGACCCTTAGTGGCCCCACTTTAGGCCAACCCTATATGGCTGAGCATTTACCCATGAGGGCATGGGTAGTTGGGGTGTTTTACTGGGAAACTATTATCCTTTTTTCTCTTCTTTCTCTATCACAAATATTTTATTAAAAGATCTTTCATACTAAGTATCTTTGCCTTTGTGTGCATGGATGGCCAGACCCCTTTGGAACATGCATGTCTGGGGATCCTGGGGTTTCCTGCAGCCACATGCTAACATACCCTCCTTCACAAAATGTGTCCTGACTCTAAAATAGGAGCTTGTGTGTGATCAGGCTTCCCTGTAGAGAGAAGCCCATCCCCCTCCACATTCCTGTCTCTCTACTCCCATCCCATCATCTCTATTCCAGAACTTCTAGAAATAAGCTTCATCTAAGTCATCAAGAGTGGAAACAAAACACCAAAAACAAGGCCCAGCTGATTCCATGTTTATGTTCCTCCACCCTCTCCCCTGTTTGTACCAGTGTCCCTGGCCCAACTAGGCTTGTCCCTGTGGGTTCCCATTTCAGTTTTGGTGCAGAAATACATTAGTCTGCGGATATCCTCCGATTTCCAGCTCGGGCACCAGGAACTCCTTTCTGCTCCTGTCCATGGCAGAACGTGGCAGCCCCTCGCAGCTATAGCTCAACCCTGCCTGGTCTTAGCCCCATCTTTTCTTACCTGTGTCCCTTTGCTCAGAACATAGGAGAAGCAACGAGAGGCTAAAGCTTCTAGTGCAATTGCGAACCTAGGCAGCCCTTCTTGTTGGACTTGCTACGTAAGCTGTGCTGACCAGGGCTCTTATCTAATCCAGATGGGACTGACTTAGGATGCCTTTAATTCCTAGGCCAAACATCCCCTCTCTCTGATCACGCACATCTCAAAGCCACTTTTCTTTTTCTTTTACACCTATCCAAGGACCGCTGCTTCCCAGAAAGAATGCCAGACATTAGCCTAAGAAAAACTTATTTTCACAGTATAAGAGGAAAGAGATTTCCCACATACAGTACAACTAAAACCTCGTCATGGCCCCAGGGTCTATAGGGACCTGACGACAGCCCACTTTGCAAATGCATCTTCCACCCTCTTTCCTCACTCAGGACATTCCAGAAGCTCTGAATTTCTTCTGTTTTCCCTTAAGTAGTTGGCACACACTATGCCCTTTCCTGGGAGCCACCTTTGCTGTGCCATTTGCAGGGATGGCTCCTCATCAAATCAGGTAGCACTGTCTCAGGACATGCAATCAAATCCATCCAGTCATTACCCAACAAGGCATCCCTGTGAAGGAGACCTCTCTGTCTTTGGGTTGGTGGCCCCAAACCGAATCACCCTCCACCCTCTTATCCAATCTTATTTTTAAAAAGTCTCTTATTACTTGAAATTTTCTTACTCATATTCCATTTGCTCACTGTCTCCCTTCTGGATAGTGGTGCCACGTCTACCTGGATCCTTGCCTTATCCTGGTGCCTAGAGGAGAACCTGACATCTAGTATGTACCTGGGGATGCTGTGTTGGGTAATGACTGGATGGACTTGATTTCATGTCCTGAGACAGCGCTACCTGATGTCCATCACAAGCAGCACCATTGTTAACAGAAAATCTTTTTCTATCCCATTAAAAATCAGTCTTGCCTCCCAAGTAGGTGTTGCTTTAAACAGGCAGTTTAGTCAAAGCTAGGATAGGAGGGCGCAGCCTGGACTACCCACAAGGCCATCTCACATTGGCCTGGAAGAAGAAGGAGTGTGTAAATAGGTGTAGGGCCTCAGAAAGATCCATCCCATCCCGCTTTCTGCAATAATGTAAAAAGAAAACTTTCAAATACCACAATTTGCAAATGAAGACCTTTAAAATAATGGGACGGCAGCTCTGGAATGGGATTATTAGGATAATGTGATGTTTAAGTGGGCGCTTTCCCTCTCAAGGACCTGCCTGAATTCTGCTGAGCTCATTCCACGAGAGACCTCAGAGAGATCAGTTATGACTTTTATTAAAGTCAAACCAATACCTGTATTCGCAGCCGCCTGGAGGAAATTTCTTTCTGTAACTCTGATTGAAGTTTAATGGGAACTACACAAAGAAAATTTACTTAACCTCCTCACCCATCTCTTCCACGGTGGAAGTCTGTTCATCACGTGCTCCACTCCCAGGAGACACTATCAAAGATAGCACTTCTCAATTTCATAATATTTTTCAGAGTGGAAGAGGAAAGACAGCTGCAGACCTCAGCTACTCCAGAATACCATGTAGTCGACGTCTGACTTCACTTACAGGAACAATGTGAACGTTTTCTCAGGGGTTCGCACATTAGTATTTTGCAGATTACAAAATAAAAGGCATATGAACTACTAAAAAATTATGTTACGTCCATGCATACAGAGCCCTGGCTAATATGCTCCTGATTGGTTCATCCTGCTGGTCAACCTCAGCTCCCAGACTGTAGGACAAGAGAGCGCCTACTCTTACACAGGAAATAAAAATCATGAGCGGCACCTTTTATTCCCGGGAGACTCAGACATCACAGTATCAACATCTGCCATGTCTGCAGCACTGTCAAGATGAAAAGGACTGAAAACCCACATGCTTCTTATGAAATGTATACACATACAAAGCAGTGTATAAATACCTAGTGGATAACGTCTGTAAAATATTAAATAGTGAATATCTATGGAAACATCACCTAATTCAAGGAGTAGGTTACTGCAAGCACCCAAAGCCCCATTTGAACATGTTCCTGGTCAACACTGCTTCTCACCTTCCAACTTTCATCACAATTGCTTGTTTGCTTTATCTGACAGTTTTGCCATTTAAGTGTGCCTTCCTAGACAATACAGTTTAGTTTTACCTAATCAAATGTCATGTAGAATGTATTCCTTTGTGTCTGGCTACCTTTGTTCAGCATTTTGCTTTTAAGATTCATTTATGAAATGTTGTTATATGTGCTACAGCTGTTATTTGATTTGCTGTTTTATATTCCATAGATACATACGTCCCAATTTGTTTATTGCACTTCCTGTTGATGGATTTTTGGGTTTGGATGGTTTTGAGTTGGGGGCAAGAACAAATAATGCTGCAATAATATCCCTGTACCCATATTTTGACATATATGTCCATGAGCTTCTCTAGCTGGAGTTGACAACGTATCACCCTTGGGCCAATTCTGGCCCCTTAAATATTTTTGTAAAGTTTTATTGGAATATAACCATGACCCTTGGTTTACATATCATCTATATGACTGTTTTTATGCTATGAATGTAGAGCAACTGCGACAGAAGCCCAGTATCTACTATCTGGCCCTTATCTGAAGAAGTTTGATAACCCCTATTCTAGGGTGTAGGTTTATGAAGGAATTCTTGGGTTATAGATTTGTGTATATATTTGTCCTTCCTATTATAAATAATTTTCATGTTTACAGAATATCTTCACAAGTTGATAGTTAATTTTCATTATTACCTGTGCCATTCCATTTCATTTTAAAGACTGCTATTTCTGTCATTTATTTGAAGGAGCTCACATTGATGAACATAACAAGATGGGGGACACCCCGATGTGGCTGAGTTACTGGTGTAAGCCGGAGCAGATGTGGATGCAGCAGATCACCACATGGGCAGCATTTAGAAAGGTAGAACCCTTTCATCCTCACCTGCTTGGAAGTTTTCACTTAGTCTTTTTGATTCCAGTCCATTCTTTACTATACTAGCTGAGGGAGCAAAGCATATATATTTCATCCACTTGAAATCAGAGCTACATAGGACAACCCAGGTCTCCTTCACTGGAGCTCAAGCAAAGGAAAAAGTGCCAGGGTTTGTATATTTTCCATCTTACTAGATACCATCAATTTTTCTCAGTAAAATTCTTTTTATAATCTTTCACATTTTATAATGACAAGATTGCTTCAGCATTTAATATTGCATATTCAAAGCAGGGTATTACTGCCCAACTTTAGGGTATCGCCCAACAGAATGAACAACTACTAATTGTTCTAATTACACTCCTTGTTAAATTTCACCTATGACTGAGCACTTAATAGAAGATATGGCTTATTTATGCAGCCCTCTATGACCCACAAGTTCTTTCAAGTCTTGCAGTAGAAAGTCTTATCATCCAATCTAATGGGGGGATTGCCAATCCCTTGCTATTTTAGTGTATGTTCTATATTCCAGACAGCTGCTAATACAATTTTGTCATGGCTTGAGGGTCTCATTTGTTTGAGGGTCCTATTTTATCTTATTTAGAACCATGTGAGCCATTAGACCAGCCTCTATCAAGTCTGAAGAGGCAAAAGTCTCCAGTTATAAAGTATCAAAGAAATAGGTTTTTTTTTAAGGATTGGAAAGATAGAGGCCTCTTTATTCACTTATCTTTTCCTCACCATGCTCAAAATATTTTTCTCTATTGATAGCCGCATCTTCTTCACACAGCGGGTATTCCAACACCAGATCATTTGTGCCTCTTTCTATGTATGTGAATCCTACCCCCTCCATCACCTCTCCTATAAATCAAGGAAGGAAGGCTTTCTGGTGACCATGACAGAAAACTATTTCCAGATCTATTTAAGAAACTCATGCTCAGTGGTGCTGTTGCCAACAAGAGTGGTACCACCTTGAGATCCAAGAAGAGGTGCCCATGCGGCCAGCTTGAGGTTGTCATAGAACCAGTCCAGAAAGTAGTTCTGCTCTTGTTCTGGGTGGTCAGCACCTGCTCTTCCATCTCCTCTGCAGACACAAGGCGTGGGAGGTAGGGAAGGAAGGCTCTTGACCACTAACACGTTCCTTGCATGGAATAGGGCTCTGTACCACAAAATGCTTGCGGTTCTGGTTCTCCGGGAATCAAAGCCAGCATCTAGTTAGCTTTTCTCTCAAACAAAATGGAAAGACAGCAGTGTCTATCTACTATGGTGATTTGATTGACATCAGGCACTCAAAAGATTTCTATCTTCTATCTTTCTATAACTATCTATTCCTTCTATCTTGCATCTATCTATTCCTCAGTGTGAGGAATTCATCCTTATACTGGGGCTTTAGCATCAACTCTGCATCCAGACAAGACAGCAGTTAGAGGGTGAGGAGAGCCAAGAAAAAAAAAAAAGTGCACCCCAACTGCTGTCCCTTTTTTTAAGAGTGTTCTAGGAAGTTTCACCCAACAGTCTCAGTGGTGCCAGGACTTAGACTGTAGCTATTCCTAGCTGTAAAGGGGGTGAGAGATGTAGTCTTTCATGTGACCATATTGAATAAAACCAAGATGGGGAGAGTGGATTTGGCTGGGAAAAATCAGTCTCCACCACATGGAGGGATAGCACAGCATCTAGGGCAAGACCACAGCTGGGCATGCAACTTGGGTCAGTGATCCCAGGAATGGAGGCATCTTTTGTTCTTTGGGGGGGATTAATAGAAGGTTTTGTATCCAGGTGTGGGGCAAAGCAGTAAAGAACAACTCAGAGCAACAAAGAGAAAGAGCCACAGAATAATAAATGATAACTAGGAAACATCTATAGTAAGAGGTGATGATCAATAGCTACAATTATTGAAATATATTTAAAAGATGGTGACAGTTAAAAACAAGTAATAAAAAATATATTGCGAGGTATTTTATGGAAGTTGAATATATAATAAGAGTAGCACCAAAGCTGAGAGAGGGAGAAATGGATGTATATTGGCAAATTTCTATACAATAAATGCAGTAGTATACCTTTTGAGAGTAGATGTGATCAGTTCAAGATAAATTATAAACTTTGAAGCAACTACTAGAATAATGCAACACAGTTACAGTTAAATAGCCAACAAAGGAGAAAAAGAAATAAAAATAGTCAACTAACTTTTTAAAAAGACAAGAAAAAGAGGAAAAAGGGAACAAAAAAATAGCTGGACAAATAGAAAACAAAACTGATGATAAAGCCCAATCATGGAGATAAAAGCACTAAATTTATACATAGTTTGTACACTAATTAAAAGACAGAAATTATTAGATTTGATTTATAAAACAAGATCCAATTATATGCTGCATATAAGAAACCCATTTTAAATATAAAGACACAAACAGGTTAAAAATACAAGACAGGAAAAGATAGGCTATGATAACACAATCAGAAGAAAGTTTAAACAACTATATACATGTTAAGTACATTTCAGAGCAAAGAATATTACACAAAATAAAGGGCATTATTTCATGATGATAAAAAGGCAACTTGTCAAGAATAAATGAACAGTCCTAAATGTTTATGCACTTAATAAGAGAGCAAATGAATATGTAAAGTGAAAACTGATAGAACTTCATGGTGAAATAGATGAATCCACACTATTAGTCAACGATTTCAATACACCTCTCTCAATATTATTAGAAATACAAATAAAATATCAGTAAGGATCTAGAACACTTGAACAGCACTATCAACTGATGACATTTATATTCCACCCAAAACTAGAGGAATATATATTCTCTTCATGTGTAAGTGGAATCTTCCCCATGAATGACAATATTCCATACCACAAAACATTTTACACAAAACATTCCATACCACACATTTTAAAGGATTTATTATCAAAGTATATCCTCAGACCACAATTAAATTAAATTAGAAATCATTGACCAAGAGAATATATATAGGAAAAATCTCCAAGTATTTGGAAAGTTCAGCAACACATTTTGGATAACCCATAACTCAAAAAAGAAGCAAAAATTATTTATAATAGGAAGGACAATTATATACACAAATCAGAAAATATTTTGACCTGAATGTAATTGAAAATATGCCATATCAAAATTATGGGATGCAGGGCCTCCCTGGTGGCGCAACGGTTGAGCGCTGGGTTGCAAAGCTGCCCTCAGTCTCTGCGGTGCCGGTTCGATCCCCGGCTGCTCCCCGGCCACTGGAGGAGGGTCCCACATGGCGAGCAGACCTCTCCTGCGGCCCGCTGCTCCCCTCAGCAGTGTGCTTCGGTCTTTCTGCCTGTTCTGCTCCCCACTCTGGCTCTGGTGAATTCTCTCACCCTCCTGTGCTTCTGACTGTAGCCAGTGCATGTATAAACAAACAAACAAATAAATAAATAAAACATGCCTCTATTAAAAAAAAAAAAAGATGCAACCTATGAAGCTATCTGCAACCTCTGCAGCATGAGTTGATCCCCAGCTGTCCAGAGAGCAGCCCACATGGTACAGCAGACCTCTCCTGACTCGCCCGCTACTCCCCTCAGCAGTATACTTTGGCCAATCTGCCTGTTATGTTCCCCACTCTGTCTCTGGTGAATCCTCTCACCCCCTGCATCTCTGGCCTGTACCCCAGTTCTTGTATGCATAAATAAATAAATCTTAAAAAAAATAAAAAAAATTATGGGATGCAGCTACTGCAGTGTTTGGAGGGAATTTTATAATGTTAAACTCCTTTATCTAGAAGAAGAATGTCTTCAAAAAGTAAAAAAGAATAAACGAAACCCAAAGAAAATAAAAGAAGTAATAAAAATCAGAGTGGACATCAGTGAAAGAGAAAACAGAAAAGAATACAGAAATTCGAATCAAGAACAGATTCTTTGAGACGCTTATGTGGAAGTGAAATAAACTACTGTCATCCCTTTTTTGTGTTATTATATTAACAGAAACAAATCCTAATGAATTCTGACACCTGAAGCAGATTAGTGGAGGTGAGAGTTGTCAGGGAAAACTCCACAGAGCACACGATCCAGTCATGTGGGGATACATCCTAAGAACTGTGTTAGGAGATTTTGTCATTGTGTGACTATCACAGAATGTAATTTTTCATAGTATATAGATGGCACATAGCACACTCCCCACCTAGGCTACATGGCATAACTTATGGAACCACCATTGTGTTGCATTCAGTCCCTTGTGACTGAAACATCATTAAGTGGTGAATGACTGCATTTGAGTTGGGGCTTGAAAGGTGAGTGAACTCTTAGCATATGCAAAGGTTTGGAATGGAGGAAGGCAGTTAGACACAATAATAGTACTGCAGAAAGTCTCACAGCATATAAGGCATAGTTTATTCAGAAAATAGCAAGATGGCTGTAATGTGTGCATTTCTTGAATATTCTATTTGGAACTCAGACTTGGGACTGGGACTGAATTGAGCTGGAGGGGAGAGGGTCACTTTGCAGCTCCATTACATGCAAACCAGCACCTCTGGGGGGACGGCAGTGACCTTTAGTGGGAATTGTGTGAGTAAACAGATATTAGCCAGGCAGGACACAGCTCAATGAGGGGCAGTGAGTCCTTGACTTGCAAGAAGGTGATTGGAGCTCATCTTTGCCTCTAGAGCAGAGAATGTGCTTCCCACAAAGTAACCACATCAGTCCTTTTTCTCTGGTGACTCTGTAGAGAATATCCTGACTAACTCACCTATCAGTGGGGTGGAGTCCCCAAACTATTAGTCGCCGAGAAAGGAAGACTCTATGGTGGATTGGAGGGAAGGGCTGTCTATCCGTATTTCTGATGATTTGGTTGCCTAACTTTTTTTTCTCTCAGTGTTGAAATGGTTTGCCGGGTGTCAGATATGAATAAATCTTAAATGCATGTTGCTAAATGAGAGGAGTCAGTCTTTTTGAAAAGGCTACATACTATATGAATCCAATTATATGATATTCTGGAAAAAACTAAAAACAATAGCAAGTTTAAAACATAAACTAAGGGATGGTTGGCTAGGTAATGCACAGGAGAACTCTGAGGACACTGAAACCATTTTGTATATTTTAATAGTAGGTAGACCAAAAGTAAAACACAAAACCCCCCAAACCAGTAAAACACTGTAGTCTATTTAATAAAGCGTTTTCCATGGGAGTATGGATTAACAGTTCTGATAGCACTGAACTTACATTCTAGAATTGAACAATTAAGTAGATTGTGGATGATGGGAACCAGGTTTCTCATGATTGAAGTGGGAGGCTACAAATAAGCAAGGGGAGGAGGCTAGAATGACCCCTGGGGTAATGGATCAGAGTGGGAGGCATAGTATGGGCTCCTGTTTAGCTTAGAATAGATGCAGGTGGTTATATATAGGAATACTTAAATGTGCATATGTATCTATTTACATATATATAATAACTAGTAATACATTTTTTGCTGTCACCTGAGATGGTTTAAAAATAAGGACTCACCAATAAACAGCAATGGCCAAACCTTGTGATGACATCTGGGTTTCTAATATCATTTTCCAATAAAACAAGCAGTGCTCTTTGGAGAAATGGTCGATTCAAGGCCTGGAACAGAAAATGTGCAAGGTGACCTTGAAGTATCTTGGAGTGACAGGAGGTAAGAAAGTACCCTAAAAGGCAAAAAGCAAAAATGACACCACAATGATTGCAGCACATCAAAGGGACATAGGAGCAACTGAAAAGGCCAAAACTGAAACTGCACAACAACAAAAAAGTAGACTTGGATGATACCCAAAGCACAAAACAAACGTGCTTGCATCCATACTGATATAAATACATAATTGAATAAATTAATAAATGGGACGGAAGAGACAGATCTCTCATGCAGAAGAATTCCAGATAGTTTGTGTAGATACTGCATCCTCAGGAGCTGGTGCATGGCTCCCTACTTCCACAAGTAAGTCCTGGGGAGTGATTGAAAGAGATTGTACTTTATATTAAATAATCCTGAGTGGGAGATGCACCTGTGATTCTTGTTAGCTGTGTGATCTGAGGCAAGTTACTCTTCTAAACTTCAGATTTAGAAATGCAAAATGGGGATAGCAATATCACTTAACTACCTGTCAAGGTTACTATGAAGATTGTCTATAAAGTCCTTAGAACAGTTCTTAGGACGCTGTACTCAATAAATTACAGAATTATTCTATTTTAAGGTAGTGTATTAATCTGCCCAGGCTGCCGGGATAAAATACCACAGACAGGGTTGTTTACACAATAGGAATTTCTTTTGTCACAGTTCAGGAGGTTGGCAAGTCCAAGATCATGGTCTGGGAAGGCTCTGTTTCTGGTGAGAACACTCTTCCTGCCTTGCATGTAGCTGCTTTGTCCTCACGTGGCCTTTCCTGGGTGTGCCGTGGAGTTAAGAGGAGCTAGGGAGAGAGATCTCTTCCTTTTCTTATAAGGCCACTAATCTTACTGGATTAAGGCCCCACCCTTATGACCATTTATAATCTTAATTTCTTCCTAAATGCCCAACTTCAAATACAGTCACAAGGCGGGGGGAGGTGTGTGTTACAGCTTCAACACATGTATTTGGGAAGGAATGCAATTCAGTCCACAGCAGATAGTATGAGATTTAGAATAAGACAACTTGAATTTTTATTCTAGCTTCACACTTACTAGCCATGCTGGGGAACTCTCTCAAGTTCCTCAATTTTTTTTCATTTGAAAAAATTAAGGTATTTTTATCCAATAAACTCACACATTTTAAAATACTGTTAAGTGAGCTTTTTTTAAAAAGACCTTTTTTTAGAACAGTTTTAGATTTACAGAAAAATGGCAAAGATAGCACAGAGAATTCCCATATACCCCATATCTAGTTTCACCTATTAGTAACATCCTAAATTAGTATGGTATATTTGTTATAATTAATGAACTACTGTTGACATATCGCTACTAAAGTCTACACTTTATGCAGATTTCTTGCCTTTTACCCTATATCCTTTTTCTGTTCCAGAATCACATCATCCAGGGCACTATATTTCATTCAGTTGTCATGTCTCCTTAGGCACCATTTGGTTTTGAAAATTGCTCAGACTTTTCTTGATCTAGACAATTTTAAGAAATACTATTCAGGTGTTTTGTAGAATGTCCTTCATTTGTATTTTTCTGATTTTCTCATAAGTAGATTGCAATTATGAATTTTGTGGATGAAGAGCATGGGGTAAAGTGCATTTTCATTACATCATATCAAGGGTACACGCCATCAAATAAGTGTTGAGGCGTGGGCCCTGGACTTAGCAACATGGAGGCATTAGTGGGGAGATGGCCAGAGATTCAACTGGCAGGGACTGAGAATGGAATATAAGTTGAGGAAGTAGAGAAAGCAACTTGAAACACACCTTTATTCCCCCCCACCCCCAGCCACACACACTTAGGGTAGGACTGAATTAAATTAAAGGTTTTTAGTACTAATCATTAACTAGTATCCATGACTATTTAAACCAGTCTGGCCTGGACTTAGCCCCAGAACTGAGTAAAATGATTTTCATGGACCGTGAGGAGCTCACTCGCTCCTTGGACTCAGTGTGGTGTCACAACCCTTAGTGTCTTCCCTGTGTTTCTGCTGGGTACATCCTCAAAGCCCCCCTCAACACCTTGCCTCCCAGTTTTTGCCCTCCCCCTCTCTCAGCTCACAAAGAAATAGATAAAATACCTTCCAGTCCCCAAGGCTTCTCAACCAAAGCCTCTCTCTCCATGGTGGGCTCTCTTCAATCCTATGATTTTTTCCCTGGTTTATCACTTCTTCACCACTTCCATTTTTCTCTTCATTGAAATGAATTAATTCAAGATTTTGTCTTTCCTATTCATTGCTGGAGTCACCTCCTCTGACATCTCACTGGATACTATCCTGTTGATACAACCTAATGAGTTATCAACAGTTAAGTTCATGCCAAACTATTGCCACTAAGGAAATGGAATCTTCCCAACAGACCATTCAAATATACCTGCTTACCCAATCTTTAACACCAACAGGACGCTGTAGCGCTTGCCTCGTGTATCAGTTGCCAACAAGTTTCCCTTTATGCTGATTCTAGGACTTGGAGGTGGTTCTTTGGGCAGGATTTGTGCAAAGAAGCATGACCTTCCTAAATCCAGTCTCCAAATCTTTGTGGTTTTAGGTGTATTCAGAAAGTACAAAAAAAGACCCCAGTACCCAAGGGATCCTACCAGCTTAAAGGTCATAAGTGGCAGATGTCAACTCATTTATTCCTCATAACGGATGGGCCAGCTTATTTTTGTCCCCATTATACAGATGAGAACACAGGCTCAGAAGAAGCAAATCCAACCTAGAGCGAGAGAGTTGAGAAGCCAGGATTTAAAATCTGTGATTTTCCTACTATGTCAAGCTGCCTTCAAAAAAAAGATTTTGCTTCTTTGCATTGCCCAAAGGAATAAGGACTCTCAGGTTTTCAAACATGTTACTGATTTTTTTTTTATTAAAGACCCAACTATGAGCTCACCATACATAAGAGGGATGTTACCGAGAGGTTGCAAGTGAAGCTAATCTTTGTAAATTGAATTGCATTGTAAAGGCACTGGCTATTTAAATAATTCCTGAAACCAGTCATTTTGTATTTGTGATTCTGGATTTCCATCTATGTATCTGTTTGCCTGCTACAGAAATTACCTGTTCTCAACTCTCCCAAAATGGATGCAGAAACCATCATTCAGAAGCAGGGAATAGAATTTTATTTTAAGGGAGGGTCGCTGACCTGCAGAAAGCACTCAAGATAACAGATAAATGAAGCCCAGTTCACATGGAGCTTTAGTTGAGCATAGTTGTGAACAGGATCCATTCTCTTTGAATACATCATAGGCCGAGAGCGGCACGCAGGGAACAGTGATGGAAGCAGAAAGGGCAGGAGAAGAGCCAAAACCACAGAAACAGAAGGAGAGTAAGATTCGAGGAACAGGAAACAAAGAGCATGAGACAGGCTGGAAGGCAGAGATGAGAGAGTCAGCGTGGGGAAACCAGCCCAAATCTGTGATGGAGAGAGGAGGAGAAAAGAAAAGCATTGAGAATGAAAGAAGTGGGGCCCCAAGGGAAGAACAGGTGGGCAAGGAACACTGCTGGGGGGACCCATTTGCTGGGATCCTGTCCCCTGCCATCCATCCACCTCCCACAAGAGCCCACTTCTGGAATCCTGTCCTCTGACTTCAGCTGTGAAGCCTGTCCTTAACCCCAGTGCCCCCTACCCCAGGTCTGGTTTTGGGGCACAGCTGACTTAGAAGCCCCTGGTGTTCCTGATCACCTGGCCCAAGGTTCCCAGACTGGCTTTGCTCTGCTGTCCACTTCCATCCTCAGGAGGGCAGCTCGCTGCATTTCTCACCTGGAACACCCCCAATCTCTCCCTGAGGTTTAAGGCCTCCAGGCCAACTTCTGTTGGATAAGCTGAAAGAGCAGACCAGGGGCGCTGGCCTTCAGGTCTCTGGTAGGAGTGGCACAAACGCTCTTTGTGCAGTGATCGGAGGCCACACAGAGAGATTTTAGGGTAAGCCAAGTCCATGGTCTCAGGCGGGGGTGAGCTCCCCGTCGCCGGGTGTATGTGACCTGCAGCAGAGGCTGGCAGCCCACCTGCCTGCAGTTGAGCGGAATGGCCAGACGTGCCTTCTGTGACTCTGATTTCTCCTTAAGCCTTTGAAAAATAGTTTTAAAATCCATCATTACCCATGAAATCTTGCCCTCTTAATGTGATTAGAAAAATCCTTCTTTCACATGAAGTTCAAGGAACAAGTTAATCCAGCTCCCTACTCAAGCGATCACGAATTTTGGATCACTGGGTTCTGAATTAGTGGGGTCTCCCAGGGGAATTTAAATGTCCCCCCAGGAGACACAGGCAAAGGAGGCCGGCGCCATCCCTGGGAACGCAGCCCGAGGAAGGAAGAGCAGGGGGCAGCCCGCCTCTGGTGTCTTCCCGAGCGTGCACTGTCTCAGCAGCTCAGTGTTCCAGCCCAAGTGACTGGGAGAGGCGGCATCTCAGGAAAGGAGTGAGGCACAACTGCCAGTCACTAGGACACCCAGCAGCGTGTCTGAAGCTGGGAAGGAGGTTTCTCCTGGGAAGGTGCCAGACCAGGGTTGCCCTGACCCTTCAGCCCAATGCTGGCCTTTCCACAGCCTGTCCTGACCCTCGTCCTCTGCCACCACCAGCACCCTGAGAGGCTCACACAGCGCTTTAACCTGCATGGTCCCTGCCTGCCCGGCCATTCTGCGCTGGAGGGAAGTCCTGGGAGGGCATTTGATACCCAAGATGGAAATGCTTTGTGGATTTCAGGGACCAAAGGCGGCAAGAGGGACTCTACTTCTGGCTGCTTGGATGCTCTGAGTACTTTCTGATCCGACCAGTTTGGGGGGTACTTTTAGGTTTTTACATTCTCTCCACCTCCTGCCACAATCATCCTTACTCACGCCATTTCTGCCTGCCTGGTTCTTGTTCTCAGAGCTGCCCTGTGCCCCACTCCCAGGCACTGGCTTAGAGAACCTGGCCCTGGGTTCCCAGCGCCCCAGGGATCTGCCTAGCCTCTGTGCTGTCTCGAGGGCCGCTCTCAGCACAAGCCAGGCTCTCTGCCTTTTCTGCTGGAGCAGCCCTGCTTGCTTCAGATCCCCGGCCAGCCCAGCTCCTCTCCTCTGCCCCTCAACTATGTGGACACAGAGTCCTCCATGAGGGCACTGGCAAATATTTGGATCTTTGGATCCTTTGGATCCCAGACCCCTACACCACTTGCCACCAGCATGGAGTGTTCACTAATAAATTAATTAATCAATCAATTAATTAAAAAATATATCTCAAATTAAAGTTGAACTGAAAAACAAAAGAAAGCAAACTCTTCTGTAGTGCAAGACTTAGGAAAATGAAGGGATGCAATGAAAAGATGAATCAGTTACTATTTTTCTCTCCTCCTGCACAATAATTGACGAGATCTTATCATGGCTTCTTTAAATGGCCCTGGGAGGGGGGAGGGAGGAGGGTGCTGGGGCCAGCGTGCCGCGTGTGGTAGCATCTCCATCCTGCTCCATCTGTTCCTGAGTCCCTGTCTCTGAAGGGCCTCTTGGCTGTGGGCACCAGTGGATCCAAATATCCAGTCACCATCCTGCTTGTCATACCTCTCACTGCATCTAGGTTTGGGGAGAGCAGGGTGGAGGGAGCCTGATGTTCTGTGATTTATTGGTCCTACAAACATGATTTCATTCTAAATCTGATTTCCGTCTGCTGGATGCCCCCGTGACTGTGCAGGGTGTTGCCTTGTTGCGGCACGTCATACTGGATTTGGCCAACTTCAGAAACACCCCATCATAGATGCCTTCATGTTCAGTCTCAGGCTTTTTGTCATTATAACCCAGTCAGTGAGCTGCAGTGGTCTACTCTATTCAATAGTCTTCTCACTCCCCTGTATAAAACAAAATCCATATAATCCCTGTGGAGACTGGTTTGGATGCAGCTAAATAGCCTTTCATCATTGACTCCCAGCCCCTTCTCATGCACAGTCCCAATTTGGAACTGAATAATAAATTGTAGCTGAATCCAGCTCGAGAAATATTTGCCTGTGCCTACTGTGTGCCAAGCCCTGTGGAGACACAGCTTGTTTGCTGATTTTTGCAGTTGCTTGTATCACAGAGTCTAAGAGTTACTAGATTCAAGCCACATTAAGCAAAGGGTGAGTGTGAATGCTGCTCATCGCGGGCTTGGAATTAGGGCCATCACTCTAAGTTTTTCATTCAATAAAAACACTTTATACTAGGCCTTGTGCTAGATGCTAGACAAATAAAGATGAATAAGGTAATTCCTGTTCCCAAGGAGCTCACAATCTGGAGGGGGCAGGGTCAGACGAATAAAGAAGATTACAGCATCATGTAACATGCTGTGATGGAAGAAAACGTGGGGTGCTGGGGGACCCCACCTGCAAAGAAAGAGAGGGTGACAGGTGTGCAAGGTTTTCCAGTTCACACAACTGGAATCTTGAACTTGCCAAAGGGAGCTAGGCAGCAAGGTCTGGGCAGCACAGGCAATATCTCCAAGAATGCTAATTACTTCAGCATCTATGAGAAGGAAGTAGAAGAGCTGCATCTGGAGCGGAAGACGAGGAGTTTCTTAGGTTAATTAGGGAATCAGATTATTGTCCTAAAATGCTAAAGTCCAGGAGATCAGTTAGAAAGCTTTTGTAATAACCCTGAAGACAAAGGAAGTAGCTGGAGAATAAAGATAAGGGATTCCAAGACATCTTTGGAAGTTTAAAGCTATAGGACTTGATAACATTGAAAACAGGAGGGGAACAGATAAGAATAAAAATCAAAGCCCCACACCCACTTCTGGCGTAAGTGAACGGCTGGTGATTACAAAATGTAGACTTGAACTGATAATATAATAATAGTAACAATAACAGTAACAGTATTTTTTTTTTAAAAAAAAAAACACTTATGAGGACTTGGCAGTGGAGTTTTAAAATTCCTAAGTAAAAGAAAAAAGCCAGGATAAAACACTGAGGCATAAAAAAATATATGGAGGGCAAAAGGAAAAATGAAATCTAGTTGAAAAATTAAAGCTATTTCCAAAGATGAATATGGAATATCTGTAACAGAAGAAATAACCAGACATAATTTAAATTAAAAAGTAAAGAAGAATAAAAAGCAAAGCTTTCTGAACTAAAATAAAATTTGATTATATACATCAAAAAGATTCACCAAGTTATAAACATCAATAAAATTAAAGGAGGAATACTGAAACCTCTCAATTGTATTGTGATAATTATTAGCATAGCTAGTTTTTGCTCTCTATATTTGGATGCAAAATTATTTTGTGCCTGAATTTTTGAAATGACACTTTCATTACAAAGTGTGCACAATTTCACTAGCTCATGCTCTCACTCCTTCATGCAGGTTCTAGAGAATTCCCCATGGTCTCTCTGTTATATTTAGGAATATCAGGTGGCTGGATCCAAATTTGCTCATTAACAGATTCCCTCCCATGGGGTGATCACTTTGCTCCACCAGGCATCACTTGTGAGCATCTGTGCCTTGTGGGTCATCAATTTCTCATCAGAATTCTACTGAGGACTGACAGGTGGACCTGGTGCTACTCTCTTCAAGGTTCATAAATGACAGTGCTCTATGGTATACTTTTCTTAAAATGTCTGGTATCTATTTTTGGTATCAAGATACTACTAGTGCCATAAGATGTGTTGGGAGGTATTCCTCTGGACTATATTTTTTAAGTTTAGGTAGGATTGTGTAGGATTGTGTAGGATTGGGATGATAGCATCCATCATTGAAGCCATGCAGGCATGGATATTTCTTTGTGGGTAGATTTATAATTATAAATTCTATTTCTTATATAAATATATCAGACAACTTAAATTTTCTATTTTTTTCAGTTTTAATTTGTGTCTGTCCGTTTCATCTACATTGTTGAATTTATTGGTATGACATTGTTGAACTTCCTCCTCTTCCTACATGTCCTCTGTAGGATCTGTAGGTCTGTCCTCTGTCTTTGTTGATATGGTTAATGCATATCTTTGTTCTTTTTTTGTTGATTAATCTAGCTAGAGGCTTGTCAATTTTGTTGACCTTTTCAAATAATCAGCTTTTGATTTCACTGATTTGCACTACTGTTTATTTTCTATTGTATTGATTTCTATTTTTCAGTTTCCCTATTTCTACTTATCTTAGGTCTAATTTGCTTTACTTTTTCTAGCTTTTTAGGTTGAAATCAGATAATTGAGATGATCTCTTTCTTTCTTTCTAATATTAGCATTTAGAGCTCTAAATATCTCTCTAGGCACCACTTTAGCTATATCTCTCAAATTTTTACATGGCATGCTTTCATTTTCGTTCAGTTCAAAATCTTTTCTAATTTTCCTTGTGATTTATTCTCTTACCTGTGAATTATTTAATAGAGTATTAACTTCCCAATATTTGGGGAGTTTCCAGATACCTTTTTGTTATTGGTTTCTACTAATTGTGTTTTGTCTAGGAAAAACGCTCTTAGGTATATTCAATTGTTTACTATATAGCAAGCCATATATGGCCTATCTTGTTGACTGTGCATTTCTCCTGTTCTTCAAAAGCATTTTCTAGAAATGTCAAAAAGTTTAAATTGGTTGATAGCACTATTCAGATCCTCTATATGCTCTCTTATTTTCTGACTACTTGTTCTATCAATTACTGAGAAAGGAATGCTGAAATTTCAACTATAGTAATGATTTTTCCGTTCTCTTTTTCATTTTGTTAGGTTCTGTTCCATATCTTGAAGCTCTGTTATAAGGTGCTTTTGGAATTGTGATCTCTTCTTGATGAATTGACCCTTCTATCTTTGTATCTCTAATAAAATTTCTTCTGAAATCTACTTTGTCTGATATTAATATACTCACTCTATCTTTCTTTTGATTCATGTTTGCATGGTATAGATATTTTTGCATCCTTTCAATTTTAACATACTTTATATTTAAAGTGAATTTCCTGGGCCTCCCCTGGTGGTGCAGGCAGTTGAGCACAGCGCTGTGAAGCTGTCCTCAGCCTCTGCAGCTCAGGTTCAATTCTGGCCGGCCGGCGAGAATCCCACATGCTGTGGCAGACCTCTCCTGTCACTGTAGACCTCTCCTGTCACACCTGCTGCTCCCCTCAGCAGTGTATTTCAGTAGATCTGTCTGTTCTGCACACCGCTCTGTCTCTGGTGAATCCTCTCACCCACCCACACCTCTGGCCTGCACCCCGGCTCTTGTATGCATGAATAAATAAATCTTTAAAAAATAATAATAATAAAGTGGATTTCCTATAGACATAATATAATTGAGTATTATTTTTGTTTTTAATCTGGTGTGATAATCTCTACCTTTTAATTAGGAAGCTTATACTATTTTCACTTTTAAAAAACTATTTACTTTTCTCTATGTACTTGTAGGTAGTTATTGATAGAGCTGGGTTTAAATCTACTGTCTTGCTGTTTATTTTCTATGCGCCCAGTCTGTTCTTTCTTCTCTTTATCCTCTTTCATTATCAACTTTTGGAGTGAGGACTTTTCATTAACCCAATAATACTATTGGCTTATTAGTTATACCTTTTTTTTAGATTTATTTTATTTATACAAGAACTGGGATACAGGCCAGATGTGCGGGAGGGTGAGAGGATTCGCCAGAAACAGAGCGGGGAGCAGAACAGGCAGACTGATGAAATATACTGCTGAGGGGAGCAGCAGGAGAGACAGGAGAGGTCTGCCGTGCCATGTGGGTATCTCCGTGGCCAGTGGGGATTGAACTGGCACTGCAGAGGCTGCTGTCCAGACAGCTTCACAGTGCTGCACTCAACCGCCTGTGCCACCAGGGAGGCCCTTATACCATTTCTTTAATTATAATTTGTATCATGGCTCTAAGGTTCACAGCATGCAACAGTATACCTTTCCGTGATACTTTATCATTTTATGTGTAATATAGAAACCTTATGGCAGAATATTTCCCTTTCATTGTGCTTCTGTATATATTATAACACCCACCACACATAATGAAATTTCCCTTACATAGACAATTACCTTTTTAAGTAATTTCAAAGTGACAGGGAAAAAAATTTATACTTACTCCTGTATTTACTCTTTCTAGCACTCTCCGTTCCTTCGTGTACATTCATATTCCCATCTGGCCTCATTTTCCTTTAGCCTAAATAACTTTCTTTAATATTTATGCTGGCAACAAATCCTGTCAGCTTCTGTTTATCTAAAAACGTCTATTTTTCACTTTTATTTTTGAAAGCTATTTTCACTACATATAGAATTCTTGGTTGATAGGTTTGGTCGGTTGGTCGATGACATAAAGATGTCCCTGTGTTATCTTCTGCTTAGCTTCTAGACAGATGTTTGTGGCTACTTTTACATGGCATCATGTATATGGCATATTATTTCTACTCTGGCTGCTTTTAAGATATTCACCTAGTACTGGTCTTTAGAATTTGATCATGATATGTCTTTGTGTGTTTACCCTATATTAGTTTCATGGACCTGTGGGTTCATCAACTTTGGAAAAATTTGAGAATTATTTCTCTAGTGTCCTGCCCTCCCTCCCTCCTCCTTCCTGAGACTCTCATTACATGGATGTTAAATCTCATATTGTCCCATGGGTCATTAAGCCTCCTTAATTTTTTCAGTCTTGCATTTTTCTCCGTGCTTCAATTTTGATAGTTTCTGTTGCTATGTTTCCAAATTTACCAGAGTTTTCTTCTCCTGTGATTAGTCTGATGTTAATCCTATTCAGTAAATATTTTATTTTATATGTCATATTTTTTATACCTACAAGTTCCATTTGGTTCTTTAAAAGTTATATTCCATCTATTTCCTTGTTATATTCAGGTTTTTCCCTAAGTCCTTTAGCATATTCATAAATCATAGCTATTTTAAAGTTCTTATCTGTTAATTCCACGATCCGTGGAATTTTTGTGCATTTATTTGTTAAACACACCTGTTTTTTTTTTTTTTCCGGCCGACAATATGGCAATATGTTAGAGCTCAATTAATGCATAATTACACTATTGTCTTAGATTATTTTTACAGCTTTTTAAATGCTGGTTATCTGGAAGTTTCTAACTTCCGACTTACTCTGTATTGCAACCAGAGAGCTATTTCTTAAACCCCAATCACATCACATGCACCAAACGCAAAGCAGAAGCAAATGAATAGGCATTTCTACCTTTTCATTCTACTCTGTTATATGGATCTCAAAGAAATAGTGCTGGTTTGGCCTTTAACCACATTTTAAGAAAGTAATCCTTTCAGCCTTTCATTACAGGCTCCATGCTCTTCTTTAGACTTAGAAAAATAACAGAGAATGCATTGAAAGGCAGATCCCAGTAATAGAGACCACACTATCCTAATAACTGATTCTCTTTCTGGTGACTTAAGACTTCCTTTCTGGTCACACTCATTGTGCTTGGTCTCTTTACCGATAGTCATGAGCCTCCTGAAATCTCAGGCAAGGAGGGCACGAAGGTCTGTCACCTCATAGGCATATCTAGTCATCTCAGCCCCTGATGGGCACAGCTTAAGGCCTCGCCCCTTTCCCCTAGAGACATTTCAGTCTCTGGGCACCTCGATTTCTGGTGTTCCAGAAGGGACACTCAGAGAATTCTTCAGGCTAAAATTGGGATCCCTTCATGAAACAAGATTCTTTCTTACTGAATTCTTCCTTGGTCCTCTTTGTACTTTGCCTGATTAATATTGGGGTCCCTGATTTCTTGCCTGTTTGCCTGGCACATTTCACCTACTCCCTAAACAATTCCCTTCTAACTTTGTTTTAGTTGATTGTTTAACAAATAGGATACATTTGTATTTTATTTTTTATAACATATGAGAGTCTTTATATCTTAACAGTGGGATTGAATACATTTATGCACATTGTCATAACTAGCTATTTTGTCTTTTCCCTGTCATCTTGTTATTCACTATCTTATTACCTCTCCAATGGGAGACAGGCCCAATTTTCTTTGCATTTATTTTCTACAATGTATTAAAAGATACATATTGGCTCTAATTTCACTATTTGTACCTTGAAATTCTTTTTACAAATAGCTCCTATGGGCCTCTCTGGTGGTGCAGGTGGGTGAGCACAGCACTGTGAAGCTGTCTGCAGCCTCTGCAGTGCCGGTTCAATACCTGCTGGCCACGGAGATACCCATATGGTGAGGCAGACCTCTTCTGTCTCGCTTGCTGCTCCCCTCAGCAGCGTATTTCGTCAGTCTGCTGCTCTGTTCCCTGCTCTGTCTCTGGTGAATCCTCTCACCCTCCCGCACATCTGGCCTGTACCCTGGTTCTTGTATAAATAAAATCTTAAAAGAAAATAGCTCTTATGTTACATCCTTCTGGTTGCCAGAATCAAGTGTGGATTGGAAAAAAAAAAAGATCTTTTGAGATATTTTTATTTAAGATGATAGCTAAGTATACCTTTGTTTTCTTTTTCTAACTTCACTTTGCACCATTTCTTTTAAAACCGAGGTTTTAGAAGCAGGTTATTTCCTTTTGTTGTTCTCTTTTTACATCACGTGAAACTTTTTATTAAAGCTAAACATTAGAAATTTGAGACTATCTAAACTTTTTATCTATTACTTAGATTTATCTTCCCTGGTTTTACTGTTCTCCACTAGACCTTTTATGCTACAACTTTTCTGCCCTTAAATCCCTAATTTCTTTCATCTCTGACTCTGACAATGCTCAGGTGCTTTTTGCTTAGCAATTATGGCAGAGATGGCTGGTTGTCTAGCCATTCTCTGTTTCTCCCTTCTTAATAAAACCCTGATTTTGTTGGGGGAAATAGAATGAACACCACAAAAAACATATTTCTCACTGACTTTTGCAGCTAGAGTAACCAAAGAAATAAAAAGTTTTAGGGTCGTTTCTAAAAACCAAACCAAACCAAAAATCTCTGTGACGTGGCTAAGTTAGAAAGTACATTCTTTTTGCTTCTTTTTCCTTCCTTTTTCTTCTCACCTGGAAAGGAGAGCTACTGACTGTAGCTCTGGCGGCCATGTTGTGACAATGAGGAGACTTTGAAGAAGAGAACTACATAAAGGACATTGGGACAGAATGATGGGAGGAGCCTGGAGTCCTCATGAAACTGCTCTGCTTCTGTTGACCCTGAATTATTTATCACTAAACTTCATGTTACATGAAAGAAAATCTTACTGAAGCTACTTTTATTTGGGGCTTCTGTTATTAGCAGCTGAACACAGTGCCTAGTTTTATAGCAAAGAATGGGAGAGATCTGGAATGCTCTCAGACTGAGAGAATAGCAAGAGCAAAAACTTGGAAGTATGAAGGTATGGTAAGGTTAGGGAATAACAAAAGTCCAGTGTGTCTGGAATCAAGATATTGGTAAAATAGAGTTATAGGGGATCAAGAATGCAGGTAGGAGGGCATGTCCCAAATCTATTTTCTTCTAAGAAGTAGGATAAACTCCAAATCACTTGATCCAGCATTCAAAGCCCTTCATCATCTGGTCCCCACTTTTCCAAACCAGGGTTGCTTCTCCTGGCATTCAGGAGGTCCCCAATAACATTGTTTTATTTGATGTCACTTCATTAGAAAGGGGATGAGAAAATAAGAATCCTGGCCTTCACTCAACCAATGAAAGAATGATGATCAAGGACTTGAGATGGTGAGATACCATTTTGCTTAAAGTCATAGTTCCTATGAACCCGTGGACAAGGTTAAGTGGGGATTCCCTGTTCTTACCATTGCTAGAAATTCAGGCATTCTCCACCTCTGTGTCTTTGTGCTGCTTTTCCCTTTCCCCATCTCCATGTGCTCAGCCCTCTGACCCCTGCCCTCTGCCCCAACACCATGCTTGCGTGTTCCTCCCCCCACGTCCCACGACTTTCTATCACTACTTCTCTAAGAGAGTATAGACTTCACTCAGGGACAGGCTGGTCTGCTTCTGCTCTAAGATCACACACTTCTGAAGGGTAGGGACTGTCTCATATTTAATACCTGCTTGCTGGATAGCTAGATGCCTTCTACATACCAGATGCTTGATAGGTAATTGTTTATCAGCTAAATTATGGGTTGCATAAGCAGGATGGAGAGTTTTGAATGCCAGTGCAGCATTCAGACGTTATCCTGCAAGCCTCGAGAGGCAGAGGGATGGAATGGGAGCCACCCGTGTCACTTTGGGATTCTGTCCCAATGGCCAGTATGCCAGAGAGGTTGGGAGCAGGGGCAGAGTCCAGAAGTGGGGAACCGTGTCAAGGGGGCTTTGCTCCAGCAGCTCCCAGCGAGGGTCCCTGCCCTGTCCTGAAATGGTTAAGGTGGCCCAGGCACACGCCTCCGCAGAGGAGAAATTTCCCTGTCCTTGCCTAAGTGAATGGCTGGGATTAAAGTGACAGCCCACCTTAGTGATGGCGGCATAATTGGTTGTTCAGCTCTGTCCTTGTCAGAGCGCTGACAGTTCTGCAGATGTCCTGCTCAGCTCTCCAAAGGTTAGCCTCAGCTGGTGCGGCTGTTCATTAATCATTCCTCCCTGACAGGCCTCGGTGCAACCCACAGCTGCCACCCTGGCCCCCGCCGGCCCCGCCCCACCCAGCCAGGCTGGAGGCAGCCTGAGGTCCCCAGAGGGGCCAGTCCCCACATGGGGAGACAGGCGGACAGGCGGTCTGTGTCCCCTCCATCCAGCCTGCTACACTGCTGACGAGAAACACGGATCAAGGAATTTCCCCAGGTTCCTCTTTCCTGGAACTAGGATCTGAGTCACCTTACATGCTATCCTGACATGCTCTTCTCCACCCTCACAGAAGCTTCTTACTAGGAGGAGAGCGAGTCGAGCCCAAAGTTCTGGAAAGACAAGAAAGCCAATGGAACGGGCCACCAAGGCTGGGAGGAGGGCTGGATCCTGGGTCCAGAGTCTATCACTCCCGGTCTATGAATCCCACCAACTGGAGGAGACACTCATGCGCCACTGTCATAACTCAGAACAGAACAGGCGTGTCTGTGCATGGGTTGGTTCTAGGTCTGCAGTACAGGAAAGGACTTTCTTTGGGGCAGAATAAGCTGGCAGGAGGCTGGGGAATCTCATTCCCTGGCTTCAAAAAAGACCAGTCCCTCTCCTCAGCCTCTCTTGCTCTTTCCCTACCAAGGGAATATGGCAGATTGAGCCAAAGGAGGTGGGATTGTTCTAATTAGAGCGGAGAGACCAAGGGAAGGGCTGAGTGCAGGGAAACAGCACACAGGATGCAGGGCTGGGGTTGGGACAGAGCAGAGATGCAGTGTGGGTCAGGAAATATGGTCAGGAGGCTGAGGTCAGAGGTAGGACAATGTGCGCGGTGGATTAGGAAACTCATTTGCCCACCCCAAGAGCAAGTGTGTAAAATGTCTCTCTAGGCATCTTCTCTTAGGCTCCAAGATTCCTCAAGACCCCCTTCCTCTGTCTTTTTTCTTTCCATTTTCTGTTTTCCTTGTTTTTCCAGGCCCTACTTGCAGCCCTTGCAGCCTCTTTCCTTCCTCTTCCTTTGCCTCCATACTTGATATCTGGAATGGACCAGACCCTGTCCCCCCGCCAATGAGATCCAGGATTAGGAATTCTACCGGCTGCCCTCGCAAGTCTGCCTCCCAGCATAAAAGTGCGTTCTCCAGGCCTGGCCGCAGCCTGGGCCGCCACTAGGAATGTGCACATGCAGAAGTCATCATTTCCCCCCATTGATTAACTGTCCACCCGCAAAGTTTCCCGAGGAGCAAACAAGGACACTGGGAGATTAACATTCAGCTAGCCCTTTGGACTCCAAACCACAAACACCTGCATTTTCACATCCAAAGACCCTCAACAAAATCAGTCCAGAGACCAAGAGAGGACTCCCTCCATCTCACGCCCAGTAAACAAGAGCCCATCCCAAGCACTTCCCAGTGGCAGTGACCACCTTGCACCTCTACCCAGCGCCCTTTCTTGCACGTCATTCTGCTTTGTCTCCCCAATTTCAAGGAGGGTGATATTTTTCCAATTTTATACTTGAAAAATTTGAGACTTAGAGAGGCGTTGCGCAAGATGACACAGCTGGCACGCAGACACCTGAGCACACAAAGCCAAGTCCCTTGAGTTTGCAAATCCTCTCTCCTTGCTTCTCCTCATGCAGCTTCTCCTGTGCAGCTGTGACTCCCAGCCAGGGCTCTCACCAACACACAGAGCTCGTCACGCTTTGCAGTGGGCACTCTCCTGTGCACTGGGGAATATTGCAGCAGGGAATATTGCAGCAAACAAGTTGCATCCCTGTCTCCCACCCACATGATGCCAGTAGCACTTCCCTCCACCCTTACTTGGGATGCCAAAAAATGTCGGCTGTATTCCAAGCATGGGTCCGAGATTCCTCAGCATCTGAGACGTCAAAGGATACAGAAAGGCAAACACCCCAGAAGACACTGTGTTTGGCAATGATGATGAAGAATGAGAAGACATTTTTTTAACAGGGATTCAGCAGATGAATAATAAGAGGGAGACGGATTGAATTGGGAAGTAGACCCACACCTCCATCTTTTCATCTATTCACTGTCAGTCCTTCCATCCATCAGTCCATCCAGCATCTGTCCCTCTAGCCATTTTGCAACTTGTTTCCTCCAGTATTCCCTGGTGCAAGGCCTGTGCAAGGCACCCTATGGAGAAAAAAATGTCACCCATAGACGCCACAGTGCTGTGGGAAGAAGTTACGTCTAACCTGCCGCTAGTAGCCTAAACATCTCAAGCAGACCTCTGAGATTTTGTTTCCTAAAACTAAGGATAACAATGTACTCCTCTCCAAATCGCAGTGAGGGCATAATGAGCTAATGTATGTGGAGATGTTTTATATGCTACACAAACGTTGGCTGTCATTGAGGAGGATGTTGGACAAGTACAAAGATAACTGAAACATCAGGCAGTAAGAGTGAAAGGAGGTAATAAAAAATGGGCAAAGATTTGAACAAGGAATTCATAGAAAAGCAATGCAGATGTCCAATAAATATAAAAAGATGCTCAAATTCACTAGTATTCAGGGAGACACAAGTTAAAACAATAAAATTCCCTTTGTCACCCAGCAGGTAAGCAGAAAGTTAAAATATTTACGTTTAACATGTAAAAGCTGATGAGGGTGTGAGGAAGCCAGTCCTCCCACACTTTAACAGCGACATCACTGCACTCTCCCTGGTCGTAACAATGAGAACGAAGCGTGTCTCGTCCTTTGACACAGAAATCACACATCTGTGACTCTTTTCTACAGAAACAAGCACTGATATGAAAGATAGGTGAATAAAGATTACAGAACAGAAAACAAGAGGGGTTGAATAAATACACAGAACACTCTAGAACCATTAAAATGAATTAGTCTCAGGTGAATTCATGTAAAGGAATGTCCACAAGAGACTGTCAAGTTTTTTTTTTAAAGTTAGTTGTATACGTATAGTATGAGTCTGTTTAAAAATTAGAAGAAAAACCCTTTATGTATATGACTATGTGAATGAATATATGAAAGTGAGCATCAAGAAAGACACAAGAAGATGCAGATGAAACATTGGCCCCCCAAACATTGGCCCCCCCAATATGATTCTGTTTAAAAATTAGAAGAAAAACCCTTTGTATATGTGACTACGTGAATGAATGTATGAATATCAGCATCAAGAAAGACACAAGAAGATGCAGATGAAACATTGCCCCCCCAAGCGGGCTCCAGGGGGAGAAGGCAAAATAGAACAGGGGGGCTGGAGAGAATATTAACCGTTCCCTTCATATCTATATGGTTTGACTTGTTATATATAGTCAACATTTCTTTTTTATGGGAAAGAAAGGATGAAGGGGTCTAAGGAAGGAACAGGAGAAGGAAAGTGAAAGTTCCAAGCAGTTTTCTTCCTCCACAGAGAAGGTGGTTGAGCTGGGCTTGGAGTCAACGTTGGTCTTTCCAAAATTGGAGGTGGGAAGAATCAGGCTTGAGCCACAGAAGAGAGTCCCGACCTTCAGGCCGTGGATCAGCTTGCTCAAGTGCGAGGGAGTATCGTCAGCCTCAGGCAGGCTGAGCTTAATCACACATAGAAAATGGATGGCTGCCCAACAGCCAACCAGTCCTGGGGGCTGTAGAGTCAAGGACAAGGCACAGCCATGGTCACTGGAGCTTGATAGAGGCCACACAGTGAATGGCCAGCTGATTTTTCCACCCAGGAAACCTTTTCTGCATCCCCCACGGATGCTGGAGGAGAGGAGAAAAGAAAATTGCAAAGCCAGTTGGAAAACCTTCCCACTTTGTCTTCAGTATTAAAGAAATGCAAAGGTGATGAATTAGGCAAATTGGTTGATGTCAAGTTGTATCCATCAGAATGATTCAGAGCCTGGAATGAGTAATAGTAATGGGGAATAGCTGTTACTAAGAGTAACCAAATTAGCATTATCGAAAAAGACAAAGGAAAAGCAGGCGGCCAGCCGGCACCCCATCCCGGAGCCTGCCCCTCAGTCTGCACATCCTGGCTTCGGCAGCGAGCCACTTCTTCCCACCCTGAAGTAGGAGTAGGGGGAGGAGCCGCTCTGTGCCTGCAGAATTCCGCATGGGGTTGGCGCTTCAACAAGATCAAAGAATGTTCACATCCATTTGCTTGTTTGATTTCATTCTAAGCAGGTCAGTGGCATTGACTCCATTTCACAGGAGGGACATAGAACCTTGGGGAAGCCAGTTTCCCCAGGTCTGCCCAGGCCACAGTCGCTGGGCTGGGGCGTGCCAAAATCTGGCTTTAAACTCTGGACAGTAGAAGTCAGAATGAAGGTGTCCCAGGGCCATGCGCCCTCAGAGGTTCAAGGAAAAATCCTTCTTTGCGTCCTTGATGCTGGTGGTGCTGGTGATCCTTAGCACTCCTTTGCACTGGCCACATCATTCAAATTTCTGCCTCCATCTCTCCTGGCCATCTGTGTGTCTGTTCCTTGTGTCTCTGCAACTCTTTTTGTAGGGACACCAGTGATTGGATTTGGGGTCCTCCCAAAGCTAGTGTGACCTCGTCTTACCTTGATTGCATCAATAAAGACTATTTCCACAAAGGCACATCCACAGGAACCCTGCATGGGTGAGGGTTTCAACAGAACTCTTAGGAGCACAATTTAAGCCACAGCACTGGGTCACAATAGTAAGGGAGAGAAGGTGCATGGACATTTGCCTCTGGGGTCTCCAGTGCCACCTTCAATGCCCAGCTCCACTTTCAGGGGGGCTGGGCACTCAGCCGGGGGTGCCTGGAGAATCCTATTTTCAAGCCACATATCCCACTGTACATGTCCTCCCAACATGCCCTCCATTGCAGGTGACGGCTTGACAAGGTTATCCGTGCCCCCAGAGCGAGCCATAAATAAAACTGAGTTAAATGTTTCATTTTCTTCCATAAATTTGCTTAATTTTATGATTAAAACTAAAAGAATGAAGATGCTTCAGCATTCCTTTTATTGGAAAGTAGAACATTTCTCCCATGTGCTGGCCCGTCCTAGTCACGGTGATAAACTTTTTTTTTGCTGAAACAGCCACCTCCTGTCAGGGGGACAAGCTGCGTCTGTCCAATACACCCAGGGAAACCTGAATTAGAATCCCTGCATTCCTAAGAGAACTTAGGTTACCCCTAAAGAAATCAGAGCAGGAAACACAGCATCCTTCCAGATGGTCAGGTAAAGCTGCCCCCTGGGTCTGGCCCAACTGAGTCCTGCTGTGCAAGAAGGCAGGGACCACCCTTCAGGTTTGAATTTCTCCAGGTTTGAATTTCTCTGCAGAGTCACATTTCTTGTGAGCCAGACAGCCCCAAGGAGATGGCAGGATGCAGATGGCCAGCTCTGCTCTTCCTCACCAGTCACCCCCAGGGCAGTTCACGCTGCCCTCAGTGCCGAGAGCTCTCCCAGGGTGCTGGAGATGGTGCCGCAGGTCAATACCCGAACCAAATGTGAGGAGTTGGAGAGACAGGAGGTCCTTGATTTTGAAGCGGCCAGTTGCCACAACTGTCCTAATTATATAAATCGCACAGCTCTATGTCTGTTGAGAAGACTGGGGCGCCAGAGCTGGGGAAGTGTCCGAGGTACACAGCTTTTGGCTCATATCCCTCTTTCTGGCTCTGCCTTGGGTTCCCGAGGTCCTCCTAGCCCAGCTGAGCACCCCAGAGCACCTCAACTTCCTGGTGAACTCCAGATTCAATGCGGCAGCAACCGGGGCTCATTTCCCTTCAATGAGTTCGGTGCTTTTGTCAATAAATGCAGTAGCTCCCCCACCCTAAGTCCATGGTTTTGCTTTCACTGGTTTCAGTTACCCAAGGTTAGCCATGAGGTGAAAATATTATGTATAATAAGGTATTTTGAGAAAGAGAAGAGAGACCACAGTCGCATAACTTTAATTATAGTATATTATTATAATTGCTCTAGTTTATTATTAGTTATTGCTATTAATCTCTTAATGTGCCTAATTTACTAACTGAACTTTATCAGAGGTATGTATGCATGGGATGAAAACATAGCACATATAGGGTTCAGGCATCCAATGGGGGTCTTGCAACACTTTTTCATGGATAAGGGAGAATTTACTGTTTTTACAAATCACAGTATTTATCCCTTCACAAATGAGGTACAAACAATGAATGGGGAAATAAAGAAATTTGAGAAGCAAGTTGGAGGGCTGTCAAGCTCTGTACCTCCCATGTATGTTTCTGGCCCTGCTAATCCTCAATTAAACCCTCCACATCCTTAAGGGAACTTCTGAGACTCTATCCAAAGCTTGGGACTGGGCACCTGCATCACAGCTGGGGTCAGACCTTGACCTTACTCCCCCAGCTTTCAGCTGGCTCAGGCCTTGCTTCCGCAGCCTAAGCTTATGTAGACCTGACTGCTGCCACCAGACCTCTTGGTTTGGACAGCAGCCAGCTTTCCCTCGCTTTCCCTGAGACTGAGGTTCTGGGGACCTGGGAACTCAGATCAGGGGTTGGGTGGGATATTACCACATGCAAGTGAACCTTCCATCTCAGTGAGGAAGGAGTGGGAAGGAGAGACAATTATTCCCTCCCAGCCTCCCCAGTCCTGCCCCGAAACCTGATGTCCACCCTGCTGTACTCCAATGCAAACCAGATCTCACAGCATGGCCAGCACAGAAGTGGGCTGTCCCTGCCGCCCATTTCAGGCCTTTCCCTCAAAGGAATCAGCACTGAACACTCAACAGCTGCTTGTCAGAACATTTCCCAGAATGGAAATAAACAGAAACCCCAAGCTGTCAATCTAAGCTTTCTAGACTTAGGGGGCCCTTAAAATTATCCAGCCTGACTATTCACAATAGCCAAGACTTGGAAACAACTGGAAGGCCCATCAACGGCATTAGTGGGATAGAGATGTGGTATATATACAATGGAATAAAAAGAGGATGAAATCTTGCCTTTTGTTACCACATGGATGAAACTTGAGGTGATTATGCTAACTGAAAATAGTCTGAAGGGGAAGGACAAATACTGGATACTTTCACTCATATGTGGAATATAAAGAAATAAAGCTAATGAACTAACAAAACACAATAAAAGAAACTCAGACTATGACAAAAATCGATGGTTACTAGAAGGCAGGGGAGAGTGAGAGCATTGGGCCAGGCCACTTGGGCATGATGCATGTGAGTGGTCCTGGGCTCCGCGGCGGTGCATGTGATACACACACTCATCGTGGTGTGAAGCTGCCTTTCTGAAACATAAGTGTTGTGAACCAATTTTAAAACAATCATCCAGCCCAGTGTGTCATTTTATAAGATGAGAAAACCGAGGCCCCCAACTCTGAACTGAGCTGGGAGTCAGGGTCAGAAGCAGAAACATATTCATCAAGTGCATTTGCTGAGAGCTTCCCCAGACCATGCCATGGAGATGCTGCCTCTGGTCTTGGAAGAGCACATTGCCTAGAAGAAAACAGATCGATCCACCCAGTAGTCAGGATGGCAGACTCTGGGAGTGAGAACAGAAGCTTCTAGTTCTCTGGAGAGTCAGGGAAGGCTGGTTGGGGCAGAGGAGATATGGTTTGCACCTTTGACACAGTATTGCCCTTGTTTAAGGTATGAATTTCCCATATATGGGAAATTTTCAATACTAAACCTAATGAAATATGGCAAGACATTAAATATGTAAGACATTAAACCAGAAATATGGTAAGACATTAAACCAGAAAATTGGTTATGAAAACATCATGTGGAACAGTCTGAGGCTAATGGGCTCACACGTTGGTCTGAAAAGGGCTGAGGTCCACGGGCCATGCAGGGGACCATGGTCTACTCTGTCACTAGGTGCTTTTCCCCTTTCCAACCTCATCTCTCATCTTCCTGGGATCAGGAAGGAGGAGTGGAGATTAGAAGGTAAGAGCATAGGTCTTCTCTTCAACTTAACTGGTCCTAGAGTTCTCTCTTGGCCAATGCTGTTTGCCAGGGATGTCCTTGATGTGGTAAGTCTTCAAATCCTGGCTCTCTTGCCAGGAGATTCCTTTAGGGACCTCCATCCTGAACAATCTCCTGACGTGAGCTGCACCCTCTGGCTAATCTCATAATCCTACTCCCACTCCAGGATCCCTAGTGATGAGGCCACCTGGCCTGGAGGGTAGAGTGTCTTCACCACCTAAGACTATCTAAGTCCAGCTCTCCTTCATGGGATACTCATGCATCCTTGCTACAGTCAATAATAATGTCAATGACCACTCCTTGTCCTGCCTTTGGCTCATGAATGATTCTAACTGCCACTTGCTTTCAGAATTCTCCTGGTGCTAGATTCTATCTGCATGTGCATTTTGGAGATGCACACCAAGCTCTCCTATTGTGTCCATACCTTAGTATAACTGGGTATGCTTGGAAGTTCTACAGCACAGCACTAATCCAGTTGGAGAAAGAAGTGCCTATTTGCCCTTTTGCTGGCACCTCAGGTTCTAAATAATTCTCTTGTAATGCTGTCACTTAGTATTGGGTTATAGGAACAACCTCTTCCCTTCCCTTCACCATGCAGCAGAGAGGGAAAGCCACAGCTCTCATCACTAAACCAACAGCCAACAACTCTTTCAAATCCCCTCCTTCAATGAACGCTAGCTCTTCTACCTATATGAGCTGAAGATGGATAATGGGGAAGGGACTAGGGACTGGTTCAACATCTTTTTCTGGAAGCCCCAGAGAGGGCATCCAACAGCCATTCTTTCCATCTTTGGCCTTATGCCAACATTTCAAGACAGTGGGAAGATAACTTCCATTTCCTGCTTCACTTGCATTATTGCTTTTGTAGATCAGGGTAATCCGCTTTATCCCTGGTCTTTAGAAATCATCTAACCTGTTTCCCTTATCTTGCAGATCCAGAAAGTGGTGGACTTTGGCCAAGCATTGGGTCAGGGCAGATCGGGGACCATCCCCAGAGGCCCTGACCTGAAATCCATACTCTATCCCCAGATTTTCCCTGGCTCATCTCTCCTAGATCAGTGGGGATGCCTGTGGACAGCGTCCAGCATGATCGGAAAAGTCTAGGGCTTGGAGGTATGGTGTTGATTGGAGGCTGGGGGCAAAGAACGGATCTCTGGCTCCAAGAAAGGGAGCAAAATGCTAATGCCAAGCAGGTCAAGCGCCCGTAGGAGAAATGTGACAGTAATTAAGGAAGAAGCTGGCCTTCTCATCCTGGGTCATGACCACTCCCTACAGTCTCTGTTGAGGTCACTTGAAGCAGAAGATTATATCCAGCCAGTCACTGGAGGCACAAGCCCAGTAAAGTGTTCAGGACAGCTTTATTCAATTCCCCGTCCATATGGAAATACCCTCCACTGAATGGTTTGGAAGCCACAATTGCATTAGCTGTCTGGAGCTCCCATAAGCTCAATCAAGCCATAATCAACGATCTTCTGTGATTGTCCATTATCTGCCTCTCAGCCAGAGAGGCACGTTTTTGGAGGAAAGTGATCAGAGAGCTGCGTTCCTGGCACTAATTACATGCTAGCCTGCATCTGTCCCTCCCGCGGCTGTCAGGAGCCATTGTAGACAGCCTGGGGACATCTCAGCCGCTTCTGTGCAGGTGACCCTGAGTCGGCTCAGAGCCCAGAATAGAGTCCATGCAGATCGGTCTGTATATGATATCCCAGGCAGATGAGGTCTTGCCAGTTTCAACATAGCTGTGTTTTACACTGAAAGCACCCCTGGTGCTCTAGAGGGGCCGGTGCTGGGTCAGCAGATAATTCACGGCAGGAGCCCAGAGAACATCTGGAGATGCAGCAAAAATAGCCAGATGGGCACCTCATGAGAACAGCTAAGAAGGAGATGAGGCAAGCTTCAGGGGCACCAGTGAGCTCCTGCCAAACAAAAGGCCATCCTCTAGGGGTGGGGAGTCCGGGCAAATGGAGAATAATTCCTGCCATCCTCAGACTCCTGCTAATTTCTAGCAACGTTCTCTGTCCCCCCACCACAGCACATGCCCTCAGCTCCAACCACATGGACTCTCTGGGGGTTGCCCCTTCCCTTCCCTCTGCCTGGCTGCTTCCTTGCCTTTAATACTACACGTCCAAACTTTAATGGACCCTGTTCCCAAGCCCAGTTTCTAATGTCATCGCTGGTACATACAAAGCCTCCCATGCTCACCTAAGGGTGCTCCAGCACCTCCCCTGCTTAATTCCCACAGCATGGTCCCTGCCTTCTGGCGCTTAGCCTGTGCTGCAGGTGCTTTTCCCCTTTCCAACCTCATCTCTCTGCTGCACTTGGCTACTGTGTGTCCAGTGGACTAAGGATATCTTGAGAATAGGACCTGTCTCCAGCTTATTTTTCCTTTAATAAATTTGAAAAATCACACAAAAAGACAGGGGATAGTAAAGACCATCGGCTGGGTAACCCCTCACCAGGAAAAATGATTGTTAAATTTTTAACATTTTCTTTACTCTTTAGATGTAGACAGAAAATGTTACAAAGAATGTTGATGTCACCTTATGACAATATAAAGCAAATAAGTGTCTCTGGAGTTAGATTCTCTGGGTTCCGATCCCAGTTTACCACTTTTTAGCCAAGTGACCATGAACCAGGAGCAAATGAGGGCATAAGAGGGAAGCATCTGGTCTAGACAGGGGTCTTCCCTCCACTGCATTGTGCCCCTTCTGTTCTGAGCCACTCAGACACTTTCTTGTCCAACTTCTTTTGCTCCTCTGACCAGAGCCCCAGTATTTCACCTGTGAATTACCTGCAGCCTGCATGTGCTGCCCGCCCTCACTGGCAAGTCAGCTCCCACGGGCAAGGCTTGATCTGATACTTCTCTACTAACTAGAGTAAGGCAGACTCCAATCAAGCCTGCAAACACTCTCTCCCTGAGAAGGCCCTTCTGAAGGATGCTGCCCCAGAGTTAAGGTTTCTGGTGGGAGGACCTGCCAACGCTCTTCTTCCCCACTTCCCTGGCAAGTGCGACTACTGCACATACCTTCCAGCACCTTCTCCACTTCCGCAGAGATAAGGCACTGTCCAAAGAATCCACCTACTTTTAACACAGACCCAGTGCTATCCCCCTGCCTTCTGGAACCACTAAGAATAAAACCAAATCCATTTTCTATGTGTTAGTCTTCCAAATACCCGAGGGAGCCCAAGTCCGCTCTTTCTCAGGGGAAAAATCCCCCAGTTCCCAAATTCTACCTGCTTAGAGCCTACAAGCACGGGCACACACACCGCCTGCCTGCCCCATGCTTTGGTGCAATGGTGTTCCTGAGGGAGTGCAGGCACCGGCTCAGGGACGCTCCCAATGGCCTGTGTGGCTTGTACTCACTCCTGAGTGTCAGTCTAGTCTCACGTCCTTTGGAGAGTCTTCCTTGGTTTGGGTTCAAGAATTGGGTGCTCTCATAGGGGCCCCAGCCTCTCGCAGTTCTCTCTCCCAGCAATCATCACCCCTCATTGCACAGCCTGTATTCCAGTGTGTACCCAACAGGACTGGGAGTTCCATGGCAAGGATAACAGCCATTGTGTCCACTGTTTTATTCCCATGCCCAGCATATTGCCAGGCAACTGGAAGGCGATTTGTTAAGCAAGTTAATGAATGAAATAATTTTAAAGTGAAAGAGAAATTGAAAGAATACAAAAATAAACAAAGATCATTTTAAAGGTAGGCAAATGAAAAATAGAATTAGATGAAAGAAAAGGCAAAAAAATGGATTTGATTTGTGAAAAATAAAGAGAATCGTCTCTCCCCAAACTCAGTATGCCTGTCCAGAAAACCTAAAAAGTCCCTGGCTTTGAGGATTGAACAGCCTCTCCACTGTTAGTTACTCCTAAAATTGCAGGCAGCTCACTCCCAGGGGCCTTTACTGGAGCAGCTGATTTCTTCATTTGCTGCAGGGAAAAGCAAGGCAGGAGCAAGACAAAGAGCAGGGTTGGGGTATGATACTCTGCCAGGTACAGAGGCTTAAAGGAGAGCATTGACCTGGAGCCTTGATTTTACTTGATGATTTGGCTGGGGGAGTAATATAGAACATCTTTTAATATTAAAATAAAAATGGATATATTATGTATTTTTTAATATTTTATTTTATAAAATTCTTACATCATTTTTCATTTTTGTACTATGTATGCATTTTCACTTCAATTATATTCCCCCTACAAGGGCACCCCCCCTTACTTTAACCCTAATCCTTTCTCTCCCAGGCCCTCGCCCCGTCCCGTAGTGTGTCTCTGAAAAAAAAAAAAAATGGATATATTATAGAGTGGAAAGCAAAATCTGGATTCCCTTTAAAGATAAAACATAAGACCTCCAGGAAATTTCATTGTTATATCAGATGAAACTATAATTTAATTCATTGCATCTTTCAATGAAATTCCTCTCTGCCAGGCATAGTTCCAGGCACTGAAGATACAACCATGAACAAAACAAATAAAAATCTTTGCCTTCATGGTGCTTACATTTTAGCAAAGGGAGAGAGACAAAAAACACAGTAAATAAGAAACACACGTGGTGTGTTCACTGGTGAGAGTAGTTGAAGAAAAATACACCAGCAAAGGGAATAGGAATGTAGGCAGGGATGTAGTGATAAGTGAGTGGGAAGCAGCTTGGGAAAGATCCGAGGAAGGGAGAACAGCTGGAGGGTCCCTGGGCTACAAGGGAGGTGCAGGGTTGGGTAGGAATGAAGAGGCAGTCAGATCAAACCTGCTAATTTTGAGGGAAGTGGGGAAATTCCAAGTGGGATCCAGAAAAAAACTGGAAAAACTGGAACTCAGGAAATAAGTCTAGGTTGAGTTTTGAGAGAAAAACGTGTAGTTGTCACCAGAATGGAGATACATAAGCTACGGGCAGGTGAGTTTTCTAAAAGAATCCAGGGTGTGGGATGAAAACTTGAAACTCGTGAACTGGGTCTATGTTTTGTTCAGGCTGGAATAAAGGAGCTAAGAAATTAGTTTCTGAAATCAGGCTACCTGGAGCCCAGATCCTACCTGACATTTACTATGTGACTTTGAGCAAGTTACTTAACAACTCTGTGCCTCAATTTATATATCTGCAACAGTAGCACATGTCACTTGGGGTTGTTGTAAGGATTCAATTAATAAGTCACCCATGATCCTCCTCTGTTTTTAAATGTCACTTTTACAATATCCATATATTTTTAGATACTTGAACCCATACCTGTGTTTTCTCTTCAGTTCCATTGAGCTGTTTATGGGCGCCCATGACAGCAGCACAGCCCCATGAGGAAAGGAATGCTACGTTAGCACCACCTTCCTTATTTGTTGTATCCATGGGGTTAGAACAGTGCCTAGCACATAGTAGGAACTCAAATTGTCATCGAAGTGGTGAATAAAAAAGTCATTCTACTTTTGTAATTTTAAAAAATCTCCATTGGGACAATCACACCTTTTCTACTCTACTTTTTCTACTCTACTCATGCCTTTATTTCTGCAAAGCAACCCAGCATGCAGGGTCAGGGGCATGGAGGGGGAATCAGCAGGAGGCCAGGCCAGAGAGGTAGCAGGGGCAAGCCAGGAAGGGTCTTGTACCCAAGTCAAGACAGTTAGATTCCACCCTTTAAGTCACTGAAGTGTCATAGGCTGGACAGGGATGTGTGAGTTTGAGGAGAGAGCAGGGACTAGGGATTTAGTCTAGAAAATTGAGAGGAAGTAGTAGATATGAGATCTGCTTAGAGGGTAGAATTGCCAGGCTATGGACCCTACTCTGACTTCAGTGGAGCAGGCAAGGGAGAAGCAGGTGAGAACAGGTTCCATTGCCTGGCTTGAGTGGCCAAGGGAAGAGTGGTGCCCTGATGCATCAGTGACTAGATGAATGTTGGATTTGGGAGAAATGTTCAGTTCTGCTGCGGACTTGGAAAGCTCCATGGGTCCTATTTAGAACACAAATGTTTTTGGAACACAGATGAGCGATTTGGAGCAAAGGTTTTTAGGACACTAGAGGTTGAAATCCAGGGTGGCCTGAGGCAGCCTGAACAATGTTTGTCCAAATACATCTATGTGGAGACTATTATTTGTTTAAGATTTATTTATTTATTTATACAAGCACTGGGTACAGTCAGAAGCGCGGGAGGGTGAGAGAATTCACCAGAGCCAGAGTGGGGAACAGAACAGGCAGACTGACAAAGTACACAGCAGGGGCGGCAGGAGAGGTCTGCCGCACCATGTGGGACCCTCACCGGCGGTGGGGAATCGAACCGGCGCTGCAGAGGCTGCAGGCAGCTTCGCAGCCCAGCGCTCAACCGCTGTGTATGTGGAGACTATTATTAAAAATTTATTGGGTGTTTACTAAAAGCAGAGTGTCAGATAAGTGGTTTTTACATTATTATCCCACTTTATCCTCATAGCAACTATTGTTACACTGATTTTAGTGATGAAGAAACGAGCTGAGTTTAAGCAACTTTCCCAGAGTCACACAGCTAATGAGAGGTAGGTCTGTTTCCATGCATGCTCTCACCACTAGGGTTAGTCTTTCACTGGAGGCAGGGTCCCCCAGAACCCCACTCTTACCCCCACTCCTAGCCTCAGCCACTCCTGACTCCCTTCCCAGCTGTGGGATTTGCTTCATGGGTTCAGGGTGGCCTCTCAGCCCAGGGGGCAACTACTCCTTACTCTTGAAAATCAGAAACTGCAAGTCTCCAAGTGTCCCTCAAGTTCCCGTGTAAGCTAAACCAAGTCCTGGGGCTCTGAGCAGATAGGGATTCCCTCAGCAGCTCTCTGCCTCATCAGCCCTAAGCAGGGTGGCGTCGCCAGGCACTGCAGGCACTATAGCTGGTGAGAAGCGACTCCCCGTAGTGTCACCCTCCGCTCCCAGTGACCCACAGATTCCTGCCTCATGCATTACCCACCCACCAGCCTACTCTCTCTTGCATTATATTTAATAGATGCAAATGCATGATTAATATTTTCCTCCACTGATTCTGATTTCATTCTGCTAGTGATTATACTGATGGCAACAGTTGAGGGGATTAAAAATCCCATTTAATTCATGTTAGATTTTTTTTTTAACTTTGCTGATAAATTTTAAATGTCAAGTGCTTTGTCATCCTCCACAAGATGCAGAGGCCAAGTGAGGAAGCCAACAGTAGTGGTGGGGAGCTCAGAAACAGCTCAGAAAGAGGAGGACCTTGAGCAGATGACCCACATTCCACACGGTCTATGAAAACAGACCACGGAGCTTGACATAAGATGAGTTCTCTGCTACCAGTGGCTCCCAGATCCCGAACATTAACTGTATCTTTTCTGGCTTGTGATACGCAATAATGAAGGCACTAGGGAGACCTTGCCTTTAAAAGAAACTCCCTTGGAAACCCTTTTATATGATAAATCCCCATTGGTTGGTCTCTTTGTAAGCTGAGTGTGTCTTTTTAAAACTGAGTAGAGAGATAGACAACCCATAATTTGCTCACTTCTACACACTTCCTTTCCATCCCAATTCTTCCCGCCCCACATTCTATTAGTCTATTCTTCCACCCCTGATGGAAATTCGATGAGATGAGCCCAGATCTTCTATGTACTTTCCAATTCCCCTACTCTGGGAATTGTGTTATTGATGATCAATCTTACAAATGAATAGCTGAGAAATGAGTTTGGTTTTTGCTTGTTTTTTAGCTTGTTCACCCATCCTGAGCACTCTTCCTATTTTATTGTACTGATGACTCAATCCACCCAGAGAAAAGATGACTTAGCCCGAACACGTGCTCACTCTCACACTCGGTGAGGGCTGGAGCTGGAAAGGATGGGTCTGAATTAGTGAAATCCCACTTCGAATGTTTCCTTGCTTCCTAGGATTTCCTCTGGGCCCTCTCTGCTGGTTTCCTGAATCTTTCTTCTCCTCATTCTCCACAGCCATATATGGCGGGGGCCATGGACAGCCAGACACTCAGGACACAGTCGCTGGCACTCTTCCACCAGCACCAACCCCCATTTTTTAATATTTGGTATCGCAGTTATGTAGAGCATCTGATCTCCACCATTGTGTTGCGAGGCCCTTAGGACAGGTTTGCTCTTCCCTTCCCTACTTTCCATCCAATACCCCACCAATCACCAACATTTTCTGTTTGGAACTTCTTTCTGTACAACACAAATAGACCAACAAGCAAATGTTATCAGACTGCACCCCAGATCACTCAGCTCGAATATGCCTTAGTGAGACTGGGTCCCCATTCTTGCAGATAGCTCCTTGGTGATTCCAGCACAACCTCTAAGTAAAGAAATTCTGCCCTAGGGCATGCTGGGCTCAGAAAGAAGGAGAAAAAAGGGAGAGAGAGAAAGAAGATGCAGAATTAATGGAGTGGAATTTGACTTTATTTCATGTACCTGTCCTTGATCAGGTACATATCTGCTTCTTCTTGTCCCTTGACCGCTCATTTCCTATAAAACTGGGAGAATATCTTTTTAAGACACAACTCAGAACATGCTGTTGCCCAGGTCAAATCCACTCAGTGGCTTCCATTGGGTTCAGAATAAGGGTTCCTTACCGTAGCTTTACTGCTTAGCTGGCCCCTAACCACTCTTCTTTCTTATGCTCCAACTACACCAGTATTGTTGGTTTTGGAGCTACTGTTTCTTTGTAGTTTTCTTTGTTGTTCCTTCTGCCAGAGGCATTCCTAGAGCACTTGCCCTAGAATGCCCTGCCCCTACTTAGTCTCATCATTGGCTCCTTCTTGTATTTCCAGTGTCAGCTCAAATGCTACCTTCTCAAATAGATCTTCCTTGACCTATCAATCTAAAATATCAAATCCCCACTGCCACTGTCACATGACCTTGTTTTACTACCTCCATAACATTTCTGCCAGAAATTGCCTTAGCCACTGAGCTCTTGTCTATTGCTTTGGTACTAAAAAGTAAGCTCTAGGAGAATAGGGCTCTGTAGTGTCCAATGCCTGCCTGAGGATGTGTTTGTTGAATAAATAATTTTTGTCATCCTTATTAGTAAATATGATCTACTTTTGCAGCCATACTCCAAGAACTTAGAGCATAAAGTGGAAAATTTTCATACTCAAATTGTAAAGGAAAAGAAATATAATTTGCTAATTTCAAGTATATACTTTGTTAGCCAATATGTCTGAATAGACATTCTAACAATGTTAGTTTAATTAGTAGACAAACTTAACTATAATTAGTACATCAATTATATGCAAATTAAGCTGCCTATATCCTTGGATATGTTTTGCCCACTAAGCAGTTGAAACACCCTACCCCACCATGTAATTTTATTTATAGGACTTTTATTTAGTACTCTTTACTCATAAACAGTATGTAAATAAATATCAGTCTTGAACCAACACAGTTATTATACATCCCAAATCACTGAAAACCCAGTTATGAATGGTAGAATCAGCTCTGAATATATGGCAGGTATAAGCTAGACTAGCCACAACTCCAAATGGCACATGGGAAACATGAAGATGTTTTGAAGTTGTCATCTCATTCTTGAAAACTTCCAACATCTTCAGATATTGGTGGTAGCATTGAAAATTACTTCTTAATGAATGATAAGCAGTCAATCATCAGGAAGGAGATAACCTTCTGACATTAAAGTTAAAGATCAGCTTTTAGCAAGTAAAATAAATCTCCCAGCCCTTGAGGGTGGGATGAACTAAAGAAAATCCTTTCAGACACAGAGTGATCAGCGGGCAAATGGAAGAATGTAATTCCCCAAGGTGGGGGTCCAAATCAGGAGATGTCAAAATGTAACTCTATATCAAGGAGAGATTTTCTCATCCAAGTTCAAAAGAATGTTAGTCACAAGATCCAAGAGGTGGAAGCAATGCAATTGTTCATTAACAGAAGAAGGAATAAACAAATTCTGACATTCATACAATGGAATATTATTCAGCCTTAACAAGAAAGGAAACTTTAACAGAATCTAACACATGGATGAAATTTGAGTACCTTGTGTTATATGAAATAAGCCTGCCACAAAAATACTACATGATTCCATTTATAGGAGGAATCCTATAATTTATCTAAAGTTGTCAAATTCATAGAAATAAAAAATAGAATGGTAGTTGCCAGGGGTAGAGGGGAGAGGGAAACAAGGAACTATTGTTTGATGGATCTAGAATTTCAGTTTTGTAATACAAAAATGTTATAGAGCTCCAATGCATAGCAATATAAAAGTACTTAACACTAGTAAAATGTACACTTAAAATGGTAAAGATGGCAACTTTTACATTGTTTTAGCACAATTAAACTATATGTAAGGAATAATTTTAAATATAAGGAAAACCACTATGACCAAAATTTATTGGGATCAGTACTAACATGTACTATGATAAAATAACTTAGACTTTTCAATCTCCCACAAGTACATTTGCATATTTGATTTCTACCACCATTCCAGTTATGACAACTTTTCTCAGCCTAGTGGTTTGGTCACATAATTGCCAGTGATTGTTCCCATTACGGGCCCTAAAATCTTATTGAGTAAGCCTAGAGATTGTACTTTTGCATCCAAGAAAATTCTTGCTTTAAAAAAAAATTTTAAAAAATAAAAATTAATAACAATGAAAAGAAAACCTTACCAATCATTTCTCCTCCAATATATCATTTCCTGTTTACATATTTACTTTTCCATTACTGATCCAAACGCATTCATAGTTTCATGGTATGTGTACATAACATTTGTTTATGTTTCTTTGTTCATATACTATTGTGCTAGAAAAATTTATTCTAAGTTTTATGTTTTTGTTGAAATGATCATTTTAAATTGCTGTATAATATTCCATTGAGTCAATGAGCATAATGAGCTCGGCCCCGTTTTTTGAATAGTTATTTCTGTTCTGCTACTATAGATAAATCAGCCTGGGATAGCTAAACCACTCTGGATGTACTCATTGTTTTAAATGATTACCATTAGAGACAAACTATCATACATCTGTAAAACTAGAAGGGCCAAGAGGGCAATAAACCCTGTTCCACATTGAGGAATACTGTTCCTTATCGAAGAAGACAGAACTGATACACTGAACACCATACATCACCCTAGTCATCTCTTCCTGGCTGCAAGATCCTGAACCCATATGATGCCAATTAGGCTGTGAAGCCACTGATGGTTTTGACTAAATATTTTTGTGACAATCATCCAAATAGCTGGAACGTGTTTCTGATTAAATCACACATGTAATGTTTGAGTGTTTCAAATAGTGAATGCCACAGCTTTCTTGGGTTCTAGGTAACTTTTGGAACCCGAAGATACATTTGCAGAATTATGCTTGGCTGTTTAATCCTTTTGATACTAAGAGTAGGTTTTGTTTATCTATTGTGAGATTTGAGCATATGCCATTCTCTCTGCCTGGAAAGCACTGGGGGACTTACTTACCTTTGACATCTCAGCTCAGAATGTCACTCCCTTAGGAAAACCTACTTTGATGCTTCCTTTCCTAACCAGCCCCTACTATATGTTCTCATTGTTTCCGGAACTTTCCCCTGATGTAACTGATCAGCTTTTAACCATATACAATAGTACTCCTTAAACACTCCTTGATGGGCTCTTGGTAACTGTGACTTCAAGTGAATCCACATATAATAAAACCAATCTTACCAGAGGCTCATTGTTGCAAACAAGAGTTACATTCCTCTAGCAGAATTTTGGTCACAAAAACATTGTGAAACTACTAAATGAAAACTCTTGAACATTGCTAATATTAAACAATAATTGGTTGCTAGGGAAAGGAGAGGTTCCAGGTTCCCTGCCCAACCCAAGGAAGGGTGGAGCTAAACAGAGAGGAGGGGAAGACGACCGAGGGAAGGAGAGCAAGAAGGAGATCTGCAGGAGGCACATGGAGCAGAGAGACATGTGAAGAAGCCGTTCTTGCTTCTCAACCTTGGACTTGTACCAGCAACTTGGGGAACATGGAAGAAGAGACTTGAAATAGCTCTCAGTGAGATACCTGTATGAAGGTTAACAATGGCAGCATTTGGGCTTCCCTGGTGGCGCAGTGGGTTGAGCGCTACACTGTGAAGCTGTCCAGACTCTGCAGCATGGGTTCAATTCCCGGCCGGCCAGGGAGATACCCACATGGTGCAGCAGACCTCTCCTGTCTCGCCTTCTGCTCCCCTCAGCAGTGTATTTTGTTAGTCTGCCTGTTCTGTTCCCCGCTCTGTCTCTGATGAATCCTCTCACCCTCCTGCACATCTGAACTGTACTCCAGTTCTTGTATAAATAAATAAATCTTTAAAAATAAATAAATAAATAAATAAATAAATATTGTCTTACGAACTAGAGTATGTTTTGTCTTGATGTGGCAGATGGCAGGATCCATTTGACAGGTTTGAGGATTCCAGGGTGCCCATCACCTTGCCATGTAACATAATTTGTGTCCACTCATTCATTTTCTAACTCGCTCACTCCAGTTTTGTGGTGGGGGTGCCCAGCGCTGATCCTGGCAGCTCAAGCGCAAGCAGGAACCAACACTGAACTCTCATTCGGAGTGCACGCACACTAGACTCACTCAGACTTGGGGGATTTTGGACACACAGAGAACCCCATGTGCACCTCTTTGGGCTGTGGCAGAAATGACGCTCAGCAAAATGACATTATTCAATGACCTTCTGTGTGTTCATAGATGTGTTTGACATCTCTCACCTCTGAGATGTAAAGCCAAGAGACCAATGTTTTGCTCACTGAATTCAAGTCTCTAGCACATTGTAGATATTCTTTTTTTGTTTGTTTTATATATATATTTTTAAATTTTTAAAATTTTTTTACATTGTTCTTCATTTTTAGATATTTAATAATATTTGTTTTAAAAAGGAAAAAAGGAGGAAACAAGACAGGGTTTGGCTCTCTTAGTGTGGTCTACTTCTCCACATTCAGGAAAAACTTTGTGATGATTTAAACAATCAACCAACACTTCACCATAACTTTTCTTTCTAGAAGTAACTGGAGCAGTTGCCTTCTGTTTTTCCTCCCCTCTTCTCTCTCATGATACACACATGCCTAAAGTGCCTTTCTAGTTCTGTTTCATTTTGTTATATCTTCTCTTTTCTTACAAAACTTCACAACAATGGTCAAGATGATAACTTTTCTTATGTGTCTTTTGACACAATTTTAAAATACAATTTCTTTCCCTCCCTGTTTATATCAAGCGTGACCCCCTCAGAGCCTAGGATGGCACCTTGCAACTGGCACGTCTCCGTGGATATGTGAGTGAATGAGTGTCCAGAGTTGGAGACCACCTCAGAAGCCATTTTACAGTCCTCTGCTTGGTGGATGAGGGTCTCCTACTTCTCACCTTTGCTGAGACAGCTCCAAAATGGAGGATACTTCCTCGCTCTCAAATCACCACACTCCTTTGTACTAGGCTTCTTTTTCATTGGAAAATTCTTCTTAATTTTCCCCATTCCCAATGATTGACTTTTCCGATCCCCAGTGATTGTAGCTCTGCCTCTGGGCCCACAGAGAGCAGGTCAAATTTCTAGCTCACTTGATCACCCTTATATAATAGAAGACAGAACTCTGTGCAAAAGGAGAGTGAAAGCTTCAACCCAAGTGCATCTTTTCCAGTCAGGAGATGCTTTTTTCTTTCTTTTGCATTTAGACACACAGTAAAAAGTCTCCAAAGAAAGGTCTGACCCTGATTTCTTCCAGTGAGTTACCAAAACCCTGAACAAAGGGGCAACTGAGGGGTACACTTGAGGGAGGGAACTCCAAGTTGAAGAGTGGGAAGTAGTTCTCCCCAAGAAGAGCTGTCTCAGAAGGAGATACTACCTGTCTTGAGGACTATTCTATGGAAGAGGAAGCCTTGTTCTGGGTGTGACTCCAAAGGGTGTGAATAACAGAACGGCAGATTCAGTTCAATTATAAGAAGACTGGAACTGTTTAAGCACACAAAAAACTCAGACCAGTAAGGGACATATTTTAGGTGCTCAGTAAATTGGAGCAATCTTCATCAGTAGCAGGCCCCAGCTTGTACTTCATCATCCTTTTGAATCAGAAAATAGACACACACACACACACATCATATGGCACACCGAACTTCCTTCATCAGCCATACCTGCCACAGAACATTCAAAAAGAATTAATGCTTTAAATACAGATGAACACAGCACAGTTAAAGATCAAGCACCAAAACACGCTGTTGAGGATGACTACTCAAAGACCTTTGGCCTGAGATTCCTACTCACTCAGGAGGACTTTGAGACCTGTTTCTTCCAAGTCAGCTGCAGCCAGGGCTCCAACCTGGCTCCTCCCATGGCTGGGATCCTCTGACCTTTTATATCCTAGCCATGACTTCTACTCATTTTGGCAGTGACTGTCTGAATTTCTGATTGAGCCCTGATCTCAGCCTTTCCGGCTTTTTCTCTCCTTTAATTCCTTCCACGGCTGGCCAAGGCTTCTACCACCCTTTCCCTTCCCAGAGCAGCCTGTGTTTCTGAACAATGACCACGCAGAAAGGAAACTAACACTCTCAGCCTGCAGCCGGTCTGTCAATCTGATTTTTAAATGATGGAGGAGGCACGAGGAGGAGGAGGCTCACCGCAGCATTACCACTACTGCAATGATGCAAAGATGAAGAGAAAAGGAGGACGTGATCTTCTGAATGTGAACACATTCACAGACCCAGAGGACAGAGAGGTATTTAAAGTGAACTGGAACAAACCTGCAACATCAGGTGCGTTCTGCCTTCAAAAATAGCTGCCAGTTAGAAAGGGTTATTTACATATTGATTTCATGCTAACTTTGTAATGGAATGTGCTGCCTGCCTGCCTGAGACCTAACAACTGTCATCATAATTTTTTCTAAAAATACAGTCAGAGAAAAACACTCAGTGAACCCTCCAGTAGAAAGTGGAGAGACCTCAGATCCCAAGCCTGCCTCCAGGCCACCGCCAAGGGCAGGGCCACTCGGCCACCATAGCCCCGGGAACACTTCACAGCTCGCTGCACCCACCCTCAACCCCCTTCTTCCAGGCAGCCTGCATGCCAAATTTTTGGGTATTTTAGAAAACCTGTCTTGCTCTAAGGGGAGGGAGAGGCCTTTGTGGAAACTGCAGCTGGCCCTCATCAGAAATCAGGGACGAGAATGAAGCCCCAGGCAGCCCACCAGGGCCAGTGCCTCCTCCTGGGTGCCACCCCGCTGAGGTTTTCAGTTCTTTCTACCAGAGACCCCCGTCTCTCCATCATCACAAGGCAACTTCCAGCGTCTCTCTCTTGGGCTCCTTCTGAATCCCAGGGTTTGTCCCAGTGGATGCTGCAGAGCTGATCCTTGGCAGGGCTGTCGAGCTCCCCAGCACGATATTAGCAATTTAAATGCCTCTTTGCCAGGCCTGATGGAGCTGATTCGGTTGTGATCCTGGGCATATGGATGGCATATTTGCTGCGAGCTAGGTGAGACCGTCCCAGAAGGACAGCCGCCAGCCCCGCCCGCCTTCCCCAGCCACCCCAGGGCGGCCGCTGTGCGGGCAGCAGAACCTGCGTCCGCGGGGCCGTCGGAACCGGTGTCCACTTTGTGTGTGGCGCGGCCCCCACCGCGGGACAAACCTTTCATTCAGGAAAAGTGGCTTGTTAGGCCAACTCCGGACTCCAAAGCCACTTAATTAAATTGTGGAAAGTGGCTTGGCCCCGGTGGGAAATTTGCACACAAAGGCACGGTGTCTGGCGCCCTCCGCAAAGGGCCCTACACAAAACCCAGACCTTCCCGGCTGGGCTCGGCAGCCCCAGCTCTCCCCTCGGCTCTCAGCGCCCCCTCATTAGAGGGCGTTTGTTAGGGAATGTTTTCCCAGTGATTCACTGACAGGCCTTTCATGCCTCCCTCGGCAATCAAGGGTGGCAAGTGCAGGCTGAGAGCCCTCCAAGGCCTGATTGCTGAAAGAATTTCCAAAAGTAAAGAGTGTAAACAGGTACATTGAAAAAGCCTCTTTTGAACAATTATGTAAACATTCCAAACACTATTTGAAAACTTTCACAGTGGAACTGTCAGATCGGAGCATTCTTGTTTAATTGCCCGGGTACAATGCTCGCTCTCCTGGCCGCTCTCTGCAGACCCCCGCTCAGCTCAGAAAGAGTGTGCTGGGATGGGGGGGGGGGGGCTGCGATGAAGAAGTCAAGGGACCACCGGCTCGCACAAATGAGTCTCACAGTCAGAACAACAGCATCTTTCTCTGTGTGCTCTTGCTCCCTGCACTTCCAGAAGAATCCCCTGGGAACGGGCCAGGTGTATGCTAGGGCCCCTGGATATAAGATACTCTGCATTCACTTCCATGGCATGTAAGGGTTTCCCCCACCACCTTATATCCCCTTTGTCTCTTCCCCTCTGCCCCTTTGCTCTTATCCTCAGAAACTCACTTCATTTATTACTGCCCCCTTGTTTTTATGTTTTGCTTTGTCAATTCATCTGCTATGTAAATGTCCAATATTTGTCTTTCTCATTCTAATTTGCTTTACTACACATCACTCCCTCGAATCCTTCCATTTTGCTGTGAATGGCAACATCTTGTCTTTCCTTCTGGCTGAGCAGCATTTCTTCATGTGGCTGCATCACTTCTCCTTAATCCATTCCCCTCTCAGTAGGTTGTTCCCATGGTCTACTATTGTAAATGATGCTGGACAAACAATGCCCAAAAATAGATGACTGGATCAAGAAGACGTGGTACATATACACCATGGAATATTACTCAGCAATCAAAAAAGATAAACTCATGCAATTTGCAGCAACATGGATGGAGTTGGAAGAGATCATGATCAGTGAAATAAGCCAGAAAGAAAAAGAAAAATACCAGATGGTCTCACTCATAGCAGGAATTTAGAAAACCTAAATAAGGGACCAGGAAAAAGACTAATTATAATAAAGAAAAAATCAAAATCAACAAGCAACTATAAACCAGAGACACACTACGGGGGTGGGGGGGAGGAGAGGAGGGATTAGGGTCAAAATAAGTGGGGTGGAGTTGTATGGGGAATATAACCAAAATGAAAATGCATACATTGTGCAAAAATGAAAAATGATGTAAGAATTATATAAAATAAAATATATTAAATAAAAAATAATAATTAAAAAATAATAAACAGAGCCCAAACTCAAAAAAAAAAAAAATACATTGTAGAATATATAGTGTTTTGAGTTGATGGTCTCATGAGGTTCAGATAGGTGCCCAAAGCAAGAAGGCTGGGTTATACTGCATTTCCATTTTCAGACTTTTAAAGTAAATTCAGGTCACTTTCCCAAATAGCGGCCCCATGTACATTCCCATTCAAGGTTTTTTTCAAAACACCAAAAGATCATTCTGAGATACCCAGTAGACTTGTTGGCACCATTCCCCTTACCACGAGAATACTCTCTCTCTTGCCTTTCTCCTTTCCCTACTCCAATGTGCTAGATCTTTCTCTTTTTCATGCAGTTCAGGTTCTCCTGAATCACTAATATAACCAACCACCAATGTCTCTGGTTACCTGAGTAAGAGTTGAAGAGTCTAGACCATGTGAGCAAACAACGTGATCTCATATTTAGTGGGGATACTGAGGTTTCAGTGACCTTCCATAGATAGCCTTCCTTGACTCAGCATAGCCAGTCTCCAGTCTCTGGGGCTCATTCAACCTGTGACCAACAAACCTTACAGGGGTTTATGAGAAAAAGATCTGTGGTCCTTCCAAGTGGGGTCTGGCTTGCTTTTATTTTTGCTTACTAAAGTCGATATCTATTTCTTAAAAACCAGGGTGGGACGAAAACATATAACCAGTGGGTATTGGCAATGAAGTCTTACAAATATGTCATATAGGGCCATGTAGTAATACAGGAAACATTTATGAAAACAAAAGTAAAAAAAAAAGCAACAGGCCACAAAAGGATATTTATACTGTACTGGCAAATACAAAAAGGTATGTTTGCACAAGGCAAAGCACTGGCAAGGGCCACAGCAGCAAAATTGGGGAGGCTGGGAACCCCAGCATGTTTTACTTTGCAAGCCTATCTTTAATGTCATCACATTGTGTTGTCAAGGCAAGGTCTAGGAATGCTGGAAAGCACCATGTACATACAAGGTTGAACATAAAAGGCCACAACAGTAACCCACCGAGAGATGTGCACAGCAGCCTGCAGCACTATGCACTTACCAAGGAAGTGGATCAGAGCTTCAGAGCAAATTCCTCAGGTCGAAAGAAGGAGCTAAGGCTTGTCTGCTTGCTGAGTCCCCAGGCGGCAGAAACAGAATCACAACTACAAAATAAATCAGAAACGTGGTTGGTAGAAATGATGATGCTCAACAGGGTCAGCTGCAGAGCAGGAACCAAAGAGAAAAATCACTTTTCTGCATCTCAAGCTCCCTGCACACAGAAGGACCCAAAGAGTATCTAAATATTTTTATACTATAGGATATTCAATTCAATTTAATTGAATTTAATAATTGCTAGGGTCTGTACTATATGTTGGAGATGTCATAGGATAATTTTGATTCCCAAAACCTAATTCATAATTGAGGAGCCAATGTCTTTTAAAATGCATTTGAGACAATTGATTTTGACAAGGGTGCCAAGACAATTCCATGGACAAAGGATAGTCTTTTCAACAAATGATGCTGAGACCCCTACCTCACACCGCATGCAAAACCTACCTCAAAATAGGTCAGACATAAATGTAAGAGCTAAAGGGATAAAACTTTTATAAGAAACATAAATGTAGGGCCTCCCTGGTGGTGCAAGGGGTTAAACACTGTACTGTGAAGCAATCCATAGCCTCTGCAGCACGAGTTCAATGCCTGGCCAGCCAGGGAGAAACCCACATGGCACAGCAGATCTCTCCTGTCTTGCCCGCTGCTCCCCTCTGCAGTGTATTTCAGTCAGTCTGCCTGTTCTGTTCCCTACTCTGTTCTCTACTCTGGATCTTTTCACCCCCTGCATCTTTGGCCTTTACGCCAGCTCTTGTATGTGTACATAAATAAATCTTAAAAAAAAAAAAAAAAGAAACATAAATGTAATTCTTCCTGATCTTGGATTAGGCAATGGTTTCTTAAATATGACACCAAAATGCACAAACAACAACAAAAAATAAATGGATTAACTTAATCAAAATTAAAAACTGGTGCCTCCAGGAACACCATTAAGAAAATAAAAAGGCAACCCACAGAATAGATGAAAATAAGCCTAGTATGGATCTAGCATACAGAGTAGATAAGGAATTCAACAATTAAAAAAAAAAACAATTTAAAAATGAACAAAGAATTTGAATAGACAAATCTCCAAAGAAGATATGTAAATGCCCAATAAGCAAATGAAAAGATGGTCACCACTATGCATTATTAAAGAAGTTTGACTCAAAACCACAGTGAGATACTCCTTCATACCAACCAGGATGGCTATTATCACCAAGAAAATGTTATGAAGATGTGGAAAAATTGGAACCCTCGTATATTACTGGTGGAAATGTAAAGTGGTCTAGCCACTACAGCAAACAGTTTGGAGTAACACAAAAGGTTAAACATAGAGTTGTCATATGAGCTAGTAATTGCACCCAAGGGAACTAAAAACATACATTTACACAAAAACTTGTACAGGGATGTTCACAGCAGCATTATTCATACTAGCAAAAGTGTGTTAAAGCCCAAATGTATGTCAGCTGATGAGTAGCTCAACAAAATGTGGTACATCCATACAATGGGAAATTATTCCATCCCACAAAGGAAGGAAGTGCTGATACGTGCTATGAATAAGACATAGAAGGTCATATATGCTTCTATTTCTATGAAGTACCCAGAATAGGGACTTAGAACAGGGGAAATGAATAGTGACTGTTAAATGGGAGGGGGGGGGTTGATGAAAATATCCTGGAATCAGATAGTAGTGATGCTTGCACAACTCTGTGATTGTACTAAAAAAAAAATCACTGAGTTGCATACTTGAAAAGGATGGATGCTATGGTATGTGAATTATATATACATCAGGGTTGTTCTGTCTGTTTTAAATGCTGAAAATTTCTTCAAACTGTAACTACTGCACATACTACAATTTTTGTAGCAGGAGCAGTGGCTCCTAGTATTCATGGAGCTCCAGAATGCTCATCAACTTAATTCATGAGGTTCCTTTCAGCGTCACTTCAGGAGTTCACACCAGGATAAGCTGGCCACAGTACTCAGCTCTAGGTCTCGGGAGCCCAACTGGGGCATCCCTGCGCCCCTGATTCTCAAGAAGGAGCTGAGGCACAGGAGTTCCAGGTTTGCTGAGTCCTTCTGGGATGAGAGAATAGGGAAATTACAAATAAATCTGCCTGGAAAGCAATAGAGACAGGGAGTCCAAAGATATTAAGTCAGAAGCATCAAGCTTAGGCCAGAATTCTAGAAGCAGGGTCATTCAAAGCAGGGACCCCTGCCTCCCACATATACACACTATTGATTCTTTCATAATATTGGGCCCAGTTGTGAAAGTCATGTATCAGTGTCATATTCTATAAAGCATCAGCTATGACCTAGGAGATGCTGACATCCTGGCCTCCACTGGGGCAATGTCGAGTGCCCATTCCACAGTCACTCTCCATCCCAGGATCCCTGTCAAGGGAGAGTGACTTGCTGGTCATTGCAGCTCCCTTCCAGAACATGTACACAAGTCAAAACCTAGTTTCAGTTCTTGTATGCAAAAAGCATTTATGGGGTAAACTATTTTATTGCCTTTCCATGATGTTTACTGATTTCCATCTCTGTGTGAATCAGTAAGGATGTAGGAAACTGGAAAATAATTTATTTGATAAAAATTAACTGCCCCTGAGGGGTCCAACCTAGAAATGCCAGTGGTCTTTGTAGGATGGGACAGATGTCTGGCCCACAAGATGGTTTTAACTATAGAAGAGAGGGGTCTCCCTGATGGGTCAAAGTCTCAGCACTATGAAGCTATCACCAGCCAATATGACATACGTTCAATCCCCACCAGGGGGCTATGCACATGGCGCAGCAGACCTCTCCTGTCTCGCCCACTGTACCCCTTAGCAGTGTATTTCAGTAGATATTCCTGTTCTGCTACCCACCCCGCCTTTGGTGAATTCCCTCACCCCCCACACTTTTGGCCTATACCTCAGCTCTTGTATGCATAAATTTTAAAAATTCTTTAATTAAAAAAAAAACTGTAGAAGAGAGAGGTGCATTCTCTGGGTGTCAAAAGGTAGAACTACGGCCAGGGCTGCAGATACAGAGGTAGATTGCAGTTCAACATTAAAAACACTTTCCACTATAAGAGCTGCCTGGAAATGAGACAGCCTGGCTCAGGAGGAATGGTGCTTCCTGTCTGTTGATGTGATCAAGTGGAGGTCCCTGCTGCAGAGATTAATTCATTGGGTAAAGGTCTGAGTTACATTACTTTTAAGGTCCTGTCCAATTCTAAGATTCCAGGACTCTCTAAGTATATGAATTGCCTACATAAGAAGAAGGAAACATCTGTGAGCACGGGAGGACAGCGAAATGGAGGCAGATAAAGGGTGCACTGGGTCGGGGGAGCTGTCTAGCTTGGACTGGAAAGGCTCCCTGGAGGAGATGACACAGGCCAACTTTCAGAGGTCACATAGGCATTAGCTAGACCAGCCTGGTCTTGCAGAATTGTCTGTAATGCCGGAAAAGTTCTAGGAGCCACCAAAATGGCAGCAGCTAGCCACACTCCACTGTTGAGCACTTGAAATGGAGCCAGTACAATGAGGCAATAAGTTTTAATTTTATTGATATTCAAATGTAGCTAGGTTGGACAGAAGAGATAGGTGAAGGGCGAAGGACAGATGCTCCAGGCAAAGCAAAGAAAACAGAGTGTGAAGGGGCGGGGTGCAGAGCCAACCCGGCTGCCAGGGAGTGGCCAGCGGAGGGAGTGTGTAGACCAGAGACTGGTCCCAAAAGGCTTTGTGTGCTAAGCTGTGGAATTTGAACTTCCTGATCCTGGAAACTGCTGAAGGGTTTTAAGTACAGAATGATAAAGTTCAGTTTATGTTTTAGAAATATTATTCCAGGCAACAGTATGGAGAATAGATTCCTGGGGAGAGATTGGAGATGAGGGAATCAGTTGCAGGGAGACAGCTGAGACTATGAATTGCTAAGAGCCTGAGCTAGGCCGTGGCACGTGGGAAGGAAAAGAAGGACCAGGGACAGACTTAAGAGATTCTGGACCTTTATTACTGATTGGCCTGGCTGGTTGGGGGGAGGCATGAGGGAACTTGACTGGGATGAGCTGCCTCCCCCCAGGAGTCTGGCCTAGAAGGCACAGATGCCAATGCGATGGAATATGGAATTTCAAGGGAACAGGATCGGGGACAAGGCTGTTTAGAGCATGCGTTATGATGATATGATCACATCTGTGCTTTGGAAAAACAACCTGCTTCAGAGAAAGGAGCCCTGGAGAAGACTGACATTTCAAGGGTGAACCAAGCATACCAAAGATGCAAAGAGAAATCTAGATTTGTTTCACTGAAACAGGGAAGGGAGAGTTTCCAGGGAGGGGTACTTAAGAGTGTTGAATGCCATAAGCACTAAAAAGGTGACAGCGAATCTGGCAATTAGGAGGGTGTGTGTGTGTGTGTGTGTGTGTGTGTGTGTGTGAGTGCGCGCATGTGCATGTTTGGAGGAAGGGTGGTAAATTGAATGGAACATTATGGGGCTTCAAACCCAGCTGGATTGGGTGATTCAGACTTGTTGCTCCCCAGATAGCCTGCTCCCTGAAGACCCTGGGCCCCGTAATTATTAAATAGCTTGGAGTTTTTCAACATTTTGGAGTCACAAATATCTTTGACAAATTCCTTTCTCTCCAGAAAAATTCACCCACAAATAAAACTTATTTCATTTTAGATACCTTCTCAAGCTCATCTATGGAACCCCTGGGTTAAAAAAAAAAGTCCAAACCACTTAGTTCTTATTTGCTGTGTTCTTGCTGCAGATAACTGAGTGGCTAACTAAATGGTAACCAGGAATCTAAACTAGATGAAAACCTTCAATTCCTAGTCCTCCAGCCTCTCCTCTGGCCTGGTTCATACACATTTTCAGACTGATTGTCCTGAAGCCTGTCAATCAACTCCAAACTATTACAGAAATTAGTATCTCTAAAGCCTACCTTGGCAGTCTCTGCCTAGAGTTGTTGAACTAGTGTTTCTCAGGGTCCTCAACCTTAGATAAAAGGGGTCACAAGAAGCAGTTAACAAAACTGGGGGAATGCTTGCCACTCTCCTACACCATTGGGGTTAAGAGTGAGCTTTGCTCCTGGCACCCGAAGGCTTGTGACCCAGTGCCAATGTGTCACTTGCCCTTCCCATCCAGCTTTTTGGCTCATAGACCCCTTTTTGCCCAGTGTTCTACTTCTTGAACATACCTAGGAATACCTAAATTAGCTGAAGTTTCACAACCTCATCCCAATTTAGACTCAAAATATGGCTTGGGTCATTGAACCCAAAAAAGGAATCTGAATCAATGTGTTTATTTTTTTCCCCAGAACTGTGAGGGGTGGAGATATGGAAGGGAAATAAAGAAAAAATGGAAAAATCATCATGTCCCTCCATCTTATATTCTTAAACCTGTCTTAGTTGCAAACCCTTTATAGTTGCCAAAACAGCACTAAGAATACCACTAATACCACACTAATAGTGATAACAATGGTCTCATGTGTTACTGTTCTTAAAGCAACCTCCTAAAAGGTTATCTCCTGATTAAATGATTGATCCTAGGCAGAGCTCAAGTGAATGGCGATTCCAGCCAGCTTATGCTTGGCTACTATTCCTAAAAGCTTGGGAAAGTCAGCAAACTTTCTCACTAACCCACCCCAAACAAATTCACTCATTAATTCCAGAACATTCTCTGTTACAAGTGAGGCAATACAGGATGGGGCTCCCCAGACGGTGCTGGCTGTTCTGAGCTGCAGTCAGTGCGATATGGCCCTTTAGATTTCACAGACACCCTCTCCAAGTACAAACACACACACTCACACACACAGACACACTCGCACACCCACCCTATCAGCCGGCTGCGCGGTACGTGCAGTCAGAAGCTGTGTGAGAAATGTGCAATCACACCTCGCTTTTGGAGGCAGTGAAATCTTTCTTGGTTTGGGAACTACAACAGTTTGCATATTGAGAGGGTACAGGAGGTTTCCAAGCATCCCGGGTGGAGTTTGGTGCTCTGGCACAGCTCATCAAGTTCCTGTTTTGCCAGATCCTTTCTGGAGGCCCCCCCGCACAGCCTGGGGAAGGCCCTCAACAGAACAGAACATAAATCTGTGGTTCTTGTTAGTTTTTTTTTGTCTTTCCATAATGCCAATCTTGTTAGTTTTCTCAAAGATATTACATATTGGACAGTATTGGACAGTTTGCTGAGTCTATTTATATTTCTTATACCATTTGCTTCTCCCAGAGTCACTGTGAAGGATCCCAAACAGCAATTGTTTTATGGGAAAGGAAAGTGACACACAGAGAGGTTAAATGACTTGCTCAAGGTCAATGTGGTAATAAGTGTTAAAGAAAAAATTATCCTGACATTTCTTAAAAACAGGAAGACTTTATTTAAGACTCTTGCAATAAGAGAGAGATCAGGCTCAAGTCTAAACATGGCAAACACAACTGGGGATTTATAATCAGGGAGAAAAATGAGGGGGGTCGATGGATATAGAAAATCATTAAGAGGAAACATCAAGTGTGGAATGTTCTTGCTAAAGGAAGCCAAGCACCTCAGACTTAGTCCTCAAAGGTGAGGGCATAATGAACTTGACTGAGCATAGGGGAGGGGCTGCTCTCTAACTGACTTGGCAGGATTCTTGCTAACACTGAGCTCTGTCTGGGTATACATGGAAAGCCAAGGTCAAGACCTAGTCAAAAAGGGGGCTCAGAGGAGCCTGCCTACAGTTTATTGAAGAAGAGATTTGTCCTAAATGACAAGGCTTAGACCAACACCCCAGCCCCAATGTGTTCCTTCTGGTTGCCCTTAGAATCATCATCATCTCAACCTAGCTCTCTATTTATTATCTGTTAGTAACTTTATGGCACATAAATGACATACAGAATTTCAAATTGAGTTTATTCTTTCCTGAAATTAATACTAAAACCACATAATGTTCACTAGTTATTGATTACAATTCTTTATTGTCCTTTCAACCCTAAGAATTAAGAGGCAGTTAGTTAGCAATAAAATTTTATCTTAAGGAGCTAGGGATGGTGTCATATTTTGGTTTCAGGTTTCAATTCCACTATGATATGCACATAACCATGAGGGAGTTATGTGCAGTTGTATTTCTTACCATCTAGAACCAGCCTTCCCTGGCCCCTTGTGCTGCTCTGCCCAGATCCAGGGGAGCCTCTCCCTTGTCCTGGACTCTCTTCGCCTGTGATGGCGGCAGTACAGTGAGGGAGGGAGTATAGCCTCGGGGCCTCTGGAGTCATGGTAGTCAGTTGAGTATCCCAGCTCCATTAATTACTGGCTCTGTGACTTTGGACAAGATTCCAGCTGCTCTAGCCTCAGTTTCTTCACCTGTAGAATGGAAATAGCACTCTGACCTGTGGACTGTGAGGACTGGATATCCTTCTTAAAGCACAGAGCACAGTGCCTTTCAAATAGTGTTTCAGAGGCATAGACTGTTTTGACCTCACTGGTCTTATCTGTAAAATGGAGTTAATAACACCCCTCTCATGGGATTGTTATAATGATTGAGGCAGACAAGCTAATAGCTTTTATAGGCATGGTCTAAGATGTTAATACTGAGCTGAGGAGGTGGGGTGACTGGTCATTTCATCTGGGAATACCGGGTCAGTGCAGGGGCCTAGAGATTGTCCATCACCCCCTGGCTTCAAGTCACAGGCAAAGAGTCCAAGACAAGGGAGAGGCTCTGCTAGTTTCAGGCGGAGTAGCACAAGGGGCCAGATAAGGCTGGTCTAGATGGTAAGAAATACAATGATGCTCCTTTGTACTTCAGCTCAGGAGTATTCCAGCAGGACCTGTACCTTTCCAACCAGTCACCAACTGGAAATGGGGATGCTAGAAGGAGGTCATCAGGAGTGCAGCATGGATCTTCACTGCTCCCTTGGGACTGGAGGATTCTTAGGTTAAATCATATGAAATTGCCATTGTTCAACAGTTTTTTGACCTACAAAAAGCAATTTCATATGATTCAACCTATTATTAACCTCTTCTTTGTGAATTCATTTGTCTCTACCACGTGACTCCTGGACAAAGTCCCTCGATTCAATGATGCCCTGGTTGTCTTTCACTGCACATTTGCCCTTATCTAACACACGGGCTGTTGTGCTTGGGGGCAAGGAACTAACAACTCTCCCTCTCTCCTTCCTGCCAGAGTTCTGGATCAATTGAAAAAGATGAGGAGACAGGTACATGGGAATTGAAATGTGGGCTTGTATTACTGATAAGGTTGATCCTGAAGGGTATGACTTGGTCTTGGGGTGACAATGCGCTCCCTAATGCTGAACTCCAGGGTTCAGACCCAACTACTCACTCACTAACAAAGGTGGCTGGAAATCTGCCTTCACAGTCAGGGCTGCCTAAAAAGAAGGGGCGTGGGTGGCTTAACAACACCCAGGTTCTGCGCCCAAAGCTCATCACTCTCCACCCCATGGGCAGAATGAATAAGTCAATTCAGGGTAAGAGTGCGTCCCTATGGAAACTAAGCCAAGAAAACAAGGGTCCCCCCCCCCAACAAACAGTAACAGCAACAAAACCCAGACAATCAAACAAAACCCCACTGACCAAGGCCTGCCTGTAACTTCTTAAAGGTTTTGGGGTCATGTAAATGGGTAAATATCCCAGCAAAGCTAACAAACTATCATTAGATATTAGAGATATTTATTTTTATTTATACAAGAACTGGGGTACAGGCCAGAGGCGCAGGAGGATGAGAGAATTCACCAGAGACAGAGCGGGGAGCAGAATAGGCAGACTGACTGAAATACACTGCTGAGGGGAGCAGCGGGCGAGACAGGAGAGGTCTGCCGCGCCATGTGGGAATCACCCTGGCCAGCCGGGAATCGAACCCGCGCTGCAGAGTCTGCGTACAGCTTCACAGCACAGTGCTCAATCTGCTGTGCCACCGGGGAGGCCCTAGAGATTGTTTTCTTAATGGATTATCACATAGCTCCGTTGTCCATTTGTTCCCCCTCCCCCTTCCCCTGCCCCCTCCCTCCTCTATTATATACCACTTAGAGGCATCCCTAGTTCCCTTTCTCAATTTTATTATGTATAATATTATGGTTCTTTTCCATCTCTGTCCCCCAATTTCAGCTGAGATGTTTCTTTGTATACTTCTTCTATTTCCAGAGGCTGTACCTCTTTTTGTAATACAGAAGAAGCTAATTTAAGGAAACACAAATAAGTCTTCTAAGTCCTGAAAACCCTAAACTAAGTCCTAAAAACCCCAAACTGCCTGTTACTCCTACCAAAAATAAAAACCTGAAAAATAATTCTCAATTATATCTACATTTGACAGGTGTGGAATCCCCACCCCCAGTACCAAAAGTATTTTCCTAAATATAATCATTCCAGACACTAACCCCAGCAAAGCTTGGTGCTCACACATTACCACCTCTGCTACCCAAAATTTATGTTAATACATTAAAGTTTGTAATAAATGCATGTTAGTCGCAGTTTGAATCACTGATTTCCATTCTCCGTCTTCCCCTTAAATTGAGAAAAAATGAGGGAAAGTTAAGAAATAAAGAGAAATCTCCAATGGCTCTTCTTAAAATAAGGAGTCCTTTTATCTAACAAGCTTTCAGGAATTGTGGCTTCTTTTCTGATGATTAACCATCACCTGATAATTTGGGGAGAAATGTACTTTTACTGAAAAGTACATTTTGATGTAATTCAAAAAACATATTTCAAACATGGGATCAATTACACAATGCTAGTGGATGAGCATGTCTAATCCTAAGTATCGGGATAATCTACCATGGAAATGGGGGAGGGTGCAGATACTTTAGAAAGCATCAGCTGTGCTCCTTATTAAGACCTAGTTCAAATGACTTGCCCAAGGTCACCAGGACTGAGGACAGAAGAGGCACTGCCACCCAGGGCTCACCTCCAGTCCTTTGCCTTCGCCTTCTCAACCTGTTCAGTTTCTATTTCAAAAAACCTCCAGCAGAAACTGGGGTTTTCACCTTTTCTCATGGCCTATGATCATGAAATTGTAACCATTATAACAGAAGAGTTACTAGAAATAAAACCCTATTAAGGATATGAAGCAGATGGACTTGGAATCTTTATGACATTCCTCCCATGTAGCCACAAAACCACAATCTTGCCCCCTGGAGATGGCCACATAGCCACCTCCACCCAGATGCACAAGGCACCTCTTTGCCAAGATCTACTGTCACCTCACTGTGCATCCTGCCAACAGGCCCGCTAGCCCTTCCCTCTTGGAGCAGCACCCCATTTACGCCTGCACTGGTGGAGCGTGGTTTACACTTCTCCAGTGAAATGTTCACACTCGCTTAATGAAGAGGAAGACTTCCAGTCTCACACAACTGCTCTGGGTAAGACCAGGGCTATTTCTGACCATTGCACTAGAGATAATATGCTTGCTTACCTCCTAAAAGGACCGTGCAAAAGAAAAGCACAATAGAGTGTGCATGACACCAGTTCTTTAGTTGTTGTAACTGCTGTCCAAAGCTAATGTCCCTGAAAGTCAATTTTAATATAGTCGATGACTTCATCTGTATATTTTCTCTTAAAGATAAAGCACGTACAGAGCAAAAATGAAACCCAAATGCCATCAGATGCACCCCATTCCACTTTGGAATCAGGGTCAGGAGTTTTTTGGTTTTTTTTTTTCCATGTTAAAAGAGGGGAAATAAAGGCTGAGCGAGGAGGGGCATTTTGCTTGAGGTCACACCCAAGAGTGGAAGCTGCAAAGCTTGGGTTGGAAGCTCCTTGTTCTGGCCCCTGTCTGTGCTCCCAGTGAAGGGAATTCTCATCCCTCCCCTGGGTCCCTAACTGCTCTGCTGTTCTCATGACTTGGAAGGAGGAGTAAGGGCATGAAGAGGATGTCACAGGCAGTTGTCAGAGGGATAGAGAGTTATACTTTGGGAACAAACACCTTGACTTTGCTGAGGCATAAACTTCACAGCGGGAAACCATTATTTCAGTGACAAAGCTTTGTTCGGTTGACATTATCTCTTAATTATCTGCATAAGAATGCATTTGTCAAGTTTCATGAGATGGGATTGATAACAATAAACCTGCATTTCTGCACAATATTTTAATTCTGAAGGCAGAAGCAGCACAACACACAAGGAAAGCACCGTAGGTGGTTCGTCCTGGTGCTGCTGGCAGGGCACCGGCTCCCCATATGTGCACCCCACAACTGTAACAATGCCTTGTGATGCACCTAGCCACCAGGCTGTGTGGGGGCTCTGAGGTCACAAGGATAACAGAATTCTGGAATGTTTGGCCAGAAGGTTTGCATCATGGGAAGATTGCTACCCCCAAAACCACAGAGCCAGGGATTCTCCTGGCCTTGTGTGCCACGACGCTCCAGAGTGTGGGTGACAACCGAAGTATTTGACCCACATCACCTCCTTTAGTTAGCAAGATGCCAAAATCCCAGGTCCTTCCACTCCAGCCTTTCCCCCAAGGACCAGATGGCTCCAGCTCCTCCCATGCAGAGACTTTTTCTCTGCATGTCACTGAGGCTGCCTTTCCTGCAGGTTAGTCACTAGGATAAGAGCTGACCGTGACCACAACCAGGTGAGAGCTTCTGGGCTTGGGTGACCTGACTGCTGTGTAAACGCAGCTCCTCTTAGCATTCCCTGAGAAATCTTTGCTCTTTTAATGGTGAGAGGGAATTTAGCAAACAATATTCAAGGGATTCCTTGTTATTTCATGTTGATTTATTTCAGTCTCCACTAGAAGGACATTGAAGCACATACTCCAGTCCAGTAATCTGCTCTGATATTCCCCATTCTAGACTGGGGTACAGGCTAGCATCCCCAACAAGACCCTCAGAACTGGGATCCAAGGGCAGGTGCAGCATTTAGAGACCACCAACATTTAAAGGATTGCCTGGGGCCACGAATCCACAAAAGACATGAATCCACAAAAGGGAAAAGCGGCCCACAGCCGCTCCTCCACAATCTGGGGCAGAGAGAGCATCCTGCATCAGTGACCACTGATGTAGTCAGTGCCTCCAACTAGTTACCCAGCCCTTTGTCCACAGCCTTCAGGAGTTCCCTCCCATACCGACTCATGGGAGTTGCGCTGACCACAGTGACAACAACTAATAGGATCTGAGCAAAGACTTGAAAAGCCCTTGCCTCACAGCTCTGTAACTGCCACCATGGACAGATGCCCCGAGTAGCCTGCTGGGTCACCCAGACGTGTGAGTGGGGCCCTTGGATGTAGTGGAAACCCCACAGAATGAGACAGACTGTCTTCCAGGCTCTGTCCAGTGTATATCCCAGTGCTAGGCCATCCCACCATGGCCAACCTACACGCTGATGCAGCTGCATGAGCAAGTGTAGAGGACAGTCTAACAGCCAAGACCAACGAACCATGTGCCTGGTTTGCATCTACAATAATAACTGATACACTGACCAAGGCAAATTCAGATTAGGGGCCCTAAGTGCGGTGGCTAATTCTCAGTGTCAGCTCAAGGGGATCATGGCTGCCCTGACATGTGGTCAAACATCATTCTGAGTAAGTATTCGAGCAGCTTCTGGATGAGATGAACATTTAAGTAGGTAGACTGAGTGAAGCAGACAGCCCTGCAATGGGCGTGGGCCTCATCCAGCCAACTGAAGACTGGGAGAGAAAAAAAGGGGTTGAATGACATGAAACATTGCCTGCCTGCCTGCCTGCCTGTTGAAGGACTTTGATCTTCTGCCCCAGGCTCAAACTTGTGCCATTGATTCTCCTGGTTTCCAGGCCTTTGGGCCCAGACTGGAATTGCACCGCCAGCTCTCCTTACCTCCACTTTGCCAACTGCAGATCTCAGGACTTCTCAGCCTCCATGATCATGTGAGCCAACTTCTAATAATAGAGCCAACTCTTCATAGATGCACAGAAATAATGAATGCACCAGATTTATTACTGTATATTAAAGATGACAATGTATTATATACAATCCATAATTATATACAATGTTACATATAATCATAGGTGTATGTTCCTTTGTTCATTCTGTTTGTTTCTCTGGAGAACCCTGGCTGGTGTTCCAAGCTCCCTGTGAGCTGGTGTCTCTACTCAGGAGCTGCTCCTCCGGCTCTCCCTGGCACGCACGGTTCTTCCCCTTTCCCTGGGTTGGCTGAGACAGTCTGCAGGTGGGACTGGAGTCTTCCAGACTCCTTTGTTCTAATTGCAATCAGCGGTGACTTTCCACTCAGTGGTGGCACCCATTAGCTCCTCTGCTCCTTCTGCTCTGCTCCACCGTGGGGGCACAGCCATCACCCTGGAGATGTAAGCCCTCGGCGGCGGAAGGAAGAAGGACGAAGGTTAAGTCTGATTTATGTTGCACAGGGGCCATTCTTTTTCCTCTTTTTCTTCCCCCACCGAACTGAATCCAAAATAAATGAACAGACTCTCCCGTTTCTGAGTTTTAATGGAACTAATTATCTGATTGCAGAGTCCCAACTCTGTGACTGCTTCCATTCTGGCTGGCGTTAGATTGCATTACTATTTTCATTTGTTTTCATTATTATTAGCTTTTAGCAATGAAATGGAGTTAAAATTATTACAGTTTGTAACATGCTTTTTGTACTAATAATTCAAGTACTTTTGAGTAGGAGCTGAGAGCATTAATTTGTCAATCACTCCTGCTTTGTATCTAGTCCTACTTTAAATAGACTAAACAAAAGAAATGAACACTATATATTTCCCCAAGGGATAGAACTTGTAAACATTCAGATATGTTAGGCTTTCATGAAATTATAAACCGTAATTCCAAGGTATATTGCACAAATAATAGGGTATTTCAAAACCAGTGCAGCTGACACACAAAAGCTTCAACTCAGGTTCAGATAATAACAGGGGGCAGCCAGCTGTGCTCAGAGGCGGCTAACCTAGTCGGGAAGCAAGGTGAAGGTGAATAAATGCAAACATTTTTGGAGGTTGAGCAGAAGGTCCTCAGGAAGCTCTGAGTCAGGGACCTGTGCATTAAGGAAAATGAGAGCCTTTTCCAGCTTCTACGCCCACTCAATCGGAAGCAACATTTCAAAAACAACAACAAAATGGGGATAGCCTGCACCACCACGAAGAAATGCCACATTAATCCTCCCAGGCGTGTTTACAACAAAGAGAAAAGGAAGCAAGATCCAGAGCCTGAAATAAATGTGGTGTTGGAACTGCATGTAAATGGGGAACAACCTCTCTATTAAGTGATAAAAAAGATCGGCTCGTATCAGTGGAATGCCTAGATTACAGGATGCTTTTTAAATAAAGAGCTGCTGGCTTATTACCTTAAAATACATATAGCGCTCCATCAGATCAGGACAACATTAGTCCTCTAGGACCTACTTTAATGATTGAATAGGAAATGATTTGTAATTATCAAATCAATTGTCTCGTGTAACTAGCTCTTTGGGTAGCCTTCAAAACAGTTTTCCTCGACTAGGTGAAGCACTCTCGCATTCTCTGGAAATCTTGCGTAGCTTTGTTTCTCGACGCTTTTCCTTTTTTCCCTAATGCAGAGGAAATCTGGAGCAGCTCCACTGTTGACGTTACGGGGCCTGGATTGGCAGGACCCCCGAAAAGAGGGGGCCGGGGCTGGAGCTGTCCGGGGGCCGGTATGGCTGAGGCAAAGACAGCTCACGTGGGGCAGGGGAAAGTCCATTTCTGCACGCTTGACACCTACTTCTAATTGTTCTTACGCCCATTTTTCATCCTGCCTGAGAAAAGCCAGAATGTCAATCTCAGCCCCTAAAATGAAACCCTTCCCAGAAAACACAGCAATTGCTGTCTTCCTGGGTTTCGCTCCCACTGCTGAAGACTGTGACTTGGACCATCTCAGATTTCTGACTAGAATATATTTTGTCTTTCAGTAAGAGGCTGCGCTGCACCTGTTCACTAAACCAGGGAGGTTTTTCAAGTTTGGATTTTCTTTGGCAGAAGAGACCTTGGACAGTGACCAATTGGTTAATCCTGTTGACTCCCAGCAGCCCCTCCACCCACCCTGCCCCCACCCCCAACTCTCCGGCTGCTCAAAAAATAGCTTTTGACTGTGGCCTTTAACAATATGATAATTTATTTAAAACAGATACAGTCCTGAAAGTGACCCACTTAAAATTATTAAAGAGATACTGTGTTTATTTTTGCTGTCCATAAAACAGAAAATGGTTTATGAATATGCAAACCGATCTGATGTAATTAGCATGATTGGCTCCTACTGCACTCCGTTTTATGTGGTTAGAAGAGTAGATGCAGGAACTAATGAGGTCATGGTAATGTGCCTGTGAAGAGAGCTCAGCTGTCAGAACAACGAAGGCGAATGTCTGGGAGAATCTTTTCTTTCCCACAAAATCACTGAAAGTGGGCACTCGAGGGGTGAGCCCCTGCCTGGGTGCTGGGGTACCACCAGGTCCGGGAGCCACTTGGCCTCCTGCATGTGAGGAGTCAAGATGAGGAATAAAAACCCACGTCCATTCGGAGCAATGATTAATGTGGTATTTAATTATCTAGAAAGTCTTCAACAAGTGCTAATAACGGAAACTCCTCCGGCAGTGGGCGCATGCCACATGCTCCCATTAGACATGCTAACACCCTATCCCCTGGCCCTTCTTAATTAAAATAAGAGGCAAAAATGTTAATTGTGCACCGACCACCTCTTGGGATTAATCTGCCCTGATCATCTGGGCCCTGCTCACCCGAGAAAGCAGGTTTCTCATTCAGGCATGATGTGGCACAAAAGGCCCCTCCCCAGGCAGCAGCCACCCACTTGGTGAATTCAGGCCCCTGCTGGGGGAGGAGAGGGGAAGAGAGGAGAGGGGAGGCCCGCGATGAATGGGCAGGGAGGCTTTTTAATCAGGATGCTGGAAGGCATGTTACAGAAAGCTTCTTAGATATTGAACAGGACATACAGACCGCCACTGAGCTTTTCCTTCTACATCTCTTCTAAAGCATAAACATATGAACTTGAAACCTTATTTTCAATTTCTGCCAGCTCCTCTGTAGTTCTAAAAATACACCTCGCCTCTTTGTACCCTCTCCCTCCAACACACACACATTTTGCAACAGAAACAAAGAGCATCTTGAGAGCTCCAATGTTAAAGGGGAGGGGCCAGAGGAAAGTGAAAAATGAGGTTTGGGTGCTAATGAAAGACCCAGCCAAGTTCACTGTGAAGGGGTCTCCCTGGAAAGACCCTGAATTGACTGATTTTGAAGACACTTAAAGACTAAAAAGAAAGGGAAATTGGGTGTTCATCAGCTGCACCTGGCAGCATCTTCGCTCCCTCCTTTGGAGAAGCAGCTGGCCTCTCTGGTTACAGAATCTCAAGAGAAGTATTATTTGAGTGCCTACTACATGCCTGAGAAGTAGGAATTCTTACTTCCATTTTACAGATGAGAAAACTGAGGCTTAGAAAGGGCAAATTACTTGCCATAACCAAACAGCTCCAAATCCAGGTCTGTCTTACTTAGCGGTCCAGGTTTTTTCACTCTGTTATCTTAGGATGTGGGGCAAAGGGAAAGAACAGGGGGAGAGCCCCCCGAGATGCCATAAGTTCAGCTTGTTTAAGGAACAAACAATGTTCCATAACCTTGATATCTGGCTAGAATTTGATGGTGGGAAATGTCATCATCTCTTCCCAACAACCCCAGGGAAAGCGCTAAACAGGAAAAATGGAAACTGGGTCTTAGCCTGGCCTCTTAACATTCGCAAACCTTGCCCTTGACATCCGGGGCACACGGAGCTCACTTGCTGTCCTCAAATGTACCCCAAACCTTTACATCCCCCCGCCTTTGCGAGGCTTATCCCTCCCCCTGCAGCAACCATTTCACTTCTCCATAGGGCAGTCAGCCTCATCCTTCAAGACCCCACCTGGCTTGCCTTTCCCTATAGGATGCCATTCCTGCAGAGGCAGCAGGTTGAGCTCACCTGACTTGTATCACGATGACACTAGGTTACAGCTGCATGTTCATATTTCTATCTTCTTGGCTGGACTGCACGTTCTCCAAGAGAAGGCACGTGAAGGTGTGTCTAAAGCCCTAGTCCACTAGGGTCCAAGGAAGACACTCCATGAATAAGCTGCATATCATGAAATATGTGAATAAACCAACGAATAAAGGAATAAGGGCATTTTAAAGAAGAATATGCTCCTTTGGGGTTTCCACAACTTGATCATCATAAAGAAATGAAACAAGTTCTTCCCTTTGCCCCTGGAGCTCCCTACACGTGATGGGGGGCTGTGCCCATCCACAAAAGCAGAGGCAAGACTGCGGAGGTGTCTAGGATCCCATCCCAGCACAAGTTCTCTCACCCATGAAACTTCCCAGAGTCTCAGTTTCCATCCTGATTACATGGTTCCATGTATTCTTTCTCATAAATTTTTATCACTGTTTGTAGTGCAAGCACACACAGGGCAGGTTCACTGTCGATCGAGGCAGATGGATAGTCTTGGAGCCCTTGATAGATTTTATAGGCCTTTAATGTTGCAGCTGGGAACCGGGACACAGGCACACCAGGTAGGGAGGCCTGCACGCAAGGAGGCCGGCAGGGGGTACGGATCTGCACACTCTCTCTCCACCTCTCTGGGGTTTTCGTATCTTCTGTAGCCACACCACTGAGTCGTCCTCCCGCCAAGCAGCCACAGCCACTACCTTTATCCCTCTCCCTCAGTTACAGGTGTGAGCATTTACACCTGGTGCTGGTTGGGCCTAAGTGTCCATAAGTACAGGTGTGCGTGCTCTGTGCTCACACCTCTTTGCCCCAGGTGCTCATGGAAGTGGCGGGAGGGCACAAAAAGACTGCTTCTGAACTCATTTACCCTAACCCATTCTAATTTTGTAACTAGTTAAGTGAATCTTTCCTTCATAGCTAGTACTCACTGGACTATGTGATCCAGGAGGGCAGGTTTTGTTTCTTTTTTCTTTAACACCACTGTATCCCCACACCTAGCCCAGTGCCTGGCACAGAGCAGTGCTCTCTAGATAGCCACTGAACTCAGTCTTTCCATTTCTACAACGGAGGCCCACCCAGCCCTAATGCTCTGAGAGCCCCATATTTGGAGTCGCTCCTGGGGGTGAACGCTTCAAGGCAGATGGCCCAGGTTAAAATTCAAATCTATGACACAAGCAAGGCTACACTAATGGAAGAGCCAATGATAGCGTAGCAAATTGGCCAACTCATTCAGAAAGGCTAAAGAGCAGGGGTGGCGGCAGCAAGCACATGTGAATAAGGAGAGACCCATCTGCAGGGACCAGGCCTAGTTACCAGGTCATCGGGCTGTCAGGGCCAGGGAGTCAGCAGTGCCAGCCAAACAGGAGAGAAGAGGAGCGACCTCGAGACAGTGTGAGTTTCCTTGAGCTGTCAGAGCAAACCACCATGAACTGGGGGCTGTAAAACAAGAGAAAGTATCATCATTTTAAAAAAGAAATCCTACCATTTATGATAACATGGGTGGACCTGGAAGGCATTATGTAAACTGAAATGTCGTCAGAGAAAGACAAACACCGTATGATCACACTTATCTGTGGAATCAGAAAAAGCAAAGCCAAGACAGCACCAGCAAGAAAACAAAAAACCCAAAGTCATAGAAAAGAGACCAGATTCATGGTTGCCAGAGGCAGAGGGTGGGGAGAGGGAAGGACAGGAAGCCAGGGAAAGGGGACAGAACTTCCGGTCCTCACAGAGGACACCATGAGGTCGCTGCCCATGCTGGAGGGCACAGAGCAATCCTGGTGGGAACGTAAATCCAGGAGTTCTCATCATCCTTTCTTCCTCCTTTCTTCTCTTTTCATTTTATCTATGTGGGAAACAGATGCAGGATACAGATGCAGATGTTACCTGAACCTCGTGTGGTCATTGCTTCATGATAGGCGTCACTCGGACCACCACGCTGCCTTCCCAGGAGGCTCCTCGTCACCTCTCCCAGCTGCGGCAGGGCAGTCTTTCTTGGCTTGTGCAGAACAACTGCACTTTCTACCCCCACGTCCTCATGGCTAACTTCCCTCTGCGTCTTCATGTCTTCTTTCCTCTGTTACTTCTCCTGGAACTATAGGACACCAGTGCTACTGGGGGAGGACCTGCCTCACTCCAGTGTGGCCCCATCTTAACTTGACTCCATCTGCAAAGACCCTGTGCTCACACACACGCCGCAGACATGCCTACCCTTATCCCAAATTAAGTTCCCATTTGCAAGCACTGGTATTGGAGGCTGGGATATCAACATAGTTTAGGGGGCCCATGATTCAACTCATAACAGGCATTAAAATCACAGTCTTAGCTCAGCAGACCCTTGCCATCTTCTGCGTGCCAGGTTTTGTACAGGTCTCTATGGATAAACAATGAATCAGATATAAGTAAAAGTATAGAAAGGAGACAACCCCAGAAGCACTGGATGCTGCGAGAGTTTGAAGAAGACAAGATCACGTGCAGTTTTGGCGGAGCCCAGAAAAACATCACAGAGGTGGTTGGGTTTGTGATGATTGTTGGCGCTGGACCCCAGTTCCACGGGTGGCTGTGAGTGTGGGGAAAGCAGAGGTGACCGAGGCCACTGTGGGGAGCTGTTTGGACAGAGTTCCTACAGAGCTCCAATGGGCGGTCTATGCCAATCTTACCAGGCTAGAGTAGGGGGACCCTGTGCTCAGAAACAAACCGCAGACGCCCTATTCCATGACCCAGAGGAAACGGGAGGGAGGAAAAGAGGTTATTGAACAGTGCATTATTTCAATCAGCATTTATTTCATAAGAAGAGTCACCCCCACCTTCCCCCCCTGAGAAAAATCCCACTAGAGAAGGCAGTCATGGAATAAAAGCAAACACTTAGTCTTGCAATGCTCTTCTCCTCTCTCTCTCTCTCTCCCTCTCTCTCTATTTCCTCTCTGACTCAACCATCCTTATATTCTGTTGCCATTAACTTCAGTTGTAGACCCCCTATTCTCCCCATTTGTAGAGATATTTGGTTATTGGTTAAAGGCAGGCCTTCAACAAGAAGCCATTAAATTAGAATGGGCCTTGCCACTTTGACAGTGACAGTGGGCTTGCCCCGTGTCCTGACTATTTCAGAGTAGGAGAGGAAAGACAGAAGTCAATCAAGCGATGGAGTCAGGCCAAGGAGGAGGCTCCTTTGGGTGCACAGATATGGATAAACCTTCCCAGGCACAGCACACATCCCTGCAGTAGGCATTGACCAAGTATTTACTCTGTGCCAGTCATCTTCACATCTGCACACCTTCCTGTCTATAAAGTACGTTCACCTCTTATTTCTTCTGATTCTCACAACACCCTATGAGATGCATGTGATTATCCCAACTTTACTCATAAATTAAGAGGCTGGAGCCCTTGGAGACCACAAAAAAGAGCCAAGATAGAAGCCAGGTCTTCTGACCCCTCATCCAGGGCTAATTCTCCTTCACCATTGAGCATTGGTCTCTGGGTCTGTTCCTACGTGACTGTTTAACCCCAGTGAACACAAGGACATGCAAACAGAGACCAGGCAGAGACCCTGCTCTCCAAGCTCTACTCAGTATCCCTGTCTCTACAGAGCTCATCCTTTTGTCCCTTCTCTTGCAAGAAGGGTCTAATGATCAATGCTGAGATGTGTGTTTCCCCAGGGTTCCTGATTGTTCCACATGCACATGCATAGGCTACCTGGCGCAGGACAATTGTGCACTGTTCCAAGAAGCCACGTGAAGGCGGTAGCTTTCTCTTCAGGAGCCCTTCTCACCTAGAAGGGCAGACAAGTGTCTCGTTATTTGTGGGGCTGAGAAAGATATGTACCAGGAAATATTAATTCAAGCAAAAGGTTCATTTGTTCTTTTTTATGTACAAATTATGCAACATAATTGTTTTACAATGATTAATATTATTTCAGGGGCCTAACAAACACCATTTACAATGCAAATCGCTGGGCTGCAGAAGGTATGGGTAATCAGGAAGGAGTGGTGGCTGCTGGGATGGAGGGAGGCTGAGGTGGAGCGAGAGGGAAAGTCACCGGCTTGCCTTTGAACACAGTGTCCAAAGCTGGTGCCTGGAGGCTCCTCCCTCACCCCTCCGGGAAAGTCTTCCAGAAGAATTTCCTCAGCAAGATGGCATGGTCTCCACTTCAACTCTCCCTTCCTGAGGCTTCCCTTTAAAAAGTCACATGCTTTCGCTCCCAACCAAGAGAAAGGCACATGACTAGGTGGTGGGAAGATGGGAAATCGGAAACTAACAACATGGGGAAATGTGTCAAAAGTACCCATCTGTTCTAATCCATCCCATCATTAATAACCTCTCCTCTTCCCATCAAGAAAGGAAAAGCAGGGGCCTCCCACTGTGCCATACCCTCATCTCCTGGTGCCATCACAGTCGCTCTCGTGAGCTATTGCTTCGATGTCGGTCGGTTCCTTAAACGTGTGATTAGCACACATTTTGCACCGCACCCACAGACTCATCCCTTCCTAACTCGCCAGTAGAGCTTCCCCAAACCTCCACACCAAAGTGTCTTTGTGAAATGGCTGCTCTCTCCAACTCAGCCTCCCCACATGGGGTGGGGGGTCTAATGCAGGGGGAAAAATCACCTCATTCTGCCTACATTCAAACAGCACAAAACGCATCCCAGGGAAATATCCTCTGTCACTCTGGGATGCAATTTCTCCTTACAGCTTTACTCCCATTGCTTCCAATGTCCTGTGTTATAAATGTATAAATTCTGTAAGTGTGAAATTTTCTAGAGAGAGGGAGAAAAAAACATTGTAGTTTGCCATATACACTGCTGAATCGTTAATTTGTTACAGCAACAACATCACCACAATGTTGCAACTGGTTTCCTTAGTAACATGTTCAACTATACAGGAAAACATTTTGGGGTAATAAAATGTTCCCATTTGAATTTTGAATAAACTTTCACATGAGGTAAGGAAGTGATATTCTAAAAATAACAGATGAAGGAATCATTGAAGTTTTTCAGTCATTCCCTGAAACTTTAAAGTACGAAAATATTGTACTTACTGAAGTACATTGAAATATGGTGGCCTATCGTAATTCTGTCTGATGGCTGGTCAGTTAAAATTTGAAGGATTGGAAATTTTTTTCACTTTGAATACTCAGCCATGTATAGAAACAGCTCACCGGGCATTCTAAAACGAAGAGTGTTTATTCTGAAAGATCCACTATTATTAGAAATAGATTACTTCCCTGGTGCTGGAAGTCAGCAGCCCAGACTTCCAAATCATAATTTTCTAGGGCAAAGGCTTTCAAATTTTACTGCACATCCAAATCCCCTGGCGCACTTATTAGGACTTAGATGGCTGGGCCCTCCCAGACCAGGTTTTAGGGGAAACCTAAAAATGATCACTGTCCCCATACACCTGAGCAACAAAAAGGTGATTCTCACATCACCTTGAAACAATCTGAACCCTAAAGCAATGTCACAGTCAGATCTGCTCTTTCCTTAACATCATTTATAAAAACTTTAAGGAGGTGGGTCTGTTCTCCTGGGCTGGAGAAATGCAGGTGGGCACAGAGGCTTCACACCCAAAGGATAATCACGAAGCTGGGCCCTCACCTGGGGTCAAGCCACCAACACGTGGCAGGGAGCACCCCCAGGCACGGAGCCTAGCAGGCAGCCACACACGGACAGTGGGAGCCCTGGAAGCACTAGCCAGGTGGCATCTGCTCCTGAGTGAAGGCTACAGTCAGTGAGCACCTTGGCTTTATTATGGATTTGACTCTCTGTATTCACAAAGTCACTGGTGACGGAAATGCTTCACTCTACAGCTCTTGCCCTTTAGCTACTGAAATGCTAATCCAGGTCTAGAGATAGAAGGTCAGTTTACAAAATGCAAAGGGCCCTGGGAGAGTCAAGACCTCTTGCTCCTGGTCCTGAATCTCCCTCGCATGTCACTGACCTTGGGCTGTACCCCATCTCCAAAGACGGTCAGACCAGCATTCTCTGTGCACACCTTCTGAGCTAGAAATGTAGGAACCAAGCTTGATCCTACGCTCCTTTGTTTTGGTTTTTTTTTTTTTTTTTTTTTTCTCTTTCTGTACTAAATCCATTTCAGTTTGAGGTAAAGGAAATTCCCAAATTACTGTTTTGTGTCTTGCGGGGGATCACTTCCCACAGCTAATTTCTCAACTTCAGTTTCCTTCTTCCAGAAGCTTGCTGCGTCCACATTTCAATTAATTGCCTATTGGCACACACCCGACTCCAAATATTTGTGCAGTTCCCGAGAAAGCCTCATTCAGCTAAGTACCTGATCGCGTCAACCTGCTCTCTGGTTCCAACAACTCAGAATATCCAAGCGAGGAAATATGCAAATGCCAAAGTCACCCAGAGAGAATTCATCAGGGGAGGCAGTCATTGGAGGCAGGGAGAGAGGCTCAGATGAAAGATATTATCGCTTGCTGGAGACTGGGAAATTGGGGTGGGGGAAGGGCAGAGTGGAGAATCTGAGGGCCGCAAATACACCTTCAACACAGGAGGCTGCTTCTCCAGAGAAGGGTTGAGCAGGCCAGCTAAGTCACAAATAGGCTATTGAGTCACTCAAGGGGAGGCAGGGCTTGTCTTAGAAGCTGGCGGGGAAGGGAAATGTTATTAGAGAGACAGCCCAAGACTGTGCCAATGAATTCAGCACTCCTACTTGCTGACAAACTCCCACCATTAGAATCACTCTTGAGTGTGTTTATTAACATTGCAAAATGGTTGGCTACAGTGCTCAGTAACAAAAGTGATATGCAAAATGATGTACACACTAGATCTCAAATGCACAAAAAAAAAGAAAGACAGGAAAAATATGCACATACTGGTTTGCCTCTAGGTAGTGAGATCATCAAAAAGTTTACCCCCGACTATATTTTTCTTTACATTCCACATTTTTGGCAAACGACAGAGTACTGGTCTTCTCTCTTAACAGTTTAAAAAAAAAAGAAAGAAAGAAAGAAAAAGAAAGAAAGAAAGAAAATATTTTTAATGCTTTTTTGTAACAAAGGCATGACTTGAAAATAAATCACTGTCTTCCAAACTTCCCCAGTATCATGCAAATCTATTACCTAAAAAGGACTGTTCATTAATAGTTCTGCATAGTTTAGCTTGTCACTTTTTGACTCATCCTTGGAAACTACAAAAGAGCCAAGAACTGAGTTTCATTCATAATCATGCCCTGAGAACTCAGTACTGATCCAGGTACAGTTACCAAATGTGTATTGAATTCTACCCCAAAAGAGATTGGCAACAGATCTCAGAGGAAATAGAACCCAGGGTGAGCTTTGCGAGAAAGAGGGTAATTAGGGAAGGTGTCCCAAAGGAGAACATCTTTAGCACTGGCCTTGGAAGGGGAGCAGAGTCAAAATGGGGAGTTGGGGGCCACTAGGCCTAAGCACCACCACTGCACAATTACACCACCAGCCAGCCCTGCCCGAGGACACAGGAGCTCAACCACTTAGGACATGTCCCGTCGCACTCTAGTTTCAAAGCTACTCCATTCAAGAAGACCCCAAAAGCAAAATGGAGGGGAAACAAGGGAAAACATGTGAGGTCTTTTCAACATTAGCTAGGTCTGCACCCCTTCCCCAACCAATGACTTGGTGTCAAGAGCTAAAGGAACCTCTAGGGGGGTGTCAGTAGCTTTATAATTTGAGCATGATCCCCTAACAAGACTCGGAAATAGAAGCAAGACAGAAACCTAAGGCACGGAATAGTAGACAAGAGTCAAATGAAACACAGAAACATCGACAAAACACGATGACAAGTCATTAGGTTCATTGCCACCGGGGAAGTGGCTAATTCCAGGAAAAAATACTTCCTCGATTTGCTCTTTTGGAACAAGCTATTTACACATATAATTATATCTACTCATTTAGTAAATACTTATTGAGCACCTACCATGCTAGGAACTGGAAGCTGGTGATGAATAAAGCCGTGCTCCCTGTCTTGTGCAGCATGTAAGCGGGGGCCGGGGGCACACTCGCTGCCCAGCACACTCACTGTCCACCACTCTTGATACCAGAGGGTTTTACACCTTGGGACTTTTCAAGGTTTTCTCTGCCTACCTGCCCCTCACCCGACTCCCCTGATGTAAACTCTGCTTATCCTCTAAGACCTAATAAAATGTCACCTGGTTTCAATGAAGCCTCGTCTGTGCCTTCCTTGGGTCCTCTGCCCCCTAGGCCTTCATGACAGCATTTGTCATAGTCTGCCTTGAACTTTACTAAGAATACACTGTCCCTTTGACTGGATTCTGAGCCCCCTGAGGGCAGAGCTGGCCTCCCATGCAGCACCATGCCTCAGCATCCAGTACAGCCGCATGGAGCAAGTTTATCCCATTGCCACCCAGACCTGGACTCGGTGTCCAGCGTTTCACACTGTCATAGTGAATTCTCACTAACTCCTCAAGGTGGATATTACTTTGCTTCTTCAAAGATGAGGAAACAGAGGCTAAATAACTGGCTCAGAGTCACCAAGGCAAGTGGAGAAACTGAGATGCAGCTATTTCTGCTTAGCTCCAAAGCCCAGGCCTCCCACCGCACGCTACCAGCTCCGTAGCTACACAAGGTCAGACTCTGCTGTCCCGTCCACAGCCTGGCTCAGTGCCTCACACTGTGGCCCTCCGGGGGTCGCACACACCGACTCGGGGGCTGTGTGGGAGGGGGCTCCTAAGAGCACGGACAGCAGGAGGCAGGGAGCTTGGGGGGTCACAACGACGGCTGCCTGCCCACGGAGGGTCCGGCATAGTGCCTCTCACACAGCTCCGCCATCACAACCCTGTAACTCTCAACAGCAGAGATCAAAGTGAGCACACAGTAACCTTTCAACAAAAAACAAAACAGACAAGGAGAGGCCTGATGCAATGATGAGATGCCGTCACTGCTTCTTCCCTGAGCTAAAGGATGTAGCGGAAACTTACCTGCAAAAACCAGGTGGGGGCTGGGAGAAGGGTGATAGGACCGGGATCCACAGAGGGGCAAGGATGGCAATGCCAGAATATTCCCGTCGGGAGGATCAAGAGGCCCCTTTGGGAGCCTGACTCACAAGGCAGGGCTGAGTGGGCCTGTTGAGGAGTCTCAGCAGTGTAGGCATCCATTCAATTCCTGACTCATCAGCCAAATCTCTCAGGGACTGATTTTCCCACTAGGCCACTGCTGGCTCCCACCTCCTCCAGGCCCCACTCCCTGGTAGGTTTCAGCCTCAAACACCAGATTCTGGCTTTTAAATATTCGGGAGCCAAGCTTGGAGGGCTCAGGGTTGTGTTTTCATCCCATCCAACTCCAGCCAGGAAATGATCGCATGGAGGACAGCTCTGGGAGGTTGGTAAAAACACCAGGTTCCTTCGGCTTAAGTTGGTATTTACAAAAAGGAAACAATACCTGCACTGCAGGGACCTCCTTTCTCTGAGCCGTGCTGACGGCCAAGTAGGCCACGCACAGGTAGGCCACAAGGCCCCTTGAGCCTCGCCTTCCAAGAAGCCCAGAGCCCCTTCAGTGTTGATGTCTCACGCCAGGTGCTAGGTCCTCATAGGCAAGAAGTGGAATGTGTTTCTCCTTTTGAACTTGCAGGGCCTGGCTCCGTGTTCAGCAAAGGGGCTTGGTGAAGATGTGTGGAAGTCAGGCTCTGAAGCTCAGGGCCCCCCTCTCCACTCAAGACTCCCCAGCTCCCTTCTGATTCTCTAAAAAACTGTCTCATGGTATATGTGTTTTTATTGCGACCGACCTCAAATCCTTCTTGTAGGCAGGCAGGGAATAAATGAATAAATAAACAAATAAGTGAGCGTCGGTCTCCCTCCTGCCTGAGGGTACTTGTGTAGGGCTTTGTCAGCGCTGCTTCCAGAAAATCCACCGCGCAGATACAGAGCTAGGAAGCCACAGTTTGGGAGCTCAGCGGGTTCTTTTCTTTCTTTCTTTCTTTTTTTTTTTTTAAACCTAGATAAGCCTGGGTGCCTAAAGTAAATTCCCCTTTGATTGGTATGTTTCATCAGTTGAACTCTAATTGGTGCAAACAGGTAATTTGGAGATTACAAGATTTATTCTTCTATAACAGTGATTACTGATTGCTAATGATAGTGCTGATTTTTAGGTGTTTAAAACCTTGACAGTTACAATACTCATGTGATTTACTACAGTGTCTCAGAGACAGCCTTCTCCGGATCCCCGAGGACAGAGGCTGTGTCCTCCGTGAGCCCTGCCCACTGCCCATGGCTGTGTGTGTGTGAATAAACATGTATTAATATTAATAATACTAAATACCACGGACTAGAAAGCATTCACCCAGAATCCTGAGTCACTCGATCTGCATGTAATTTCATGGATTTCAAAATGCACACCTTCTCTTACCAGTGCCGAGTTCAGTGGGGTATTAGGATCATTAGCTCGAGAAATGATTGGCCTTCAAGGCACATCGTAAAAGACAAAGTCATAAACTCTCCTCCCTGGTGTTTGGAGACATTCTGGTTTGGAAGCACTCAGAAGAGCGAGAACAACGAAGCAGTTGCTTTCCTGCCACCGCAGGGAAAGGAGAGAAACAAGGCAGCCCTGGCCTGAAGCCAGCCCGGGAGGCGGCGCCCGGCTCTCCCTGTGAGCCCATGTTCACGGGCCAGGCACTGGCATGTCCAAACACCAGTGTGTGAGGGAATGGAAAGTGGCAGTGCCCAGACAGGAAAGATGCCTCCACCCAGGGAGCCACGCATGCGGGGCACGGGCACGGCACACAATACACTCACCAGTAAGGAGAGCAGAGTGGATGTGATCAATTCAGGCCGATGGATTCAGAGACATCCACCACTACCGCTGGGTCAGACGCTGTACCCAGAACGTTACAGCAATCCCCCCTCTTTGGTATCTATTTAATTTTCCTTTTGTATTAAGGTCTTAAAATGAATGACAAAAATGCTGCCTCCCATGTCTTGCCACTCAGCCTCTGCACGGGCGGCTCATAGGGCTGTGAGGCTGCACCTGCTCCACCAAATTCTCAGGCCAGGCCAGCTCAACACCACTGCCTCCCTGGTGCTCCTTCCCTCCCCCACCATGCCGGCTAGGGCTTCCCTTTGCTGAACACCCACAAACCTCTGGGGTGCCCTTCGTCTGAGCTGTGCCAGTTATCCGCACCCGGGCATCCTCACTAGCTGGCGAGCCCAAGCTCCGGAACACCAGGCTTGAGCGTCTCCTTCCCCCCTCAGCACGCATCCCTGTCCATAACTTGTGTTTCATTAGCTATTTTGCCTCCATCAAAAGCTTTCCTCTGGGTTTGTAGAATGTGATTGTAGAGCAGAAAAGGAGCACGAATTGAAGAAATCTATTCGACCTCTGCATTTCAGGGATGAACACACAAAGGCTGAGAGGAGTGAACAGTCTCCCAAGGACTCCCACTAATTGGTGGCATCAGACACGAGGCGTTTTAGCTAGAAGGCCCTGAGGATTCCCTAGTCACCTCCAAGCGAAAAAGGCTCTAGACCTCATGCCCTCAGAAAAGAGCAGATCTTATGATCACACCCAACGACTGAAGCCACCGTGGGTTTTCTGGCTGTTGTGGCCCTTTGGCACCCCATGTTTATTGTTGCAGTAAGAACCACCACACCCAGTTCTTGCATAGCACTTTATAATACTCAAGTGCTTTCAAATACATCATGTGGTCCTTGAAATGGAGTAATTATTTCGTTTTTCCTAAGAGGAAACACTGGTGAAACGACTTGCCCAAGGTCTCACACTGCTATGAATATGCAGAAGAGCCGGGCCTCAAACTCAGGACTTTTGGTTTGCCCCAAAGCTATATCTCCAGCCCACTCCATGGAAGCACAGTACCTGGAGCCACATGCTTTTAAGCAGATTCTACCTTTACCTTCTTCGTATAACCCTAAAACATATCCATCGTAGTCCCAGTCTGCTTTTGAAGCCTCTAAGAGGCTGGACATAAGGCTTTCTGGGGTGTTGGTGAGAAAAAGAGAGCTATGGGCTACCAAGATGTCATCAGTACCTTGTCCCCTTGGACTGAATTCTAAACTGCCACAATATGCTTATTCAGGAAATATTGGGGAAAGTTCACTCCCGCTTGGAAGCCCTCCTATCGCCTTTCGAGGTGAAGTCACAACACCGCCCGTCTCCATTTGTGATAGGAGGGAAATGTGGAACATTTCACCCACTTCCCACAGGGGATCCCCCACTGCCTGACGGAGAAAGGAACAGGTCTATAAACTGAACTGATTCTGCTTGGCTCTTGTAGCTTTGCGACAAGGGGCAGCGTGCTTTTCAAGCAAAAAGAAGTAAATCCAGCTGCTACAGTGACTTTTGGCTCGAAACAACCCTGCTGTTTTCCTTAAAGTTTTCCACTAGATCGGCCACGTGGTCGTCCCCTGGAGTCTTTTCTGAGATTCCATAGGCGCCAGCCAAAGTGCTCCCTGCACTGAGCAGGGCAGCGAGCAAGGGACCAGCTGGCTGCCCCTCCTCCTGTCTAGAGGGGGCCTCCCGTCCTAACTGCTCCATGCTCATGTAGGTGACTTTATTGTGCTCTATTTGATCATTGCATAAAGCTGAGGTCAGTCTTCCTCACATTCTCTCCCTAAAAAAACTTTGATATTAGCAAATGAAGTGTTTTCCGGAGAATATGACGGCAAAATCAATCATGACCACAAATCATTCTCAGGAAAGTTTCTTAGGTCATTGCTTCCTTTTAGTATTAAAATTCACAATTATATTTTGTCTCCCCACCACCCTTCCCCCATCAGGGAGGCTCTGATACAATCAGAAGCACCCCAACATGATTCTGAGCCATTCCCATTCACACGCACACCCAGAGTCTTGCTGAAATACGACATGAATCATCATTTCGTGCTCATTATCAGCCATCTTCAGTGATCCCAAGGGCAGCCTGGCCTCAAGGTCCCGAAAGTATAAAGTCGGGATTTGCCGATTCCAAGAGAGAACCCAGTAGAACTTCCCAGATGAACACTGGGCACCAACCCAGTGATCTCATCTTCCAACTTTGCTGCTGTGTGGCCTTGGGTCTTTGGAGCTCAGCTGCCTGCAGCGTGTGCCAGCCTCTGCCCTCCTGGTGGCATGGAAGATTGAAGAGGGCAGCGGGCCAGGTGACTTCATGAGTCTCTGCCACCCCTGCTGTGGCTGCTCCCCTCTGTGACATCATCAGAGAGTAGGTGGGCCCCTGGAGCTTATTCCAGCTTGAGGGAAAGACTCTTCTTGGTGTGTCCTCCTGTTTTCCCTCTCCTCCTGCCCGCCTCCTTGCTAATGCCCACAGCCAGGGTGGGGGCAATGACACCCACCCAGATGTCATTTCCCCAGAAGAAGCAGGCAAGGAGCCAGCAGCCCACAAGGGCACCTTGTGGTGTGTGGCATCTCTCGTGCCTTCGGGAAGAACAGCCCTCGTGAGGACATGCCTTGGCGGGGAAGAGGAGGCTCTCACATCGCAGATGTGGTATCTCTGTCAGCATCAAAGGCACCGCCAGACACAGGCCCCAAACGCCAGCCTCCACTAACAGTTGCGCCAAGCCCTGGAGGCCAAGATGAAGCCTTCCAATGCTCAGAGAACTCCCAACTAAAGCTGCCGACAGACGACCCTACCGAGGAGCTCATCCTGTGCCTGCTGGGGCTTGGGCTATGTACACATGCCCCCAGAGCATTTCTCCTGAGACCATGGGAGGAAGACAGGGTGTTATTCCTGCTCTGTCCCCTGAGACCAAAGGCACCCCCCCACCCCCTGCCCCGCCACACACACACACACACACACACACACACACACAGACTATGATCTGCATGTGGCTTTGAGAGGCCCAGGATGGCACTGGGTCTCCTTAGCCTGAGTCCACCCTTCCTGTCTCTCCTCAGTGGGTGGCTCAACTCCAGCAGGTAGGTTCTGCTGACTGAGGTGTCTCGAAGGTGGCAAGGAGAGTCTCCATGATCCCTCTTGGGGCTGCCCTAACATTGTCACAAACTGGGTGACCTGGAACAACAGAAACTTATTCTCTCACAGTTCTGGAGGCTGGATGTCAGGAATGAAGGTGTTGGCAGGGTCTGCTCCCTCTAGGGGCTCTCAGGAAGAGTCCTCCTTGCTGATTCCTCCTTGCTGGCTGCCATCTTCTGGTGGCCAGCATTCCTTGGCTTGTGGCTGCCCCCTTCAATCTCTGCCTCTGTCATCACACTGGCTTCTCCCTGTGCTCACATGGCCTCCTTATAGGGATAGCAGTCATTAGATTTAGGCCATACCCCATGGCCTCATGCTAACCGAGAAGTCTATCCGCAAAGACCTTATTTCCCAGTAAGTTCATTCTGAGGTTCGAGGTGGACCTGAATTTTGGAATGACACTTCTCAATCCACCGGAGGTAACCTGGCTTGAGAAGCCTATGCTGGTTGCTGGTCTCTGTGCTCCCTACACCAAACCCAGCACCTCCATAATCTCAGGAGCCAGAGCCCCAGCCCCAGGGTGTGTCTGGGGTACAGTAACCTGGTGATCCCGACTCCCGAAACTAAGAACATGCCTTGCAGGCAGATTGCCATGTTGCCTCTGAAATGGCTTCACCATTTCTAAACATTTCCATACTCATGCTCTCATTTGATCTTCCCAACACCCTAGCCAGAGCGAGTAAGATGAACTTCAAACTACAGAAGAAACTGGAATTCACTATAAGTAACTTGATGGGTCGAGACCTAACTGGGATAGGATCATCACTCAGTGTGGTACGTGCTCACTCACCAACCAAGCATGAGTTTGAGATGGGGCAGAAGTCCCACCTAGCAGAGAAGTGTCACCACAAGCCTGGCATTACACCAATGTCCAAGCTATTCATTCAACACTCAATACTGAACCCATTTGGGTACCAGACCCTGGGGAGGTGAGGATTCATAAGATACAGCCTCTGCTCTAAGGAGTTTTCAATTCATCCTGGAGACGAAGACCAGAACACTTGAATGAGCACACATGGTAAAACGTTCTGCACGTTCTGATGGAAGACCTGGGGTGGGGGTGGGGGGTAAAGTGGGGACCAGAGGGCATGTGGTCGGTATGACCACACAAGAGGGCAAGTAGGTTTCAAAGAGCAGATGGCACCTGAAGGCAGCTTTTACCAAAAAGTTGGTGATTCCAAATCACACACACACACACACAAAAAATCTCTGTAGGAATAGTATACAGACCATTGAAAATATGAATATGACCTTTCTATTAGATAACTATTATCAATGTTAAGTGTCCAGAATTTGGTTATAATACCATGAATATGTGAAAAAAAATCCAAGACGTCTTTTATTGAAGTATTTCAGAATAAAGAGTATTGGTGTCTACAATGTACTCTCAAATGATTAAGTAAATAAACATAACAAGATGAGTTTGTATTGTGCCAAAAAAAAAAAAAAAAGAAAAAGAAAACCACACACACATAATGGGAAAGGAGACAGAAATAGATGTGGCAAAATGTGAACCATTGGTGATGCGAAGCAAAGGACATAGGCAGTCATGCTTATATTGCAATTTTCCATGCATTTGGAATATTTTTCAAAACCAACAGCTAAAAAAGATTAGGACTGACTAAGGACAGGAATGAGTCATTTAGGAAATAAATAGGACTGAAAAATTATCAGGTTGAGATGTGACTAAATATCCTTGCTCCCAAGCAAGAAAGGAAGATGAAATTGATAGTAAACACAAGTGGCAGCCACTGGGGAAAATGGAAGTACTTCATCTACAAAAATATTTGGAGTTCAACGTGTAGCCTGAAGGGAGAAGACATGGGGAGGAGCTATAAAGGGCAGTAAGAACAGACGAGCAAAAGCCAGACTCCTGGGTAGCCCGGGTGTGTGCTAGGTGGTACAGGTGGAATTGGAGCAAGAGCTGGTGAGATTAGCAAGGACGGATTAGGCAGAACCTGCCAGCCACAGCAAGGAGCTTAAAACCCCCTTGAGGACCAGTTGGGAGTCACAGAAGGGTGTCAACAGGGGAGTGTCTGATATTTCCCACACGTGGAGGGCGGCATCGTGTGAAGTGCGCAGTAGACAGAATGGGGATTGTATATGACAAGTGTTGCAAGCCACTTACCACATATTATAGGTAAAGACCAAAGAGGATTTACTAATATTTAAGAATGGCAGTGAATTTAAGGTTATGCTTCTACTAGCACCACGCTCACTCACTTGCATTCTAATTGCTTTATACATCAAGTATTTACACACGGAACAACAGGAAGTGTATTCCGCATGGGAATGTCAGCCCTCCCACATATCACCGTCCAGAAAAGGTTAAGAACTACTGAATTCTTAACCAGTAAGTGGGCAAAAGAACAAAAAATGTTCCAGCTGGAGCTATGCAAAAATCCAGGAAAGACATAGTAAGATTTTAAGAGCCATGGTTTTCAAATGTTTAGCCACTGAACGCTCTTCAAACAATACGCAAGACATAAACAAACATGCAATTGCTCTGGCTGAAACGGGGAGGGGGGTCCCGAAGCCCACCTAATCCAATAACCCTTTTCTATTCCAACTTCAGAAGCCCCTGAAAGCATTAGAGTAAAAACCGATTGAAAGTCGCTGGCTTAGACAAAGTGGGAGAGGATAGAAATGAGAGTCTAGAAAGGAGGGGAGATGTGCAGAAAGTTAGGATCAGCTCACGAGGTGGTGGATGCGCAGGAAGAGTGCAAGCAGGAGAAACTTACCAGACGAGTTGTCAGAGTTCTAGGTTTCTGTTCTGAGGGCCTGGGAGGGAGATGACTGAGACAGGAGAAGCCGGTTTTGGATAGAAAAGGTTCCCATCTGCTGTGTCGCAAGTGCCTGTGGGACACACAACAAAAGGAACTCGGGAGAGAGGTCCCACCTGCAGAAGCAGCTCCGGGGTTCATCAGTGATTGGTGGTAACTGAAGTCCAGGCAATAAACCATCCAGGAAATAAAGCCCAACACATGGCATGTTAAGAGGGGAGGAAGAAATAGGATCAGATCCTGATTAATGCCAACAGGTAATAGGGAGGAAGATAAGCAGATACAAGATCCCTTGGGAATAAAGGAGGAGAGAGAAAAGGGGATGTAACCACACAGGGTTTCTACGCTGACTTGGCACTGACCGTCAAAAGGGGAGAGAGCTAAGAACAGATTTCTTCACTGCAACCAATTCAGAGAGAGCGACTTTCTCATTCATTTAATCCAGCCCATGCTTATAAGAGGAATGTAAGGGATTTAGAAATATTTGTTGAATGAATGAGTTAATGAATCTTTACGAACTATTTGGGGAAAGCATTACAATACTTTGAAGAGCTGAGCGGAACTATTGAGAGGGTCAGGGAAAACTTGAGGACCATCTGGAATGTTCCCCAGGGGAAGAAACACACCAAACTTTGTGTCGATGCCCACAAGACCACGTGATGTCCCGCAAGGGCTAGGAGGAGAAACGGAAAGAAAAGGGAGCCAGCCCAAGTGGGCCTCATGGGCCGGGAGCTCAGGTAGACAAACTATGTGGAATGGGGCCAAATTGCTAAGAGGAAATGGAAATTATTAGATGTGCTTAAGAAAACCTAAAGTAATAAAAATAGAAATTCTGGATTTGGGTTCTCACTGCATTATTAAAACTATATTTGAGAAGTGAGGCAGACAGCCCCGGAGGGAATAATGCCAAATCAACTGCACAGCAGCCTTGCCCCTAGAAACCAGGCTCTTGCACTCCGCCTCCTGACCCTATAAGCAAAATATAAGTGCCAGCAGCGTTTCCTTCTTCCAAACAACCAGATAGAGTGGATGGGTATCAGACCATGGAGGGCAAAGTTCCCAAAAACCACAATGTGGAGAGCCCACTTACCTTGGCAGGTCCTCAAACACTCAACAGGGAGGGCACCCCTACCTGAGCCAAGCTCACCTGCTGGAAGGCATCAACTCCCCTCTTAGAGGATGGCGAATACAGAATAACAGAAATTCACACTTCACAGTTAGCTATGCAAAGCCCCAAATGTAAGAGTCATGCCAAAGCACACTCCTTCTGGGAAACAAAAGGGGTTTTATTTTCTACAAGGGAACAAATGCTGACCAAGATCACAGCAGTTTTGGCCCCAGCTCTCCAATCCAAATAAGAGGTAAAAATAGAGGATAAGCAGCAGCTAAAAAAAAAAAAATTGTTTTCTTCCACGATCATGACTATACGGAGCATCGCTGAGCATTCCTTTGGCGGCACCTCTTCCGAGACTTCTGGGCATCGTGCGTTGAAAGTTGTCTTTTCCAACACAACTTCCAAATGGTCTCAGCGTGAATCAGAGCATTCCGATCACACATTTCTTGGCTTCTTTTCAGTGTTTTATCACTCGGTTTTAAAAAGTGTTTTCCCACCCATTGGACGGGTAAGACCAAACTCTGATGGAGATGAGAACCGACAAAGGAACCTGACCTCGAAGCCCCAGAAGAATGGTAGTGCGTGGAGCTCATCATGAGAAGGGAAAAGCAGGAGGAAGAGGGACCAGCGCTCTCTCTGATCTAGTGAGTGCTTTTCTCCCCCCCCCCCTTTGTGTTGATTTGTACTTCCTCTGTTTTCTGCAAGGAACTGTTATTATAAATCCAACATTTAGTTAAAAAAAAAACCCAATATTTGCATTCAATAGTGGAAAATAAATGACAAAAAGTCAAATTAACAAGATCTAAACCCCAAAGTTTCTAGCCTGTTTAAAAAGTTTGTTTTAATATAATAAAATATAACATCCATTTACCCATTTTATTCATTTTTAAGTGTACAATTTAGTGGCATTCAGGACATTCCAAATCCCATGTGCCCACCAGCATCATCTGTTTTTAAACATTTTTCGTCATCCAAATGGACACTAACTTCCTCATCTTCCCAACTCTCTGCCTCTGGTAACCTCTGTTTTACTTTCTGTCTCTCTGAATTTGCCTGTCCTAAGTGCCTCGTGTACTTCTATGTATGAATTATTTCATGGAGCACACTGATTTCAATGTTCATCCCCATTGTAGCATGTTTCAGAATGTCATCCCCTTTTAAAGCTGGTTATTATTACCTTCTATATCTAGATCACACATACTGCCTGCTGATGGGCATTTGGTTGGTTTCACCTTTTGTGAATAATGCTGCTGTAAACAGTGGTGTACAGGTATCTGTTTGAGTCCTCTCAATTCTTCTGAGCATATATACCTAGGAAGTGGAATTGTCAGATCGTATGATAATTCTGTGTTTGACTTTTTGAGGAATCACCATCCTGTCTTCCACTGAGGCTGTACCACTTTATATTTCCACCAGCAATGTGCCATTTTGTGATTTCTCTACATCCTTGTCAACACTTATTTTTCCATTTTTTACTTAGGTATAGCCATCCTAAAGGGTGTGAAGTGGAATCTCATTGTGGTTTTGATTTGCATTTTCCTAATGATGAATGGTATTTAGCATCTTTTTTTCCTTAGGCAGAAAAGTAAGAAATTTATTGTCAGATAAGGAAAAGGATGGGAAAGCTCTCTGAGCAGAGAGGGGTCCTGAGGAGGTAGCCCAATATTTACAACTTTTCTCGTGCTTGTTGGTCATTTATGTCTTTTGTTTAGGGAAATGTCTATTCAATTCCTTTGTCCATTTTAGAATTAGATATTTCTTTTGCTGTTGAGTTCTAAGAATGCTTTATATGTTTTGTATATTAATCCCTTATCAGACACATGATTTGCAAATATTTTCTCCCACTCTGTGGTTCTTTTCACTCTCTTGAGAGTATCCTTTGCTACATACAAATTTTTAATTTTGATGAGTACCATTTATACCATTTTATCTAATTTTCCTTTTGTTACTATGCATTTACTGCTATACCCAACAGGTCATCACAAATCCAATGCTATGAAAGTTTTCTTCAAAAAGATGTATACTTTTAGTTCTACTATTTAGGTCTGTAACCTAATTAGAGTTAATTTTGTACAGGGCATAAGGCAAGGGTCTAACTTCACTCGTTTGCATGTGAATATCCAGTTTTCCCAGATCCACTTGTTGAAAAGACTGTCCTTTCTCATTGGCTGGTCGTGGTACCCATTCAGAAGTCTTATGTGCTTTTTATATTATGAAAGACAACAGATTTCAATGTACTCTGGCTAAATGTAGAAAATTAAATTTAAACCAACATTTAATACTTGTATACAGAGGAGGAGTAAAAGAACCCTAGATTGATATAGTACTTTGTGATGTGAAGCAGTAGTTTTGTATAAATAAGACAGCTCATGAGTTTGGGAGTCGGGCTGTCTGGGCTTGAATCCAGGCTCCACCTTACTAGCTGTATAACCTTGGGCAAGTCACTTAACCTTTCCAGGCTCTTGCTTCTGTAAGATGGGGCAATACTTCCACTTCATAGCATTGTTATAAGGACTACATGAGATGATTCTTATAAAGCACTTAGCACTTTTCCCAACACAGAGTTACTGTGGTACATGATGGCGACATTAGTGCCATTGCTGACATCTCATGGAATGGCTTCTATCCACTATTTTTATGATTCCCATTGTAGCCCCATGAGGTAAGCAGCCTCGTTACAGAGATAAGAGCATTATCTCACTGAGGCAACACAGCAAGGAAGAGGCAAAACAAAGTGTCTGTTTCACTCACCATGAAACAAGGCAGCTTGGGCGCAGACATCTGGTCCCTTAGAAGGTGCCTGTCGTTGCTCCTTCTGACATACAGAGGGTTTGCTGTTCTCTGCCTTGAATAAAAAGACAGAGGGTAATAGTTCTGTGCAGGGCGGGCTCAGAATCTGAGCAAGAACCAGGAGCGGATTCAGAAACCACAGTCTATCAGAATGCATTTTCATTAATTTAAAAAGCCTTTAATGTGAAATAGACAAATTCATGCATACCCCCTCCTGGCTAGGCAGAATAAAGCACTGGAGATGTAGTAGCTACCCCAGACTTCAGAGGAGAGAAGCAGCTGGACTGCAGCTGGAGAGGAGATGGCCTTTTCAGCTCCTTTAGAAGATGGTTGCACATCCCTCTGAAAAGAAAGTTATTAGATACCTGCCATAGGCATGGTGTCCTGAAGATATAGAGATACAAAGATAGTACTCTTTGAGTAGTTCCCAAACAGGGAAAAATAGGAAACCAGAAAGACCTGCAACTTGACAATCTGCACTACTGTCCTAAGAGGTTCTAGTGAAACTTCTATAACTCTGCACTATCAGCAAAGGCAAGTCCCTTCCGTTCATCCAAAACAATGTCTTGTTGGCTTAGCTACTCTTGATCAAAATCTTGCCTGGTGGATTTAGTCTCTCTGTACCAAGCCCTCAATATGCAAAATCCCTTCCAGATCTTCAGGCACTAAAGGGAAACACAGCTTTCCTGATGTAATAATGGGATTGATGGCAAGGCTATAAATTTATTTGGATTTATGATCTGGCTCTCTCCCTTACCTCCATCTGTGCCAAGCCATCCGGGGACGCTCCTGATTAATCATCCGTGGAGAAAGTACATTACTGCAAGGTGCATGTTCTCACTCAAATGCTTTCAACAAGACCCTGGGCATTTGTGCAGAGGCTTTTAGGAAAGGAGAGGCTCTGAGGGCATCGAATATTTGGCCTTTTCTGTACAGCACTGCTCTCTCCAGCTGGAATGGAAAGAAATGCTTTCAGGGTCAGAGAGAGTAGATGAGTTAAGCAGGCTTGACCGTCTAAGCATTAGTGTGAGGCTGGACAGTTGTCAACCAGGCCACCTGAACAGTGACTCCACAATGGGATGTCTTGTCTGCCCTGTGAGTGTTTCAGCAGCCACCGGAAGCAGTGTGCTGTGGGAGAAGAGGCTGGCTGGAGAAAGATGGGTTCAAATTCTGATTCTGCCACATAAATTGTTTGTGAGCCTGAGCAAGGCCTCTGAGTTTCAGATTCCTTTTCTAACAAAGGAGAGAACTCTTACAGGGTGGTTGTGGTAGCAAGATTCTCAAGTGGCTCCAATGACTTCACCTCCCTGTGAGTGCACCCTGTACCTAGTGACAAATAGAATAGAGCAAAGAGATGGGTTGTCACTTCTGAGATTATGTTACGCAACATGGCGGTTCCTATCTTGCTTGCCCCCACACCGCTCCCCACGCTCCTCCCAATCTCCCTTGCTGGGCACTGCCCTATGAAGCTGTCCTTGTAGCAAGGAACATAGGGCAGCTTCAAGCCAACAGCCAGCATGGAACCAAGGCCCGGGATCTAACAGCCCACATGGAAGCGAATCACCCAGCACCCCTACAGATGATCTGGGAAGTAGATCTTCCCCCAAGTCTTACTGTGACACAGCCCAGATGACACTTGGCTGCAGCTGTGACACACCTGAGTCAGAGGGCCCAGGTAAATCAGCCACGTGCAGATTCCCAGCTCACAGAACTAAGAGATTGTAAATGGTTATTGTTTAAAACCACTAAGTTTTGGGGGCCATTTGTTAGGCAGCAATAAATAACTAACAATGTTGTATTGAGTTATCAGGCACCACGTCCCGTAGCCAGTCCAGAAGCGATTGTGTATTCTCAGTAGGGGACGGGCTGACTGCTTTCCAGTACATTTGTAGAAAAGATGGTGGCACCAAGATTGAGGGGTGAGAGAGCGGAGTTGGCATTTCCCAGAAAATCATGAGCTAAGCAGAAACTAAAAAGAGAAATATAGCCAAATGTCAACTATTTTGTGACATGTGATCATCTCCCTTCTCCATAGTCCCAAAATATTTTATTTTTGCTGATGAGAGCACCAGCATGGCTGCCCGTGTGTGTGTTGTCAGCCCCTCTCCCTCACCCTGTCCTCAGAGATAGGGGCTGTGCCCTCATCTTCCATGCCGTCCCCACGTCCAACGCCAGGCTTCGGGAATAATGATAATGAGTATAGCCCACAATTGTTCTTCCTTCCATTTTAACATTTTTACTGGTAAGGTTTTTCTTCCCATTCTTTTCCTATTGGAATCCTCCTTGGCCTTGTCTACACAGTTTTCCTGACTTCCAGGTCTTTTTTTCGATTTACTCTCTAAAATGCTTTCATTGAAAGTTTTGTCTCCCGAATCAGAACTCTCCTCGCTGGCTCTTTATTAAGAGTCTTTATTAGAATTAGCACGTTGGCGTCCGCTCTGCCTCTAGGTGGCAGCCTCCAGATCAGCAGGGGCATATCTGACTCACCCTTGTGAGTAACAGGATCCACCCCAAGTTTGTAAGTGGGTTCTCAGAACTAGTGACCAGAGGAATAAATTATTTCCAACAATTGTCTGAGATTTGAATCAACAAATCTCTGAGGGCAACTCAAGAGGGGAAAAATTCAAAACACAGGTCACAAAACACATTTTCAAAGCCACAGGAAGCCACAATTTCTCTCCAACCCAACCAAGTCTGCAAAGCTTATGGGGTCCTGTGGATTTACTTTCCCTACTGGCACCATCCCCAGAACAAACAACATGCAGCTGTTAACATTGCCCCTTCACTGAAAGGAAAGCCAGGTAAGAGGTGGCTGATAGATGTTGCTAGAAGCAATTCAAGAGGGCACAGTAAGCAAGCACACCTAAATTCACTGCCCACTGAGGTTCGGCCACACTCCCCGCCCCATCTCTCTCCCTGCTGCAACCTGCTGGGGGGCGACGCAAACTGTACACAGGACACTATGCTAAACAGGACACAAGCCTCTGGTGATGTCACAGTTCTCATAGCTTCCTTCTGGTGCAACAGGGCAAGGGCAGTCAAAAGTGCCACAAACAGGTGGGGAATTGGAGGGCCAGCATAGCAGCTTGGACAGCACAAGGCCATGATGAAATTGAAGTGGGGAAATAGCTTCCAGCTCATGCAGGGTGAGAGATGTCTGTCCCCTGGGGGCAAAGGGGAGGCCCGGGAGCCTCATTCCCCTGGGCTCCCAGTTCCTGCCTCTGGTTGTTCAAGGTCTGGCTTCACTGTGTCAGGTGCCCTCACCTCAAAGGTATTGGTCAGCATCCACCTCAGCTGGTGACTGGCCAGAATAACCTATGCAGCCTGGGGACTGGGCAGCACCCCCGGCAGGTGGGGAATGGGCAGTACTTGCTTCCCTGAACCATTCGTTGGGTAGTGCTATGCATGAGCAGGTCTGTGAGTTAGGCAAAGGCACTTGTCAAGGGGACCTGGGCCTGGAGAAAGGGTCAGGTAAGAGAGAAAAGATGCATCGTCCTGTAGTTCACAGTGCTTAAGATATCATCGACCCAGATCCCCTCCTGTGAGGTAGATGGGGTCAGCCCACTTCTACAGAGGTCATTAATCCTTTATCTTGAAGACATTTAGGGAGCATCTATTCTGGACCCAACTCTTGGGAAGTTTTGGATATAAAGATGAATAAAATGTAGCTTTTTTTCTTGAAGAGTCAAACTCCCAGTGAGGAGAGTAGGACACAGCCTCGTTTATACTAGTAAAAGCTCTTCTGCGAGCCAGGCCCTCTCCTGAGCGCTTCATGGGTGAGACTCACGTCATACATAATTCCATGGAACAAGCTACTCTCTTCTTCCAGGGTTACTCAATCCCATGACTTAAAATAAATCTAGAAACTAAACCCATATCAGTTTTCTACGTGTGCTTACTAGAGAAGTGCCTCCAGTCTGTGCTTACTAGAGAAGTGAACACACAACGTTCACTCCTTAAACATCTACCATGGCTCCTAGGCCAGGTAACACACATGGCCTAAGGGGAACCAAGATGAAGAAGTCAAGAGGCAGCCCAGAGCTTCCACAGGCCAGTGGGAGTCAGATTCTGCAATGCCTTGCTTTAGAGCATCTGGTCCAACCCCTACCCATGAGACTATCTGACAGATGTAGAATCTGGGTTCTTGCCTGGCTGTTCCTCAGATCACAATGAGGCATCAGCCCCATGGGCATGGTTGCCATGTCACATGACTGCCACTTCCCTCGGGCCCACTGGTGAGCTGCTCCAGCACTTCCTAAAGGCACCAAAGGATAATGCATTGGGCTTCCAAACTCCACTAATTCCTTAAAGTTACATACAATCCCATATTCAAACTCGGAAATTAACTTTTACTTAGTGAATTTTAAAAACCACACTCTATCCACTGCAGGAAATTTGGGGGGTGGGAGAAACCAGAGGAGAAAATCAAAATCACCCATCACCCACCACCCAGAGGCAACCACTGTTCACTTCCTTCCGAGCCTTTCTATATACATTTTTAACACAGTTGAGATCATACTGTATAATCAATTTTGTATCTTGCTTTTCAGAAATGTGAATTTAAAAGTCAAGCACTCAAGAACCCCAGCTATCTCATCAACACTTCAGATGCCTCAGAAATGCATCGGAATTTTTTAAAAATTGATTCTCCAACTCTCTCCCTTCGCTTCTCTTCGGACCACGTGGGATTTGCAGCAGAGTACACACGATAGACACATCCCCTGAAGTGTAAGAGATTTGAATTGCACACAAGTTGGTGAATGAATGTCTAAATAATTAGGAGGTTAATTAATTTAAAATATAGGGGGATGAGAGAAATTGAAACTACGGATTCATCAGAAAGGTCTGCTAGCCTGTCTTGCTAATGAAAATAGAGAGAGGTGAGAGACTGGGGCAGCTGGAGAGGATAATAAATCACTCCAAGGGCCTCAGATTTCTCAGAACCTGTCAATTGGACCAAGCGGTGCTGGTGATCAAAAGGCCCCTGGTCTCTTGTATGGAAATGTCAGACAGGCCAGTTCACATCTGGGACTTTGACATTGATTAACTTTGTGACCTCAAGCCAATTAGTGTCTCTGAACCTTAGTCTTCTCATCTGCAAACAGGGATGATATTAATAGCACCTACCTCATAGTGTTGTTGCAATGGTTCATTAAATCCATGTGTGAAAAACATTGCAAATACCAAGTAAGATTTTCGTAAATGTTAATTCTTACCAGCTGGAAAACTCTATGTTCTAGAGCAGTGTCTTTCTCACATGTTTTTGACTGTGACCAATAGTAAGAAATAGATTTTGCATCATCACCTAGACCATGCAAACATAAATGTTATGGTTATATATGTGTGTATAAATGTATATACAGCCAACCCTCTATGTCTATGTTCAACGAACCACGTATGCGTAAAATGTACTATGCAGTTAGGCCCACAATGATTGCATCCACTCTGAAAATGTACAGACTTTTTTTCCCTTGTCGTTATTCCCTAAACAATACAGTATAACAAGTATTTACATAGCATTTACATTACATTTACATTACATTGTATTATGTATGATAAGTGATTTAGAGATGATTTAAAGTGTTCAGGAGGTTATATGCAAATACCACACCATTTTCATATAAGGAACTTGAGCACCCTTGGATTTGGGGGTGGAGGTATTCTAGAATCATGTATTTATGTATCATGTATGTATGATAGAACCATGTATGTATCCCACATATGGATGGATGGATGGATGATATAGTTCATTAAATACTAGGTATCCTTATCCATGCAATGTAATCACATTGATAGTTCTTATTCTCTTCTGTTTCATTTTTGCAAATGCTGGTCACAATCCACTGAAGTCATTTCATGGCTCACTACTGGATCCCAACTGGCACTTTGAAAAAAGTGATCTAATGGAAAGCACATAGATTTTGGTGTTAAAAAGAACATTCTGGGATTAAATCTTGGTTCTGCCACTCACGACCTGTGTAAGTATAGGAACACTGTTTTATTTGCTTGTGTCATAGTCTCCTCATCTGTAAAATGAAGACGGGCCATCTCGCCAGCATCCATGACATGCACAGCCCTTGGCCTGGTGGGGGCTCCCCAAGTCGTAGCTTTGTGATTTATCTACTCTGCGATGCAGACAGGACACTGAGCCAAGCTGGCCCCCATTACCAATGCCTCAGGGACCTCCAAATGCAATTACCATGAAGCTTTGTCTCAGGGCTTGGTGTGGAAGCAGCTTCTGAGGTCTGTGATACCCTTGCTTAACAGCATGCTCCCAAGTTCTGCAATTTGGATTTGATTTTTTAAAGTACTTCCTTTATTTTAATTCAGACCCCAGGGACCTGGAAAGTACACCACTGCTTTTTCCCAATAAAAATCAGACCAGCAATAAGCATATTGCATTTGAAATAGTGAAGCTGGGCGCGCCTTCAAAGGACACCGCATTAGGACTTGGCTCACTCCCAGCCTGTGTTAGAAAGTCGATTTCCCTGGAGGAAGCTCGGCCACAGCCTCTCAGGCTGGTCTGCTGGAAGAAACCTGGGCTTGAACTAACTCTTTTACGAGTGGGCCAGTGAGACACTAAACTAAATGGAGAGAGTAACTGCCCAAGCGACAAGAACGGCAAGTCACACCCAACAATGCAGAGCCCATCCTGGGAATCCTGTTAGTGGGGATCGCCCAGCCCTCTTGGCCCCCGAGTTTAATCCTATGAGGCCTCTCCTTTGCCGAATGGCCTCAGTAATCAGAAGCATTTAATTGCTGGAAGGACACTACACTTACCAAACCAATGTCAATAGTGAAAAATTGAATACATACCCACCTAACTTTTACCAGGTCCATTCGCGTGCTTTACACATCTTCACTCATTTCACAGAGCTATGAGACAGATGATTATCATTATCCCCATTTTAAAGATTAAAAAAGTGGAGGCACGAGGGGATTAAGTGATTTGCCCAGGTGGGGTAGCTGGCTGCCACTGCCCCCTGGTGATGGGGTCAACAGCTGACCCTGATGCAGGCCCACCCCGAACCAGGCGCTCACAACAACCTTTTGAGGGACACTTTACCAGCGTGCCCCTTCCCTCCCCAGTGCTCCACCTGTGTCCACAGCTGTCTCTTCTGAAGCTATAAGGGCAGAGAACCACATAGAACCCTTAGTCTCAGTCCGAAACAGCCTGAGAGGAGAAGGGTTTTGCATTCAGTGGTGCTCCCCTGAGTTAGAGAGAGGTTGCAGCTGTTGGTCCATTCATCAAACTTTATTTCTAAAGACTGCTCCATGCCAGATGCCTGGTTGAGCTCTGAGGACTCAAGGATGCCCTCCATCCCTGCCTCAAGTAGACCATGACTGAGGGATAGAGAGGCTGACGCTGGCTCCCACGGTTCAGCTCTTGCTGTGGGTCAAGCACAATGTTGGGGGCACCATAGGCAAGTTCATTGTCCCCTCCCATCACCACTAATCGAGGTTGGTATTATTACCCCTGATGTCAAAGGTACATGAAAACAGGATTCAGAGTTAGGTTGGCCTGACTCCAAAGCCTATATCCTCAACTACAAAATCTACCCAGTCCCCACCGCAGGGTGTATAACCAAGCTAAGTGGATAGTGTGTTTATTACATCCAGCCTCCCCACCCACTCTCCATTATGAAATGGCTTGTATTGACTACACCCTTGGCTCCGGGTTGATTGGTCTGGACCATTCTGGATCACCTCATCTGCTTCCACTGTGATGGGTTCACACACTGGACGTAACCCAGTCAGCACAGAACATGTATCAGTGCGCATGCACTAGCTCAGAGTGATACACAGTCGCCCCTTTGCATCCACAGGCTTCCCAACCCCTCGTTCAACCACCTGCAGGTCTAAGCTTTGTAGAATGCGGTGAGGCCCACGATTGTTGCCTCTGTAGTAAACCTGTACAGTCTTTTGGTTTTTATCAGTATTCCCTAAATAGTACAGTACGACAAGTATTTATGTAGCACAGTATTAGGTGTTGTAAGTAATCTAGAGATTTAAAGTTCACAGGGTCGGTGAACTAGTCGGTTACATGCAAAGACTAGACCATTTTATATAATGAATGTGAGTATCCTCTGGATTTGGTATCCATGGGGGCCCTGGAACCAGTCCCCAAGGACGTGGAGGGATGACTATAATCAGAGTAGCACAGGCCGCTCTTCTGACCATTGTGGGAGGGCCGTTCTTTCTTCCCTTATAAATGCTAGAGAGAGAGCACGGGCCCTGCTTGCTCCTGGCAGCCATCTTGAAGTGAGGGAGAAAGCCAGCCTGGGAGAGAGCCAGCGCTTGCAGGGGCACAGAGGTGACAGAACAGCTGAGCAGCAGAGGCAGGGCCCTGAAAACGTGTCCAGAGCTGACACAACCTCCCTCTCAGTTTCCCATTTATGTGAGTCAAAGGATCCTCTTTAATGTTTAAGGTACTTACCTGCAAATGAGAACATCCTGACATATAAGGTGTTTGGGAGAAATTGAGATTTATGAAGCTCACAGTGATCATCCTAAACATCTCCCCTCTTCACAAGTAAATATGACAAAACTATCCCAAAATTCATAAATGCAACAAATATCTATATTTGGGCTAATAAAATCTCTTCATTCTCTAAAACACAACATAAATACAATTAAAGAGTATGCAACAAGCCAGAAAAAATATTTGCAACCCATTTGGCAATTAAAAAGTATATATCCATAAATTTGTATAAATTAATGAGAAAAATAAGTAGGACCTCTATAAAAAGAGAAATGAGCTAAGGACACAAGCAGGCGTTTCTTAACCCAGAAGAAAGCAACGTGGTCATAAACATAAATTTACACCGATCTCTGTGTGGACCTCAGGGAGGGGCCAGGAAGAGAGGAATAGTAGGACTGGGGTGGGGAGGGGCACGTGAGCTCACACTCCCTGTTCTGCTGGATTTATATAAATTGGTACCATCCCTCAGGGGGATAATTTAGCAATAAGAATCACAATTTTAAAAAGTGTGCATACCGAGTGATTCACCCACTTCTCTTCTTAAAATTTATTCTAAGAAAATAATTGAAATAGTGTGCAAACTTGTATGTTCAAGGATATTCACTGCATTTTTTTGGGTAATAATTAAAATCAGAAACAATCAAAATAAGCAGCAGTAGGTGATTGGTTAAATAAACTGCGAGAGTTCTATGTAACGGTGTTCCATGCAATGACTTATAAAAACACTATAGATATGTGTTTAAAACAAATGATATGCTGATAGCTATAAAAGCAGTTAGCAAAAGAAAAAGATGTATCGATTATATATATATATATGATATACATCTAGGTAGAAATGAAAAAAGATGTTTTATCTGTGAGCCTAACACTAGAAGCATCTAGACAACAGAAGATCTAAAATCTTTAGCCTTTTTATGATGACTTTGTAAACTCTCCTGTTGTGATAATGATGAGTTATGGTGGTGGCCAGGGTTGGGGTACAGTCTGTCACTGACAGTGGCCCCGGCACAGGCCATTCTGTGCAGTGAGAATCCTGTGTCAACAGAAAGGTCACGTTCCCCTGCCGAAGAGTCTCCAGACACTGAAAGGAAAAGGGAATTCAGAAGGAAAAGGAGAGCAAGAGAAAAAAGCTTTTCAAAGAGCTTCAATTTCTCAAAAGTTGTAACCAGAAATCCTGATGGCAAATCCTGGTTCTACACCCAGTAATTTTGCCACAACCGTGTCTATAGATCAGGAAAGATTTCCTGGTAAATAAAAATGGAATATGCAATTTTATTATTACATAATGTTTTAAATATGGTCTGCTAATTCTGACTTTCAGTGTGAACACTCAAAAGGAAAATGCAGCTTTGCATTTACATCATTAAATATATAGGTTTTATGTAAGTTCTTTTTCCATTTTCAGATAAAAAAGAGACATTTCCAACAGATACAATCTGATGACATTTGTAATCCATACTTCAATCCTTTCGCAGGACATAATTATATTAGATAAAAAGTTTTTTACATATAATTATTTCTTACCACATACTACATACCATATCTTTCACCCTAATGTATTTTTCCATCATTGTGCTCCTTTGAAGTTAAGAATCTAAATCCCAGATATATTGTTAATGTAAAATAAGTCAAATTCTGGATCTTCTAGGAATCTAATCTGAGTGTGTGTGCAAAAATATTAGCAGTGGTTGGTTGTCTGTGGGTGGTTTAAATTATTTTGGATTATAGATGATTTAATTTTTTTTTTCTTTTTTGACTTGCCAGCATTTTCCAGTTTTTTTTACACTAAGACTAGTTAATGTATTTTATTTATACCAGTATGTAAAATTCAATCAACAACCCCAGGTATTTAAGAGATGTTTTTTTCTTGATCTTCCCCAAACAAGTTTAATTCCTTCTTCCAGCCTCTATTTCTCTTAAAGGCAGAAGCCAAATCTTATTCAACTCAGGTGACTGGGGGTTTACAAGGCCAGTCATCAGCGGGCAGAGGTCTCTGATTCAGGTGTTCACATTCTACCCACACTGGTCATGTCTGCACACTCCTTGGCCAGATAGCACCCCCACCCCAGGGCTGGCTCTCTCCCTTCTTCATCGCCCCACTCAGGCAGGAAGGTCCCTCTCTATGTCCTCGCACCCTCCAAAGCCAGCTCCGTCTGGACATGAGGCTGAAGCAAAGGGCAAGACACAGCATTCCTTAACCCCAGAATCATTCCACACCTTGCTTTTTTCTCTCTGTTCCACTCCCCTTCTGCCTCCACCCCCTTTCGGTCCAGCAGGTTTTATCAAGTTTGGGAGGAGTATGTTAGCATAAAAAAAAAAAAAACCTAACTGATCAATCATATATGCTTCTAAATCCTTCTTTGTTTTTGTAAGTATAACCTCAAAAATTTGACTCTTTTGTTCTCTGGTTAATGCTGTGTCCCATGTCCTATTACACATATACTTAGTAATTTCACTTAAATAAACAAGGAGCAACACAAAACAGTGGAGATCATTTTCACAACACTTTTCTCTTACACGATTAGTGTTAGTGTTATTATTGTAAAATAATAATGTGAGTGGTAATTTAACATTGCTTTTCTTAAACACAGGGCGATGTTCTAGGGTCTTTACATCTGTAACTCTGCTGCTCCTCAAAACAACCCTTAAGTAGGTGATACTAGTATCCCCACTTGTAGGTGGGAAAACTGAGTCAGAGAGAGATTCTGTGACCTGTGTGAGGCCACACCGTTTATTAGTGCCAGCGCCAGGACTCAGACCCGGGAGCTGAACTGTAAGGCCTGTGCGTCTCCAGACACTGCTAAATTTAACCTATTGTGATGTGATGCCAGTGAGAGGCAAAGTCTCTTGGCAACATCGCCCAGTTAGCTTAGCAGGTTTAAACCCGGGACTACAACTCAGATCTTCTGACTCCACATCTCATTTCTTTCCCTCTGCATCTCTGCTTTGAGAAATTGACAAAGCTAATGCTTTGCTACCCAAGGCTAGTGTGAAAGGACCAGTCATTTTCAGACAGGCTGTCTGGGAAGGCTTGCTCTGATCTCTGAATAAAACCCTTAGTGGGATTGTCATTGCTTAAAATTCTTAATAGACACAATTGTCAGGTCCAGCTCTCAGGTTCAAATAGATGACTGTTCAAGTACAAGACAGGGAAGCAGAAACTCAGCAGCCACAGCCAATGGGAAAATTCCCAGTGGGGATTTTCACTGATAGGGAACTAAGAATGAGTCAGCATTCTTCAATGTGGGTTCCCAGGTGATCTTGGACTGTAATAATGTGTCTCTCAGTGTCCCAATTCGGGGGCCTGAGAGTCCTGTTTTTATCTGTCACCTGAGCCTCTGCTGTCTTCTGGATTCTATATTTTAAAGGGTCACAACCAGTTAGAGCCCTGGAGGAGGCCAGGTTTAGAAGCCACATTGGGGGTCCAGATCTTGTAAGAGTGGAAAAGTGCAGAGTTCGGGGTACATGATTGCTGTTTGCCAGACTCTGAAGGGTTTTCATGGGAAAGAATGAGAAAATTGGCCTATGGGGTCTGAAAGAGCAGACCTAGAGCCAAGAGGTGGGGAAGAGGAAGTGGGGAGAGAGAGGAAGAGAGAGAGAGAATGAATGCAAATAAGGTCTTTACCTGTTCAAACTTTGGCGTGAGACAACCTGAATTTCTGGATTTCAATCACCCCTTAGCTGTTACTTAACCCCGTTGTGTGTCAGCTTCCTTGTCTGTAAAATAGGATTCATGAAAGTGTCCACTTGTAGGGTTCTTGAGAGGATTAAACAAGATAAGCCATGCAAAGCGCTCGGCCTTGGCACATGGGAGTGCTCTGTGGATGTTCTGTGTGATCACCGTCCTCATAGTGGTCCTGTACTGCTATGCCAGGGCATCAGCAATGAGACCTGCTGCATTAGGGAGCACACACGCCCCTCCCCTGGGCACGTGTAAACAGGGGTTCAAGGACATGACACATGGTGAAGATGTTGCCAAATAGATTCAACAGTTGGGCTCAGGGAGCACTACAGACTCTCCAGAGGCCCTGGATTCTGCCTCTTTCTGCCCCTCAGAGGACCACCCCTAGCCTAGGTCCTCTCAGGTTACTATAACAAAAGGCCCACAGATTGGTGGCTTGTAAACAATAGAAGTGTAACTCTCATCGTTCTGGGAGGTCTAAGACCAAGACGTCTGTTGAGTCTGTTGAGATCCCAATTCCTGGTCCCTGCAGTCATGTGTCACCTAACATTTCAGGCCAAGATGGACCACAGATAAGACAGTGGTCCCAACAGGCCACACCATGCACCTAGGTGGGCAGGTGGCTGTATCCCAACAAAATTTGTGTGATCACGTTCTATGACCTTAGCACAACAGTGAAACTGCATATTCACACCCAGAGGCCACATGTGCCCTGGAAGGGTGGCTTCTGCCTGCACCCTCACATGGTGGAAGGAGTGTGGGGCCTCCCTGGGGTCTCTTTTATAAGGCACCAATCTCATGCACAGGACTCCACCTTCCTGACCTCGTTGCCAAAGACTCTGCCTCCCAATACCACCATCTTGGGGATTCGGTTTCAACATTATAATTTTGAGGGGACACAAACACCCATTCTATAATACCCCATTCTCCTCTCCAGTGTCTGGGAGGAGTGTTGCTTATCTGATGCTGCACTTTCCAGTGAGAGTCGCCAAGCCAGTCTCCAGGCTCAGCCTGGCCTTGGTCCAGCAGAGACTGGCAGAGACAGCCCTTCACCTACAGAGGTGAAGAAACAAAGCACTCAGTAGGGGCCCCACATGAGGTGTGACCATGAGCCCACAACACTGGGGGTGCCTTGAATGCAGACATAAGCATCAGGCAGAGTGACCTGGCCCTGAGGCTCTGCTGACACTGGATTCATATGTTCCATGCATATCTATGGAAAAGTCAAGGTTAGCATAAGCCTGATGTTGAAGGAGCTCATTACAGCATCTTGTGGAGGGTGGATTAACAAGAAGGAGGTGCCCTGGATGGAGAAATGTGCACCCCGAGTGGGAGGGGATTAGGAAGGACGGTGTCTCTGAACCAGGTTTGTGGAGGTATGCTGGCCCCCCTCCTCCAGGCAGGCCTCAGCCCTGGAGAGCATGGCAGCGCAAAGGGCAAAATGGTTTTTAGAGAGGATGTCAGTGGGATGATGGGCTGCCCTCCCTGGGCCAACACAAGCAATCCACGCACAGCCATGAGCCATGACTTCGGGAAGGAGCTGTGCTCGCTTCATCAGGGCAGCTTCTGCGGGGTGTAAGGTTAGCCCAGGATGGCCTCAAGGCTGTCGGCAGGAGTCTGTGCCTCTGGAGACAAGCGACTTTGCAGCAATGACGTTTCTACCCACTAATAAATTAGTTAGTTAATTAATAAATGAAATGGACTACCTACCTATTGTGACTGTCAATTTTATGTGTAAAGTTGACTGGGCCCCGGGGTGCCCAGAAATGTGGTCAAATATTATGCTAGAGGTGTGAGGGAGGGAGTTTTGGGTGGCGTGAATGTTTGAATGAGTAAATTGAGCAAAGCAGATGGCCCTCTCCAGCATGGTGGGCCACGTTCAATTACCTGGAGACCAGAATAGAAGAGAGAGGCTGAGTAAGAGAGGACTTCTCCTGCCTCACTGTTGAGCTTGGACCTTGGTCTTCTGCCCTTAGACTGGACTTAACAACCTTGGTCTTCTGCCCTTAGACTGGACTTAACACCACCAGCTCTCCTGGGACTCCAGCTTGCCAGCTGAAGATCTTGGTACTTGTGTGTGTGTGTGTGTGTGTGTGTGTGTGCATCCTATTGGTTCTATTTTGCTGGAGAATCCTGATTAATGAGCCTGTTATGTGTCAGGCCCTCTGCTCTATGTTTAGAAAGTTTCAATCAGCGACCCCTTTAGCAGTGGACATCAGTGAAGAAAGAAATAAACTACATATCCGAGTGACTCAAGTTGTTCTTGAGCATATGTAAGGTGTCCAGATATAATTTGAAGGGTGGGGATGATCAAGAGGCTAAGCATCCTAAATAAGAAGCCAAGACCAGAGCCAGTGAAGGGCAAGTTAATTACTCCTGCTGAGATTACATTTAAAGCCCCAGAGTGCTATAGGCTGGGAAATGTGTGTGTGTGTGTGTGTGCGTGTGTGTGTAGCTGAGAGCTGAATCCAGACAATCAAATGCCAGTTCCGAGGCACAAACTCCAACAGCATAGACCACCTTTAAGTAAAGTGAAGCACAGGCTTGAATTTTCATAAAGGATGAGAAAATGTGCTGACATATCATGTTTATACGTGCTTGTCTTTTGTATGTGCACAGAATGGTGTGGATGCAATTACACAAATACCGACATTTGCAGAGATGTTACATTTCTTTAGGAATTGAGTCCTTGACCAGAGCAGAATCCTGGGCCCCCTGTGGCCCATCACACACAGCCCTGTGGTGAGGATGAGCCCGGATGTACCTCTGCAGACAGGACTAGAGCAGACTCCCCGGCCAAGGTGTATCCAGGGCTCTTTCTGTTGGTAAGGCTTTTTACAGAGCCCCGGACATCAGTCATTGCTTCTCAATCATTAGAAAGCAAGAAGATAGAAGGGCTGGGAAATCCAACACTAACCTCATGAGATGGGTCATTCTCTGAAGTTGGATTTTTGGAACAATCATTAATCCCACCATTTCCTGCTCTTCCCTTAGTAGATCTGGAACCAAAATATCATTTTTGAAGGATGATTTGAAGAACAAGGTTTAGACCTATGGCCACAGTAGTCTCCCCAGCACTTCATTTCGGCTGTCAATTTACCCATCCAGCAAATGGGCTGACCACACTGTGCCTTCCTGGAAAACTTAGGTCTGAATACATCCTCCCTGAAGGTGGAGCCGAGAAAATACAGAGAAAGCTGCGCCTTGCATGTTCATCCTTCTCTGAAACTAACCCATCTGATTAACCCCTCCTCCTCTGAGCACTGGTTAGTGAAGGTGCATCAACATCAGAGCATTACTTCTGCTGGGACAAAGGGAATGGAGGTTCTCCAAATACCTGGTACGCCCCACTTTTAGGCTGTTAGTTCATTTGAGTTTTTACTTCTTCTTACATTGCTGTAATAAAATACCATAGAATGAGTAACTTGAGCAACATACATGTATTTCTCACATTTCTGAAAGCTGGGAAAGCCAAGCTCAAGGGGCCATTAGATTTGGTTCCTAGTGAAAACTCTGTCCCAGGCTAGCAGATAGTTGCCTTCCTCCTGTGTGTTGACATGATGGAGGAGCGCTCCAGTTCTTCTCATTCTCCTCCTCCTTCTCCTCCTCCTATCTTCTCCTCTTCTAATGGTTCTAATTCTGTCCCAGAGGCTCTATCCTTATTGCCTCCTCTAAACCTAATCACCTCTCAAAAGCCCTATCTTCCGACACCATCATATTTGGGGTTAGAGCTTTAACATATGAATTTGGGGAGAACAAGATATTTAGTCCCTAAGATTAAGCTTGAGATGCGCTGGCTCTTAGTTCCAGTGCAAGTGGCAATGGAAGGAGGGAGCACTGGACCTGGTGCCCAAATGACAAAATTTAAATCCCAATTCTGCCACTAACTGACCAGGCAACCTTGGACAAGACATCTTATCCCTCCAGGTCTCTGGTCTGCCCTGTGAGGAACAGACTAATGTTCTCTGTGTACTACAGAGGGTTGTTGGGAGACCAACTTTGAGCAGGGGTTTAGGCACATGAGAGGGTTGTGTTTGTTGCTATTTCTGCTGTTCTCTGTCCCTGGCATTTCTCTTCCTGAGGGAGGAAGTACAGTATGCGAAACGGCCTGTCTGGAAGCCCAGCAGGGACATTACCTAGGGGCCGGGCTCACTGACCTTGAGGAGAGGAGTCAACTTCCAACCACAAGGTCTGTAGAATCCTCTCTTTGGAAGGCCTATCATGAGCCTGGTGAGGACCAAACCAGAGGATGCTGCACTGTCCACTCTGCTTCCTTCCAGCAATCTCTAAGCTCTTGAGCAGCTCAGGGAAGGTTTTTGTTCACCCTAAACCAAAGTACTTTCTGTCTCAGTCTTCTGGTCTACCACACCACATATATATATATATATATATATATATATATATATATATATATATATATATATATATATACCACACCACACCAGGCCTCACCACACACACCATACCACACCACACCACACACACCACAACACACCACATGCCATGCCTCACCACACACACAACACCACGCCACACCACATACACAACACACCACACCACATCATGCCGCACCACACACAACACGCCATGCCACGCCACCCACACCATATCACACCACACACACCACATCACACACCACAAACACACACACACACCAGGAAGCCATCTCAGCTCTAATGGCTTAGTTGTTTTTCCAAGAACAGAGGGAATTTATAAACAATTCCTCAGAAGTTAAAGGAGAGAGAGGAGGGGAAAATCTTGTATCTTGCTCAGAATGGATTTTAAAAATCTAAGAGTCAAGTTTTCTCTTCCCCTGAGATATGATTATGATTTCTCTCTTCTCTCAATGGTTTCCTGTGCATGAAATACCCAATGTGGGCCCTGCTTATGCTGCGCTGACAGCTGCTTCTCCTTCCAGGTACAGGTTAGGCCACTCCCGGCTCCTCGTGGCAATGCAGCCAGTTGATCGATCCTGGTCAGTGAGCGGTGACCCATATTGCTTCCAGGCCTGGCGATTGACTGTCCAGCTGCCATGGAGTCCCCCAGAACTGCCCTGGAGTGGCGACATGTGCAAGATGGTGGCCGCTCACTGTGTAGACCAGGTCTCTTTTCTTCAGAGGAAACGCCCACAAACAAAGCCTTCTGACAACCCATGAGCCACATGCAGGTGAGCCAAAAAGTAACCCTATTGTCCTGAGACATGAGAGTCTGAGTTGTATGTAACTGCAGCCTAATCTAGCCCAAAGGGGAAAACCAAGCCGGATATCCTGACATCGCGTTACGCCCCCCAGAATCCAAGGCTGTCATGGATGACGCCAATGCATGGCTGAAAGTGTCCTAAGTCTGCAGTGTCCACTTTCATGGCCTGACTTAGAGAGAAGACCTTGCTTCCCAGAGAACTGATTTAGCCTTTGCATTAAACATCAGGCTGCTTCCTCTACCGCATGGCAGGTTTTCATCTCCTCTGAATAATTTTTTAGCAACTTGAGAAACTGCAATCCAAACATATAGTATTTTTGGCTGGAAATTAAAACACGTCACTTTTAAAACATAAGCAGCATGCCCTGAATGTTTATGGTAAAAAGCTCACTCCTGGCCAGACTGCAAAGCTCACATTACTGAGAGGCAAACCCTGGAGCCTGCTAGCAGTTTGCCTCCCAGCTCGTCCTTCCTACACAGTGCAATGACTGTGAATCATTTCTCCTCTGGCACATGGACTCCCAGGCTTTATGGCTGTGTTCATATCAAAGAGCGACAGGCTAGAATTTCCCCCTGCGGCTAGGGGACAGCTGTGGCTCTAAGGATGAGTTCTGGCCACCACGCTGACCCTTTTGAGGAGCCAAAGCTGCCAGTAGAGTTGCCAGTGACTCCCCCCCCCCATGAAGGCTCCATTCTGGGGCTGCCTGCTGGGGGGCACCTTATTCCTTTGTTCACACACTTCTTTATTTCATTTATTTACACAGTCATTTGTTAATGCCTGCAAATGAGCCTGCTTCTGTGAAAGGTGAAGTGGGGGCTACAGAGACTAGGATAACTGTCACTGCTGCCACTTAGGGGGCTGGAACCTAACATTTGAGGGGGTTGGTAATACAGGTCATAAAAAGACACGCCATCTGGGAATTTAAAGGAAGGTCATGCAGCGCTGGGCCCACGAGAGGAGAGGGAAAACTTTGAGCATTTTTGACTATGTATTACTCACCTTCTTCTGCTCCATTTCTCCACATCCTAGGAAGGGGGTGAGCCATAGGTGTGAACACTGAGCTTCAGAGATACTAAGGGCTTGTTTTTCAAGGTCAAGAAATAGTTGGAGGCCTCTCTGGTGGTGCAAGGGGTTAAAACACAGCACTATGAAGCTATCCACAGCCACTGCTGCATGAGTTTGATTCCCAGCTAGGGAGGTGACCCACATGGCACAGCAGACCTCTCCTGACTTGCCTGCTGCTCCCCTCAGCAGTGTATTTCAGTAGATCTGCCTGTTCTGCTCCCCACTCTGTCTCTGGTGAATCATCTCACCCTCCACACCTCTGGCCTGTACTCCAGTTCTTGTATGCATAAATAAATCTTTAAAAAAAATAGTTGGAAGAGTTACATTTCACACACAAGTTCATCTGACTCTAAAAACCTTGTCTGTAAGTAACTTCATCTCTGTAAACCCATCTTTAACGTGGAGATGAAATAGAAGTAACCTCGTGGAGTTGTTTTAGGGATTAAATGAGATAATCCATGAAAATCAAGTTCTTAATCTAGTACATGATAAAACCCTAGTAACTATTAGAATATTATGATTGCGTGCCTACTCTATGGGGCACCTGTTCAGTATTTCACAAGTATTAGTTTCCTTTTGAGGATAAGGCAAGTGAAGCACAGATAAATGAAACTATTTACCAAAGGTCACCTGAAGTTTGATACATTATAGTGCTGGGGATAGGACTGAGCTCACCCTGACTTGACACCAATGCTCTGCCTACCTTGCCAAGGTGCCCTTCAAAGCTAATGCAAAAGATCAAGAGCCCCCAAGAGAATGATCTGAGTATAGGATTTGCCCTGGCAGCTCTGCATCCTACCAACCCTATGACCTTGAGGAGCTATTTCATCTCTCTGCATCCATTCCCCCTTCTGTAATAACAGCACCCACTCCATCGGCTATTGTGAGGATTAGACAAGACAACACATATGAGGTGCTTAACAAGACATGCAACACGTGGATGGTCTCAGTGAAGGTGAATGTAGATGATGATGATGAAGGTTCTGGCATCATTGACATAATCTGTGTGACACACCCATACAAGCTGCCCCCAAAAAAAGGGGGAATGGCATTTACTCCAAGACGATGGCTCTGGCCAGCTCACACTTCTGGTTAAACAAAGAATGTTTAGGATGCAACAAGTTAAGTAACTATAGAGACGATGATGCCTACTAGGATTAGCATGCTAAGAAAATGCATTTTAAGGCATTACTTTCTTTATGTGACTTCTTAAAATGTTGGTTGGCAACAAAGCCAGAATTCTCTTATCAAAATGAAATCTGTAGAATACAATTTTCAGTTCAAACAATGTGGTTTATACAAAGCGCCACCCTTTCAAGTCAGATGAGAAAATATAAAACTGCTTTATAATGGCTATATTGTTTGCACACAAAAAACCATCTGAATCCATGTCTCATGCCAGGCCTCATTTGGCATCTTCAGCAAGAGGGGAAAACTCTCTTTTCTCCAGAGGAAACCCCCCAGGAGAGCTCAACACCACATTAACCATCCTCTTTGTGTCTCACAAAAAGTCAGAAAACCACACCTATCCCTTTACTCATTGGGGTGCCAGGTCCCTGGAAGACAGGACATCAGTGTTTTTCATTCCATTGAGTAGACCATTGATTGGTCCCCTCCATAGTGGGTTCAATTCTATAGAAATGTGCTGAGACTCTAATAAATGCTCAGCACTGTCCAGGCACCATGAGATTGCCTTAGAAAGGTGGGCAAGACCTCCCTCGGGACCTGAATGCACTCAGCACCTAATAAGGTGGGAAAAGGCAAGTCAATGAAGGCAAGACAAATCTTTACTGTCACAAGACAATCACACACACCCCACAGGCTTTCATCACCCCTTTACAGTGTGTGCTAAGTGCCAGGCATGGTGCTAAGCTTGGAGGAGAGAAAACCAAGTACTTCCTGTCCTCGGGGAGATCATAGCCCTGGTGCTTCAGGAACTCAGAGGAATGAGAGAGAACATCAGAGTCTGAACCAGAGATGTGTCTAGAAAGGTATTTAAAAGAATGGTAAAATTTAACACATGGCAATGCTTTCTGTCTCAGCACCAGCCCCTAAATTCACACGGCAAGGTCTGATCTCTAAGTTGCAAACACTGACGGGACAGTGATTGGGCACTTGGGGATGTCAGCTCACAGCCTTCTCTTCTTTCCAGCTCCTGGGTTTCCTATGATAATTCCCTCTTGTCTGAAGTCTTCTTGGGAGAGAGCACAAGGAGCAGAGGGGGCTTCATCATCCCTCTTCCAGCCCAGGCTCAGCCTCTCTGGAAAGGCTCATCTAGAAGTGACATTGGAAAGATTCCAAGCAGGTGAAGAAGAGGAAGAGTCCCCAGGGCCAAGAAATGGGAAGCCAAAAGGCTTGAGGTGGGAATGAGCATGTTGAGTTCCAGGACCCCAGGTTCAGGGTGGACAGTAGAGAGAGAGCAGAAGGGTGGGTTGGGACCAGATCTCGCAAAGCCTTGCATGGATTGGGGTTTGACCTGAAGCTATTCAGGGTTATAAGCTGGAGAGTGGGATGCTGTTGCTTGTTTTGTAAAGCATCCTTCTTGCCGCTGGGTGAAGGCTGGACCATGGACAGAGACAGTGACAGCTGGGACCAAGGTCATGTCGGTGACTTTGGGGAGGAGGAGCTGGGATGTAATTCGCAGGTAATGTTCATTGGACTTACTCATTGATGTGAGAGGTGGGCGAAAGAGGAATCCAGAAGACTTCTGGGTTAGCAGGCTGAGGAGGCAGATGGACGGTGCAGAGAATGAGTCATCGTGGGGAAAGCTGCAACAGGAGCATCTTTGAGAAGACCACGTTTGGAGGGGGGAAATCAGTTTTATTTTGAGCATTTAAGGTGTGAAATGTCTGAGACAGCCACGTAGGGACATCAAGCAGGGTAATACTGGTATGTGATGCTAGACTTGGGCCGGGGTGGGGGGGGCGGGAGGGGGCACCTTCTGATGGCTTTAGCATACAGATGATATTTACACTCAAAGAATGGATGGTCTCCTGAGGAGAGAAAAAGAAGAAAAGAGGTCATAGGGATGACCCCGAGGGTATTCCGATATTTCAAAGTCAAGTCCCCAAAATCCTAAATGTGCCTTCTCCCCACTGCACTGCAGGATAAACCTCTGCAGGAAAAAACGAACCTGGAAGACCACTTTTAACCTAATTTGAATACTGTATGTACATAATTAAAAACATTTGGCCCCAAAGATTAATAACTCCTTTTACATCTTCCTTTGACAGTTGCTCTGATTTGTCGGGCGGGACGGGTGGGGCGGGTGCTCTCCGAGTTGATTAACACCTCCATGTTGCTTTGAGCAAAGTGTGGGGCGGCGACAGAAAATGCCACATTGCAGATGCCTGGCTTGGGGATGGGACTCTGACTTCACGCCTCCCGATGGAGGCTGAGACTCACTTCTGACGGAGGGAAAGTATTACAAAAATATATATGTAACACATATTCTATTCCTGATTTAGGTCTATAATCTTATGAGCCAGACTGTAATGAATAAAGTTATAATTAGCTGTAGATGAAGAACACGCAGCCGTGTTTTCTAGGGTGCACTTTAGGGCTCCGATCCAATCTGCACATTTACAAGCTGTGCTATTTGCATCGACTTCTACGGACTCCACTCAGAGACAGAAGAGGCTGCATTATTGATGACAGTGTGTGCATCTTGCTTATCTCTCTAGTACACCCTGTGGGGTGTAGAAGTGCAAGAGGAGGGAACAGCCAGGAAATCCGGAAAACACTACCCAATCCTCACAGAATATTTCCCCAATTAGCAGCATCAATGTCTAGTCTATGCCAAATTTCTAACATTTCCCCCCTAGTTAGATCTACAGACTTGGACTGGAGGGATATAAATTGACAAGAATTGCCACTACTGGCTGTGTGACCTGAGGCAAGTCACTTTCCCTCTCTGGATCCTGGCTTTCCATCTGCAGAATGAGAAGTTGGGCTTAATTATCATTAAGGGCGCTTCATTGGCCAAATTCTGGGGATCTGTGATACTATCCAAAGAAAAACAAATAGGATGGTCACCAGGCAAGTTTCTGTTGCACAGGAGCCTACTTCATGGACCGAGGAACCTGCCCCCACACACCTTCTCTGTTTTATGTGGTGGGATGCAGTATACTGGTAAATATTTAACAACTGGCTCTCTAGTAAAAAAAAACACCCTGACTTATAGTGTTTGCCAATTTCTGTGGTGTAAATACTCCCACCATGGGGGATTTCAACCTACCAGCAGGATGTCACTGAATACAGAGTTGGGAAAAGAATACAAAGTTGCACATAACAGGCTCTAGTAAGCTAGTTCTCCTGGCAATGGAAGTACAACACTCCAGGTGTGTGCTGGGAGTACCTGGAAGCCACCCCTACACCTGGTGAAAAGATTTTAAGTGGAGGCCAACACCATTGTTGTGGGTAGCTAACAGAATGACTTTGAACCTTTCATTAGTGTCCCTGCAGTGTTGCTCTTGAGATGACCATGGTCTCAAGGTTAAGGGTATAGATTCTTGCCAGACATCCATGGTCCACATTCTGGCCTTCCCACTTAACAGCTGTGTGGCCTCATTCAGTGACTTCATTCCTCCATGAAAGATACAAGGAGGCATATTAGTCAGCTTGGGAATCCATAAGAAAATCCCACAGACTAGTAGCTTCAATGACAAAAATTTACTTTCTCAATTTGGGAGGCTGGAAGTTGAGAGCAGGGAGCCAGCATAGCTGGCATAATTTGTATAGGATCAGTTCTCTGTCCTTATGACTGGATTTAATCTTAATTACCTTCTTAAAGTCCCCATCTCTGACAGTCACATGGTGGGGGGGCGGTTAGGGCTTTCACTTATGAATTTTACGGGGACACAATTCAGTCCATAGTAATAGGGTTTTTTTTTTTTTTATAAGGTTTGAGTTCACAGATAAAGCATGTCTGGTATATGATCAGCACTCAATAGGTTGTGTGTGTGTATGTGTCTGTATTTTTTTAAAAAAGAACCATTCATTTGCACTTAACAACAAACTCAAAGATAAGACCAAAAGAAGGAAAAGGAAAGCAACTTTGGCACAAATTTTTAAGTCTGGAATTCAATTTTCATACAAGAGCCTTGACCCCCGTGTCTAACCTGGTGGTGAATTCAGTGCAGCTGTGGGGTAGAAGCTCCACAGTTGCACTTGGTGTTGTGCTCCAGGCAAATCATCAGTTCAGAATTAGAAATTTGAAGAGTGACCTTTAGAGTGCCGACACTTTCATCCCCTCTTCTGAGCTGGTAGCTGGTAACTAGATCAGCAGAAAGACCAGGAGTACTTCCTGCTTCTCTGACCCAAAATTCCAGAATGTCCACTGCCCACAGAGTTAATCCTTCCAGTTTCCAGAAGAGCCAGGCTCTCAATGGCATCTGAGTATGATGCAATTTGATGTGGCTGCCTCACCACCCAGCCCACTGACTCCACAAATCTACATGAATTTTGATAAGGAACAAGGCAACGAAGAAAGTGGATGAGAGAAAAGTAAGAGAGTAGGAAATGGCCCTTTTCTTTTTGTAGCATCTCCTAGGTGTCAGGCACAGAACCACATGCCTTGTGTCCATCCCACAGCAATCCTGAAAAATAATCTACAGAATTTCGTCACGTGCAGCAATTCAGCTCCCAAATGATCTAAAAAAATTGAGAACAATCACTCAAATGTGCACAGATGTTTATAGCAGCATTATTTACATTAGCAAAAGATGGAAACAACCCAAATATCCATCAAAGTATAAATGAACAAATGAAATACGTCATACATGTGATGGAATATTACTTAGTCATAAAAAGGAATGAAGTACTGATTCACACTACAAGGTGAGTGAGCCTTGAAAACATTGTGTTGAGGGAAAGAAAGCAAACATAGACCATCACACCTTACCTGGTCCCACTTATTTGAAAAATCCAGAATAGTAAAATCAGAGATAAAAAGCAGATGGGTGTTTGCCAGGGCACAGGGGAAGGGAGTGATGGCCTAATGGGCACAGGGTTTCTCTTGCAGAGATGAAAATATTTTGGAACTTGATATATGGTGGTTGCCACCAGTGTGAATGCCTAAAGTTCACTTAGTTGTACACTTTTGAATAATTCATTTTATGTTATATGAATTTTACTCAATTTTAAATCTTTCCATACTCTGGGTGTTTTTGAGTTTTTTCTGTGTCTTAGAAAAATTATTTCAGCTATTTACAAGAAGCTCAGAGCTCTACTCCAAAGTAGAGGCAGAAGTTGACCCCCTCCCACTTTTATTTTAGTTTATTTTTTCCCTAATCACCAAGATCCAGAACCCAAGCCTGGCCAAAGAGGAGGTGAAAGCTACAATTATCTTCTCGGTAAATGTGCCAGGAGCTGTAGTGGGTCTCTCACCTACTTACCTCTCACATTTTATCAGACATGGTGCCATGTTTGTGTTTATTACAAATCTGGCTGATTCTCCCAACAGCCCTGAGAAACACATAGTAGGGTACTATTCCCATTGCACAGATGAAGAAGTTGAGACCCTGAGTGTCAGGACCTGGCTTGGAATCCAATTCTGCCCGACTCTGAAGCCTCAACCCTCACCTCACTGGGTGTCCCTGAGGGTATCAGCAGAAATCACCGCACAGCGGCCACTAGCACCAGACCCAGGAGATGCTCAGCCATGGGCACTCAGCGTCCCTGGCCTGTCCTCTCCACGGGGTAGCAGTGCAGCCTGTTAAGTATGAACGTAATCATCCTCCACAATTTGTGACTTCATCTAAGAGAGAAAACTTCCCCAGGCACAGCCCCCTACAGGCTGGGGTCTCCCCTCACAACCTTCAGAAAGGTTGGTGGTGCTTGGCCCGGGGGGTCCTGGCCCTGCATTAACTTGAGGAACCCTTTAATTGCGTTCACCGGGGTTGGGGGGAGGCATCCTCTACAGGATGCCTGACAGCTCACTGTAAAGTCAGGGTGCTGGCTTGAACCCGGTAAAGACAGACCTTTTGGTTTCTGATCCTTACTCCTCTGCTGGGGACCCCCATTATGCTCCATGAGACTTCTCTTCTCTCAGAGCCTCCCCTTCACGGGTGTGAAAAGAGGCGGGGGTGAACTTCCAACTTGAAAATGTCGGATGATTCTCCCTCCACACCTTAACATTTGCCGAGGAACTTGGCAATGTTCTACCTATAAAGGTGTCCTCCAAAGCCGTGCGTGAATCAGATCCTGGTTATGAAACCACATGTGTGCAAAGCAGAGGGTAACGGTGGAGTGTGAAGAACCAGCTTCCAGTTCATGATAAACTGATAAATGTTTATGGAAGTCAGGAAGGCAGCAAGAGGGAGAGGAGGGAGAGAAGAAGAAGGGAAGAAAGTGTTGGGGGCAGGGAGGATGGAAGCAGTTAAAAAAGCAGGCGTTTTGCAGAGAAGTTGTCGGTTTGAATCTGCTCTTCCGTGCACTGACAGCATGACCTTGGATAAGTCACTTGCCCGCTCCAGGCGTCAATATTCTCATTTGTAAAGTGGAGTAAAAAATAACTACCTCATGGGGTGATAATGAAGATTAATGAAATAATGCATTTGAAAGGCTACTTAATGCTCAATAGAACATAAGATATTAAGAGGGAGAGAAAAGATGAGAGAAAAGATGAAAGAAGGTATGGGAGGTGGGGGGCATCCCTGACTGAGCCCCCACTAAGCAGTGGCCATATATTTTGATCTATATAACCTAAGGAACACAGAATCGGGGAAAAGTCTGTCATAGAAACCGAGAGACAGGGTAGCTACCTCTTTTTCTCTTTTAAAATTTGGAGGCATGAAGTTAAGAGATAGGCATCCTTTTCAGGTTACCCCCAGATTCCAGTTGCCTCTGCTTATGTTGCTTTGAAATACACACCAAGCAATCAGTGCGTGGGAGAACAGCCCCCTCCACCTGAAACACACATACACAGGGAAACACACACACACACACAGCGTGCACACCAGCATCCCCCAAAACTCACTGCACCCCCTCCCACACACTCACTTGCATCCCCAAGGAGCTCTGAGCAGCCCAAGGTCGACTCTCCTGTGAGGATCAGATGCAGTTACTCTTCTATCACTTTCAATTGATTATCTTGGCATTATTTTCCCCGTCCTCCCCTCCCTGCTGATGAGATCCACTTCCTCTCTTCCTCAAAGCCCCCGCTCCTTGCTGGCGCGCCTGGCATCAGGCAGAGTTCATCATCACACAGGGTTATTTGTTCACCCTCCTGGGTCTGTGGCTTCGGAGCTTGGGGAGCTGAGTCTGTTGAGCTCGCCCTGCACCTAGCACCAGCCTGGCTGGAATCAAAGCCTCACACATACCAGTGCCAAGGCGAAATGAATAGTACATAACAATGACCCTTTTCAAATGCAAGGTCTCAAGCCCTCAGAGTCCTTGAAACAAACCTTGACCTTGGAGGATCCCTCAGCCCTAGTGTGTCTGTGGCCTCTGCGTCCAGGGCCTCTGCCCTCTGACTGCTCTGCAGCCTCCCAGGCCAGGCGAGGCCCACTTTCTGGGTCCAGAACAGCTGCCCCCTTCCTCAGCAGTGACTCTTTATCTTGAATAGATGGGCAGGACCCCACTCAGTGCTCCCCAGCTCAGAGCCTGGGTCTGAGTGTCCTTGAGAATTAGGATCCAGATGCCCATTTTCCTTTTTCTGCCCTTGACTCAGACCTCAGAGTCCCTGGAAAAAATATTTCCTTTTCTACCCTCTTGCAGGGTGGACTGTGTCTCTCTAATAAATAGAACATGAGCCAGAGCCCAGCCTGGAAGAGCTCTGGGGGTGTCAGCGAGCCCAGGAATCTGCCCATCCTCTCCAGGCAGTCTCCTGCCAGACCCACCCCTCCACACCCCCCTGACACCTCATTAAATCAGTGGAGACATGGCAGAGGCCCGGCCTGGCTCCCCAGACCGGAGCCAGGTCAAGGGGTTGATGAGCATGCTGTTGCAGAGAGCGGTCTGGGACAGTCCTTTTTCCTCTTGACACTACATAATATCACCCAAGGCTCCCCACCCCTCCAGCCTCCAAAGCAGCCAGAGAAACAAGAGCCACTGAACTCCCTCTCTCCTGAACTCCATTACCCCCCTTGCCCCCCTCTCCTTTCCTCTTTTGCCCCATTTTTCTCTCTGTTCATTCCTCTCTCCTCCAAGGCTCCTGTTCTGGCCTTCGTCCCCAACTCCCCCATCGCCCCCCCCTTCTTCTTGGGCCCCCTCCCTCCCTTCTCTCCTCTCTCCTCCCCCCTTCTCCAGCTCACCCTCTACTTGCTCCCTTTCTCCTCACCCTCCCTCCATCTCCACCTCAGCTCCATCTTTTCAAAGGCTGTGCAAGCACAGACTCCTGAAACCGAGACTCACGGCTGGGGGCCGTCGTCACTGGACCATCTCTTGGCTCTGCCTGGAAAGCCACCAGAATGACAAATCTTTGGACAAATTACTGATTTCTCATCTAATTTACATCCAATTAGTGTGAGTGAAATGAATCATGTGGTCAGCCCCTCAGGGGAAACATTGAGATAACAAATACCCAGGGCTTCTTTCCTGGGGAACTGACGGGCCCTTGGGGAAGTCCATGATTTACCCCTCGGGTCAGAGGCCCCCTCCCTTCCCCCAGGCAGGTTACTGGAGCCCATAGATCAGCCCTGCCCCTCCCCACAGAGACCTGGGGTGTTCAGGCTGGTGAAAAATGGTTGGGTGAGATGAGGATCAGATTGAGTGGATCCCCCACAGGGCAATCCACTTTAGGTTAGAAGGCCTAGAAGAGTCTCAGGGACAAGTGCCACATCCTCGACTCAAACCCACCACCCCATGTGGACCTCAAGAAGCAGGAGGTCCAGGGCTCTGGGGGCCAAACCAGCATTTGCTGCCATTCACTGTGAGGTCCCGTGTTCAGCAGCAGCATGGTGACTCCTAATCCGCCCCAGAAGGAGCCCCAGAAGGCAGGCACTGCTGCGGCCTCCACTTTACAGGGAGGGAAATTGAGGCTCAGAAAGGATCTGCACAGGCTACTCAGCCAGGAAGACGCAGGCAGGGGTTTTTAACCCGGCAGCTTGATGCCAGAGAGCAGGTCGTAACCAATGTGCAATGCTGGCTACGCCCATTTTACAGAAGAGGAAACCAGAGTTCAGAAGAGGGAAGTCTTTGGCAAGATCACAGAGCCCTGTTGGCAGGTGGGACATGTCAAGTCCAGTGGGTTTCCTCTTCTGGGGGCTTCATCCCAAGGCTCAGGGTAGGGTCGGGGCCCCTCTGACTCCTGCAGGTAGAAACCCTTTGAGGTGACCGCGATGGATTACCTGGAACCCCCTCCACTGCAGAGGAGAAACAAAACCACACGCACACCTTGCCGTGCCTGGGTCACCCCTCGCTTCTTCGTGCATGAAGAGCAGCAGACGGAATTCAGAAATGTTTTTCTAAAACAAGAAGGATTACTCTCCGAACCGTTTGAAGTGGGAAGACAGGGGCGCGGGCGGGGCGGGGTGGGGGGCACTGGCTTCTTGTCTGAACAGTGCAGGAGCTGCATGTTTGGGATGAGTTTGATCTTCCTGTGTAAACTTGTTTCTAGTCTGCTATTTAAAACCTGGCATATGGATGGGATCTCAGCTTCCAGTACTGGCAGTTCTTAACATTCACAGCGACTAAATAAAAAGGGAATTTTAAAAACCAAATGCAGTTTTACCCCATAACGAGGCAAAGAGAAAACTACTAAGAAGTTAACAACTCCCGAACTTGGGCCCAGCCAACCCTCTAAATGTGGAGGCTTTTCCAAGGCAGTGTGGGGTTAGCAGCGAAGGGACCAGCATTTTCTGAGTACCGAGTGTGGGCCGAGCCTTTTGTGCTGGGGGTTTAACTCCCAGATTGGGCTTAGGGTAAGGGAAGGACCTAAAGGCCTTTGCTGTCAGCAGCCAGAGTCTGCAGCCCAGCTCTGCCGCTCATGCTGCGTCACCTTGGACCCTCTCAGAGCTTCAGCGTCCTCAGCTGTGAGACGGGTCTAAGTGCAGGTTTCGCGAGCTAATGCTTAGAAAGCGGGTCACACGATGACCAGCACCTACCAAGTGTGCAAAGACTGCAGCTTTTATTGCACGTCTACTGGAGCAATGGGATTAACATCCTCATTTTGCAGCCTCTAGGGTTGCAGGCTACGTGGGCCATGGCAGGGGTGTCCCACCCAGCTCTTGTAAGGGTGAGAAGCTAACCTGGGAATGTGGTGAGCAGAGAAGACTTGGGGTGAGCAGAAGGAGACAACAGAGCCTGGAGAAAAAGGAGGGGGGCTCGGGGCTACCTTGCCATGGGCAGAAGTGGAGTAGCAAGACTCTTAGTGGGACCAACCCCGATTCTTTCTGGGTCCCCATCACAGCAGCAATTAATAAGTGCTTACTATGTACTGGTACTGTTCGAAATGCTTTACACATTTTGGGTCTTTTCCCACACAAACTTCAAAATGGCTCATTGGAGTAGTTATTGTTTTTAAATGGGAAATGGAGGCTCAGAAGCTGAGGTTAGACAGTCAGTGATGGGGTGGGACACCCACCAGGCAGCCAGGGTCCAGCGCCCTATTGAGTGCAGGGGCTCCACAGCACAGGGCCAGGCACCAGGGGGCAGCCTGCAGCAGAGAAGGCAGAATTAGACCCCGAGAGACAGAAACTGACTCCTTTGGTCCATATAGACAATCAAGTCAGCTGCAAGCTTCCTACGAGCTCACTAGACACAGAGGCCCTTAAGAGCCACTCGGGTCTCCATGCACCTCCCCCTCACCCCCCAGCAATCAGACCAAGCACCTGAACCGCCGCTGCCGAGGGCCATTGCCTCACCACCCCACAGAACAGACCACAGGACGCGAGGCCAGCCCAGGGAAAGTGATGAGGGGCTCAGTAGCTTTTCGTGTCCTCAGTCTCCTCCTCTGACCAGCGGGAAAGTCGAGGCACCGACAGCACACACGGTGAATGAGGACTAAGTAAAACAGCTGGGGCCGCACGTGGCCCAGAGTCTTTGGTTCTGCTGTTGCCAAGACCAGGAGGGGCGACGTGTCCCGCTGAGCAGTGCTCACGAGGCCAGTACCAAAAATATCGAGCCTGGACACTGCTTGGCCAGCAAAGCATAGATGAGGCCATGGGGGTATTGGGGTGCTTGATGGGGAATCCGGTGGTCCGGAAAGAACCACAACCCCATGATGTCATGGGTCATCTCTGGTTCAGTTGTCCCCAACCACAGTGACATCCCCTGCTCTTCCACGGCTGCTCTCAGGCACTTCTCATGCGGCTCCCTGTTTCTCCAGAGCATCCCCCCGGGAGGAAGAACTTTGTCTTGACTTGGAGATTTGCCCCAGGCACAGAGGACGCGCCTGCTCCGAGCGTGGGCTTCAGAGCCTGCCACTGTCAAGACTTATGGCTGCGCCTCTCCCCCTCGCTGGGGCTGGCTACATCACTTATCTCCCCGACGCTGACCTGCCAGCAGCTGCAGGAGGCTCTCTCCGGTAAGATTTGATTAATGAGGTTCAGCAGCAACAAATCAGTCTTATGGAGCAGCCCTCCCTCTCTGGACACACTCGCACAACAGCCGCTGCATACAAACCGCAGGCGGGCGGGTGTGGGGCGGCCTCCCAGGCGCCTGGCAGTGCCGGCGCCGCACCCCGGTTCCCAGGCCTCACCTGGCTGAGCCCACCTGCCACCCGCCAGTCCACAGGGCACCCAAGCAGGAGCGAGAGGCTTTGGCTTCCCCCCTAATCTCCAAGATAATATGATTATTGTGATAGTGACATAAGTCTTAATAGCTAATACTATTTTTGGACTTGCTGAATGCAAAGCACTTTGCTTGATGTGATTTCATTTAATTAGTCCTTCCTATGGAGCAGGAATTTTATTATGCCCATTTTACAGATGAGGAAAGTGAGGCGCATGTGGGCTGGCAATTTGCCCAAAGTCACTCTCCTGAAAGGGGGGAGGCCTGGGATTTGAACCTGGACATCCTGGCCTTTAATTACATGTCTTGTGTTTGAAGTCTTAAAATTCTGGAAATTTAATGAAGCTGTGGTCCTTCTCCTTGGAAAGATGCACATTCCTATACACGCATTACCACGCAACTTTAGCATGTACAAAGGCACCTACCTTCAACCCCATCTATTCTGAGGACCCTCACCACCCCTCACCCATTCAGCCCTTGATCTTTGCCCCTTCCGCCCCCCACCTCTCATGTAAGCACAGAGGACTGGAGGTTTCCTCTTCCCAGGGCCCATCCCTACTCCTACTCTCTGTACCAAATGCATGACACCCGAGTCCTACTTCTCAGTCTCATCTGCTCGCTCCCATTTGGAAAGCTGGTGTCACTGCAAGGCAGACTGTTTTTCTTTCTAAGTTTCCAACCACTATATGTGCATCACCCCAGCCCACCCCTCTCCTTATCCCGACTCTTATTGGAACTGTTTGCTTCTCAAGCAGTTACAGGAAGCCCATGGCACTTGGAGGTCTGTCCGCTCCTCGCAGCATAATCTACGCATTCTTCAAGTGGGTCACTCCAGCCACCAGTGACCCCACGTCACCTACCAGGGAGCCTTTCTGAAGTGGGCATCCCACTCAGCTGCCCCTCAGGACCCCACAACTCCTCTTGCCACTACACCACCCAGTTTTGATCCCCACCCTTTGCTTGCATGCTGAGAGGGCTGTGGGTCTCGCCCTTCACGCCCCCCTCTTTACCTTCCCCAAAGATCTCACATCCCAGAAACATTTGTCAGGAATTTGCCAATAGTCACTTTTTCATCTGCTGGGGCAAGAGTCATCTTTGCATATAGATGTTTTGTAATAGATGCTGCATTGATTATGTAAAGTTCTTTTGGGAATCGTCTGGCCATTTCTGGGTCTCACTGACCAGATGGATCCACCTTCAACACATACCTCGGATCTCCTGGGACAGGATGCTAAGTCACCTGAGCCAGAGGCTGGGGGAGCAGAGGGTCCCCAGGTGGCCTCCCAGGCGGCAGGGACAAAGGGTTCTGCCCATCTGCAGTAGACATGTATGGCCATTCTACTTTGGATGGACGGGCTGAGGAAGGTCCAGTTAATGTGTATGACCTGTTCCTGAGTTGGAAATAGTGATGATGAATCTGTCAGTCAACATTTTTTGTGCTTTGCAGAGTACACAGCAAAACACGCTCCTCTGGCTGGTCCCTCTGCATCTTGGCCTCAGAGCCCAGGCCCAGGCATTCTGTTCTTCAGGACTGGATGGCTCACGCTTTGCATACAACTTGGGGATGATTATAAAACAAATACTCTACCAAACATGCTGGTCCCCTCAAAAAAAGACTCTCCTGCAAGTTCAGGATGTCCCCAAGATTTTGGAGTTGGTCTCTGGAAGGTCCTTTGAAGTCAGTGATCAAGCCCCCAGAAAAGGAAGCCGTTTTGCATAGGTGTGGGTTATGGGCACAGGAGGTCACTGAGGAGCCATCCCAACAGCACCAGGTGGCTGGGAGGAGGGAGGTGCACATGAGCCAAATCCCTGTGGGACCCAGCACCTCCTGTCAGTGTGCCCAGCATCCTGGGGAAATTTGAAGGGACACTGAGGCCATTCAGCAGGGTTGCTGAAGATCTTTGGTCCAGGGCAGGCCAGGCCCTGGGTGGGATTTGCCTACCCTCTGAACTCCTGGGAGGCAGGTGCTCAACTCTTCCTCTGGCCACTTGGTCAGTTCTCAGTCTGCAAGGTGCAGAGAGATCTTCTCCCTGGAAGGCCCCGTCATCTGCAGTGCCAAAGTCAGCTCACCAAGACCTCTGGCTCCATCAGGCCTCTGAGACTCTGCCTCGTGGTACATTGGCCAATTCTGCTGGACCCAGACACCCTGCAAACAACCCCAAGCCATTTACAGTGCTGAGCTGTGGCTGAGCAGAAAAGCCCAGTCAAATCTGCAGGAGACTCAAGGTGGCCAAGCCCTGGCCAGCAGAACTCCCTTCCTGCCTGCCCCGGGGCCAGCATTCCCTATGGCAGCTCCGGAGCGTTCCCTGGAGCCTCCTGCTCTGGCTCCTACCTGAACTTGGCATCCCCATGTGCCAATTAGAGTCACACCTCCCATTTAACCAGAAGCATATTTTCCAGCTTGTTCTTCCACCAGGCTGGGCTCCAAATGCCTCTTGTGGTTGTTTCCCGAAATCAAATCCAACCTCAAAGCATGAAGATTTGCCATTATTAAAGACGAGCAAAAGCATATGCCCGAGGCTCTGGAGAGAATTTCTAATGAGGATTCCAAAGATCACAGCCGACTCTCGAGCTCTCAGAATCCGATGGGCCCTTAACAGTCCTGGAGCTCCTAATTACACTCCCCGCGCACCTCGCCGAGCCCACCGCCAAGCCTGCACCACGCGGCTCCCGCCACAGCGGCCTGTGTGATGTAGAGGTGGCGTTTAAAGTGGGTGTATAAAGGGAACAGCCAGGCACAGTCAAAATTACCCTTACAAATCCCTTAGGAGGGAGACCAATGCACCATCTCAGTGAGACCAGCACAGCAGGCTTCCCTCCAGCATTGGAACAAATCGCTTTTCTTTGGGTTAAGCACCAGATGAGGTTATGGGCTTGATTCGAGGGACCACATTCCATGACGGATGCGTGTCTTTAAACACCAGAATCACCCTCCGGGTGATACTCAGGAAAGGAGGCTCCGAGAACCAAAAGCCATTGGGGACAGGAAAGGATCCATCTCCCATCTTGTGCTTGCTCTGGGGCACAGTTCCTTGAGTGTAATGGGGGTCGGAATCCCCCACGTTATTCTCCACACGCACACTTTGTGGTGGTTGTTATGCTGTGTGCCTATCCACAGATGAATTCAAGTATATGAATGCAATCTCCCTGGAAGACTCATCCTCTGCATTATAATATGTTTATATCTTCCAAGGCTACTTCTGCATTCTAAATGCCACTTCTTCCAGGAGGTGTTCCCTGATTGCTCAGCTGGAAGTGGTGTGCCCAGCCATGAACCCTCAGGACCTTCTCTATACCCATCTCAAGGCCAACGGCACCCTGTGCCTCTTGTCATGGTAACTGTGTCATGTCTTATTTTCCTAAATGTGTCATAAAGTTCTTAAAGACAGGGACCCTCTTCTGTTTCTCCTCTAGGGTTCCCACAGTACTTGACCCAATGTTGCCATTTAATCCTTATCAATTCAAAGACTAGATGTATGCATGAATGCATGCATGAATATATGAACTACAAAATAGCTTCTCTTGGGAAATGAAAACATTTGCTGATCCAGAAATGGTCTACCCCTGACTCAGGACAGGATGAAGTGAGGATTTCCAATTTGACCTGACCCCACAGATATCACACACCTTTGGGGAATGTGTCTCTGTGCCTTTTCCTCCAAGCTGCCTTCCCCCAGGCTCCTCCCAGTCTCATGCACCACACACACCACATCTGCCTGGCCACCAGGGCGGAAGGCTTTCCCAGAGCCACTTCCCCCGACCCAATAGGAAGGGTGGACATTAACACCCCCATTCCATGTGTAAAGAGACTGAGGCTCAAAGAGACATACCTGGTCCACAGTCATGGCAAATGAACAAAAAAGCCTGTTTTTTTTCTTTTTCTACTTTCTGTTTCTTCTATGCCCCCTTTAGACAGAGAGGCCGTTCTGTGTATAATAAGTATCTGATTATTGTGGGAGCCTCACCCCTTCCAGACCAAGGAGAGGCCAGAAGACAGTGCCAGTCCCTTTGCAGTACACGGCTGGGAAATGATTTTGGAGGCTCCCTGCTAAGAGCTGAAGTCCAAAACACGCCAGGTCACCTACCTGCCCCCTCTGCCCCAGACTCTGCCCAGGACTTCCAGGACCCTGGTGCCCAACTCTGAAGCAGACAGCACCGGTTGAGACCCTCTCCATTTTCCTTCCCCCCATTCCTCTAATGGTTTCAGGTCCCCCAGGAGGAGGGCACAGCACGAGGAATGAGGCTGTGGGACTAGCTGAATTCAAATCCCAGTTCAGCTTCTCTCACACCTGTCTGGCTATGGGCAAGTCACCCTCTCTAAGCTTAGTTTCCTCATCTGTAAAATCAGGATCACAGTGCATCAAAGTTCAGCTGACATGAAGCCTGTGACAAATGGTAGCAGAGGTCTCAGCTTAGACCTCATTTAGAGAAATTCAGATCAAATCTGAGGGCATGCCACATATACAGCAGTTAGAAGCAAACTTCAAAGTCAGACCCCACGGGTTCCACTCCCTGCTCCTGCATTTATTCACCCATTGTGTGTCTCAGGGAAAGTCATTCACCATTTCTGAGCTTCAGATTCTTCACCAGTAAAATAGGAATTAAAAATAGTTCCTAACTCGTGGGCTGCTTTGCAATGAAAGATAGTTCCCATTAACAGCTGAGCACAGTGGCTGGCACTGAACTGGTACTCACTAAATGTTAACCATTAATTACTGGCCATTGTGAAAATGCCAATGGATTGGTGGGCAGGTCTGGAAGGAACTGATTTGTAGGAGGTTTGGACTAATGAGGAGGGAAACAAGACTCTGGGTGCTGCTCTGTCTGGTGTCTGAGTTCTGCTGAGAATTGACAGCAAATGAGTCTTTCAGGCACCTGGGTACAAAGTGAGATGCAGGGTGGCTAGTGCAGCAGCATCTTCAGACATCTAAGATAATCTATTTGTTGAGCAACTACTATGTTCCAGCCTGTTCTTAGTGCTGGGGATTGAGCAATGAACGGGAGACATGCAGCCCTGCCTTCAGAGAGAAAAATCTAGTGGTGTTTCCAGGCCTGTGCATGGGAGGTACCTTCCTGGGGGTGATTTTAAAGGTCTTGGGGTGGCCCTGCAATCTAGGCAGGGTGACATGCTGGTGCGACCAGGTCCAGCCTTCAGACCTTCCTGGAACAGGAGGAAAATATCAGGGTACTGCTCACAGTTACTCCAGGGGGCTTCCAGAAACAACAGGAGGAGATTGTGAAGGAACACGGAGGGAGCACGGGAAAATGAATCTGGGACTCAGGAAAGTGGTTGAGAGGCCACTTATTTACCTAGTAGCCAGGAACATGCAGGGAAATGGAGGTGAAGAACCAGGTGTAACAATACATCCTCCATAAGAAATAGCCATGCTCCTGGCCTGGTGTCCCCCAGGCACGGGCTTGCTCCATACAACACTACCCTCTGCACAGGTGGGTTTAAAACACACCGCCAGCACATCCCTTGCTCCTGCAGAGGGACACAGCACAGGCACCTGGCAGGAAATGCCTCTGGGGTCCTGCCTGTGAGTTTCTGTCAGTCCCCATCTCTGGCACCCTGTGGCTTTGGGACCTGAGAGATCCAGACTCCTGACAGTCCCTGGCCCCAGGTCTGCTGCGTAAGTAGTTGTGCCATTTGGTCAAGTTCCTTCAACTCTTTGAGTCTATACCCCTTTTCTGTAAAACAAGAATGGTAAGCTGCCCTATCTCACATGCTGGCTGAGCTGATAGCCCAAGACCAGCCATGTCAAGTCCTTACAGCTGGCACAGAGCAGGAGCTTCAGAAATATGAGCAGGCTGCTTACACTCCACCCCACAGACTGGGGTGCACTTCACCCCACTGTGGGTCTGGGGCCTGCTGGCCACACAGCAGCTCTGCCCACGGGGCTGGGCACCTCAAACCCAGAGGCCTCGTCCTCCACCTTGTCTACCCCAACAGGCCTCATTCAAGACTCCAGCTGTCTCCCCACCTCCCACCCCTCCTCTCTTCCCCAGCCTTTGTTATCTCAACTACTTTAAGAGAGTTCTCTCTTCTCCCCCTGACTCCTCTGATGCTAATCTCTCTCCATAAATCATACCCTCTAATCTTTTCATCACCTTTCTCTGATTAAAGCAGCCTGGGGGTTGGGAGCCACGAAGATCCTTGGTGACTAAAGTGCTTTGATGTCCAACCCCAGGCCCGAGGCTGTGGCACTGGCTGGCGGTCAGGCTCCCCGGCCCCGTGGATGTCCTGGCCTGGCCCATGCCTGCTCGTGGACACGTCCCTGCGTCCCTGCGTTGTCCTGGGCTGCTAGCACAGCCGACACCTCGAGGATTTCACAGATCTCTTCATGAATATTTCTCACTACATACTGGATGTCATTATTCTATTGAGAATCAATTAGCCCAAATGTTGTTATGACAGCTACAGAAAAATGATATTTTTAGCTTTGCTTTATGCTGCTCTGTCTCTTCACAGAATTATTGAAAACCTTAAAAGTGATCTAGTGGCGACACGGGCCCCGTGGCAAGCCGGGAAGCGATTGATCTGGGAATGTGGAATTATGGGGAGTGCAAGGCTTTTCTCAATGAAGCAGGAGCTCGGCAGACATAACTTTCAGAATGGAAGGCAACGCGTGACCTGGGGCAAGATACTTACTCTGTCTGGACTTCAATCTCTGCATCTATAAAGTGACAGTAATTGTCCTTACCACTAGTGTTGAGATGAGCACACATGGGACAACGCACAGAAGACACTCAGCAAGGGATATGCGTGGCAGCACCACGGCGAGCCCAACACGTCAGGGGCACCACTGCCGAGTAGCTAAGCAGGGGCCTCTGGAATACAGCTGCCAGGGTTCAAGTCTCTGCTCTGATGCTTTGTAGCTGTGTGACCTTAGACAGGTCACTTAACCTTTCTGTGCCTCCATTTTATCATCCATAAGATGATAATCAAGTGTTGTGAAGAGTGAATGAGCTGATCCAAGTAAAGCACTTAAATATCCCAGCTGGCTCAAAGCAGCAAAAGCTCTTTTCAATGGCGGATGGTTATCCTTGTCCTCTGCTTTGTTCAGCTGACCCCTGGGCCTAAAATTTTCCCCCATCCTTGCGTATTCAAATCTCTATTTTAAAATCTAGCTCGACTGTCACTCCACTGCTATGCTCACAGGCAGGTTGGGATGCTGGTTCCAATCACCACTGGGTGGCCAGGAGTTGGGCAGGTGACCTCTCTGTCCTAGCTTCCTCAATGGTAGAAAAAGGACAATAGTTTTGTTACCCCTCGGATGAATGGCTAGCCCTGTCCTGTTCTGAAGTGGATAGACATTTCCACCTTCCATACCAGGCCTTCTTGGGCAGCTGCTAAAGTTCACGTGCACACTCCTCACCTCAACAGGACAGTTCTACAGACTTACCGTAAACAAGGAAACAGCTTATGGCAAAAAAAAAAAAAAAAAAAAATCCTCTTTGGCAGGGAGTCCCCAGAACAGAGTGGAAGGAAGAGACAGTTCCAGGAACCCCTGTAGCCTTGAGCTCGGCCAACAGGAGCCCGTGTCAGGGAGGAGCCCAAACCCACCTGAACATGTCTGCGTTGGCCACAGAGCCCCACTCTCCCATCCAGAGGTGCTGACCAGCTGGAATTTAACAGCATTTGATTATCAGCATCTTTTAGCAGGGAAGTGACCAGAGGAGCAGATTATAGAAACTTCCCATGGGGATACCCCAAAAGTGTCTTGTATCCTATGCCCATTGGCCTGGCTCTGCCTGAGTCAATCCTTGCTGTGTTCTGAGGCTCAGTGCAAATCAGCCTTTATGAATGCAGCCTCCACAACCCCTTCACTTGACATTACCTTCGCCCGCTCCCCCATGGCCCCCTTCACACCATCTCTGGTTGCTGCTGCAGCCCTTGTCACGGTCACTCCCTGACCCCAGCCTCTGTGTGCAACACTGTCTTCCCACTGGGCCCTGAGCCAGCAGAGCAAGCCGAGACTTGGCTCTAACGGGCTGAGTGCTTTCAGTTCTGTCTTCCTTGTCTCGTCACCACACAGTGTCCCTTCTCAGAGACTTGTCAGTCACTGCCACCCCCTCTTTGGCCTCTAGAGGAGCACCCTAGCCAAGCCTGTGTTCAGGATCCTCCACACTGCATAGCCTGGGGGCTGTTCACACCAAGCACCATGTGGACAGCGCTGCCCCACTTGGCTGCCATACTGTGCTCCTGGCCTTTTAAGGACTTTCTTTGATTCTGGACTTTTCAAGGGTGTGCATACCCATGTACTTCAGTTAGCATAATTTCTTGCTGTAGAAATATTTGGGGAAAAAAATGTTACAAGTTGACTTTGGAAATTATGTGGCTAGGAACAACTGATTTCTGTTTGGCTATGATTTTTCAGGGATCATTCTTGAGGATTGTTGAGAAAAGAGACAATCAAATCTGCAAACAGATTTCAAATGTAAAGCTCCTTTGATGACTAGCCATGATAAAAGTTGATCTCGTGTTTTAAAGACATTTAATTAAACATCTTCTTTTTTTATTTTGCAGCTCTTTTTGCATTTTGGAGCCAATAATTATTCTTATAGAATTCAAATATTTTCCTGGGCCTTAGACATGAGCAAAGGACCTTCCCTATTCTTCCCTAGATGACAGAGACCAATCTGTAACTTTGAAAGAGAATTTGCTGAAGGATTGGTGGTAAGAAGGAAGCTATGTGCACCCATTTATTTCTGCATTCTAAGCATAATTTTTTTAAGATTTATTTATTTATGCATACAAGAGCTAGGGTACAGGTCAGAGATGTGGGGAGTTCGAGGATTCACCAGACATAGTGGGGAACAGAACAGGCAGATCAACCAAGGTACACTGCTGAGGGTAGCAGCGGGCAAGTCAGGAGAGGTCTGCTGCACGATGTGGGTTGCTCCCTGGCCAGCCAGGAATCGAACTCATGCTGCAGAGGCTGCAGATTGCTTCATAGTGTGGTGCTTAACTCCTTGCACCACCAGGGAGGCCCCTAAGCATAATTATTAATAGCTCCCCTTTTATTGTCCAGGGCGTGCCTACCGATCGCATGGTCACCTTGGAAGGGAAGAGGCTACCTTAGAGAAACATATGGCAGACCTGTCTGGGTTCCTTTCAGGACAAGCTTGCAGTCTTTCTCCTGAGTCCCTCCCATGTGCTCCAGGGAAACTCATCCTCCACCCTCATCCTCACCTCACCAGCTCTAGGAATATTCTAAGCATCCAGAACAATCTGGCCCTCACGCAACAGATAGAGAGCTTTTCCTCTCCCCCGCCAAATGCGGGCTTGCCAAGGTCCTCATTTCCTGCACAGGAATGACATCTTTCTTAGAAGACTGACAATGCACATTTTCATTTCCTTTTGCAAGAACCCCACTCCCACCCATAAGGATTTGCTTTGGCCCTATGCCCCCAACAATACAATCGCAAAATAGTTCCATGTTGATAAATATCCCAGCGTCTTAATCTAGATATCTTCAAACCATAAATCTTTTATGGAACAAGGCAGAATCATAATCAATCGATCTGTTTTCTCTTTTAGCACCAATCAGATTGTATTATGATTGTATCCATGGGACTCCCTCCCTGAATTGTGTGTTCTGAGAGATGTGGTTACCTCATTCATCTTTCTGCACTCCCAAAGCCAGTTCCCAGCCTAGCACACAGAAATGCTAACTAAAGCATGAGCGGATGATTAAATATGACAATCATTTTCTGTTAGATTGTGAGCTCCTTGAGAACAAGGACTGTGCTTGTTCATTTCTGTCTCCGTCATACTTTGCAATGGTCCATGGCAGCTCTCTGGAAGACAGAAGCTCACGGATTGGATAGCTGGGGATGGGTGGATGGGTGGCGGGGTGAGGAAGGAAGGAAGGATTAGGTAGGGAAATCCTTAGCCTGTGAGATTGGTATCAAGGGAGGAGACAGAGCTACTTTGACCTCTTGGACTTTTTCAGGCCCCAACTTCAATTCCCATGACCTCCCTATGGATCCCATCTTGCAATTCCCAAGAAAACCATAAGTATCCTTGCAACTCCTTCTACTAGGCGCAGTGTGAATGGATCTCTCTTTCTTCTAACCAAAGGAGCATGGCTCAGCTTTGACTCTTCTCCCAGGTTGAGGAGTAGACAGGAACTGATACTTACCTCTTGCCTGTGGGTCTTAGGAGGCATGGCATATTTATTTCTTCTCATGGCTTACCCCAAGATATTGCTAGAAAGCTGGGTGTTATCAGAGCCTTGCTAGCTCAGATCAGGTTAATAAGCCTGCCCTGGGAAGTTCCTCTGCTGGTCTGTGTCGGGGCTAAAGGGACTTTTAGGAAGAACTTGTTCCTTACCTTTGAAGCGTCTTTGGGCTCCTAGCATCACCCTCAACAGTTGCTGTGTGTGGTCCAAGTAAGCCATCCCCTGTTCTGGGCCTCGATTCACATCTGTAAAATGGAAGGAAGGCATTAAGCCTTTTCTTCTTGAATATATTGAGCTATGTGACTTGTTAAGGTCACTAACAGAAACCCATTGCAAATTTTCCCCATCCTTTGGATGGGATAACAGTTTTGAGCTCAAAACTGCTCATGCAAAACCTCCGCCCTTTACTGGCTTTCACAAAAGCACAGAGAACATGTTGTGATTTTGTCATTTTCTGAAGATGTGTGGGTCTCATGCTCCTATAACTCATGTTCTTCCTGTCATCCAGAATTCCTCCCCCATTTTCACACGCATAAATCCAGCCCGGCTTTCTAGTCCAGTCTTCTCCAGGATACCTTCTCTTCTCCCCTCCTGCAGAGCTAAACACCTCCAGGCCTGTGGTTTGGGCCCCCACTCCCTAGGCTGATGGGATTTCCTCTGCAGGCTGGTGACTTCCCAGGGAGCAGAAAGGATGGCTCTGCTCACCCCTTTCTGTCCACAAGGGGCTTTCAAGGGGTTCTGTCCATAGTAGACACCACTGAGTGCTGAATGGCGCCGACAGCTTGGCAGGGACCTTTATGATATAGTAGAAGGATCGTTTATGATCTAGTAAATGTTCACAAATTATTTTTAGACTTTCCAAAAAGCAGACCACAAAACAGAAAGTGTTATGTTTTGAAAGTGTGTGAGATGTGTGTGTCATATATAGTCATTCATGGTGGCAGGATTTGGGGTGACTTATTTTCTTCTTTCAGCATATCTGTATTTCTAAATGTTATGTGAGCATGTATTACTTTCAAAAGGAGAAAGCTGTTTAAAAATAAATATGTAAGTGCTAGTCTAGTGATGAAAGGACAGGGCTCCAGTGTGCCACCAGACTCTAATTTGAGCTGGATCTTGGAGCAGAAGTCATCTCCCGGCAGCCAGGTGGCCCTGAGACACAGCCACTGCCCCGGGAAGCCCAGAGGCACCTCTAACTGCAGGACTGTTCCAAAGGAGTTTGCTATGATCATTCGACAATCAGGAGGAGTCCTAGTGGCACTGCTTTTGCTGACAGCGATGAGGACTACCCCTCCATGGACACAGCACTTTACAGTTTACAAAACATTTTTACATACCACCCCCAACAGTTGCTGTGTTGTCTTTTTTTTTCTTCTCAATCCTGCAAAGCAAGTATTACATTTCCTACTAACAGATGAGTTCTGGGGCGTAGAGGGACAAACTGAAGTCAGGGTCAAGGTCATAGAATTGGCAAAGGATAACACCTTTCGATAAAGCTAAGACCTTCCTCTCCCCCCACAAAGCATACCATTCATGGCGCATGGATCAGACAGGCTGTCTGGAGTAACAAGACATCCACACATCTTTCCGAGTCTGAGTGATTCAGTCTTGAGGGAGTTAGGGCTGGGGGAATGCATATTTTCTGCCTGTAGTCTGCAACACAGATGAGCCCTCCAAGAAGTTCCCTCCAGGAGCAAACCAGCTTGAGGTGCCCCCTTAAACCAACCACTACCTGATGCTTGGAAAGCCTCTGTACATGGCAGAAGTTCTGGGGCCGTGGGCTTGGGGCCAAGGAGATGAGGGGCAGGCAAGGTTGGGAATTAGAATCAGGGCTCTTGGAGTAGAATCAGGACTTAGCTGTACTCTAAGGAAAGACAGCAGGGCCCCCCCAAAGCTCGGACTCCTCATGAACAAGAAGTACCCAGAAAAAACCCTCTGACCTGTCACAGAAAAGCCCCCATTAGTAATTGCTCAGTGGCTCCCTCCGTTTCACCAAAAGGCCTTTATTTCTACTCTTCTACAGACCTTTGATAAATTTGTTGGGAGGCATCTAAAAATTAATCACATTTTCTTTATAAAATATAATTACAATGAGAAAAATAAAATATAGTATACTAAGGAAGATATTAAATATTGAGTTTGTATATAACTTCCAAGTTAAATCCTTTCAAATGTTTTAATGAGAAACGTGAGTTCGCTTTTGGAAGCATTTTTTAAATATCAGGTTTTACACTGGAAATGATTATACACAATTGATCAAATGACTCCACACAAATCAACAAAAATTTAATGAGGATCTTTTCAAGTTCTTGACAGGCACCATGAATGAGAAAGCTTGTTGTCTTGTGGCAGCGATAAAACATTTAAAATCATTTTTAAACAAGTATTCACCACATGATTAAAAATATATTTACAGAGTCAAATAGGTCTTTTTAACTGACAAAAGTTACATTGGAATTTCTTGAAGCAAATGGGTGTACGATATAATCCAACTTGTGCACAAAGTACTTAAAATGATACATCTTTCCTGCAACCCAGGCAAGAGTGTCAGATAAGCCAGGCTGCAGAGAATGGAGTGTCTCTAGCGGATGAAGCGAGGAAAGACAGAAAGACCCCACTGCTGCCCAGTCCTTGACCCCACCATGGGCGGCGACACCTGCAGACAGGAACACACACTCCACGAGCCCCTTGGTCACCATGAAACAGTGGTGTGCCTGGAAATCAATAAAGTAGGTGATATCCAGGTAGAGGAGCTTCTTTGACAACTTCCAGCTTTCCAGCTCACTTCGCTCCACCTGCAAGAATGTCAGGTTGCCTCTACCCATCCACCCCACCCACCTCCAAAAAAAAATAAAAACAACTTTCCCAAGGAACGGGCACAGGCTTTATCCCTGCCAGAAACAACCAGCCCATGACCTCCAGATGCCCCAGGATCACCTGAAGGGGGCAGTGGGGCAGCTCGGGCTTAGAAGATCCCATCTTCTAAGAGGGGTTTGAAGGTCTAGAATTTTCCAGGAGGAATTCTAAGCCAGCTTCAGAAGAGTGATGGAGAGTTGAAACCAGGGGAGCAGAGGAGAGAACAAAGGCCAACTGGGCTAAGGCCACTGGGGCCTTCTGCCTGGCTGGTTGCCCCAAAGTGTCACGGCTGCATAAGGCCTGGCCTGGCCCAGGGGGGACCTGGGAGTTCTTCCCTCTCCTCTCCTACTTCTGCAAGGACCCACCGGAAGGGCCCTGAATGTACACTGAGGCAGATTAGGGAGAAACCAGCCCAGCACGAGGTGTCCACCCTGGAAATGTGAGGCTTGACCTGAGACCTGCATCTTTATTGCTTCTATTGAAGCAGCCAAGTTGGGGGGGGGGGGGATGGAGCAGGAGGGGACAGAGAGGACTGAGAGTGTTAGGGGGGAAAAGGATGTCCCAAAGCAAATTCCATACAGGCTTTGTGGACTCCACCCCCACCCCAGGCCAAAGCCAAAGACACTGGGAACTCCATATTCCATCCCCACCAAAGGGAAGGTGGCTGGGACCTGAGGGTGGGGTTAAGCAGCCAGGTTGGTATAAAGCCAGACACGTGGGCTTTGGAGGGGGTCCCCCATTTTGGCTCTCCGCCAGCTCGCAGGTCCGGCCAGCTCTGAGAGTGACTTTGGGTTTCCAGGTCGTCGGATCGGGTAGGACGCATTAAAGACTTTATTTCCCTATTTTCTCCCTGAGTTGTACATTTTCCTTATTTCCTTTTCTCTTGTAAATAAACCTTTTATTAACCCTTTTGCGTGTGTCTGTAGTAGAGTATTCATAAGTCCCTTTAAAGCGCGCGGGTGAGGACCCACAGCCAGAACCCGTTTAATATGGGGGTTGCTCTATAACAAGGGGAGAGGGAGTTTGGGGGAAAGAAACAGATGTAAAGGCAGGGATGGGGAGAGACAGGACTGACCTTGGAAAGAGAGCTGGGCGCAGAGAGGCTGAACGGGAAGGAGCCCACAGGACAAAGGACGGGTGCACTGGAGGAAGACAGAGGCAGACAGAAGACAAGGATGGGAGTGTGGAGAGAGGGGGAGTGGGGGCGGGGTGGGGGGCAGCAGGAAAGGAAAGAGAAAGCGGAAGCCGGTGAGACTCGGAGAGAAAGTCAGGATCCCAGCCGGCTCCTCAAACACAGGATGCAAGCGAGCGCCCTTTGGAGAAGGCGCGCTCAGCGAAACGCTAACTCCACTGGTAAGTGCAAATGTAAAGAGGCCCTGAGAGCACTTTGTGCAAATATCAGGCCGGGAAGTGCAGCGCCCGCATAGCTGCCCGACACCCCGCGCCGCTGCGCCCAGGCCTGCTCGCTAATTCACTTTGCCGGCACCTCCCGGGCGGGGTCAGACTGGGATGGGCGCGGGCAGCCCAGAGCGCAAAGGGCGTGGAGCACCGGGGAGGGCCAGGGGCCGATGTCCTACTAAGGGAGCAAGAGACAGATCAGCAGAAGCAAACGGTGCGGGTGCGGTGCGGGTGCGGGTGTGGGTGGAGGCAGGAACAGCAGGGATGGAGGTAAAAGGACTTGCAGAAGACACTGAGGACACAGCGGTGGACCAGGCTGTGGCCTTGAGTCCTAAGACTTCCACCTGCATGCGGCTGGGAGACTACGTCTCCTCCTCTAGGGCATGGAAATAAAACCTTTCCTGTTTGCCTCAAAGGCTATTTGTGAGGCTGAAATGTGAAGGCGTTTGAAAGCAATGAAGTTCATAAATGGTAACTGATGAGATAATAACAGCCAACACTATGCAAGTGTCTGGCACTGTTCTAGAGTCTTTGCAGACATTTGCTCGTGGAATCCTCTCAACACCTTCACTTCTGCCCATTTTGAAGGTTATAAAACTGAGGCATGGAAGGTGAAGTTACTCATCCAAGGTCACACAGACTGTAGCTGGCTGGACAGCCTGACAGCGTGGCCGCACAGTCCATGCTACTCTCTAGTTGTTGTCTTGCCCAGTTAATTTCCACACTTTACAGGTGAAGGAAAGGCGGGTCGGGTGGAAGCAGGACTTGACTTCCATGCACGGAGGAATTGGTGGAAAGACCATGGACTGTGGGGGGTGTAGACTTAGTCTTATTCTGCACTGTGTCATGTTAGGAGCGGATTTCCTTCTCTGTGGTCGAGAATATTGACCAATTCCACAGCTTGTTGTAAAAATTATGTGAGGAAAGGTGTGTGAGAAACCTGACACGTAGCTGGCACTCAGTAAATCCATGTGGTCAGCATTTATCAAGCAGCATGCAGAGCCCTGAGGGGAGAGCAGTGATGAAGGCAGAGAGGAACTTGCCTCAGAGATGGATCCCAAGTAAATAAATCATTTCAGATTGTGGCTCGGAAGACGGGGAAGGAAATTAAAAAAGTGCTCTCCTGGGCTCATATAGTGAAACCCACTTGGGGAAGATCTGGAAAGGCTTATCTGAGGAGAGGACAGTGAAACTGCAAGATGAGATGGAGCTAACCAGGACAAGAGCTAAAAATCATGCCCCAAGAGGGACCGTCAGTGCAAAGGCACTGCGGCAGAAAAGAACTTGGTGCAATCTAGGATTGGTCACAGTAGCCAAAGAGGGGTTCAGAGACGTCAATAGGGGCCTGACCTCACAAGGGTTTGTAAGTCATGGATCTTACTCTAAGCCCAACGGAAGTCATGGAAGGATTTTAAGTAGAAGCAACAGGATCCAATTTACACTTTTAAATATCACTCTGGCTGCCAGGTGGAGACTGGAGAGGAACAAGAGTGAAAACAGGAAGTTGTTAGAAGGTGAATAGCCAGGTTTGAGCCAAAAGGCGTCAGGACAGATGGAAAGACATGGATGGATGCAAGAAGATTTTAATACAATAGGAATGCTAACTGCACCCACCCTTTTATCACCAACCAGCACCAGGTGGTCTCAGACCCAGTTTGTAGGTCCAGTCGAATGGGCTCCACCAGTTCCCTGTGGCCACAGGACTGTTGCCCCAGGAATCTTTAGCTGACTCTCCTGTTCAGCTGCTTCCTTAGCTGATTTTGGGGGTGTGGTGCAACCATCCCAGATCAGGTTAGATTCACCATCAGTTCTCAAATCCACCTGTAAACTAGCACAGCAATGGGAAGGATGAGGCACAGGAAGGCAAGGCTGAGACCACTATCAGAGGGATGACCGGCTCCATTCTACCTGAAGAAGGGCGGCTTATCATTGCAGAGATATTATCTTTTCTGCTGAGCAGCTCCTGCCTCTGCCTCTCAGGCCCGGTGTCTTCCACCAGGCCCAGCATGATGTCGCCTTTTTACCCTCACTTCTAGGCCCAGGTGTGCAACTTACACATGCACACGTGCTCCTTGGGCCCAGGTCCATAATCCTTGGAGGAGTGCAAGCCCGCAGGTGCCAGCCACAGAGGCTAGTGGCACGAGGGTGTAAAAACACCTGAATTTTAACTCTTTTACCCTACAGGGGGGCAGGCTGGCCCACTGCCCTGTAAAAGACTGGAAAGCAACGGGCAGGTTTTGGAGACAGTGGGCACTGACCCCAGGACCCAAGGCCAGCAGGCTCCTACTCACCGTCATCCTCTCTGCTGTGCTGGGTCCACAAGGGGGGATGAAATGATCAGCCATGGTCCCAGTCTTCCAGGTGGAGTTTTTTGGGGCACTGGTCACTCTAGAGGAGACCTCAGGAGAACAAGCTGAGGATTATCCTGTTGTATTTCTTTAAGCATTTGTTGTTGAAATGGAAGTTACAATCCAAGCTCATTTGAATAACAGAATCATAGGAAAAACACCCTCTAACCACAAAAATGAATATTCAACATTCCCACCTTATCTTCTATGCTTTGTAGGGCTGTTTCTCAGCTGCATGTTAAACGGCCCCTTCATGTGAAGCTGGCAGAGTGGTGGTTTTGCAAGACAGAATGCTCCTGGGCTAAGGAGCTAAATTCAGAGCCTAAGTCATTCTGGGCCCTCAGAATTTCAAGGCTCTTAGGGGGACAGGCCTGGAGCCCTGGGGAAGGTAGGAGAATCCAGCAGATTGACTCAAGATGGTGGAGGGTGTTGAGTGAGAACTGAGTGGTTCAGAGGCCAAGCCTGTCCTGGTTCTGGTGGGGCTCACAGGGAGCCCCCAGAGAGGAGCCTCCTAATACAAGGACATCTCAAATGGCAGTCCTGCTAAGTGATGGGCCTAGCAGTGGCACTGCAGAAACCCCCCACTGAAAACTGGGGCTTCCCTGGACCTCTCTGACCCTTGGGAAACACTGAAGACACTGATGTTTTTTTCACTCACTATCTCTAGTGAGGCTGAGCTCCTGGGACTCAGCTACCACACTAGACACACCCCACATAGGGGTTCTCAGAACACAGGGGATCCCTTCTGTCTTCTTGGCTTTGTGTTTGCTGTGCTGACCTCCCTAAATGTCTTTCCTCACACTTGGACTCCAGTGGTTTCCTCTCGCAGGTTTTAGTTACCACAGTCAACCACAGTCTGAGGATAGGATGTACAAGAAGCTATTTTGAGAGAGAGACCACACTGGCATAGCTGTTATTACAGTATATTGTTACACTGTTCTATTATTAGTTATTGTGGTGAATCTCTTACTGTGCCTCATTTGTAAATAAAACTTTAGCACAGGTGTGTATGTATAAGAAAACACATAATGCAGATAGGGCCTGCTACTATCTGGGGTTTCAATATCCCTAGGGCACCTTGGGATGTAGCTCCCCTTGGGAGAAGGAGGGGCCACTGTACGCTGTTCTGCAATTACCTGTTTTCATGTCCTCCACCCAACTATCCTGTAGATTCCCCAAAGGAATCTCTGCATTTGCACGCTTGGCCAGAATCCAGCAGAGCCCAGTTCAGCCTGGGCTCATAAATGCACAAATGAGACACAGTGGCTTGGGATGAGCCAGTGGGTGACACAAAGCAGAAAAAGAGGGAATGTGTTGGGTGACAGAACCAGGATCTCAAAAACTCTGACTTGCTGGATCGGTGGGTTTAATCCAACAAGACTTCTAGCAGAAATAAATGTCATGCCCTGTGCTTGTATTAGGCCAGCGGTCTCTCAGTGGGCGCAGGGGAGAGTAGGCAAGGGAGAGCCGCGGAACCGAGGAGCAGCCTGGTCTGATGGGCACGGGCAGACTGCCTTAAGAGCCAGAGTCCTCGTGGGCAGGGTTAATAGACACATCGCCCAGGAACAAGGGGAAATCCCCTGGTAAGTCCAAACAAGACACTCCAAATGGTAGCACATGAGGAACGTCTCAAGGGAATACAATTAAGACATGAAGAAGCTGGTTTCAGGGCTCCAAGGGATTGGTCAAGAGAGACAGGGACAGATGGGTTCTGTGGGACTTCAAGAGGCAAAATAACCTGATGGTGGGAAGCGCATCATAAGGAAGAAACAGGAAAGTCAGGCAGTATCACCTCAAGTGGCCTGAGCTCCCCACCCACCAGAGGGAGGACTGGCCACTTGGCAGGGGTCCCGTGGGGCCTGTTACTTCTCAGCTTCGTTTCCTACTGTTCTCCTCCCTGCTCACAGTGCTTCAGCCACACTGGCCTCCTTGCTGCTTCCCACCCACACTCAGCACAGCCCTCCCCAGGACCTTTGCACTTGCTATCCCTTTTGCCTGGATCTTCTCCCAAATATTTTCAACCCTCCCTCCCTCCCTGCCTTCAACCATATTTCTGCCCACTTGTCATCTCCAGAGAGGCACTTTCCCTGGCCACCCCTCTAAATTTAGTATCTGTTGCTGTCTGCCTCTCTGACTATACGGTAAACTTATGAGCAGAACCTTTTATACTTATTCATTGCTACAGCTCCAGGGACTGGTGGGAGTAGGGATTCAGTAAATATTTGTCAAATGAAGAAATGAATAATTTCACTTATTCTCCATCATAGCCCTTGCTCCTCATGGAAAGATGTAGTGGAGAAAGATCCCTCACCCATGGCATGTTTAATGGACAAGTCATGGAGACGAAGAAGAGGAGAGAACTCACCTGGACTGGGCGCTGTCCTGCCAGGCACTGTGCCAGGGGTTTCTTATCCATTATTTCATTTAACCTCTGCAACATTGCTGTGAGTTAGGATTATTTCCCCCAAATCTCAAAGTTCAAAGTGTCACATAGCGCTGGACTCATGGGTTGCAAGTCACTGAAACAAAACTTGCTAATGGAGGCAGAGGGGACTGAATGGAAGGCATGGCGTGATTTACAGGGTGGAAGAGACAGTGGAGAACCAAACTTCAGAAGAGAGGAGAAGCAGACAAGGCTGGCCTTGGTCACAGGTGAGGAGAAGTTGGCTGACAAGCTCCCTGTCCAGCATGGGAGATGGAATCACCCAAGGGAGATAGGTGATTGCCAGGCAAGTGGGGCATGGACTCTGGCAGGAGGACGGGGGTTGCAAAACAAGGCCAGGCCCTCACAAGCCTCAGGCCCAACTGCCCAACTCGCAGAAGCTCAGACAGGCCAGATGCTCTCATGGGTTCAGACACGGGCCTCCTGGCTTTGGGTTTGATGTGAATGTCAAGTCTCATCAGGGCTTGGAACCCAGGATCTTTTCCATCAAACAAGCCCTCAAGGAACGGCTCTTGTTTTCATCCTATTTGCAGGTCTTCGCATCATGGTGGACTTTGTCTAACAGGCCCTGATTCTGGGCCCTAAGACACACCCACAGAAAGGCTTTCGTAACTCTTTCTCCACAGCTCCGATGGCCACCGGATCTCAAGTGAGAACCAGCATTGCCGACTCCAGGAAGTGGCTGTCATAACTAATTTATTTTCATGTCTATTCCGAAGCCCTCCTGGGGTGGTATAATCCACAGATACAAGCCCGCTTCACCTCTGCTAGAAGGGTTTAAAAAATGAAATTAGACATGTTTTTGAGGCAAAATCTCTCACAGTTAACTCCCTCGTTCGGCACAAATTCTCTTAACATTCGTGACCAAAGGAGACTCCTCCAAACCATTTCCTGTCATCTCCTCTGAGCTGTCAACTTTGATTATTCCTTTCCTGGTACTGTGCCTTGTCTTATACTAAAAGAATAATAAATACCTCCTTCCCCCTTCCGGAATCTAGGACTCTAACACTTTTTATTTCCTCCTTTACGTCAAACTTTTCAGAAAAAGCACAAAGGTGGTAAGAGCAGCTTTAATCAGTCACAAGGGAAGGAGACTGAGGCTGTTTCTAGGCAGTGACCCAGAAACTGGCTTGTTTGTTCACCATTTGGAGAGACCTACTATGTGCCAGCCTGTCCCCTGTCCCTGCCCTGGTCCCCTGCCCTGAACCATTTGCTGTCAGCTCTGGCACCCATCTGCCTGTCGGAACTGCTCTGTGATCCCCAAGGAAGCCAGGTTAATTGGGCTCTTTTCAGCCCTAGTCCCAATTGGCCTCTTTGGCAACCCTTCTCCCCCTGCTTTTCATGTGTCTTTCTCACCAGCTGCATGAGGGGAGACTTTCTTTTGACCATCACTGACCTCAGTATTCAGAACAGCCTGGGACAAAGCAGCACACAGTAAAGAGCTGTTGAATGAACAGATGAAGGAATGAATGGACGGATGAGCAAATGAAGCCCTCGTTTTCTTGAAACCTTTTGAATCCCGATACGCTAGCATCTCTGAATTCCAGCACAGTGCCTGGCACATAGTCAGTGCTTCGAAATGTGTGAGATGTTTGTATTGAATTCTCCCCCCTTTCTCAATTCTCCTTGCCCTGCTCCCCCCGCCCCCAGAATTTCTTTCTTTTCTTCCTCCCTTGTGCCCCTCATTAAATGTCTGCATTCCTTGGGGTTCTGTCCTTGTTCCTCTACTCTTCCCACTCTGCAGAGAAAGTGCTCCAAAAATTATCTCATCCACTCCCACACTTTCAACTTCCATCCCCACACTGATGCATGAAGCCAAAAGTGGGGGGAAGAAAGGAAAAAAAGTAAAATTGTGGAGTTGGAAGTCCTTAGGCACCTCAAAGCTTGGCAGGTTGAAGGTGTGGCAGAATAATAGATTGAAATTTTCATTTACATTTTGTTTTCCCTGATGTAGAAGAATCAGAGAGCTACATGTATTTTATTCTCTATGATTTTTCCTCACCAGTTCTAAGAAAAACCCAGGACTTCTTACCTTGAGGATGTTGGCTGGGTAAGCAAAAGTAGCCTCAAGTGTGGCACTCACCTTGGACAACATAAACTCAGTGAGAAAGATTATTCTAGAGCAGTATTTCTCAACCTCAGTATCCTTGATATTTGGGGAGGGGTCACTCTCTGTTGTGTGTCACAGGAGGTTTAGTAGCATCCCTGGCCTGTAGATACCATAGAACCACACCCCCCCCACACACACACACACACACGTTGTGACAACCAGTTACTCCTAAGGGCCAAAGTTGAGCCCCTAGTTGGAGAATCACTGTGCTAGATTATCCAAAAGCAAACAAACAAAAGATAGAGAGGCCCCATGGAAACTGACAAAACTGGAGCTTCCTCTACACTGGGAAGGGGGATGTTTGGGGTTCCAGGAGCCACAAGGAACACTTGCCTCTGTCTTCCTGATGCTTTGTGAGCTACAGTTTCCCAGAATTCACTGGAATAGCATTGTCCCCAAGCCTTCCAAGTTAACATCAAGGTATAGAGTAGAAGGGAGACTTGACGCCCCCAGAGGCATTTGAGGTGTTGTGTCCTTAGTACTATTCAGCCCTAAACATCTGCTTACATACTTCCCCATCCTTCCATGCATGGGTTCATGGACCAGGGAGCCTTTTCCTCCTGTTGTGTCCTGAGCTGCTCTTGGCTGCCCCCTTGCTGTCAGGAGGCCCTATTGTAGCTTGACACCCTGCTATCAAATCAAATCAGTGGGAAGCTGAGTAATTAATATTAGAGTAACTTAGGACAAACTGCCTAAATAGCCCCTGATCGCTCTGGTCATGGGCTAAACCCCAAATCAGAATCCTCCCATGTCTCTGCTGATCATATCAGACATCTTTCCTTTGGCACATGGAAGGCAAACACAGAGGAGTCAATTGTCCAGTCTCGGACAGATCTTGTCCCGGTTTTCTTTCCTGACCCCACACCCTCCATTCCCCACAGTCCCAACACGAGGTCCTAGAAGGCAGGGTGGATGCTGCACAGATGGACTGGTTGGTAATATAATCCCATAGGTTTGAAAATTGTTGAACCGTCTGTACTGATTAATGGGTTAGTGTCAACTTGGAGAATAGTTTAACAACTTCTCTTAATGTCTGTTTTTAAAATCCTAAATCAGCACACACTTTTGGGGCAGCCTCTGCACTGCATGCTGCGCACAGCACTTCCTCAGATCTGATGCCTCTGTGACCTGGATAAAGGCATCCAGGGCTGATGGGGAAGGAGAATCAGCACACAGAAAGAACTCACTGGCTGGAGCAAGTGGGTGAGATGGAGTGTACTGGGACCCATTGTGGGCCTGTGAACAGTGAACAGAGCAACATAAAAGCTCCTCAAGTCTCCCACAGCCACGCAGAAATGCTAAGTAAAATGCAACATAAAGATTCCGAATATAGAGCTAAGCTTAGAAAAAAGAACTAGAATTCCCAGGAGTCAGATAAAACAAGGGACCTCAGAGTCAAAGCAGTGGCAGAACAGATACTATGGTAGCAACAGGGGTCTTAGACCTAATGACTGGGGAGAGGCAGGGATGCTTTTAATACTCACAGGGGCAGCACAACCTCCAGCATCGAGCTCTCACAAGGGATCAGGAAATGCATTTTCCATCAGCCCAGAGGAGCATCAGGGCCATGGATGGAAACAAATTTCAAGTCATCTGTAAGAATTCCAAATTCCAGATTACTGTCACATGGTAGGTCTGAATTTAGATTCCCTGGATGGTTCAGGAGCCCTGAGCTTGGCTGAACCCCCTCGCTCCACCCTCACCCCACCCCCCCACACACACACACACTAACACTCTCTCTCACACACACACACACACACACACACACACACGATGATTTGAACCATCATTAAGGACATTCCATGAAGAATATCCATCAGCTAATAAATTACAGTGTCTTCGTACAACGGAAAAGTATTATGCAGCATTTAGAGTGAATGATTTATCACTATACACATTAATGTGGATAAACTTTTTAAAAAAAACATAATTTTGAGTAAAAAGAAACAAACTGCAGAAGGATTATGCTTGTTTATTTTTGCATTTGGATCACATTGCCTGCTTCCACATTCCCTCCCCCAAAAAGAGCTATTGGGTTTGGGGATTTTTTTTTAGGATCATGTTAAGTTTAAATATTAACTTAGGAAAAAAATGAAATTTTGAGGTCAAATTTCCCCATCCAGAAATACAGACAGACTTCTCATTTGTCCAAGATTCTCTCAAGTGTCCTTCAGAGGTAAAGACTTTTTGGGTTTTGTTATTTTTTCATATACGCCTTGGACATTTCTTGTTTATTACTCAGTACTTTTGCTTTTGGTTGATATTGTAAATACACTCATTTCTTCCATTATAACCTCTAATTGATTGTTTTTAAGTGTGTGAAAGCTAATGTTTTTGTATCTTTATCTCATATATTGCTAGCTTATTGATTTTTCTTATTCTTAGCAGTAATAGAGCATGTCTTTCTAGGTCTTTCAGGTATCTGATTTTACTCTTTTCCTAACTTTATTCCATCTATTCCTATTTTACTGAATTTTTTTCAAAATCAAGAATTGATCATTCCTTTTCATAAATGAATCATTTCAGTATGATGAACCATTTCAATTGACTTATTAATGTTAAGCCATCCTTGCATCCCTAGAATAAGTTTCACTTGGATGTAATTTATTATACTTTTAAATGCTGCTAATTCTGTTTGCTAACATTTTATTTAGAATTTAATTTTTTTATTCTTAAGTTAATCTGGCCTTTCCTTTGTGTTCAATCTTCTCTGGGATTTGGTACCAATGTATTGTCTAATTCATTTTTTAAGATATGGATTTTCTTCTTTTCAATTTCTAGAACAGAAAAATAGAATATTCAAATTATTTGTCCTTTAAAACAGATAAAATTCTCCTGTGCTCTTCTGAGCTACAGCTCTTTGACAACATTCTCAATTTTTCATAGATATCAATACATGTCAAATATTTTTTGTTTTCTGGAATCAGTTTTGAAATTTAGATTTTCTTGGAAAATTCCACAATCATTCTGGTTTTCAAATTTGTCTTCATAGATTTAAGTAAACATTTCTTATACTTAATTTTGTTTCAATGTTAATTCCTCATTTTTTCTTATTCTCTATGTATACCTTCTGTTTTTTTATTAGATCTTCAAATTTATCTTTCTTACTATTGTCTTTTTAAATCTTTTTGGATTTTAGTTATGCTACTGTATTTTCTACTTTTTAACTCAGTACATCATTCAAGTTACAGATTGTCTTTTTTGCTTTCCTTAGGCTGATTTTGTCCTTCTTTTCCTAACTTCATAGGTTGGATGTTCTGCTTGCATTCCTCCTTGTTGGCTATAGGTGGGCATTTAAGGTTGTACTTTTCCCTCTGCACATCTAGCCTGACTCCACAGCACCCCCTCCATGCTGCAGTGACTTTCTTTTTTCCAGTCATGTTGTTTCCCACCTTACTACATTATGACTGGAAAATAATGCCTGTATTATTTTCATTTAAGGGGGAAACTTATTAAGGTTTAATTTGTAGTTTTAAATATTGTCAATTTTAGAAATATTCCAAGGACACCTGAAGAAAGACTGTAGCAGAGGAGTTCTCTCTCTCCCTCTCTGGCTCTCTCTAGCAGGTAAATATATATATATATATATATATATATATATATATATATATATATACCTTATTAATTATATTTAAGTCTTATTTATTCATATTTACTTTTTATCCACTTAATCTGGCAAACAAAAATCCCCAAATTTTCTTGTAAATATTGTATTTCTTGTGAGTATTGTATTTCTTTTAAGTTCTATACTTATGCATGTAGATGTCATTTTATTTGTTTTGTAGTTTGTAGCTGTTCTATCTTCACTGCAGTTAAGTATATAACATGCCCGTCAGATTGCTAGTATATACATAGACATGTGTCATGTTATTGGAAAGTTCTTGCACCTCATTTAATAAATCTCCCCAAATTCCTCTTTTACTGAAGTTAAAATGGTAACCTAGTGCCAAGACCTTATGACCTGTTAGTTCCTGGGGCTTTATCAAAGCACCACAAACTGAGTGCTTTACAACTGCATACATGTATTGTCTCACTGTTCTGCAGGATAGAAGTGTGACTTCAGTTTTTTGGCAGGTCCTTGCTTCCTCTGATGGCTCTGGGGAAGAATCTGTCCTTGTCTCTTGTAGCCACTGGTTTCTGCACCTGCCCTTGGTGTTTCTTGGCTTGCAGATGTGTCACTGCGGCCTGGCAGCCACATGGTCCTCTTCTCCCTATGCGTCTTCCACTGTCTCCCCTGTGTCTCTATCCATCTCTGGGTTCTAATGTCTCCCTTTTGGGTTAGGGTCCACCCAAATGACCTCTTCTCAGAAGATTTTTTTAATGTCCCAGCAACAAGTCCTTTTGTATCAGAGGAATCTCCATAAAAAGGTGGGGTCCATCTTTTTTCTCTTCTCTCTATGCACCCCAATTCTATTAAAGTTGTTCCACACTAAGAGTTTTTTTGTGTGTGTACATGGATGGCCAGACCCCTTTACAGTATGCAAGTTTGGGGATCCCTGGGTACCCCTAGTTTTGCTGTTAACACTCTCACTGCAGATTTCTCTGTTCAGCTTTTTGTCTCTTCCTTCATTGAGATCCTGCTTGGTCTCAGCTGACTTTCACATGAATTAGAGTCTGGGGATTAAACCTGCCATCTAGTTTCACTAAAAATGAAGTTTGATGGCCTTTTTGTTTTCTCTTGCACTTGTTGCTTGGTGATGTTTTCCAAGAGAAGAGAACATGATGCTTTACATAACCACGGATCAAAAGTCTTCAACTGCTAACTAGTGTTCAGTTCAAATTACTCTTAAAAGATTGTTAGACCAAATCAAATATATCTGTGGGTCACATTCTGCCTTTGGTGTGGCAATGTAGGGCTTCTTTATTGGGGTGTAATTTTCAAGCACAAAGCTCTGGAGAGAGCCAGGCCCTACAGGGTAGGCTGATGGTGCCCCATCCCACCATCAAAAATGAGATCTATCCATGCGGAATCTATGCCTGAGACCTAAGTCAGGAAAGGGTCATTGCTCTTGCAGTTAGACTAAGGATCTAGAGATGAAATCATCCTGAATTTTCTGGGAGGAACCTAAATCTAGTAAAAAAAAAATAAATAATACCTTGAAAGAAAAGGAAATGACACACAGAGGGTAAGACAATGTGAAGACAGTAGCAGAGATTGAAGGGGGGTGTCTACAAGCCAAGGAAAGTTGTCAGTCACTGGAAGCTGGAAAAGGCAAGGATCAAATTCTCTCTTAGAGTTTCTAGAAGGCACCAACCCTGCCAACACCTTGATCTCAGAGTCCTGATTCTAGAACTGTGAGAGAATACACTTCTGTTATTTTAATCCACCCAATTTATGGTCATTTGTTACAGCTGCCACAGGAAACTAACATGCTCAGTTGAATCTTACCTCCACCGGCTTCAAGATTTGAGAGTTTAAGCAAATCTCTAGAATGCAGTGGAAGGAATAGAACCAGAAGAAAGCATGACTGGATTCAGTTCTTTGCACAGCTTATGACAGGACAGCCCCAGTACCTCCATGCTACATGCTACATGCTACGTGCTGCTGTTATGTACCTCTGTGGCCATAGAGATCAGGGCTAAGATTGGGGAGCAGGTTGGCCCTCAGGTAAGGGAAAGTCTTACCAAGAGTGAGAATAATCCAGGTGCCCAGTTCAGGTGAGTGCGGGTACCCTGTCCTGGAGGGGTACAAGGAGAGGTGAGGACGCTTTGCAATGGGAATATTAAGAGCACAAGCCCAGAGTCAGAAAGACCTTATTCTTGCTACTTGCTGCTGCTGATGTTTGGCAAATTAATTAAATTTTCTGAGTCTCGGGACTCTCTTCTATGCTAAAGGGATAAGAGCACTGAGAGTTATTGTGAGGATTACGTGAGAATTACAATTGTAAAAGCACCTACTATGTGCCAGACACTCTGCTAAGCACCTCTCCACGTGTTAACTCATTTAGTGAAGCTTAGTGCTGTAGCTGGCACCTAAGTGCTCAATAAATAGCATTTATTATGATCTTGTTGTGGTGGTTTTAAATGGCTCGGTAGAGTGTTTTTGACCTGGAAGTGTCTTGTGGATTGTATTTAGGAACTCTACAAATGCTGTCAAGGCAAAGGCGCAAGTTGGTGTGCGTGTGTGCTTTTCTGGAGACTGAATCCACAGTTGATTTCTGAAGCTCAAAGGGAGCAGTGACCCAGAAAAGCAGAGAATATTTGGGAATTGGGCTCTGTGGCCTGTGAGATCCCTTCCAGCTTGGAACTGAATGAGATGGAGCAAAGGCTGCTGTCGCCAGATATCTGTACAGGACACAACAAGCCTCCTCCTCTGTCTGATGCAGGGACCCTGCTGTCGCCCACTTTATTCTCCCCTCTGCTCCCTTCCATTTTTTAGCTACAGGGAAATTTGGGTGGGGGAAGCAGCGAGAGAAGAAAAAAGAAATTTGCAATTTTGATGCACGGGGGCAATTTCTACAGACAATTCCTGGTGCCCGAAAACGCCCACCACCTCCGGCGGCTCCACCTGAAGCCCGAGGAGCATCATTTTCCATTCTCGTCTCTGAGATAATAAGTTGGAGAGAAGCTTCATATTTCAAATCAAAACTATTTTCCAACTAGAGGAAAGTGGAAACTTTTCAGGCAAATTTCATATGCAGTAACACAATTTCCTCCTGTTCCATTTCTTTTTTCACCTAATAGATGATAAATATTCACGATCTCCTTGAGGAAACACAAGTAGAGAACTGGGAGAGGGCGTCGTCACGGCTGCTGGGTGGAGGCAGCCAGGGGTGTACACAGAGGTCCTTCTCCTGCCTGGATACTGGTTTCAGCTCCTGGCAGTCCCACCTGTCTCTGGGAGAGCCCTGGCTCCATTAAGAATTAGCCCAGGCAGGGCTTAGGTGATAATTAAAAATGATGTATTAACTTAATGGCGGTTCTCAAAATTGTCCTCAGCTAAAAATAATGTTCATTGGGAAATGACTTGAAGAGGCAGTTGGGGTAGAAGATAAGACCCAGCACAGAGATTATTGGATTGTTCCAGTCATTGGAAGCCTCCATTGAGTATAACCCCTGCTGGGGGTCTTAGGTCAGGGGGCTGGGATAAGGGAACAGAGAACCCTTAGCACAGTATCAGTGGGCTCCAGCAACAAGGCAGGAGGTTGATAATGCAGAAGAGTGGCCTGTGCCGGGGACACAGCACAGACACAGGAAACATCGTTTCTGCCCAGGGATAAGGATAAGCAGTCCCTCTAGGACCCACAATTCCACTCCACTCAACCAAGAGAAATGAGTACTTGTGTCCACATGCAGGTAGGAATACTCACAGCCATTTTATTCATTAAAGACTCAAATGAGGAAACTCCAAATACCCATCAACAAGTGAATGGATAAATGCCTTGGGTAGAGACATACAAGGAAAAATGAAGCAAACAACTAATAGACACAATGTGAGTGAATCTCAAAACCAGTGTGCTGAGCAGATACAAGAGCCCATACTGCCCGTAACAGGGACAGGCTCGTGGTTGGCCAGGGCAGGGAGGCAGGCATTGGTGGCGAAGAGGAACAAGGGTGATGGGAATGTTCTATATCTCAAAGGCGATGGTAGTTGCATGAGTGTAGACATTTGACAAAACCATCAAATGAACACTTATTGCACTGGTTTGCTGTTTCCCTCAACTAGATGGTACTTGATCTGGATTGACAATATGCTGAGATCTAAAACAAGCCAACCACATAGCAGAAAATCATCCCTTACTGAATGAATGAACCAGACCTTTCTTAACCATCTTTCCTTTCCTTCTCCCTACTCTTCTTTCCCTGCAAAAAGAGGGGAATCTTTTGATGTCAAAAACATCTCTCTGAGATGTAGATCCACTCCATCGCAAAACAAGATCTTTTCTTCTGAAAATGAATAATAATAATAAAATACTTAACTTCTTAGTTTCAGTCATTTGTTTTTGGGCATTTCATCCATTCTCAGTTTCAGTAATTTGCCTTTGGGTATAATATTCCAGGGACACTAAATGGGCATCTTGCTACACACAGGTAACTGACAACCCTTTAAAACAAAGAACCGTGTTTCCAAGGTGACTTTAACATCAGAGTAGGGACTTAAATCTGCTAGCAAGTTTTAAAAAGTACAGAATCTCTCTACAATATTTTCGTTCTGCCTCACTGATCGCCCTTCTACATGTATATGTATTTATTTACATAATTGGAATTATAGAGCATGACAACATATAGCTCAGTATCCTGTTTTTCTCTTTTAACATTAGAGAGTAAGTCTTCTTCCACACCATTAAAAATTCCTGGAAAATATAATTATTAATAACTGTGGAATGTTATATCATATAGATGTACTATAGTTTAACCACTCTCTTTCTGTGGAATATTTAGATTGGCTCCTCTTTTAAAAATTTCAGTTATAAATAATGAATGTCATTGTGTATCAATTTTAACCTGAATTCTTGAGTGTTTCCTAGAGGTGGAATCCCAGCTCCAGAGGATAGGAGGTTTTGTGGTGCTTGATACATAGTCCCAGTTTGTATTTTAAGTTTTCGATGTCTAGTCCTGACTTGCTTTCAGAAGAGAGCTACCAATTTAAATCACCAACAATAGAATCTGAGAATTGCTGTGTCACTTCCTCCTAGTGGGCCCTGGGCATTACCGGTTTTTTAAATCTTTGCTGATTTAGTAGCTAAAAATGCATTTTGTCTTAATTTATATATCTTTGATTACTGGTGAAGTGGAACATCTTTTCACATGTTTATTGACTATTTGTAGTTCATCTTCTGTGAATTGTTTATGTTATTTTCCCATTTTGTAATTGAAGTGTTAGTGTTATCTTAATGATTTGTCAGAGCGCTTGGTATATAACAAGGATATTAACCCCTTTTGTTGTACTTGTTGAAAATCTTTGTTTTTTAGTTGGTTAGCCTTTAATTGCATGTATGTTGTTTCTTGAAATATGTAAATTTTTAACTCTCTCTGTCTTCGCTGAGATGCTTTGTTTAGAAGTCCTTCCCCATCCCAGGTGGGGTTAGAACCCTGCTGAGTGCCAGGCACATCGCATAAATTATCTCCTGCCATCGCCACGTTGTCATTTTTCATTATGTAAAATCTCAAGCATCCATAGAAGAAGAGAAAATAAATAGACTGATTCTGGGATTTGCTTCAAGATAATCTGAGGGGATGGGGAAGGAGCAGAGGAGGTCCCAGATCCCCTGAGGCTGGCCAGGAGCTACTGATCCTTATAGCTGGAGACTCTTTACTCTCCTGAAACAGAATGAGCTGGCTCACCAGCTTAGGAGCCACAGGAGAGCCATTTCCTGACCCTTTTCCTAAACAGGCACTGCCCTGAGAACCTTGCATCAGATCTTTGAACCCTGCAACCACCCAGGGAGGAAGGAATCACTAGTCCCATTTTACAGATGAGGACATTGAGATTCTAACCAATGACTCACCCAAGGTCACATGTCTAGGAAGTGCAGAACCAGGATCTGAAATCAAATCATCCTGAACCAAGTCTCATGTTCTTCCACTGGGCTGTCCTCAGCCCTTAGAGGCAGGAAATCAAATGGATGAGAAAATGGGCTTCTCTTGTAGAGCCTGGCTTATTCCCAGGCTCCTTGCAGGCACCTAGGAGAGATTAGAAATTACTCTACTTTTTTAACTTAAAAAATGTAATGGTTCTTGTTCAGTTGATTTATGGATCAAGATTCGGGCCTGTTGGGCCTCCCCTGGTGGCACAGTAGTTGAGCGCTGGGTTGCGAAGCTGCCCACAGCCTCTGCAGCGCCAGTTCGATCCCCGGCCACCAGGCGAGGGTCCCACATGGTGCGCAGACCTCTCCTGCCGCCCACTGCTCCCCTCAGCAGTGTACTTCGTCAATCTGCCTTCTGCTCTCCCCTCTAGCTCTGGTGAATTCTCTCACCCTCCCATGCTTCTGACTGTACCCAGTGCTTGTATAAATAAATAAATAAATCTTTAAAAAAAAAAAAAAAAAGATCCATTTAAAAAAAAAAAAAAAAGATACGGGCCTGCTACTCACTCATTTCCTCAGTCTATAATTTTTGATTACCAACAGTGTTCCAGGCCTTGGACTGGGACTAAAATTTAATTTAAAACAAAAAGACAGATGAGTTAGAAGATCCCAACATTACCAATAACATTATGGGCACCCCACCCAAAAGGATGCCCTGCACCTTGCATCACAGACATTTGGGCAAGAGCTTTCTTATTAACACAACACTTTCACTCACCTGCCTCATGTATTAGTCAATGACAGTTGTGATAATGCCACATGACAAACACCACCTAATTTCAGTGGCTTACAACAGCAAGCATTTGTTCTCCCCCATGTCTGCAGGTTCCCCCACCTCCTGCACTAGGGGTTCTTGTCGCTATCTTCTTAAGTACATGGGAAGTTTACCTGAGGATAAAATCTCATGGGCACACCCAGCACCCAGGTTCTGATGATACCAAAAGCATGTCCAAGACAAGGAGCATCAGGTGAGTTTGTAACCCTGATAACAGTCCATCACTCACAGGTCTTTCTGAAAAGCTGAGGCAGATGGGACTAGGGGGGCAATTTCCATCTTCCTCTGTCTCACCAGAACCCATGTTGGGGTATGAGAAAGGGTTTGTGATGGGAAGGACCTCGACTCTGCTCTGATTTCTTTAAAAAAAAAAAAAAAATCACTCACAGCCCTGGCACTTAACTGTTCACCACATATCACCAGTGGGATGCCTGCCCCCAAGATCTCCTGAGTCCCCAGCAGCAGGTGAGAATGCTACAGTGCATACTCACTAAGCATCTGCTATGTGCCAGTCCCTGGGGAGATGTGTTAGGGCCACCATTATTGTGTGTGTGTCAGGGGTTGGGGAGAGGCTGGCAATAAATATATCTTTAAAAGATGATGTTAATAGGTGATGTGATGGTGCACTAAATTGAGGGAATAAAGCACAACAGTGGGTAGAGTGGAAGCAGGCAGGTCAGGGCAGGCCTCTCTGAGTGCCACAGGTGAGGAGCAGCCAGTCTGGAGGACGAGCACTCCGGGCAGAAGAGCCTGCAGGGACAGGAGCAGGCTTGGGGCAGAGAGAAGGCTGCCAGGGTGGAGTAGAGTGAACAAGGAGGGTGGCAGTGAGAGGGGGGTGAGGTGGAAAGAGACCGCTCATGGAGGATCTTGAAGGTCTGGAAGAGGCAATGGAGTTTCCACTAAGGACACTGGAAGATGCTGGAATATTCCTTGGCCAAGTGACACGGCCTGCCATAGTCTCTTTCATGGTCCCAGTGAAGCCAAAAGTGCTGACTTATCTGGCTGACCTGGCTCTTCCTTTCCCCAAATAACATCTTTGGGAAGATGAGGAGGACCCTCGAAAGAAGAGGCGGAGTCTCTGATCCCAGAATTCCGTGGACAGTAGACACTGCAGTGTTCTTCCTTCCAAGCCCCACTGGTCCTCAACACACACACACAAGCTAACCCCGCGTGGGAGACTCGGGTGGTGAGCATAGACACTGGGACCCCTGCTCCATGCGTCAGCACCCCTAGGCCATCGCCAGGCCCCAGTGTCCTGTATCCTGTGGTTCTCCACCAGTGATGCTTCGCTCAAGAATCACCACGCTTCACAAATCCTGAATAGCTGCATCTCCTGAGCCCTGCAAAGCTGTCAGTAAAAGTTGCCTATCCCATTCACAAGGGCGGAAACTGAGGCACAGAGAAATGAAACCAGAGCCGAGAGTCACAGAGGCCTAAATGACAAGGTCAGGAATTAAATGGAGGCTTCTTGTGACCTTGCTTCTGTGCTGGCTTACCTCTTTCTCACTATGGCAGTCAAAGGCTTACCCCAGACGAGCCACTGGTCTGAGGCTTCCCACATATTAACGTCAAAATCAGGGACGTAGTTGTTGTTATTCTCATTTTGTAGACAAAGAAACTGCATCATAGAAACACTGAGTAACTTGCTCATGGTCACAGGAGCTAGAAAGGGCCGGCTCGGGATCTGAACCATACTGTCTTTCCCGCTCGGCTGTGTTGTATCACACTCATTTGTGAAAGGAGGGGGAAGTTGGGTGTGAGCAGTGTCCTGCGTGAGTATGTGCGCATGGCTGCATGGTGTCCCTGAGGCACACCCGTGTGCATGTACACACATGGGTGGCGAGCTCGTCTCCCTCTGCATGAGGCTCCTGCTGAGCACCCGTAGCTGTGTTCTGGGCACACCTCATGTGCGTGCATGAGTGTCCTGCCGTGGTTTCAGGTGTGTCTTCTCTAAGTGCAGGTGCATATGTTTGGTGGTGGAACCTGCCCGTACTGTGCCTCTGTGGTGCAGGTGTGTGTGTGTGTATGTGTGTGTGCAGGTATGTGTGATCTTGAGCCCTTGCAAAGAGATGTGTTTTCAATAGCAGGTGCAGCAGTGTGTCTATGCCCCCATGTCTGTGGCTATGTTGGTGTGCCCAGGAATGCCAATGCCCTTGGCGCCTATTCTGCCTGTTCTAGCACCAGCCAGGGCACCCCTGTCATCACCAGAGACTCAGCAGAAAAGCAGTTCTGAAAATGGAAACATTGATATGTGTTTGTTCCCGAAACATTGAATTCTTTCCCCCTTGGCTTGTGTTTAGAAGCTGCCTGCAGCATCTTGGAGAGGTGCCGGGTGCAACCCAGGAAAGCCTGCAGGTGGCCTGTGCTGAAGGGCAAGGGAAGGTCACTTCCAGGTGAGCTCCTTAGAGGATGCCACTGCCGGCAGGCTCAGGAAGGATGGGCCACCTCCCTCCCACTCTGCCCCAGCCCCTAGCCTGGACCCACCTCCTCTGCCAGGGGCTTCCAGGGTAAAGGTGGGGGGAGGAGAGGGAGGGCTCGGCCAGGGTTGAGGGGGACATAAAACCCTCCTGCTGTGTCAACGGGCTTTGGTTTATAATTCCACCACCTGAATGACGTGTATCCCCAGATATGAAATCCAGGATTTGTACTGTCCTTCCAAGAGGCAGCTGGTTCAAGCATTGCCATAGTTGTTTGGCCTCGGCTCACACAAATCCATGGATGAGCAACACGCTACCTCCTGAACCCTGGTTCCCAGGGGACAGCTGTGAGGGAGTGAGGTCACCCAACATTTCCTGACCTACTATATGCCCAGCACAAAGCCAGCTCACGGGAAACAAGAGAAATCAGACAAGACTGCATCCTCCCGGAGCACATAGCTCAGCAGAGGCACAGCTACATTTGCTCCTTCCCACCACCCTCTTCCTGCCTCAGCAGCTGCTCCACCAGTGGCCCACCCTCCCCTCGGGCCCTGCAGAAGGGGGCAAGGTCTTCTTCCTCTCAGCAAACATTTCCCTTCCTTCCGCTGCTCCTCCAAAGTTGGAGTTATGTCTCCACTCCCCTCATTGAATCCCTGGCCTCCTCTCTGCCCTCTGCTTCCCAAGAGAAACCCCTGTAGCATGAGGTATTCACCTCAGGCTCGCCCAGGCTCCGGGGTCCCGGCTCTCACACTCTCAGGGTGGGTTGCTCTTCATCCAGACCGCACCCCCAGGCTGCAACCACCCAGGTCAGGCTTCAGATCACCTCCCGCCCCCAAGCCCACCTGGCCTGCATCTGTCAGGAGCACCGGGCCTCCCCACCCCCCGCAGGCTCCCTGCAGGGCCCTGAGGAGCCACTTGACTCTGAAATTGGTTCCAGGAATACTTTTGCTCCCATTATTATACTGCCTTCCCTGATACCCCCTCCCCCAGCACTTTTTTTATACTAAACTTTCTCTGAATTCACCTGATTTTTCCCATCTCCTTTACATTCTTTATGGCAATGGAGAAATAATCACCGCTTCTCCGGCAGGGTGATGGGAGTGTGCAATATTAACTGTAAATCAGGCAGAAATTGGTGGAAGGGGAAGGGTTTGATGAGGTGCAGAGACATTATATCATTTTAAAGCACTTTTCTGGTCTCCAGTAATCCCCATGTAAATGAAAAGGAGGCGACGTGCCTCTCTCAGAGGTTGCCTGTAGGAATGCAGAGAAATTGCTCCAGGAAGGAGGACACAGGGCAGAGGAAGGTTGGCTGGGGGCAGCCCAGGGCAGCAGAAATGCCCAGGGCTGTGCCCCCAACCCCTTCAAACCAGCCTGGGCATACACCTTCATCTTATAATCCTGGCAGTGCTGTGACTTCTGGGAAGATGAGGACTCGAGGCTACCAGGGGGGCGCTAGGTGCTGTTTGCCAACTGGCAGCAGGGCTATTAAACCAACCGAATCCAGTGGACTCAACCAGAAGGAGCCTGGAATGAATGGGGACCTGGGGATTTTTCTGCTGTCATAGTGACTGGGAGGCACTACAGAATATGGTAGAAGCTGGGGATACTGAACACCCCATCACACCTAGAACACAGCGTCATTGCAAAAGGCTGCCCTTCCTAAAATGCCACTAGCTCTCCCTCTGCAGTCCTCCTGCAAAGAACATGATTTCCCTGAAAAATGACCATCCCTCTAGACCCATCCCACTGGGCCATCTCACCAGAGAAAGTTCATGACCTGCTGGGTTTCTTTCACATCAAGTCAATTAGTCTAGGCCTACTGACTGATGGTTTAACTGAATTCAGTGACCTGTGTTTCATTCAATCCACAGTGTCATTGATTGTAAAGGAACCATTGCTTCATAGACTAAGGGGAAAGTGCTGGGACCTAATGCCTTATCATCCTTTACATTCTCCCTTTATACTTAATGAAAGTGTTCTTTCATGCTGATTTAATCATTATTATAGATCAAGGAATACTATAAGTGCAAAGAATATTTTAAGTGCAATGAATTGCTAAGAGTATTCCTAACCACCCTCTTCAGGGTCTAGGTCTCTGATCACATTGCAGAGTGCACAGTGTCCACGATCTCCCCAAGATCATCCCCTGAGATATCAGGAACATAAGTGATATTGTACTTCTTCAGTGGGTTCTGCTAGTGTTTCTGGAATTTTCTTCCAAGCCATTTATACCTTTTTTGCTTTTGTGAATCTGGCTCTTTCTTGATCTTCCCAGAAATTGTCAAGTAAGTTTCACAGGACTTATTCCCTTCTTCAAATGGCTGTGGAATATTCTGCTGGTGCTACTGGGGCCAGCGAGGACACAGCATAAGCACAATGATCACAAATGCTGGGGGGAGGGGAGTGGCCATCAACACTGCTGTCTGAAGAGCAGTGACTGGTAGGTGATGAAACAGTCCTGATGGTAGAGGTGCAGACTGGGAAGAAATCGATATCTCAGAAATGTGATGTTAGAAAATCACCTGTCTGTATGGAAACAGGCCCAGAGCTAGCATGCATGGACACGCTAGGCAGCTCCCAGAGACCATCTCTGCAGACATGCCAGGATAGGGCATGTACCTGGGCTATTAGGTCGGCAGATATAGCAAATGAAAATATAGGACATACCTTTCAATTTGAATTTCAGATTAAAAGCAATACAAGTATGCCCAAATATTTCACAAAACTACCCCACACTGAAAAAAAGTAGGGGAGGCCTCCTTGGTGGCTCAAGGGGTTAAGTCTCAGTGGTATCATGTTATCACTAGCCACTGTCACTTGAGTTCAATCCCTCGCCAGAGAGCTGACCCACATGGCACAGCAGACCTCTCCTGTCTGGCCTGCTGCTCCCCTCAACAGTGTATCTCAGTAGATCTGTCTGTTCTGCTCCCCACTCTGTCTCTAGTGAATCCTCTCACCCTCTACACCTCTGGCCTGTACCCCAGTTCTTGTATGCATAAATAAATAACATCTTTTATTAAAAAAAAAAAGTAGATTATCTGAGATTCTAATTGAACTGCACATCCTGTCTTGCATCTTGCAACTGGCTGCAGCAAGGCCAATGTGTGGAGTCATGCCAGGATGCCAGGCCTTAGCCCCGCAGGACTCTGGTTGCCCTGCTGACTCTCCCCTCATGCATATGAGCTCAGGGCAAGGGCGATGCTGGAATGAGATGGCTGGTCGGAGCCCTCCCAGCAGTTTTATAGCCAGCCTAGAATCATCCTCGGTTTGGCTCATTTACCACTCATCCTGCACTCAGTCAACGATGAGGTTGGGATAACAGGGAAGGGTTGGACCAAGTCCAGGCTGGGGATCACAGTCAAATACAAAACAGACCTTCACAATGCAGGATCAGGCTCCAACAGAGACTCCCAGCTTTGAAGCATCCAGCATGGAAGCAATGATAATTGAGGACTCAGGGGGCTTCCCAGACAGGATGCAGCTTAGGTGGAGCAGAGAGGTAGAAAGAGGATTCCAGGCAATGGAACGATTTGTGCAAAGCAGCATAAATATGAAGCTATCAGAGGAGCTTTGGGAAGAGAGAGAGGTCCACTGTGCCTGGGTCACGAGGTGCATCAGGAAGAATGGTGAAATAACTAGTCTGGACTCCCAGCTCTGTAACTTCACATTTATATGACCCTGGACATTTTGGTATCACTCTGACCCTCAGTTCCTTGAAGATCAAACAGGCAAGTACTCAGCCTCAGAGCTCCTGAGCACTAAACAGTACAGTGAGTAAACCCCCTTGAGGGCTTAAGGACTATGAGGGATTTCAGACACGAGATGCACATGATCAGACTGTTTTAATAAATAACAGTGGGGCCTCCCTGGTAGTGCAGGCGGTTGAGCGCAGTGCTGTGAAGCTGTCCGCAGCCTCTGCAGTGCCAGTTCGATCCCCGCTAGCCTCAGAACAACCCACATGGCAGGGCAGACCTCTCCTGTCTTGCCCGCTGCTCCCCTCAGAAGTATATTTCGCTCATTCTGCCCATGCTGTTCCCCGCTCTGGTGAATCCTCTCACCCTCCCGCGCATCTGGCCTGTACCCCGGTTCTTGTATAAGTAAAATAAATCTTTAAAAAAAATGCAATAAATAAATAAATAACAGCAACAATAACAGTTCTACCACTGATGGCGTACTGACTGCATGCTAATCACTTTGTTATTAAAAATCACAATAACAGAAGCTACCATTAGGTGCCACATACTGCATGTGACACTGTGGCACTGGGTGCCAGTCATGGTAATAAGCACTAACGTGCATTATCTCATTGGGCCTTCACAGCATCCCTCGGAAGCTGGTTCTTATTACCCCCACACCATAGAGAGTGAGACTGGTACTTGATGCCATGACCAGACTTACCCAAAGTCACACTCACGTGGGTGGCAGGGCCAGGACCAGGATTTAGGCCCCATGGCCATCTTTTCCTGAGTGACTGAAACTCCTAGAAAGCCACAGAAGTTCCCTGGTGAAGCATAATTCTGCAGCCTTTCCTGGGAGAAGCCAGAAGCCTTGCTTCTCCAAGCACAAAGAAAGACTAGAATCAAAATTCCATGTGCATCCTAATTTCTGTGCATATTTTAAATGACGAATCAGGCTACAATTAGAGAGCCCCTAACCAAAATTCAAGCCACATGTAAACAAGCTGTGGTCAGCATCCACCCAGGGGTTGACTCAGCTCAGAGAACCAAGTCGCAGTGGGAGGGCCTCTAAACTGGGGGTCCCCAGGGTGTGCAATGTAAGGGACTAAAGGCAGGCGCCTGATTTCTCAGCCAAGTGCCTGCAATTACAGCAATTCTCGGCGCTGCAGACTCTGGGGAAAGAGTCATCTGTCGTTTGGCTAAACTGATTAGGAATCACTTTCCCTGTTTCGGCGACATTCCTGAATCTCAGCAGTGAGTGGAGTTAATGCCCAAGCTTCCAACTCAGCATGGATCTTAACTCTTCCAGGGTCATCCCAGATGCCCTTGGCAGCCCGGGAATCTTTGTTTCTCCTCCCTGCCCTCTTGCCAGGTTTACCAAAGCACGTGACTGGGATAATAGCAGTGTTAGCCTTGGACAAGTTTAGGAAAGACAGTTCAGGACTTTCTCCCCAGCCCCTCCTGGGAAGGTGGCGTCTTCCAGAGCTGGACTGGCTAGATGCTGGCAGGTGGCCCATCGGGTGCCAGCATTGAGATGGGGCCCTGCTGCCCCAGCCTCATGGTGTGGCTGTTCCTCTGCCATGCCCAGTGCTCTTAATAGCCCTTTTGCACAGGTTCTCACCTTTGTTGGAATAGTATTCAGTTCTTTGTCAAGTAGCCTCAAAATCTCAGTGGTTTAACGCAACACACATTTATTTCCAAATTCACACACCTGTAAGTCAACCTGGATTTGGCTAACTTGGAGAGATTTGGGCAAGCCAGGTTGGACCCAGACATCAGGATGGCATGTCTCCAGGCATGCCTCATTCCCAGGCCAGGCCACGGAAGCTGTGGCCCGCTGGAGCATGCTTTTTCCACAGCTGACCACAGGGGCACAAGAAGGCTGAGGAGAAGCAGGGGTGCGTCTTAGGGTCTCAGCTCCCAATTGACACACAGTCACTATTGCCCACATTCCAAGGCCAAAGCAAGTCATCTGACCCAGTTCATCCCCAAAGGGGCAGGAAGACACAGGCCACCCACTGCAGCTGCAGGAACTGCAAAGTCACATGATAAAGGGTGTGGGGGTGTAATTCTAACCCAGGGAGGGCTAATGAGCCAGAGCAACAAAGACAACAGCACTTGGGTTCTCACTGGCACTCCTGCCCCTGACGTCTGCTGCAGGGTCAGCCAGCACACTTAAGAGTGCTGAGAGGCCGGTCACTGAGGCTGCCGATGTACACACATCTGGAGCTGCTGGGGAACAGTGTTCCTTCTGGAGAGCACATGGGTCTCTGCTGTGACCCTGTGACCTCCCTGGAGTCATGAACACAATGCCAGGAGCCTCTGGATTTGCAGGACAAAGCGGCAGGGTTAGCCCCCTTGGCTCCAGAGGAGCCAGTCTTCTGGGAGATGGATTCTGACCCTCATCACCAGAGCCTCGCCTGGTTCCAAGAGCACTCCTGTGGCTCAGGCTGCCAAGATGCACACAGCCCACCTCCCTACAGGGATCTGCCAGAGTCTTGGCACAAGCCAGAGGGGGCAGGCAGGGCTTCTTAGCAGAGCCCCCTTGTGTGCACATGGGGAAACTGAGGGTCAAGAAAGGAAAGGCACCACAGAGAGTCAGAGGCAGGACTCCCTGACTCCTTCCTCAATACTTTCCAATACCCAGGGGACCCCAAGAGCCCAAGGCTTCCCAGTCCCCTCTCCCTCACATTTATCTGCCACTGTCCTAGACTCTCAGAGAATCTGGGCAGAAGCTTCTGAGTCAGCCATCTGTTTCCACTTGAGAGGAACTGCATTTTCCCGGGGAGGTTGAGTAGGGGACAAAACCTGGGACAGGTGGACAGGCACAGTCAAGAAAGCCAGGACCTGTGTGAGGCCAGCCTGGGCCGGGCTGACGGAGAGGACTGTTAGCTTTAGCTTCCAATTAGCACCCTTGGCTCTTAGAGCTGCTGGCTGAGAGGGCTGCTGAGCAGCTGGAAGGGAGCAGGCTGCCGGTCAGCTGCCGAATGAGCACTAATTGGGTGTCAAGCATGCCAGGGCCCAGCGGCTCCCCTCACCTCCCCAGCAAACTGTGGGAGACCACCACAGAGAGCCGAGGGGCGGAAGGCCGTTAATTGGTCCGGCCTGCCCGGCAACCCCTTGCTCCACGTCCTGATGCCCTGTCACTCAGTTCCCTTTGTCTTCTGTTTCCAGGGCTGGGAAGAAATTGCCCACATCTGCTGAGAAGTTTCCTGCAAACCTCGGGGTGGGAAGGGGCTTCTTTTAAAAGCGCCTCTAGCAGAGACGTGTTGGCGCTCTTCCCGTAAGTGGTTCCTGTTGTCCTGACAGTGGGGGGCTGTGGGGACAGCCCTCCTACACACTCCTTCACACTCCTGCTTGCCTGTATTTTTAGACAAGAGTTTCCAAGTCACCCAAAAGCTAATGAAATGCTTTTGTTGCCTTTTGCCTGGCAGCATCACTGTTCACATGGGGGAGAGACTATTAATAAGACTTCATTTTTTTCCACACTTTAACGAGAAGAGACTATACTTACCTTAGAGGAAGCAGGCCGGGATTTGAAGCAGCATGTGGGCCAACACACAGATGTCAGGTGACCCTCGTTTTTTAAGTACACCCCACACAAATGAAGGAAGTCTGGAATTTCTTGCACAGGTGTGGCTGAGGTGGTATTTTGAGATGTGAAGCTACCCAATCTGTGGTTTTGCTTTCCTTTACTTTCCCAGATCACTCCCACCCCCAAGCAAGGCCTCAGCACCGTGCTCATTGCAGTAATCGTCTGCAAATCTCGCTTGTTTTTGAGTTCCATAGGGAATGGGACCTTCTTGGGCCTGGACAAGTGTCTTAGCCAGGAGCAGAGGGAGAGCTGTTCTTCTCCCCACGCCTTCCCCAGAGGGTCAGACAGAACCCGCAAGAGCAGAGGACAGAAGGGGGAAGAGAAGACCCTTTCTGTTGGCCCTTCTGGGAAGGTCACCCAGGCAGACAGAACCATGAACAGTCCATAAATCACTTCCCACCTCAAACGTTACCTAGAAGCTGCAGAAAGCCACTCAGCCAGAGGAGGGTGCTGTCGGGACCAAGAGGGGGCAAAATGGCCAAGAGCACCATCCCCTTGCTCTCCCTCCCATGCTCTGCCTCTGCCTGAGAGCCCAGAATTTCATGTCTTTCCTGGGAGCAGGATCCCAAAGGAAGACTAGGGTTGATTGCAACCCCCCACCCCTCACCCCCCACTCAAGCTCTATGAATTGAAAGTTCAGAGTCAAAAATTCAATTTAGTAATGGGGGAAAAAAACTTAAGGGTAGTATGTCTTACACAGCTGAAGATGTAGACATAACCTCTGTGGTCCTAGGCCATCCTTAAATTACCTTCGCGGAGAAGACTGTCTTCACCACAGTCTAAAATAGCTACTCCCTCTATCCAGTCTCTATCCTCTTAGCCTGCCCTCTCTCCATGGCATTCATCATTACCTGACATTACACAGCTATCTGTTTACTCACTCAGCGTCCTTCCTTGTGAGGGCAAGGATGTTGTCTGTGTGGCTCACTGTTGTACCTCGAACGCCTGGAAGAGGGCCTGGCACACAGTGTCTCCAGGAGCAGGTAAGGGAGCGACCAACGCACTGCGTCCTCCCTGGTGACACCTGCTGGCCAATGGGATATTGCAGCCCAACTCTATTCAAGCTGCTTCTCCAGGAGGAGGGAGTGCTTGCCAGGTACTGTGAGTGATGGGATCGAAAAACTCTAGGCAAAGCAGAAATATCTCTGGACTTGAGAGGCACTAAGTTGGGCTTAGAAGAGGGGTTGGGATGGAGTATGAATCTAGTGAAGGAAAAGGAAATATAAGGTGGGGACTTTGATTCTGTGGCCTCATTCTGCAAAATAGGCATCTTCCATCTAATTTTCCTATTTCCTCTCTTTGATTTCAACTCACTTCCCTCAAATTTGTAGTGAATTTAAGGACCAGGTGGGGAGAGAGAAGATAAAGAGCGAGGATAGTGCAAAAGAAGTATAAGCGACACCCCTCCCCCACATCCTGACAGAAGGATTTAAGACCCAAAGAAGGAGACAAGATAGAATGAGTTTGGCGTGACCTCCTCTCACATCTACAGAGCACCCAGGGGCTGCCAGATGCTTTCCCACACATTTCTTCAATGGTCCTCCCAGGAGCCATTCCAGGTCCCACTTTATCGATAAGGAAATTCAAGCTCAATGAACAGAGTGGCTTGTCTAAAGGTCCTCCACCCCCTAAAGAATCATTGCAGGGCCAGGACTCACACCAAGTCTTCTCTGATGTCAGACCTCCGGCATTTTAGTTGTCAGACCTCTTAGCAATCTTAGCCATAGTTTTTGCTAAAACTCCCCCTTAGGAGATGAGGCATATGCTAAGGAACACTCAGTAGACCACACAGCACCAGCATCTGCGACTCGGGGACCCCAGAGGCAGAAGAACTAACCCCATTCTCTGTAAAGGTTTTACTACAGTTACCTTCCCATGAACAATATCACTTTATGGAGGGAATACTGATAATGTGGGGGAACTTTGGGCTCTCCAGTAGGGGTCAGAAAGCCAGGTCCTCCCCATCAGGCATCCACACCCTGGTCTTTGCAAGAGGAAACTGCTGACTGCACCCCTGGGAATGTTTGCCCCAATTCATTTTCAAACCACTTGCAATTATCAAACTGTGCTCCCTCGAGTTGACCTTTAGCTGGGGAACAGCTATATTTAGAGAAAACCAGCCCTTTGTAATTACCCCCACTCAGATTACTTAAAGGTCGGCTGCAGATGTGACAGTTTGATCCGTGGGAAGGTCTGTTTCCAGGATCCCTGGATAATTATTCAAACCAGACAATAATTAGCAAATGCTTTCTGCAAATGAATCCATCCTGTTGTTCAGCCCCCGAAAGGGAGCCCAGAAGGCTCACCAGGCCAGAGTTGACCCCTATAGATACAATAACAACAATCCTCTCCTGCACAGTTTACAAAGCTCTTCAAATCTCACCTCCTGTCACCCTTGTATGAGCTAGACATCCCTCCATGATAGATGAGGAAACTGAGGCTCAGAGAGCCCCAGTGGACTTGCCCAGAATCACATAGTTGAACCAAGACGTAAGCCCAGGTCTTCTGACTCCAAATCTCTTGCTCTTTCTTAAGAAAATCCCTCATTCAGCAAATATTCATTGAGTCACTATATCAGGCTATGGAAAGGCCAGGGAACACCTCAACATGGTCTTCAATGATCAAAAGTATGGGCTACTACAAGTGATCTAAACTCTGGTGTAAAGTAAGGTAAAAAGCATCAGGCTTTTCTGCCCTCCTGCCATTAGGATAGATGACAGAATCCTGCAGTCCTGAATGCATGCCTGATGGCGGGCACCTGGAGTAGGGTGTGGGCATAGGTAGTATGTCTTACACAGCTGAAGATGTAGACATAACCTCTGTGGTCCTAGGCCTAAGACTGGGCTTTTAAGGATGGTGTCACAGGGACGCCAGCAGAAGCTGAGAAAGAAGCAGAGGAGCAGAGAAGCCGAGAGAGAAGCAGAGCCATGAAAAGAGCAGAGAGAATGTGAGAGAAGGCCAGAGAGCCCAGAGTGAAGACTTGCTGGGGGTTGGGAGGACTGCCAGCCTCCTGGCCCCTCCAGCGCCCCTGCCTGCTGTGTACCTGGTAATCCCAATAAAAGCCTGCAAAAGCCACTGGGGGCGCCAGGACTCCTTTACCCGGTCTGCTGGATCATAGAAAACCTGCACTGTGTCATTCCTGACCCCTACACCTGGGGACTCCTAGAGCCTCTCCAGTGAGTGTCCATAAGCTTTCCTGCAAGGAGAACTTGGGACATCAGAAGGAAGAGTCCATCTACCTGAACAAACCAAGGAAGGTTCTTGGTGCAATTCAAGACAGTGGACGAGACGAAGGCTCCAGATTGGGAGAGGAAACGCACAAAATAGTTACCCGGCAGCCTCCATTAACACTTGCAAAGTCATGAAGTAATGAAAGGTACATGTCTCTGCTCCAGTGTGAAGTGGGGCTAAGATGTGAATGACACTCCTCAAGCATGCTCCATGCTTCCTGGCGTTTTTAAGGATGCTCTTGGAGTCCAGAGCTTACAAGAGGCTCAAAGAAGGACAGAGTGGGCAGGTAGGTCCTTGAAACCCAACTTTCCTCCCATTAACACCTCTTTTACATTTTGAGCTTCCATTAAATTAAAAGTCCATGATTTTTAAACGTACAAACTACTGATTTATAGACTTAATCATAGTCATTGTGATTAAAGGTATTTTTAAAGAACCATGAGTATTGGCTTCACAATGTTTTAATGATCAGGAAAAAAAAGAAAAGATAATCATCAATAGTGTCATTAAATAAACTATTTCAACTGACTGGTCAATCATCAGATTCTAATGAGATGACATAATGATTAAAAACAATATTAATACTGATAATTGACAGCTATTTAGGGTTTACTGCATGTTAGGGTCTCCTCTGACTAATTCATTTGCTTGTCCCTACAACACTGTGCAGTGGGGGCTATGGGACCTAAAGTCATCCCCATTTTCTAGGTATAGTAACTGAGGTCCAGCGACTTCACAGGTAATTCCTATGGCGCCCTGCGCTTGTCACGCTGAGCAACACCTGCATAAAAGCTAGTGCATAGACTTGCAGAGAAACAGCAGCGCAGCTGGTGTGAGAGATGGGGGAGTTCTGGCCAACATCAGTGCCATCTCAGGCCCAGAGGAAGAAGCCACCAGATGGATGGGAACCTGGACACCTCTCATGTCTGGTTGTGACCCACTGGTGAGCTGAGGCTGCACTAGTGGCTGCTTGGGATAGTTTGAGTGACTGCTGAGTCTCCTTCTAGTTCAGAGGTTCTGTTCAGTTTCTATGTTGTGTATTTGGAGATGGAGGATCTTTTGAAGAACCCAGATTTTGAGATATCACGCTCACGAGAACACACAAAAGTAGAGAGCGGTTGGTGACGGTAGCTCCCTCATGTTATCGATGGAAACGCCATTGGGGAGATATTAACACCTCGTGCAAATGGGAGTGTGAGGTTTGCTTGTGCTGTGGGGCCGGGGGGGGGGGGGTGGGGGAGAGAGAAAGAGAATGGCAAAATACTAATACACAGGATAAACTCTGCCATAAAGACATTGTGTAATTCTTTAGGGAAGATATTTATCCAACACTTCAGACGCATTAATTTACCTACAAACAATATTTATTTTCCCCATTTATTATATCAGATTTCCATTCTTCTATTCATAATGCAAATCCACAAAACCCTGCCCCATCTTTATGCCTTTTTGTCAGCTGAAACTTGCTTAGAGTCTGGCCCCAGGCTGGGCTCTGGAAACATGGGAAAGGGCAGGCATGGAACCACCGTCTAGATCTGCACCCTCTGATACTTTGACCACTACCCACATGTGGCCATTTAAATTTAAATGTATTAAAAGTTAATTACATTTAAAATTCAGTGCCTCATGTTCGAGTGTTCAATGCTTGGACAGCATCGTGTCCTCGAAACACAGAGCAGACAGAACATTTCCATCATCACAGAAGGTTCTAGGGGAAGTGCTGGGAGCTGTATCGGGTGGGAAGCAAGCCTGCTTTAATTACTAGCTGTTCTGTATGGTAATAGTGGCCTGTCTTTCTAAGTAGTTGGTAATTCTGTTTTGTTACCCAATGCATGCTGGCTCAGCTCAGGTTAGTCTGAAGCATGAGGTAGAGGACTTCTCAGATACATTCAGGTAGCAAGAGAGTTTTGGGGGGACCTAATGTATGGATACAACCAGATGGCGATTTGCAGCACACCTGCTCATATTGAGCCCATATTGAAGTACATGTCCACGTAGACTCACACACACACACACACACACACACACACACACAGAGGCACATTAACATGCATACTCAGACACACTCTACACACGTGACTTTATATGCAATTACATCCAACTATTGCACACAAACACACACACAGGGTTTACACAAATGCGTCCTGCGCTGCTGCTGGCTTGTCACACATGATTGAGTTGGCTACAGTTAAGTTCTGTGGCTTTCTGCTATCCTGATATGATACAGAAACAGATGGGCCAATTTTTCTTGCATTTTCCAGATTCAAGATAAATGCTCAGGAGCGCCCCGTAACCCTGTCCTTGGGAGCCATGCATTCATTCGCCATTCAGTAAATGTTGATTGAGGGCCTCGAAGTCGATAGAATCGCAGAGGAGGGCTGGGAAGGAAACCACCAAATGCCACTGTATCAGACACACAAGCCAGGGCCAAGTGTCCTTGCATGGATTGAGGAGCCAGCGCCCACCACCCTGGGGCCTACCTACCCACCATCTCCACGAGTCCCTGCCAAGGATTCTGGGCTGTATCTGAAGCAGGTGAGGAGAGGGGTTTACATCTCCAGGGGACCCCAGGTGGTGTGGATTGGAGGGGTTCAGAGGCAGAAGAATCTGCTGGCCTCAGCCCAACCGGCTCCTTTTCTTGCGGGCATCTTGGACCATGCCTGCCTGCCAGCACCTGCCAGCACCAGCGAGAAACAGGTTCAGGTTCCCACTTTCAAAATTACCCCACTTGATGCCACAGCCCTCTGCCGAACCCCCAGCTCTTGTCTCAGTTCTCTTGGTCACAGCAAAACTGCCACAGCACCATCTCCCCTCACCACATTCACTTCCTCATCTCCTCATCACAGATAATTCTCTGCAGTACATCTGACGCCCTCCCCCTGCCCCAGGCTCCCTCACTTGATGAGGCTGTTCAGCTGCTCCAGGGTCACTTCAGTTTTCTGCTCCGCCATGTGCTAAGCTCCTGGGGCAGTGCTAAAAAGTGGGGTTTTAGGCCCTGCTGGTCTGGCACAGCGAATTCTCTGGAGACACCATCTGGTGACTCCATGAACCCCCTGGTTGGGGGCGAAATTATGTACTTCAGCAAGGAGAAGTCCAGCTCATCCCCCAGTCTGCATGTGGACCCCAAAGTTTCATGTTACTGTCCTGGTACACTGAACCAGAGGCAGTAGAAGAAGTAACTGGTGGATTCAGGGAGGGTTGAGGGTCTTGCTTTGGGCTGAATTGTGTCCCTCCCCCAAAAAAAGATTTGCTAAAGTCCTAGAATACCAATACCCCAGAACATGACCTAACTGGCGAATCAGTGGCTGCACACAATTAGTTAAGATGAGGTCACATAGAGCTGGACAGTCTTAACCCACTAGGATGAGGGTCCCTATAGGGAGAGGGCGGGGGCAATGCAGCTAACACCAGGGACCCCCGGGACCACCCGATCTGGGAGAATGTGGCCAATTCTCCCTCAGAGCTCTCCGATAGAACCAACTCTGCCGCACGTTGACCGTAGACTTCTTGCCTCCAGAACTGGGAGACTGCAAATTCCTATTGTTTTAGGCCACCCAGGTCTCTGTTAGGCAGCCCCAGAAAAACTCAACTGGTCCTGCTCTCCATTTTTTGAAAGGGAGCTAAGGGTTAGGGAGGCTCCACCAGGGGCAACATCACCTGAGCCCCCGGCCCCTGCACCAGCCCTGCAAGGCAGCAGATCCCACAGGAACACAGGAGCTTCAGAACCAGCCAGACCTGGGTTGGTGACCTGAACGCCTAAGCTACTTCCCCTTCTGGAACTCATGTCCTCCTCTGTAAACTGGGATTCTCTTTGGAATCACTAGTTCATAAACGTCATTGCACCAGTCTGACTAGAAAATAAGGTCGTGTTGAAATCTCAGGACCAGATTCTGGTGGCTCCAAGTCTCACCAGTCACCAGTGTGACTGATGGAAATGAGTCTCCCCAAAGTGTCCCCCAATTTTTTCTAGGAGTTGCCAAAGAGAAAATCACACATTCCCACACAACCAGACAGCTGCCCTCACCATTTGGCATCAGCCCTGTTCTCCTCCCATCTCTACTCCCCTTGTCCCTGCCTCCCACCACACTCCCACCCCTGCAGGAAGCTGCTTGAAGAATCCCAGTGACAGGGAGTGCCGTGTGCAGCCGCCTCGGCTCTCAGCTCCTTCTTTGTCTGCCCCAAAGTCTCACCCTTAGCGCCCTCCCTGGGGCAGCCTGTGCCTAGTGACTGAGCGAGCACAAGTAGGAGGGCCTCCCGGTTTCTGCTGGACATGGACGCTATGATTAACAAACTCATCTCAGAGCTCCCATCAGGTTGGCTAAGACCTGGCTGGGCTTGCGTCCTCGCTGAGCTGCCTCCCCCGCCCACCCTGCTTGTGCTCTTTCTCCTTCGTAGGTGTTGATCCTAATAACACCTGTTCCCAGCACCTGTTCTGGAGAACGCAACCTGTCACAAGAAGCCTCACCTGCACTGTCCACCATGAGGTGGCCGTGGGCTCTGCCCACAGGCTACTCCGGATGTTTCCAAAGCCACCAACCTTTGGGATGCTGGCAGAGATGGGGAGAGCCTTACAAACTCTCCCTGAATTTCTGTCCATTTCTGCTCAGAATTTCTTACCTAGAAGCTTCCCCAGGTGTCTCATGAAAAGAGAGCTCTGTCTGTGCCTGGCATTCTCCCCCTGATGAGAGTGCTCACCCCTAAGGGCTAGATGGGAAACAGTGCACATCATCACTCCAACCTGGCTCCCCAACACTCTTCTCCTCTCCCGCTAGCAAATAAAGCTGCCATGCAAATCAGTGGTTATGAACCAGGCCCAGGGTGGGAGGAGGTAGGTGGAGAGAACTGGGGGAGGAGCAGGAGCGAGCCCTGTCTCGCATGTAAAACACCTAGCCCTGAGCCGGGCCACAGCGAGTGTCCAATAAATGATAGCTATTATCATCATTATTATTATTATGAACCACGAAGCTATCACCAGTGTCGGTCTGCTGGCAGCAGGGGGCATGAGGACTGGGCTGCTCCCTGCTCCAGATCACTAACCCAGGCTAAGCGGTGGTAATTATGACTTTGAGGAATGCTAGTAACCATGCCAAGTTCCAGAACAGCAACAGCCATGAGCCCAGAGGCCTCCGGCTCAGCGCTGGCTGCACTGCTGAGCAGAGGCTTACACAGGTGGCTGGGCCGCGAGGTGTAGGACACCATGGGGAAGACTGTCCCTCCTGTCCTGGTGGACACACAGTGGGAGAGGACCCAGCACCCACATGTGAAAGGGCCCCAGGGTCCAAGGCTGTTACTGGGCCCTGCCCCAGTGGACTAGGCCCCCCAGGAAGTCCTGTGGCTCGTGAAGGGCCTCTTTGGTCCTTGCTTCACAGGGACCCCAGACTTCTGTGCAGTCCGGTCCCCTTGGCCAGGGCGTGGGGGTTGCACTATGCTGTCAATTATTTTGCCAGGAAGTCAGCACAGTCAGCAAAGTCCTCCAGGGCTACCTGTACAGGTGGCAAGAAGCTCAGGTGTACCCAAGGAGGTGATGCCTTGCTTTTTAGAAAACGTTCAGATTTCTTCCCCCTTCATTCACCAGAAGCTTACCCTGGCCTTACCCTGAATAACCACTGGGCAAGTAGACTGGCTAGGGAAGTCTCAGCTGTCACCCAGAGGGTAGCTAAGACGGTATCTTTCCCCGATTCCCTGTGCTCGCTGCCTCCCCAGGGGCTGTAGGACACGGTGGCTAAGGGCAGGGCCCAGCAGTGAGCTGGAAGTAATCCCCCATCTCCCATGAGTTTGTGTTCATCAGGCCCCCCCAACCTAGGATGTGAAGGTGGGCTCTCCCCAAAATTCCTCTTGGCCAGAGGCCTGAACTTCTGCAGATACTTTTGCTAGGATCTTCAAGCAAATTCCCATGTCCTCAGGATAAAACAATGGGGATTTTTTTCCAGCTTCTATGATCAGTTACTTCCCAGCAAATCCACACCTCTTGAGGTCCAGGGTACTAACCATCATGCTCCTCCTGCCTCCCTGGAAGACCCTTCTCCCCTGCCCACCAGACTCCTGTCACTGGTCATCGCCTGTCTCGAGTATTGCTGCTTCTTTGTAACTGCTCCCCCATCCCACCCAGCCCCCACCAATTTAACACCTGGAGCTTCCTCCTAACTTTGGAATGCCTGTGTCTGTCCCCCCTGCAGACTGCTCCACAGTGGGGGGGCTCTGACCCTTTCATCTATGGACCTCTGGCATCTGGCAAGTGGAAGACATCGCTCAGTATTCAGTGCAGTGGCGGTAAATGAACACAGGTGGGAGGAAAAGAGAGGGACTCAGAAGAAGCTGGAAAGAGGAGGAAAGAGGAGGAAAGAGGAGAAAGAGAGAAGGAGTGCGAGGAAAGAAGCCAGGGAGGGGGCATGGGAGAGAGGGAGGTGGAGAAAAGGGGAGCATGTGCACAGGTGTAGACCTGATCCTTCCATAGCTCAGTGGGCTGCTCCTCGTGCCCGAAGACCTGTCTTGGGAGACACCCAAGTGGAGGTGAGGGGCACAGGTAAGAGCTCCGTGAGGGATGTACCCCAAGAAGGTGCCATTGGTGTGAAGTGGTCCCTAAGCCAGGCCAATTTCTAGCAAAGTCCCTGGACTGAGCTCCATTTATTCTTCATGATCTAGTCTCCATTTTCCAGTCTGGCCCTGACCCTGACCCTAACCAAGCACCCCTCTGGCCTGCAAGAGGTATACTGCCTTTATTCATCCTCTAGCCTACATTGAAACGCCACAGAACGTTCTCTTAGTACTGGCTCCTTCTCTTACTCCCCAGTCATGTCTGGCTTAAAATTTTAAAACCATAAATTTGGTGGGAGTGAACTACATCAGACCAATACCTGAATCACTGGCCCCTGTACTGTCGACGTGCTCCAAGGCGCGACCGACACCTGAGTGCCGGCCTCACCCCGCAGCTCACAGCGCTGGTGCTCTTGGACAGCCTGCACACTCCCAGCCCCTCACTCTTCGGAATCTGCAGGCTTGTCTATAGTCAACAACTTGAGTCTGAAGGTACCCCTGGCAGAGTTTGAAGGTACCACCTCCCCGAAGGGGAGATAGTCCTGTTTCCTGTCCTGCAGAGCCTCACAAATTCTCCCTGGATCATGAATGAGTGAAAAAAATAAACAGAGACAGGAATGAATGGGTGTGTGTAGAGAGACAGCAGATGAAGGCATGAACGAAGAAATGACTGGGGATAAGAGGCGAGCCGTTGAGCACTGGTGGACACGCAGATGCCCAGAGGTGTGGCTGCGCCATCAGTCCTGGGAAGCAGCAGCCATAGCCTCTGCCAACACTTCCTTTCTCCAAGATATGTATGATCTGGCCTTTAGAAAGGGAATTAAAGCCTGGCAAGGGAGACAGTGCATTGCCCCTTTTACTATCATGCAAACCTGCCAAGATTTCAGGATCACTTTCTATCTCAAACCTTCCAGGACAGCCTGAGATTTGAGATTCGAGAAGACACAGGATCCAGGGGGCAGAGGTGAGCTGCCTGTTGAAGGGGATTCTAAGCAGCCCCTGGATGTGGTAAAGATGATCCACTCCCCAACAGGCAGGGTCCCCATAAATCTCGTGTAAGTGCAAAATCATCACCCAGGGCTCTCTCCCTACCTTTCCTCTTGGGTGACACTCAGGACCTGAAAAAAGAAAGCCGCCAATAAATAGTAGGCACATGCCGTGCTGACATGACAGCTGGCATTGCCAAACAGCAAAGTTCCATAGCATCCCCTCCCCCCAAGCCATTAATCATAGTTACAATTTTGTATTTTTTTGTGGGAGTAGTTGGTTCAAGTCTGGTTCGTACTAAGAGGCTGATTGGTATTTCTCCTTATTTTAGGATGTAGATTAGGACAGAGGTTACAAACATGAGCTGAATCCACATTCTGTCTCTTCCACTATACTGTGTGACGTTGGGCAAGTTACTTAATCTCTCTGTGCCTCAGTTTCCTCTTCTGTAAAAACAACAGTAATACATAAAGTAGGAGGGTGTCGTGAGTATTAAATGAAATAATTTAACAAATGCATTTTGAACTGTGCCCGGCATCTAGTAAACAACCAAAGCTGTTATTATTTTGCCAGTTTATTTTTATAGGAAAAACTATAAGAGTCACTATTTTTCCCTAGAATTTTGTAAATATTTTCCATCATATTTGAACATAATTTGAAGATAAATCAGACAGTAATGTGATTCTCATTTATTTTTGCTTTTTCTGTCTGATACTTGTAGGATAATCTCTTTAATTTTGACCTTCCTTCTATGTTTCTTCTCAACTATCGGTAGATATTTTTATTTGAAGATGTATTTATTTTTCTCAATTCAAGTACATCTTTTGCCTAGTAGTTTTTTGTTTGTTTGTTTTGGGGTAGGGGTGTGTGTGTGTGTGTGTGTGTGTGTGTGTGTGCGCTTTACATTTTACCTCCTTAATACTCTCTGCTTCTGGGGCTACCATTAAATGGATGGTGGATTTTTCTGGACCCTACCCTCCATATCTATTTTTGCTTACAGTTCCTCATATTTTTAAAAGTTTTAAAGGTGCATTTCTGCTGCACTTTCTTATAATTTTCTGAGTTTGGGAGAAGTTTTCATATTGGTTTTCTATTTCTATTTTGCTTTTCTGAGGTAGAAAGGAATGAAAATCATACCTTTCCTTTCTAAGAACTTTTTATTGTTTTCAGGTTGATCTTTTTAAATCAACATAACAGCATTTCAGTTCTCACTAAAAGTATAATTAAGAGAGCTTTTTAAAGTTCTTCCCTATTTCTGGTGTCGGACACAATTTGTGCTGAAAGTTCAGTCTGGTCCTTTAGTTCTTCTCTCTGAAACAATATCTTCAGAAAACCAGTAACTTTTCACCATTCATTATACTTGCTAATGACATGTATAGTTGGTTCACTTTGGATATTTTGTTGATGCTTGATAAGTCATACCTCATTCCAAAAGTGACTGAGGGAAGTCAATAGTTACGGTTTGTAAATTAGAAGTAGCTTCAGCTACAAGTGACAGAAAATCTAAAATAACAGTGGTTTAAATAAGACATGTTTATTTCTTTCTCAGAAAAAGAAATCTAGAAGTGGTCAGTCTAGAGTTGCTAACAGGGTTCCACAGTGTCCAGGGCTCTAGCTCCTTCAATCTTGTTCTCCACCTTCCTCAGCGTACAGTCTTTACTTCATCGTCCAAAGTGGATGCCTCAGCTCCAGCCATCAGACCCATAATCCAGCCAGCAGCAGGAAGGTGAGGAAAGATTGCACACTCTTCCTCTACGAACACTTTCACCATTTCTACTCACAGTCCAGTAACTAGAACTCTATCATATCACATATCTAGCTGCAAAGGAAAGTAGGAAATGTAATTTACATTCTAGGTGGCCCTTAACCAGCTGAAAGTTCTATTGCTATGAAAGAAAAGGAAACTGGATATTAGGGGACAATCAGAAGTTTCTGGCACATATTTTGCCTTTCTTTACTTCCATCTGTACCACTCTGATCTAAGAAGAGTTAGGGGACTGAAGGACAGACTGGAAATTGCTTCTCTTGTACCAGCAACCAAAGGTAACAGAACAAACACTCATTATTTACCTCTATCTGCATGTCACACCTCCATTTTTCCTTAATAATTTGTTTGTTTGTTTGTTTGTTTGCTAAAACTCATAGGCTTCCACTAAGTGGCTAAGATCTCTCTGTGTTTTTCAGAAATTACATAGAATTTCCTTGTTATTTGGGTTGGAGTACTCTAGCAGGAATGAGAAAAAGATATCAGATTCCAGAACTTAGTTGGCATCTTGGTTCAGGAACCTAAAACAAATTTGATGCTATGATTCAACTGTTTAAAATCCCACTCTCAATAAGCACAAGAAAAGATGTCAATATCACTAGTCCTTAGAGAAACACAAATTAAAATACAAGTTACCACTACCAGCCAGCCGAAGGGCTCCAATTAAAAGGAGGTAGAGCTCCCGGGAATCACATATATTGTGGTAAGAACGCTAAGTGTCCCAAGCTTTGAAAACAGTTTGGTAAAAGTTAAACATACACTTACCACCCAACCCAGCAATTCCACCCCTAGAGAGAAGAGAAAACATGAATGTCCGTACAAAGGCTCACACTTGAGTGTGAATCGCAGCTTTATTTATAAAACCAGTAAAAACAACCTAAATGTGCATCAGCAGGCAAATAGATCAATACATGGTGAAAGTCCATACAACAGACCAAGATTTGAACTCAGAAAAGGAGTGAACTCTCCAGACATACAACCATATGGATCAAAAATGTCATGAGACATTCTCAACAAAGCTTAGTGGATCTATATAGTGACAGAATCAGATCAGGGGCTGCCTGAGCAGGAGGTGGGAGTGGGAATTGAATGTAAAAAGGCATGAGGGAACTTTTGGGGGAGATGAAACATTCTGTGTCTTGACTATGGTGCTTCCTTGCATGAATACATTTACTAAAATTCATCTATCAGTACTTACAATGGATGCATAGGTGAATTTCACTGTGTGCAGCATAACTCAGTAAAGTTGATTTCTACGTCCTGAAGGATAAAGCTCAAAGTCTCTAAAAAAACATAGTCTTCCATGATCTTCCTCCTTCTCTGGACTTCAGACAGCTATGCTCAAAACTCCACCCAGCTATGCTTTTGATAAAGAGGATCGTAGGAGGAGAAATCCATTATTGCTCAATAAATGCAGTATTCTTGGCAGGTGCTACCTCCCAGGTCCTGGGATGTACAGAAATAATCAAAGGAGATCTAGGTGGCTAGGGGGCTGGGATGTGCTCTCAGTGCCTGCAGCTTTCATATCTGGCCACCAGCTCAGCAACCCCCAGCAAGGCTTATCCACTGTAGCATGTGTTCCTAAGTATTTGTAACTGGACAATCCTGTTATTTGCAGCATAAGAACAAATTTTGAATGTTGAAGAGAAAAATAAAAAAACAGATTTTCACTCCCTTGCTCCACACCACCCATAATTTGTCACTCTGTCTTGAGATCTTCTCCTGTATGGCTTGGCTTTAATGGGTTCAGCATTTAGTGAGCCAGGCACTGGATTATGTGTGAAATGCATTAACCTCTCACATGATTATAAAAATTGCCTTAATAAAATAGAGCTAAATTCTACTTAATAGCAATAAAACAGAAGCCACTATGTTCCAGGGATGCTAATGACCTGTGAGTCATTCCTTTTGATTTTAGAAGGTTGAACATTTGGAATTTGTCCCTTTTTATGAAACTTTTAAGCTTGGATCACTGTTGGAAATTCACACAACTGAAAATGAGTTTTCAGCTCAAAGAAAACCAGAAGCCAAAGAATTTCTTAAAGCTCCAACGTCCTGAGACGGCCAGAGAATTTTAGGGTACACATACAAATGATGAAAATAAAAAAGAATGGAATGATTATAATAATTAATATTTGCCTTACTCTGTCCTGCTTACAAAGCCCTCTTTGACCTCTGTCACTTGATTCAGTGCAGTAAGACTTGTGAAGTAGGCATTGCGATCTCCATTTGACAAAGAAATGGTGACTCAGAAAGGTAAAGTCATTGTACAAATTCTCAGTTAATGGGATGAGGAACTTGTTCTTGGATCCAGGTCCTCTGAATTCAAATCCCACGTGCTCCCTAAATGCTGTTTTCATATTTATCTATAGCAATACTCATCTTCTTATGAAGAGGAAAAAAGGGCAAAGGGAGTTCAATAACCTGAAAATTGACCAAGCTTCAGCCTCCTCCCTTTCCCAGCCAAGTGAGGGCTACCAGGCCAGCATCTCTTATCACTCACCAGAACCACGGTTTTCTGCAGTCCTTGTAATGCCTATAATAATAGAACCATTAATATGAAGTAACAATAATAAGCACATCAGTGACAACAGTGCCCACTAACCTTATCAAGCACCATTTTCAAGCCTCTGTTAAGTTCTTTGCATGTTTTATCTCATTTAATTCTCACCACAATTTGGTATTATTACTATTCTGCATTTTCCAAATGAGGAAACTAAGGATTCAAGAAATTAAGAACCTCGACTGGTTGTGGGATCAAATGGTGGCCTAGCGGTTGGCCCCCATTTTCCATCCCTCTCTGGATCTTTGTTGATCCCCTCATAAAGAAGGGGACACTTTGCCTTTACCCTGCGGATCTGGTCTCTGCTTACTTTGGCCAATAAGATACATCAAAAGTGAGGTTGTGCCTGCTGAGCTTGTGCATGTCTGCTCTGGCTCAGAGCCCTCCATTGCATGACAATAAACCTAGGTTTGTTTACCCTTGGAGCAAAGCTGATCTTTCCAAGCTTAAACTGTCCTAGATCAGCCAGGTCCCAATGACTCACTAGGTAACCCCAGACATGTAAGCCCAGCCAAGATCAGTCTTGCTGGGCTTAGAACACAGACCACCCCCACCAAAGATGAATTAGGAACTGTGAACAACTGTTTTAAGCCCCCAGGTTATGGGTGGCTTGTTAAGCAGCAATAGCTAACTGATACAAGGTGGGAGCAGGATTTAAATCTAGGTCTTATTGGCTCCACAGCCTGAGCTCTTTCTTTCTTATTATAATCTGTATAGATAGGCCATGTGCTGAGCAACAACCCCAGGCAGCAGGGTCAGGAGAAACATCAATATTTTGTGCACTGAGACTTTGAGTCATTGTTGGTTTAGGTGAGAAAGTGGGAGTCTCAGATCATCTGGTTCTGAATCCACCCTGCCCCCAGATCTGTATAGCCTTGAACAAGCCACTCACCCATCTAGGTATTCATGTTCTTATCCATAAGATGAAGAAGTCAGGCTATATTTGCTCAAAAACTAATATTTGCCAACAGCTGCCATGTTAAGCAATGGACCACATGCCATTATAAAATTATAAAATTCTCACCCTCAAGAAGCTCACAGTATAATGGAGAAAAACACATTGCAAACAAAACTGCAACATACAGGTATTGTGGTAGGTAGCATAATGGACCTCTAAGGAGGTCCAGATCTTAGCTCTGTGTCCAGGAATTTGTGCATATGTTGCCTTACCTGACAAAATGCACTTGGCAGATATGACTTAGTTAAGCAACTTGAGAAGGGGCGATAATCCTGGATGACCTGGCTTATGCTACTCACAAGGGTCCTTTTATAAGAGGAGCAGGAGAAGCAGTCAGAGACTGGTAGAGGCTACATTGCTGGCTGTGAAGATGAAGGAAGGGGCCACAAGCCAAGAAATACAGGCAACCCCTAGAAGCTGGACAAGGAGATGGCGTCTCCCAGAGAGTCTCCAGGAGTTTTAGACAAATAAGACCCATTTTGGACTTTCAACTTCCAGATCAGAAAGAGAAAAAAATGTATTTCAAGCCACTAATTTTGTGATTTGTTGTAGCAACAATAGGAAATTGCTACACTGACTCAGTGCCTGGCTCTAACTACATCTGGGGGCATGCAACAGGTACCAAATGTGTTCCTGGTGATGCTGTCCATGTCAGGCCCTGGGGAGCTTCTCAAGAAGGTTGTCTTGTCTTGGGGGTGCTGCGTCCTGGGGACCACGGCTTCTTGTGGACAGACATGAACGAAGAATGTGATGAGATGTCTCTGGCTGACCACCAAATTCCACCTCCTCTTGGTTTCTGCTGCTCCAGGACATGGTTCCAGGCATATGGACATTGTGAGGACAAGACAGGTCTGCGTCCCACAGAAGGGGAGGCACATGCAACTGAGCATGCAGCATGGGTAGGAATGACTCCACCTTCTAGGTGTCAGCCCAGCCAAGGTATAACAAACATATTTCATATCACCACCAGGTACATATGTGTGTATACATATGCTGCCATACACACATATGTGTGTATATATGTGTGTATGTAGAACTCAATGAACATTTTTGAAAAATACCCCTTAATAGATATGATACATTCTGATGACATTTTGTTTTAATGTTTTGTTACAAAAATGCTGGTCCCAACTCATTTAGGTGACTTCACAACCCACTGATGGGCGCAATTTGCAGTTTAAAGCAACACTCTTTTAAGCCATTACATTAGCAACCCTACTGGTCTCCCTCCCTCCAGGTAGTGGTTCTCAACTGAGTATTATAGTTGCCCAGGGAACTTTTAAAAACACACTAATATCCAAGCCCTTCCTCCAGAAATTCCGATGGAACTGGTTGGGGAAGGGGAGGCAGGGTGAGTCAAATTGCCTAGGGTGAGTCAAATTGCCATCAAAGTTGAAAGTGACCCACACCCACCACGACGTAAATCCGCGAGAATAGAACTGAGGCCAAGACACTTGCTGTTCAACATATTTTACTACCCACTCCACCCTCCCACCACCACCCCCTGCCCCCCCACACCCCCATCTTACAGGATCAATTCCAGACTCCTTCCAGAGCACCCAAGGCCTTTCATGAATAGATCCCAACAGACTGACTTGTCCCCCAATACCACACCCACTTCCTGTGCCCCAAAACTCTGGCCATACGTGATTGTTTTCCATCAGCTCCCACCTCTGAGCTTCATGCCCACTGTGCCTCTGCTGGGAAGCCATTCCAGTGCCATCCTTCATGCCCTGCTCATCTCAAAGCATCCTCCTGAGAGCCTTCCCCACTCGCTCGTTTCTCCGCATCCATCACCAGACAGAGCACTCACCCCACAGTGCTAAGAAATTACCTACTTACTGATCTGCTTCCTTCATTTGTGTCTCAACTCCATTTTCTTATATTCTATATTCTTGATGCCCTGGCATCTGGGGCCTCGCTGACAGGGGAGATGCTGCCTCTCCCAGGCTAGCTAAATCCTAGAGATAGCAAACTATATATACCCTGCAAGGAGTCTTTCCGATCACACAAACCCATCCAAGCCCAAACTTCAACCAGCTCCTTGGTCAGGCCCCCACAGGGCTCTTACTTTCTAGGCTAATATTCCCCTCCATAATCACCCTAGGACCAGACAACTTAGAACAGCCTCTCCTCCAGCCCAGACGCCCCCACCCCAGAAACTATTTGAACTAGCCAATCCTAAGTCTGCGTCCCCTGCTTTACCCACACCATCCCTCAGAAACCTTGCCCACAGGTCCCCCGCTCCTTTGCCTCCCAGCTAGCCTGGCACTTTCCCATGTGTCCCTGCATGCCCTGGCAGCCCCTCCTCTTGAGCACTGCAAGGAAGAAACTACCTTTTGCAAGATAGTCACCCCCTGATCTGCCAGCCTCACCAGAGAACAATACAACCTACATTTGAAAACAGCCATCCATGAGCTCTTTCAAGGCAGGGACACCTCTGAATACTCCCTAGCACAGAGCACCCCCGGAGAGACAGGCCCAGCCTTTTCCCTGAATTGTCTCATGGATTTTCCCAGCAGCCTGATGAGGCAGACACTGGCCCCTCCCACTTCATTGCCAATTAGAAATAAAGCCCATGATGGGCAGAGCCAGGGTTTAAACACAGGTCAGCTCAGGTCACCCCTGGGGCGCAGCCTCACCCTGAAGGCCCTAACCACAGGACCCTTGCATTCAGGGCTGTTAGAAATAAGTGTGTTATTTTCACAAAGGCATCAGTCAACCAAGCAAAAGGACAAGAAAAATCAGCCTCCCGTCGATGGCCGACCCAGGTGCCCTCAGAACTGCTTTCTCTCAGGAAGGTCACCTTTTTCTAGTTCTCATGCACAGGCGGGCTCGTGTGGACACTTCTGTGATGTCTGCTAATCTGGTATCTCCCTTGCACGGCCTGGACACACCACATTCTAAAGGGCGTCCCAGCACAGTGTCAGGGTCTGTGACGGGGTTGTCTGGCCAAGCCTCCAAGGCTCTGAGCCTGAACTCGGACCTTAATTCCCTCTCTCATCTCCTTGTTTTAACACAGAATGAGCCTGTTCCTCAAACGCATCCACTTGACTGCTGGAGACGACACCTAAAGATGGGTGCTTTCACCGTCTTCACTCTTGCCTATGGGGACTGGTCCTTGGGCTCAGATCTGGCAGGTGATGACATGAAGGGCAAGGTAGAAAAGGGCAGGTGAGCAAGGGTCCCCACACATCCTGACCCGTCACCTTTGAAGACCAAAGTCAGCCTCTCTTCTGAGAAGCCTTCACCAGGCAGCTCCACACCTGGAGTTCTCTGCAGCCCCTGCCTGCCTGTACCTAAGGCAGCTGTCTTCAGTGAACACCCTTCCTGAATCTTGGGGATCCTCAAATGGTTGTGCAATCCAAGATAAAGTGTAAGGCTGAATTACAGAGCATTTTTTAAAAAGCATAATCTCTGTCTTCAGATATAAAAAGTTCTCCCACTAAAAGCTAGCAGACTTGATGGGGAGCTGCAGGAGGAAGAAAGGAGTCATTTGCAATTAGCACGCTGTTGATGTGTAAACAACAGCCTCAAAGTAGTTGAAAATAGTTTGTTTGCTTGTGTGATTAACATTCCCTTGCAATATTATGATAACAATGGCCTACCTTAGTTTCCCCACACTCTCCACCTAATCTTGTTTACATTCTTATTAATAGAGAAAAGGAAGCCTGGTTTTACTGGCTTCAAATCATCCCAGCCTGCAAACCACTGAAGTTTGAATTAATGAGCTTGAACTGTATGCATTTGCATCCTGAAGCTGTCTGGCTCCCCCTACACAGGTTTTCCTTCAAGGACCATCTCCCAGATAACAGAACCTCCTACCTCTTGGCAAATCCTATTACTGTTCCCCACTTACAAACAGGCAATGAAGGCTCAAAAAGCTCATGTAAATTGTCTCCCTTGCACAGCATTCGAGTCAGGGAATCTGCCTCAGTGCTTGTGTTCTTAATCATACAAGTCCCAGGTCTGGAGTGAAAACCCCAATTCCAGCTCTGCCATCAACTGTTCTCTCTTCCTAGACAGCAGCCTCAACAACCCTGTGGCCCTGCCCGGTGTCCCATCTCGGCAACTGTCAGCAACTGTCTACCTGCCCCGACCATTGTTTCCTGATCGGGTGGCCTTGCCATACCTGAGCCTGCTTTGTCTTCTGTAAAATGAGGACACTACACTTCTCAAGTTTGAGGTAGGGATAAAATAACATGAGCCATGTAAAAACATTTAACGAAGTACCTACTACATGCTAGGAACTTAATAAGCAATATTATTGCCGGCATGTCCCTGTTGTTACTTATACTCTTTGCTCCAAATTTCCTTGCATTACAGGTGAGGAAAGCAAGACCCAGCGCTGGGTGATGGGAGACGGCCCACCGAGCGTCAAGTTGGTGGTGGGGTAGGCGCCGGTCCTCCTGCTCTGACAGCCTCCCTCCAGCAGCCCAGTTCCCATGCTGGAGTCCTGCCAGCCCCTCTCCAGGTGTGGCGAATCTGCACACACACCCACACACACATATAGATGTATGCACACATACACATACGCGCACGCGTACACACATACACACACACACAAACACACACACACACAGTTTTCTCCCACCAAGGAGGTCTTGCTCTGAAAGTATACATGCAGGTAAAACCATCAAGGTTTTCATTTTGCTTTGCTCCCCAGTTTACTCAACAAACTTTTTGAAAAAAACAAGCTTTTTGACTTATGACACAAGTCATCGAAGATAGTGTGATCAAGACCCAGCTATCATGTAATCGAAACCATCCAGGGAGACAGAGAGAGAACTCCAGCAAGGTTGGCCTTTCTTGGTCTCTCTAGTTCTTTTTTAATTTTTTGAGAGTGGTAAGTAGGGGTGGGGGATGCCTCCACTTTTCCCACCTCCCAAAAATGTCCTCAGCAGCAGCTACCAGGGACCTATGATAGCACAGTGCACAGCTGGAGTGGAGACACCTCATAATCAATAGCGTCCATCTCTCCCCCTACACGAGACCCTGCCCCCAACACAATCCTCTTCCCTTGGACAGGAACACCTGATAAGCAAGTCTTAAAATCAAAATCCCTTGGATATGATATGAGAATCAAAATTCAGTATTGTCTTATAACCCAGAGATAAAATAAATGTCTGAGTCCACACAGAGATAAACGAGTAAGTGAATGAATAAGTGGGGGAGAAGAGACAAATATCCAATGCAGAAGAATTCTGGCCGCCCCCTGGTGTGGTGACATCCTCCCTAAGGACAGTGTGGAAAGTGGTAATAAAGAGGGACTTTCCCATGGAAAAGTCTGACCCACACCACCTCTGCCAGATGATCAGGTCAATGTGCCGCGTGTATCTCCGGCGCCCTGATAGGACATGATTAGATCAGCACTGCACCCCTCACATTTTCTCCCCCAAACCCATAACTCCTGTCTGATCATGAGAAAAATATCAGACAACTCCCAATTGAGGGACATTTCACAAAACACCTGACCGAGCTCCTCAAAACTGTCCATGTCATCAAAAGAGAGGAAAACCTAAGACACTCTCAGAGCCCAGAGGCTCCTAACAAGCATGATGACTAAATGTGACGCCCCAGATGGAGTCCAGGAATGGCGGGTAAGAACAAAGGCGGTCTGGACGAAGTGCGGACTTCAGAGAACATTCACACAGCGATGATGGTTCATTGACTGTGATGAAGGGGCCACACTAACGTCAGGTGTTAGTAACAGGAAACTCATGTGGCTGGTATGAAAGCTCCCTGTGCTATCTTCATGTCTCTCTCTGAATCTCAAACTCTTTTAGATCAAAAATTTATTAAAAAAAAAAAAGAAATAAGAAAACCTCCTTGGATGATCCGGGACAGACCTGCTTATGTTGCATCATCTCAGAATCATGAATAATGTGCAGGGCCCTTTGTTCACCTGACTATGAATTCTTGGGCTGGGGGGGTGGGTGCGGGGGAGCCAGGGACTGAGTGTCCCTTTTCTCAGCTCCATTTTCATTTACTTTATACCCTCAGCTTCTACTTAGCATTTTTACTAAAACAGAGGGTTCCTACACTCAAGGGTTTAAAATTACTGATCTAAGTCAACCTCAACATAAAAGATCCAGAGAGAGGATGGGGCATCTTGAGGGGATTCACAGAGCTGCAGCTGGGACCACACATGGTGGGTACCTGACATGCCCCCAGGTGTCACCCAGGCTCTCACCTTTGAGCCTGAGCTCCTTGAGGCAGGGACAGCGTCCACTTCATCTGTGTCTACAGGACCCAGAAAATCACCTGAGACAGGGCAGAGTCAGAGTCCCTTAGAATGCATGCCATTGTTCCTATCACCTGACTTTGAAAAACGCCAGTGTTATTCAACCCTAGAAAATTCTGCTGACACTTCAAATAAATACAAAATAGAGGTCCCCTGGCCTGTGTCCACACACTTGATTTTATTAAAATACACTCCTCTACGTATGTTTTGGCGAGTCTGTGTACTGGCAACTGACTCTGGGAAGACAGTCATGCAAAAAGGGGAGAACATAATTCTGAGGATTTGAGCTTGGAGGGAGGAGCAGATGGCAACCCAAGATCAAGAGGGACACGCAGGAGAAGCAGCAGATGTTGGCAGAGACCAGGAAGGTCTGCTCGAGAATTGCCCCTCACTACTCCAGACCAAGAGAGCAAAGGAGAACTTTCAAAGAGGCAGCAGGAGTGGGGCTGGAAAGACACCAAGAAAGGCAGAAGCGGAAGGTCCCCTGTTCCTCTAAAATCCTCTCCCCTGTTCCTCTAAAATCCACTGCTTGGACCTCCCAGAGGAAGCTGGGAGGGTGGGGTCAGGAGTCATCTGAGTCCCTGACCTGACCCGACAGGAACAGAAACTTATTTCCAGCTGGTGAAGTGAAGTAAAATCAAAGGCACAAAAGTTCTCCACTGGCTGACATTTTGGGGAGCTCACAGGATGGTGAGTTTCTCTTATCCAATCCCAGCACCAATGAGGAGCTGAAACATATTGTACCCATTAGAAAAGAAATGCAAATCAGAAAGGCAGGCATTTGTGTCCATGACAACAAGGGGAACGTATTTTGGCAAATGTGAGTTCATTTATATTCAAATAAATATTTCAGTCTATGACTCTGGCACTTTTTTTGCATGAGATATTTCAGAACCATATTGAATGTTGCTCTCATGCTAAGGACTTGAGAATTAAAATGAGGGCCAATTTCAAAGTCAATCAGGCTCTAGGATGTGTGGCTGGTTTTACCTCAGGGAGTGAAGAGGGTCAATAGAGCAGGGGGTGATTCAGCACATTGCATACCGACTTTTTGAGCCAGGAAGGCTGGGTCCACGTTACCCCATACAGTCCCTTTGTACAAATGGGGAAAAACAGGCCCAAGTGAGGCTGGATATTACACAGCAAATCAGTCTAGAACTCTGGGCGCTTGATGCTCAGGATGACATTGTCTTCAGCCCATCCAACCAGATGTTGGGATAGAAAAGAGCAACAGGAGTAAGACGTTCCGATATATCAAGTGTTTCTCTTTCAAGGGTGCTTGTGTCCCCCTAATTATGAAAGCAACCTATACGCTTTGTGGAAAATCTTTGTATTACCAAAAACTCCATGATATTCTCTCTAGTCAACCCTGCAATTCTTCATAAAATCCCCAGTAATATTTTAGCTTATTTCCTTTCAGTCTTTTTTCTGTCCATATATCTTTTACATGGTTGATGTCTTAGTATGCATACAATTTTGCATGACAAGCACTTCTCCAAGTCATGAAAATACACAAAATACAAAAAAATAATAAATATGCTGTATTTTGCTAGGTTGTTTATTTAGTTCACTGTTGGATATTTAGGCAGTCTCCAATTTTTTATCATTTAAATACCCCTTTGTTGGATATCTTTGTGTTGAAATCTTTATTTACACATCAAATTATTTTCTAGGACTAGATCCCTAGACATGGAGTTAATGGCTTAAAGAATATAAGCATGGTGACGGCTCTTGGCATGTTGTTTGCAAGTGGATATTAAATGCTAATATCTCATACTCTCACCACTCCGGGCATCAAGGAACACAGACCCCAGTGGGAGGTGAGATGAGGGGCCCAGTAAAACAATCCACTCCCCAACCTTAGAAGAATAAAAAGAGGTGTACCTGCCCTCAAAGTGGGGAAATTTCCTTCATCAGATGCCGACTCTGCTCTGGGAGAATCTTCCACATTCATATTTTTGTGGCTCCTGGCTAGTTCTCAGAGGTGTCCCTTGTCCATCATCTCCTGTAGCCACATCAAAAGTGGGTGCTGAGAAATATCTCTCCTTCAAGACCATGTAACTTCTGCAGCTGCTTTTTCTTATGCAAGTTCAGGGGCTCAGGGGTCGTTTAAAGGCTAATTTTTTAAATTGTCCTTCATGTCCAAAAAAGAGGTCTTGGTGCCGATCAGAGGGTGCTCCCCTCTCGAGTGGCTCTATGTCCCAGGATCTTTATATCTGTGGTGCTTCCATTTTCAACTCAGCTTCTGAGGCCACCAAGCTCATCCGGGGAAGAAGAGAGCATGAAGTATGGAAGGCTAGAGCGGAATGGCCATGGGGCTGGCCACCTCAAATCCCATTAGCTGGAACTTAGACGTGGCCACACTTACCTGCCCAGGAGAACAAGACATGTACGCCAAGGAGGAAGACAAGTGCGTTTTGATCCCCTGTAGCTGTGTCTACTACCCCTTTCAAGCCCCACATCGGCACATTTTATCCCATTCACTTTCGCTTGATCCCCACCCAGTATCCAGAGACTTTCCTAAGCCAAAATGTTGAAATTTTGCTCACATGTGCTTTCATTCATTTTGACTTTTCTAAAAACTATGCTTTAAAATATTATTCCTCTTGATTATTGAATTTCTTGGCATCTCTTACATTCTGCACTGAGGTGAATGTCCACACATCTCACTCAAGTCTCTGTTCTGCTCATGCTGTAGAATCAGGAAAAAGAGCCCCACTTGGGATTAATTGTCCTCCCACTTGAGAGAACCATTTTCTACTTTCCTCTTTTTGAAAGAACAGCTTGCCCATGAGGTTCTTCCATCACTTAGTATTCTACATATTGCGGTAGAAATAAAACTAGACATAGAGCCAAATTCTGGCTCAGCCACTGCGTGGCCCACTGTATGACCTGGCACAAGTTGCTTGACCACTCCGTGTCTACCTGTTTATCTGCAGAACTGAGGCCACAAGTCTTGGGTGATGGGACTTCTGGTTTAAATGAAAGACTAGGTGAGAAAGACCTCCCCCAAACTCATGGAGGCTTGAAATAAATATTGGCAGGATCTAAGTCTAAAATATTTACTGAAGAACCCAGGCCAGCCTAGGTTGTACATGAATTGCAAAAATAAAACTTTTATTCTTGTGGTTTCTATACCTTAATATGCAGGTAAAGAGTCTCGCAGCCAAACAGCCTTGAGAAAGACTGGAACCTGGCACCCACCTACAACCACAGGGTGGCCAGTCTGTGGCCTCAGTGCCCTCCTTGCTGGCTGCAGTCTTAAGTAGCCAGCTGGTGAAGCAGGGGAGGGGAAGGCAGGCAGGAGAGCCCAGAGTGGGCGTCCAGCAACGTGGCTTCGGTTTAAGTACAGAGATTCCCCTAGCAACACCATCAACCTGAAACTCAACCAGGCCGCTTACAAAATACCTGCCAGAGCTCTTTTCCAAAAGGGTCCACAGTCCTTGCCATAAAACATTTTTAGCACATTTAAACCAGAATTTTGAGCACAGACTTAAGCGGTCCTGTGACATCATGGGTGGAATATATAGAAACCTCCCATGAGCAGAACGTTTGATTCGGCCTCGTCAATTGCACATCTGTCCGGAACAGCTGCAGGGCCCAGCACTATTCCAGGCACTGTGGGAAGAGGCGGAGGGAAGGACCTGGTCTCTGCCCCCGAGAGGCTTCCAGTCAAGGTAGGCAAGTAGCAGGGACAATAGAACAAAACATACCCGCAGAACTCAGGACTCTCTGCAAGTGGCAGACCCTACTCAAGCTAGTATAAGCAAGAATGGAGTCAATAATGAGAATGTTGGGGTGCCTCACAGAACCCAAGGAAGAACTAGCACCAAGGACTTGATGCCTCCAGGCCTCTGTCCAGCTCTCATCGCTCCCTCTCTTGTGTGATGACCTCCTTTCATCACCCCATGGGCTGGCTGTCTCCTTCCACACCGTGGAACATGCAACCAGGCTGCCAATAGTTTCAGAGCTTGACCCGTGATGGTCTCAGCTGCCCCCCAAAAGAGGCAAACTCGTATTTCTGAGTTCAAACTTACCCCGGAAGGTATCAATGGCTCATTCCCCAGCCCGGAACAATCAGCTGACCAGAGGACAGAACCACAACACAGTCCCCCAGTGATCACAGGGACAGAGGAGCCTGGCTCCTCGCTACAGATGCTAGGAAGATACGTGCGAAACATACAGCATCCCTCATGATCAAAACCAGGAGAAAGGCACCAGCAGGAGGTCACAGGAAGAAGCCAAAGACCTCGACCCTGGAGCTGTGGGAGTCAGGGATGGCTTCTTGGCAAGGAGAGACCTGGAAGGAGCAGTGACAAAGGGCAGCACATGTGAAAGAGAACCAGATGACCTGGGCTTCCTCCAGGCTCCTGCAGAGAACTAGGAGAGAAAGAAAGGGCAGGAAGCCTGGATCAGCCTATCAAACCAGCTCACTCTGCACCAGATATAGTATAAGTCCTTAAAGTAGTCTAGTAATACCCACAGAAAACCTATGATGGAAGATGATATCCCATTATACAGATGAGGAAACTGAGGGTTGCACAGATGAAGTAACTTGCCCCAGATCAAATAGTGGCAAGTGAAGAGCCAAGCTTGGAACTAGGAGTGTGTGAGATGCCATGCCATGTTGCCTGACGTGGGGCCCCAGCCCCATGAGAGCACCTGATGGTTCCTGGTTGAAAAGGTGTCTCGAGAAGCACCTAGTCCTTTCCTTCAGAACACTCTTTCTGAGAAGGTGTGTTAGTCTGGGTAGCAGGATATTAAGGGAAAGAACTTGTGAAAGAGGGAAGGTAGCAAGAGAGGCTGAACGTAAAGAAGCCTGAGTAAAGAAGGGAGGGGCGGAAGGAAAGGAGAGCAGGAAGGAGGAAGGGTGTGCGGGCTGGCCAGCTGGCCAGGAATATCCTGACTTCCATGCAGGTCTAAGGCAAGTTCAACAGACTTGGGAGAAGTCACCCATCAGAAAGGCCCCATGTCTCCAGGAACACGTCTTTCTTAGCATCCCCGCCATGCTCTGTCATTGGCTGGCACAGCCCACAGGAAGCAGGCCTCAGGGCCAGGGCAGGAAGGACATCGGAGCTCAGCCACCAGGCTGTTGGTCAGTCACGTTCCCTGGCTTTGGGAATCCAGAGGCGTGCTCTCAGACCACCTAGCAGGCTGCCTCAGCTAACATCCATTTTTAACCATTATCTGGAAGATATGTTTTCTTCCCTTCATGGGGAATCAATAAATGATTTCAAAAGTGGGTGGTAATTCTTTGGTTCTTTTTTTTCCCCCATAATTGATCATTGTTATCCTGTTGTCCCATCAAAACCACAATAGATACCATTTTGCACCCATTAGAAGGGCCAAAATTAAAAATAATGAACACCAAGTGCTGGTGAGGGTCAGGAGAAACTGAAACGCTCATAAATTGTTGCTGAGACTATTTCTTAAACTCTTCCCATTTTCTGACTATTATAGGGCCTCAAGGTTTGGCCCAAGACCTTGAGGAGCTGAAAGTGGGGCTGGGAGTGGGACGGATGAGCCTTCAGTCATAGGGCACAGAGGGAAGGGGACCCCCACCCAGTTCTAGGCCAGAGCAGCCAGCGAGCTCACAGTGAGGTGAAGGAGAGTGACCGCGGGTCTAGATCCACAGGGAGCCAGAGAGAGGAGATGAGGCAGCCATATGATATGAAGGCAGATTCTGGAAGCAAAACCTTCAGGCAGGCAAGGAGTCTTGTGGGTCCATATTACCAGCTCACATTACTAACTCCATGGCTTGTTCTTTTTTCGGTTGATATTCCAAAGGAAATGGGGGGGTTATGATTCAGGCTGTCATAATACAAAGTGGCCATGTTTTCAGCCTGGTGCATTTTCCAAGGCAAATGAAAATTGTTATGAAAACAATTTATACCCAACAGACATGGATGATTGCCCGTGATGACCTTTTGCCAGAGAAAATGGGTCTGATAAAGAAAAAATGTAGGCTCATTAGGACAAATTAGAAAAAGCAAATGATTGCTCTTAAATTATGGACACTCCAAGATTGGTGAAATCTCTGTCCTTTTAGGACATAAAAACAATAAAACATAAAAAGAAATTGTTTATTCAGAGAGAAGCGTTGCAATTTGTGTGAATAGATATAGTTTGCTTTCTTGGGTAGTTTTAGAATGGAGGTTTTTTTGTAAGCGAATGAAATTTAATTGACTTATTAACTGTGCTATGAATTCCCCTTCCATAAATCTAGCAACAACTAAAGGATAAAGGAAAAAGGAGAAGAGAAAAAAAGCATTAAGAATGAGCAAAATTAACCTTAACTTTCATGATGTTTCCAAGAAATATGGCCTCCGGTACAGTATGACAAAATTTGGGGCACAATATTGGTGTTTCCACTAAAAGAACGAGGACACCCACAATTGCAGCCCTCTCTGAGGGCTCAGAGGAAGTGAAGACATCACTCAGCAGAGTTTTAACATCTTCTGACTTCCCTGATGATTACCCACCAGAATATTGAGCTTTACAGTTTATAAAGTGCTTTCACATATATTATCTCATCAATTACCTCACAGCTATCCTTTTTATTCATATGTGTCCATTTAACAAGTCAGGAAACAGATTTGACAAAATTAAATGATTTATCAGCTAGTAAAAGCTACAAGCAGGATGAGAATCCAAGATTGTGCATGTTCTCTCCTAAGCAATCCTTTGCCCACTCAGTCTGTTTTAGGGACCTTTAATGCATCAGAACCAGAAGTTACTGGATTCCTATAGCTCTCTATAGGAAAAAGCAGAGGAAGGGTCAGGAAAGGAATGGGTGGGAGTTAAGATAGCTTTTCCATACAAATTCAAGAAGGGCTCCTAAAACAGTAATAGGTATCAGAAAGGATAACCTAATTCCCACATCAGACTACCCCCGCAAATCTCAGTGTTTCAACACAGGAGAGGTTTATTTCCTGTTCTAGGCATAGTTCAATGCAGGTCAGCAGGTGGGGCTCTGCTCCACGTGGGCACCCAGGAACTCAGGCTCAGTGTCCTTCCATCCAGCAGCCCCACCACAGAGCTCTCCATTCAATCACTGCCAAAGCCAGGGCATACAGAAAAAAAAGTGGAAGGTCTCATGAATGAGCAAGCCTGAAGACTGCATAATCACTTCTGCCCACATTGCATTGGCCGAAATGTCATATGGCCCCAACTCCACGCCAGGGAAATGCAGTGTGCCACGGAAGGAGGAAGAAACAGGTGTGAGTGGAACACCAGCAGTCTCTGCCACGAGTTTTTCAAATGTTTCTTTGAGACCCCTTTGGAGCCCCCAGCCAGACCCTCCACCTCTAAGTGATTTCCCAGGTGGGGCAAGGCCAGACAGAGGACTTTAATTTTTTTCAGGTTACAGGAAGTGGACCTTTCAGGTTTATACAGCAAAATCTCTCTCTATATTTTCTTCCAACGTAGCTGAGTGAAAGGGCAAACAGAAATTTGAAAGCGATGATTGCTTCCTTTGTGGGGGAGAAGGCTACCCACTGAGTTGGGAACATATATGAATTCTGATTTGCAATCATTTCCACTATTTATGAGGTCACTGGACTTACTCCTGCTGAGTCCAATTTACAAAGAGCTTTGGTTGGATCAGGGAACGGAATATTAGAATCCTGTTGACTTGGTGATGGCCAGAGGATGGTAGATACCAGATGCACAGGGTGGATCAATGACTGCAAGGGAGCAGACCCCTCCACATGGGCTCCCACGTGCTATGACCACGAGGGTGAGAAGATACATGTCTCCAGGAAAAAATGTTGGTGTACAATTGCAATTTGATAACATGCCCCAAAAACAGACTGGGGGGTTTCCAAATAAAAAACTGGAAAGGGAAGATCCAGGATGCCTAAGATAAGCAAAAGAGTTTTCCTTACACCACCATCACCTCTCACTCCCAGGGCAGCTGTAGATGCTGCCTGAGTAGGCGTCTCTGGCCCTGATCCCTCCTTGGTGTTGTACTACCCAACAGCCAACCTTCCCCTAAATGCCCCACAGACATACGTATTTCAGATCATCTCTCATCCTGGCCCAAGCTCCACACTGCTCCTCCACCCCCATCACTGTCTCAATGAAGAACGCTACCATCAAGGCCCCAAGGCAAGACCTCGGATGAGGATGCCTCCCTTTCCTCCCCCACTGCTCCACTAAGTCATCAAGTTCAGCGGGTGCTACACCCCGAAAGGCTTTCAGATCTGTTTTCTCTCCCCCACCCCCAAGGCCACCACCCTCCCAATTAGGGCAAGTGCCTTTGAGTTGGGTTTTCCAACAGTGGGAATTGGCCCCTCCAGCCCACCTACCCACTCAACCAGCCCAGCAGCGACAAACCCCACTTAAACTGTTCTTGGAACCTCTTCATTCCTTACGGGCTGCTTCTCAGTCTGCCCCCCACAGCCCTCTTGAGTGTGGTCTCCTGGTCATTCTGCCCTTGTCCCTCTCACCCATTCTTTTGCAACACCAGGTGATTTGCAGTTGTCCTATCTTTTCCCCTGATTTTGCTGTCGTTTCTGTCTAAATGGCCCCACCTCCTCGCTTAAACACACACATCCCCCATTTTCCAGGTACCTACCACCATCTGTCCTTTAACACCAGGAACAACTCACTTGGAAGCCTTGCTAGACCCCCAGTCTGCGGCATGTGCCCTGTCACCATGCTTACTTTCAGAAAGCTCCTGGGAGGGAGGCTGGAGGGGCCACCGGAGACCTTCTGTCCCCCCTTCTCCACATCTCACCAGCAAGCAGCCTGGAGCAGGGACGCCGCCCTCTGAGTTCTGTGGCCACCACACCACATCCAGTCGAGACTAGGTGCTCAGCAGATGCCCGACTGCCGAGTGAGCACAAGGATTGGTAAATGAATTATGGGAAAAGCAAAAAAACCTTTTAAAGTGGACTCCTCCATCAAGAGGGTAGAGAAGGGGTGGTCAGGTGCTGAGCTTGGGGAATGGGCTACCCAGATTAACCAAACACGCTGGTCAGTTCAGGGCACCACACGCCCAAAAGGTGTGAGTTAAGGGAGGAATAACACATAGTCACTCAGCCCCCAAACCAAATACTCGTCACGCTTCAAGCACATGCCTTGAAAAAGAGTCTGCAAAAATACAAAGCAGATGTTGTCACCGATACCACAGTCAAGCAGGATACACCCAGAGGGAAGCAAAAGCCTTTGTGAAAACTTCTGTTCTCATCACAATCACCTAGTTCCAAGGATCCGACACTCACGCAAACTGGCGTGAATAAAAAGGTGGCTTGGGGCTTTTGCTTGTTGTTACTATTCCTGATGATCCCAAACTAAGGTTGTGGAGAGATGAGAAACACAGTTCTGGATGGAGAAGCCTGGATCCAAAATCCTACTCTGCCACTTTCCAGCTGTGAGATGTTGGCGCCCAGGGAGGGGGCAGGTCTCTCCACTGAGCCTGCATCCTTGCTCTAAAACAGGGTGAGACCAGAGAGGTCTGCCCGCCCTTCCCTCAGCAGTATACTTCAGTAGATCTGCCTGTTCTGCTCCCCACTCTCCCTGGTGAATCCTCTCACCCCCCACACCTTTGGTCTACACCCCAGTTTTTGTATGCATAAATAAATAAATCTTTAAAAAAATAAATATAAACAATAAAACGGGGTGAGGACAGAAGCTACCCCTGGGGGCAGGGAGGGATGTGAGGTATCTAAAGGCTGAACACAGGGCCTAACAAGCAAATGTTATTGTTTTTATTCAGAAGACTATTCTAGAACCTTCCTAGAAGGAGAGCAAGGATAGCACCATAGCTGGAATCTCTCCCTCACCTTCTGGACAGGTCAGAGATCACACCTGGGCCAGCTGTGGGTGTGGTTAGGAGGAGGGGAGGAGAAAGGGCCACCTCTCCTGCCCCTGAGCTTCAGGAATCCCAGCTCTGTCACTTTCTAACTGTGTGCACTTGGACATGTGATTAAATCCCTTTGAGTCTCCGATTCCTTGTTAAGTGAAGGTAATCCTGTAGTTTTTCACATTTTACCATTCTGAGGTTAGGGTGTATCTTACAAGTGGCATATGCATTGAATGTGCTGTCTTCCCCACCTAAAAAATTTGTAAGAGGATGGTGTGTCTTAGAATTGAAGAATTAGGTTGGTTTTCAGACATCAATTGGAAAAAAAAAAAAGAATTGAAGAATCAGGGAACCAAAACTGTGGTGCAGGCTGCACCAGCCAATGCAAGTTCAAGTGTCCAGCTGAACTTTCAGTACAGGGCTGTCATGTTATTATGAACAGGCTCCTGACCCTGTGAGCAGGAGCCTGAGTAGAAGAGGCTCTTTTGGAAGGACATGTGTCTAGAAAGGTGATGGCTCACAGCTCGAACACAGTTTCAACCAGATAGAAAGCTGGCAGTTTGAGAATTCGCCAAGAATAACCACAAGTTCAAGGGCAAAGTCTTATTTGAAACAGGACTTGAGAGAATAAAGTGTCCAGGCAGTGCAGTGCATAGAACCAGGTCTACAGAGTAGAAGAACTGAGTTCCAGTCCCTTCTCTACCACTGCCCTTTGTGTGACCTTGGAGAGGGGCCTTGCTGCAGTGCCCACAGAAACAGACCTGGAGAAAGAGGTCAGTTTGGGAGTGGTTTGTTGCAAGGTGAAGGAAACATCAGCAGGGATGTGGGGGAGTGAAACAGGAAAGTAAGGGCCGGTAAAGGTGTGTAGCTGCACCAGTTACTGCAGCGGACAGTGGAGCCTCACCCCACTGGGGAGGAAACTGGCGGTCAGACTACACAGACAGCCAGGGCCCACTCGCTCCACAGGCAAGGAGGCTGGATGACTCATGTGCCAACTCCTGTCACTCCTGAGGGCTGCTTGGGCAAGTTCTGACTCCCCTGGCTCTCCTTCCTCTGCAGAGGGGGAGAGTGGGCTCTGCCTGCCAGGAAAAGCGCAGACCAGTGGCTTGGGCAGATATAAGAGCACTGAAAGGTGGCAAGAAGGGAAACAAGCAGAGTCAACAGCATGTGCCCAGAAGATGTAACCCCTCCCCACACCTGTTCCCCATCTGTGAAATGGGAAGGGCAAACCTCACCTGAAATTTCTTATTTCTCCTCTTTGATGTAGCCATATTTCAATCTGCGTGTATTAGCTTAGGTCTAATTAAGAGAGAGAAAATGAACCATAACTTGTTTTTTGAGTTTTTTTAAAGATTTATTTATTTATTTATACAAGAACCAGGGTACAGGCCAGATTCACAGGAGGATGAGAGGATTCACCAGAGACAGAGACAGAGCCGGGAACAGAACAGGCAGACTGACGAAATACATTGCTGAGGGGAGCAGTGGCAGAGACAGGAGAGATCTGCCACGTCTGAACCATAATTTGAATGGTGAAGGTTAATAAGAATTAGCAATGATGCCAGCAGTGAAGTTTTTCTGCAGAGCAGCAAATGACAAGTGAAGAGGACCCTAAAGATCAGAGGAAGAGCAGCAAAGCAGCAGCCACTGGTACCCCCAAGGAGGAGCTCCAACCTCTTGTGCCCAAAGCTGAGCTGCAGGGCCTACAGGGTAGGGTCTGGGTGAGCTCCATACAGAGACTAGGAAGGACCCTCTTTCCAGCTCTGCACCACATTTTGGGCTTAGCATCTCCAATGTATAACAAGGATTTTCTTAAAATTCTGCTCATGGTTATCTTATCTTGGGACATAAAAAGAGAAAAGCAAATACCAGGCATGTTCGTGCTCTTCAAGAGCTGTGATGAGAAAGCAAAAGTAGCTGTATGTCCACTGGCAAATGCTGAAGCCAAGATGTGTTGGTTTCCAGCATTACTAAGAAAGACAGAAGCAGCTGGACCACGGGCAGTGAGCTCTGCTGTGACAAGGTCAGGGTGTGTGAGCCAACAGGGAGTTCCCTTCTAAAGAATCCACCTCAGGGGAGATGGGCCAATGCGGAGCTAGCGCCCAGCCTGACATCAAAGGAGGAGAAACTCTTAACAAAATGAGACCTGGACATAGGCCAGGGCTGCTGCAGGAGGCTCCTGCTGATTGGGGTGACATACTGAGACCCCAGCCATGCCTTTGTTTCATTTTTCCAACTCAGTCCTAAAGGGGACATCTAGCAACGCTCTACTGTCTCCTGACACCCCTGCACTTACTTCTCTTGATAGGAAAGAAGTGACTAATTAATTGATCAGATCTAGACACTCAGTGGACCACATTTTATGAGTGGTCAGTTTGTGTTTCATGGCAAGAAGTAAGGGATTCCCTGCCTCTTGTTGATATTTTATGGTCAATTAAGTGACTGGGGATGAGTTGGTATCATCAGAACGATGTCATCAAAAAAAAATTATCACCTAAAGTAACCCACGTTGTGAACAATGAGGTGAGAAGACCCAAATGGATGAGTCTATGGCTCCTGTAATCATGGGGCAAAGGGAGACAGCACTGCCCATCTGTGAGAGCCACAATGGCTTCAAGTGTTTCTAACAGTGGCCTTTTGCCAGAACAGCACACAAAAGATCCAACACAGAAAACCAAGAGGAGTAAAACAAACCTAGTTGAACTTTATAAGCATCGTGATGGACTAAATACTTCTCAGCCCACCTGAGCTGATTCACAGCTGTCCTGAGCTCTGGCAGAAACAAAGTTCTGTCCATAGTGGCCACGTAAATTCCTTCTGTGTTGCCAGGGCCCTGGGCTCAGAAGGGCTCATGCTTGGTCTACTATCATTGTCTTGCTCTAGTAGATGGCCCTCACCAAGTTCCCAGTTAATGGCCAGCATCAATGGCCAGTCATACAAAGGAGCCATCTTGGTGTCCAGCTCACCTGGGCCTTCAGATGACCATAGCCAGTCCCTGGTGACAAATGACTATAACCACTCAGGTGACTCCAAACAGGAACTTCCCAGCAAGATTGTTGCAAGCTCCTCACCCTCAAAGTCACAAACAAAATGCCATTGTTTTACACCACTGCAATATGAGGTCATTGTGAACAATTGGCCACAGCAACATGGACTTCCTTGGTTGTAGGCTCCTCAAGGACAGAAGCCACCTGAATATATATATTGTCCTGCCAATCCATGTGCTGATAATACTTTTATGTGGATGCTGTAGTAGATGCTGTCATGGAAAGCTGCTAGAGTGAAATCTACAAATCAGAAACAGAGACACACTTCTTGGAATTGGGCCCAGTTCTTCCAGGAGATGTGTAGTCAAGAAACTTGACATCACCATGCCTGGCATCTATGCTCTGCAGAATATTGGCCTCCAAATATGTCCACATCATAAACTCCAGAATCTTAGATTTGATATGTCAAAATGGCAAAGAAAATTAAGGTAGCAGATGGAATTACATTTGCTAATCAGCAGAGAGGAAGATAATTCTGGATTATCTTGGTGGACCCCATATAATTAGTGAAAGTGGGAGAGGGAGGCAGGAAAGTTAACAGAAGATATAACTATGGAAGGATGTTCAGACAGATGCCATGTTGCTGTCTTTGAAGATGGAGGAAGGAGCCATGAACCAAGGAATGTGGGTGATCCCTAGAAGATGGAAAAAGCTCAGAAATGGATTTTCCCCTAGAGTCTCCTGAAAGAAACACAGCACTGTCAACATCTTGGTTTTTGCCCAATGAAATCTACTCTTGCCTTCTACCATAGAACCATGAGATGATCAATATAGGTTGATTCAAACCATTAAGTCAGAGGCAATTTAGTGCAGCAGTGATAAAAAGTTAATACACCATCTTTATAGCAACATCTTGATTCACCTTTCTCCATCCAACTCTAGAAGGGTCACCGTTCTTTAAAGACAAAACCTCTCTGCTTTTTGCTTCTGTCTGTTGCCTCCCAGCCCCACACATGGTAATTCTGTGTTTCGCACTGGCAGGCAAGAACAAATATTCTCTAAGTCAAGGAATACTTCAATTAGTCAAAATTTTGGAATACCCTCAATTGTAGATTCTAGAATGTGGTTCATACCAGAATGATTCAAAACATGCAGAGTGTTTCTCTCATGATTCAGAAGAACCTCTGTATGACTACAGAGGCCATATTCATGTTCACCTGTGTGTAAATATACAAAGGCACTAGCTAATCCCACTGGCTCCCAGGATTCTGAATGCCTGTAAGTACCCGGGAGCAGCAGGATATCGCTGTTGACACTGGGTCATGGGAAGCATCATCCCAGTGAGCTTACAATTGGGCCATCTATACCCAGCTCTACCCTTTCCTGGCTCTGCAGCTTTGGGTAAGTTTCTAGCCCTCTCTAGGTCTCAGTGTCCATCTGGATTAAATGACGATCTTGGACAATATTGTTAGAGTCCGTTGTGATGTCAGCTTTTCTGGCAACTCCTTTCTAGTATTTGCCAGAATTTTCTGGCATTTATAAATGCTCAAGAAATTGGACGTGCAAACCGGTCCTTTTGCTGATGACTGACACATCTGGTATTTGGGTTGCAGTCTTGTCTCCTAATGACAGATTAAAGGAAAATACAGTCCTAATTGGAAATGTGGCCTTGTAATTAGCTTCTTGTCCCCTCGGGAAGTCTAGACATTGGAAGAAGGAGTGTGTGGCTCAGGAAGTCATGAACACATAGGTGCAGTGAGAGAACAAGCCACAGTAAGAGAAGACTGAAGGCTATCCACTGATGCTAGGAAGAGACACCAGCCAAGGACTAACTTAAATCCTTGCTCAACTTCTTACTCTGGGCAAGTCACTTCCCAACTTGGAACTTGTTTCATTATACAATATACTACCCAAAAGAGAGTTTAAAACACAGGTACTACTTGAAGAATAATAATGAAATGAAAATCCATGTGCTCACAATTCCTGGCTAGCAGTCCTGACAGTATCTTAGATACCCACATAAACTCCTCTTCTGTCTTCTACCTTCTCCTATGGATCCACTCCACCCACAGTAACACTATATTCAATTTTTTTAAATCATTTAATCATGAGCTTTCTCTATACCTCTAACATCAATTTAGGGATTCCTAACAAAACACTTTATGAGTTGCCTGTAAGAGGAACCACACTATCAATATTCTTCTATGACTAACTTCTTTCACTCAACATTGATATGTAAGTTCATCATAGTTAATGCATATAGTATTAATATATTCATTTTTATTTCAGAACAGCATTCCATGTACAAGTGTGACACAATTTCTTTATCTGTTATGCTGTAGCTAGGCATTTTGGTTTAGTCCATTATCCTTACTATAATAGAAAATGATGCTATTGGGCCTCCCCTGGTGGCGAAGGCAGTTGAGCGCCACACTGTGAAGCTGCCCGCAGCCTCTGCAGTGCCGGTTAGATCCCAGCAGGCAGGCGAGGGTCCCACATGGTGTGCCAGACCTCTCCTGTCGCGCCCGCTGCTCCCCTCAGCAGTGTATTTCATCAGTCTGCCTGTTCTGTTCCCCGCTCTGTCTCTGGTGAATCCTCTCACCCTCCCGTGCATCTGGCCTGTACCCCAGTTCTTGTATAAATAAATGAATAATTCTTTAAAAAAAAAAAAGAAAATGATGCTATGAATGCTTGGTACACATCCTCTAGTACAAATATACAAGAGTTTCCTTAGGGTGTACTCTGTGAGTTCAACTTTGTCAGGTAATTCCAAACAATTTTCCAACGTGGTTGCACAAATTAACATTCCCAGTAATAAGAGATGAAGGCTTCTATCATTCCATATCCCTACCAGGGTCTGATTCTGACAGACTTTTGAAGTGTTGGCAATCTGATGACATGTAATGAGCTCTCAATATGGTTTTAACAATATCTACAAGCACCTAATTATCAGTCAAGTTGAGCATCTTTTTTTTTTAAGAGGCATGTATTTTTATTTATTTATGATTTTTATTTATTTGTTTGTTTGTTTTGTTTATACATGCACTGCGTACAGTCAGAAGCGCGGGAGGGTGAGAGAATTCACCAGAGCCAGAGCGGGGAGCAGAGCAGGCAGAAGGACCGAAGTACACTGCTGAGGGGAGCAGCGGGCGGCAGGAGAGGTCTGCGCGCCATGTGGGACCCTCCTCCGGTGGCCGGGGAGCAGCCAGGGATCGAACCGGCGCCGCAGAGGCCACGGGCAGCTTCGCAACCCAGCGCTCAACCACTGTGCCACCGGGGAGGACCAAGTTGAGCATCTTTTAATATGTTTATTGCCCATTCAAGTTTCCTTTAGTAGAAAATATCTGCTGATGTATTTTGCCCATTGTTCTATTACAAATATGTTCTTACACACTTCCAATCATTCTTTATATATTCTGAATATTAATTCTTTGTCTTTTCACTCTATGGTTTCTTGTGATGAATAAGTTCTCAATACAATCAGTCTAATTTTTTATCCCTTTTCTTTACACTGTATGTATTTCATGACCTCAAGGCTATACAGATATTCTCTTATATACATTCTAGACATCTTGTATACATTCTAGTTTTCCCCTTGATTTTAAATTATTTAATCCCTGTGGAGTTTATCTTTGTGTATATTGTAAGGTAAGAACTAAATTCCTATTTTTTTTCAATATTCGTAACCAATTTTCCCCAGCAATGGACATGAATATTCCATTCTTTCCCCACTAATCTGCAATGTCCACTCCATCAAGAATTAAGTTTCCATGTCTGCATGATTTATTTCTAGAATCTTTTTCTGTTCTATTGTCCTATATTTATCTGTCACTGGCTTAATTACTATAGCTTTATGATAAATTTTGTTATCTAGTAGAGGAAAATCCCTCTAGCTTATTCTTCTTCTTTAGAAGGACCTTGACCTTTTGTTATACAATAATTGTAAGAATGAGGTAGGTCATATCCCACCCAGTGGAACTGGACTGAATCAAAAGTGCACTTGGGGAATTTATATCTTTATAATATTGACTATTTTATATAAAAACATGATAAATCTCTTTAGGTCTTATTTTAACATATTTCAATAAAATTTTATAATTGTCCCCATAAAAATATTTCATAGCTTTTATTATATTTACTCTAGGTGCTTTTATTTTTTTGTTACTAATATGAGTGGCTTGTTTTAAATTTAATTTCCCAACTGATTGCCACTGGTATATAAAAATTTGATTGACTTTTGTATATTGATTTTGTATCCAGCAACCCTATTAAAAGCTCATTTTATCCTAATAATTTATCTATAATTTCTTTAGGGTTTTCTACATAGTCAATCATAGATCTCCAAACAATAACTTTTCTTTCTTCTCTCTTAATTCTTATATTTTGTACTTAATTTTTTTTAAAGATTTATTTATTTATACAAGCACTGGGTACAGTCAGAAGCATGGGAAGGTGAGAGAATTCACCAGAGTCAGAGTGGGGAGCAGAACAGATAGACTGACGAAATACACTGCTGAGAGGAGCAGCGGGTGCAGCAGGAGAGGTCTGCACACCATGTGGGACACTTGCCAGCTGGCTGGGGATCGGACCAGCACCGCAGAGGCTGCAGAAAGCTTCGCAGTCCAGCACTCAACTGCTGCGCCACCAGGGAGGCCCTTGTACTTAATTTTCTACATATATGTTTTGTCATAAAGCTGGCCGATGGATTAAGCATTGCCATCTCCTGCAATGCTATAATTGAGGAAAATGAGCCTCAGACTTGTTAAGTAATTTACCTCGTGTTCCAACTAAAAGAGGCAAAGTCCCCAAACTAGCCATTTCAAAATCCATTTTTTATTTTATTTTATTTTATACATTTTTTACATCATTTTTCATTCTGGCACAATGTATGCATTTTCATCTTGGTTATATTCCCCATACAATTCCCACCCCCCCCCCTTATTTTGACCCTAATCCCTCCTCCCCCATCCCTACCCCCGTAGTGTGTCTCTGGTTTATAGTTGCTTGTTGATTTTCATTTTTACTTTATTATAATTAGTTTTATTCCTTATGTTCTGGGTTTCTTTTCCCTTCTCCATCATACAAATATGTTGGGGGTTTGTAAGAGAAAATCTTGGTACATAAAAGCACTGATCTACCATCAAGGGAAGGCTTTTTATTTATTTGGGTTTTTTTTTAAAGATTATTTTGAATTGATCGATACATCTGCACCATTGCTAATCCAGAAAAGGAACTAAAGGGGGGTCTAACAGATTGCTTCTCTTGTGCTCACTCATTGCATCCTAACAGCCACCAGCAGGTGGAATGTTATAGTCCCAACTATGCAGTCAAGGAAACTGAGGTTCAGAAAGATGAACATTAAAAAGCAATGACCAAAAAAAGAAGGTTTCTATGGCAAACAGAATAGCAAAATATGTATATTGCATCCAAAAAATTCTTGAAACAACCTCCAAATATAATTTGCAACTTAATTTTACAACCCCAGGTAACCACAAATAAGGTGAGGTCTTAGCAGAGTTTTTTGGGTGCCCCCTGCAGGTCGCCAGGAAGGAAGAACCCCTCCAGGGGTTCTCCTGGGAGCTGGGAAGGAAACCAGCTAGGAATCATTTGTTCTTTTACACTCATTCACTCATTCACTCTTCCATTTAACAAATACACTCTGTATTAAGGGCCACCGTCTAAATCCTGGGGTTCCTGTTGGAAATACATCTGGGGGTAAGTCAGGCACAGTTCCTGCCCACAGGATGCTTTCAATCCAAGAGGCCAGTCAGGCAGTAAACCTGTCATCATGGGTCGGCATCCTTAGTACCCACCTCCCAGCACCCCTGTCAGGCCATCAGAAATCCTGCAAGAGGTCTGAGCAGATGGTGCTGTCTTACGAGCATTTCCAGGCTCCTGGCTGGAAGCTGCCGCAGCCCCGCAGCAGGTTGGTGACCCCCCTCTTTAGTTTCCGGCAGCCCCAATGTTGCCGGGAACCTGTCCATCAGAGTGCAATCACCAGGGAAATTGAATCCCTGGGCTCTTTCTAGTCGTGTTTGCTCACTTTTTTCTTAGCATGATCTTTGGTTTCATTATATTTAGGTATTTCTTTTATTTATCCATGCACTAGGAAAGAAAAAAAAAAAAAAAGGAAGGTGCCTCTTTAAACCAAGCGTGAAATGTATTAGGAACCTAAAGTTGAGAATAATGGGCTTTTTTTCCCCTCCTGGAAAGGTAGCCTACAGGAGAAAAAAAAAATCCATTCAAATAATTTCGTTTAGTCCTAAGTATAAAATAACCGAAGTCAAGGTGTCTCTGCTGTTATTATTTTTTCTGATGTTTTTGACACCCGCGTGTGGAGTTCTCTGGCGTTCACAGCTTCCAGAGCTGTGAGCTCCCACTTGGTATATTCGTAATACTCCTTAATATTTTCATTTTGATGTAATTTGCGGCCCCAGCTTTTTAAATATCCGCTCTGTAATAATGTTTAATTTCAGGGGTCACTCCGCCAAGGAGTATATTAAAGCTTATAAAACTCATTTCCAAAGCTCAAATATCAAGCTGTGATCAGGTTAGGAGGGCAACGTCTGTGAATATTTCATCTTTTATCATGCTGATAATAAGGAGATGACAGAGGCACATTATTACAATGAGAGAATTGCTCATTTCAGGCCTGGTGCTGGAAGCTGGGGTCTGCAGTGTGTATTACTCAATAAGAGCAATTCTGATATGAAAAGCAAGTTTACTGAGGCACCACTGTGTCTTATTTGATTGGAATGAATAATATATGGAGCTGCTGTTCTGGCGGCTGCTGGCCGGGGGAGGGGAGGCTCGCATGGAGAGGTGCACTTGGGGATAGACGGTGAAATAATTTATCAAAGGATGTGTTTTATGGCCTGAAAATAAAGTTAAGATAACCACTGTTTATTAGAATCATTATTTCGGAAATCTGTATTCTGGAAATCTTAAACATGTGCCGACTTACGCAGGAGAAGAATCTTGATCCATTCGGCTGGTAGAGATGCCTCGTAATTATCTATTTGCACATAGGAGCTGAGTGAATTTGACACCCGGGCTGATTCCTGCCACTTCTCCATCGGCAACTTTCATTATTGCTTTGCGTCAAGCCAACTTCATCAAGCGGGAACCTTAAAACGGGTCTCTCTAGTACTGGGAAGATGAAACACCATGGAGAGGGAGCCTCTTTTGCCTCCCGGAGAAAATCAAGCAAGAACCACTTCTAATTATTGCCCCCCACCCTGCAGCTGCCACTGCACCCACACCTAGCCTCCCCTCCTCTCACCGCAGGGAAGGGGTTGCCTCTCCAGCTGGGACTGGTCCTCCCTGCATCTGTGGATCTTCTCCCTCCTGGACCCTGTGCCGTGTCTTCTCACAGCTCCAGATCTTTCACAACTCTCTTTCAGCAAGTTCCTCCCCCGCAGCCTATGAACACAACTAAATTCTACTTTAAAATCCTAGTTTAAGAAAGGCTTTCGTCCATCTCCTTCCAGTTACCACCCCAGGTCTTTTCCTACTTCTTATCTAAGAGCCTCATAAAAATTGAACACTTTCTGCCCCCTCCAATGCACATGGCAGTCACCCCTTGTTCATTTCATGGTGACTTCTGCACCCTTCTGCATCATTCCAAAGAGCTCCCCGACCAAGGTCACGGATGCCCTGATTAGCACATCCACTGGGCACTTTCCACCCTACACCCAGCTTGACCTCTCAGCTGCTTTTTTCTCCATTATTTCAGAACATCACTCTCTGCTGGCTCTCTCTGCTGGTTTCTAACACCCTCTTCTGGTTCCTTTCCTGGAAATCTCCCTGCCCTCTCTGAAAATGCTGGCGCTCAGCAGGACTGGCCCCTGCCCGCTCATTCTGCCCATTCTACTGGGCAGCAGCCCTCAGGGCTGTGACTGTAGCTAGCACACCTTGGCTGCTGACTCACAACTTTAGATCAATAGAATTGATTTATAATCCAGCCTCTTTCTTGGATCCCCATATCCAACTGAGCATAGCACCAGCACTCCAAACTCAATTGTAAAATTTAACAACAAACACAAACACACACACAGTCCTCCTGCTTCTTCTACTCCAAGATGAATCTACGTTGAGTGAAGATGCAACCCTAAAGACAGCCATGGAGCCGAGATACAGCATCCCAGCACCTCCAACACCATCATACCCTACTCACAACAATCATCAAGTCCTACTGATTCTTTTATTTTCTAGAAAATAAAAAGGTCTATTGTTATTTCTGATACCCTCTTACCCTACTCACAACGATCATCAAGTCCTACTGATTCTTTTATTTTCTAGAAAATAAAAAGATCTATTGTTATTTCTGAGTCTAAAAGTAACAAATATTTATTAAAAATTTCAAGCTGTATACAAATAGAGAAGGTAAACATCACAGAATGCTCTACATCCATAAATATTCGTTGTCAACATTTAATAGACACACATCTAGACTTTTCTTTTTAACTTGGACATTCAAATTAAGCTATTTAGTCACTCAACATTTATTGAGTGCCTACTGTGTGCCAATTATTGTCTTGGTATACATATGTATATATATATGTACACATATATACACATATATATATATGTACACACGCACACTTCTTTTTTAATACAAAAAGTGGGAGATATATATTTATATGTCCTCTTTAAAAAAGGACATCTTTTCATTTCAATTAATATTAATCTACACTGTCCATTTAAACAGTTACACAGTATTTCACTGAATGGCTATAACACAACTTATTACTTAATCAGATCCCTGCTGATGGATATGTAGGTTGTATGCAAAATTTTATCTCACCAGTAATTTGCAATAAATATTCTCATATATAAAATCTTTTGTCACTTGTTCAGATAGTACTTTAGAATAAATTCCTAGAAGTAAAATTGTGGGGTTCAAAAGCATGCACATTTTTAAGACTTCTGATAAATATGAACAAATGTACTCCCAAGATATAACAATTTGCTCTCCCACAACAATATGAAAATTGCCTTACACCCTCTTTGACACTGAATATTATCAATCTGTTAACCTTTGCCAATCTGTCAAATAGCATTTGTTATTGTTTAATTTGGATTTATTTTATTAGTATTGAAAAGGAACATCTTTTCATACTTTTGTTGGATATTTGGATTTCTTTGATGAGTTGCTATTCATGCCCATTAGCTTAGGAGATTGTTCTAATTTGCCCTAGTGATTTATATGGACTCTTTATATATATTAGAAATAACAACACTTTACCATTTATGTGCACACCTTTTTAACCAGATGATAATTAATCTGTATTTATTTATGGCATCCTTAGAATAGCAAATTATAATTTTTATATAGTCTAATTTAATTTTTGTTTTGGTTTCTGCTTTTAGGATCATCCATACTATTAAACTCTAAAGGTTATAAAGATGTTCTCTCGTGTTTATTTCAGTTGTCCTGATGCTTTAATTTTACTGTTTCTTCCAAAGTTTCTCTTGGTGTGATATTTTATTAATTTTAACATACAAGAAACTCTCTAAATCGATGTGAATATGAGATAATACTGCAAAATTGTATGATCAAAAAAGAAACTCTTAGCAAACTTGGAAATTCCTCAACCTGACAAAGAGCATCTATGAGAAGCCGCAACCCAAATGCCCAAAAATAGATGACTGGATCAAGAAGAATATTACTGGGGCCTCCCCGGTGGCGTAGCGGTTGAGCGCTGGGTTGCGAAGCTGTCCGCAGCCTCTGCGGCGATGGTTCGATCCCCGGCTGCTCCCCGGCCACCAAAGGAGGGTCCCACATGGCGCGCAGGCCTCTCCTGCCGCCCGCTGCTCCCCTCAGCAGTGTACTTCGGTCCTTCTGCCTGCTCTGCTCCCCGCTCTGGCTCTGGTGAATTCTCTCACCCTCCCGCGCTTCTGACTGTACCCAGTGCATGTATAAACAAAAACAAACAAATAAATAAATAAATAAATAAACAAAAAAAAGAAGAAGAATATTACTCAGCAATTAAAAAAGATCAACTCTTGCAATTCACAGCAACATGGATGGAGCTGGATGGGATCATGCTCAGCGAAATAAGCAGAAAGAAAAAGAAAAATACCAGATGGTCTCACTTATAACAGGAATCTAGAAAACCTAAATAAGGGACCAGGAAAAAGACTAATTATAATAAAGAAAAAATCAAAATCAACAAGCAACTATAAACCAGAGACACACTATGGGATGGTGTGGGGAGGAAAGCAGGGATTAGGGTCAAAATAAGAGGGATGGAACTATATGGGGAATATAACCAAAATGGAAATGCATACATTGTGCAAAAAGGAAAAATGATGTAAGAATTATATAAAATAAAATATATTAATAAAAAATGCAAAAATAAAAGTAAAAACCAATATCCCATAAGCACACATGTAAAGTTTTTCAACAGTTATTAACAAACTCAGTCTAGTGATACATAAAAAGAATAATGTCATAACCAAATTGAGTAAAAAAAACAAAAACAAAAACAAAAAACTTCAGCTAACATATTTAGCACCTTTCTCCTAATGCAAGAGCAAGGGAAAGATGTCCACTCTTAACCATTTCTGTACAACATTGGGCTGGAGGTCGAGGCCAATACAATAAAGCAGGGAAGGGGAGGATGATTAGAAATAGAAAACATAAAGTTTAGAAAGGAAGGAATTAATGGTCTTTTTTTTTTTTGCAGATGACATAATTCTACCCCAAAACACCAAATAGAACAAGAAAATTTAGTAAAAATCACAGAGTAAAAAAATCAATATACAAAAATCAATTGTACTGCTAGCAACAGATAATAAGAAATGGAAAGATTTTAATGATACAATTTGCACCAGTATGAAGTAAAAGAAAAAGCTTAGAACAAATTTAATATTACAATAGTTTGACACTGAAAACTCCAAAATTTTTACATTTTATATTACTGAGAGAAATAAAACAAAATCTAAATAAACATAGAGATATACCATACCCACTGATTTGAAGATTCAGTACTGTTCAGCTATCCATTCTCCCCAACACAATCTCAAATCAAAATCTTTTTTAAAAAATATTTATTTTTATTTATTTATGCATACAAGAACTGGGGCACAGGCCAGAGATTCAGGGAGTGAGAGGATTCACCAGAGACGGAGTGGGGAGCAGAACAGGCAGACAGACTGAAATACACTGCTGAGGGGAGCAGCCACAGTGTTGGCAATAGCTTGATCGCACTGAGACTTTAACCCCTGCGTCTCCAGGGAGACCCTCAATCAAAACCTTTGAGAGCATCTTTATACAAATTAATGAGCTAACTCTAAATCTAAATGAAAATGCATTCTAGAGCTAGAAAACCATAACAAACTAGGATAAAAAGAACCAAGTTGGAGGATTTACACTAACTGATTTCAAGATTTATACTATAAAGCTACCTTTATCAAGACAGGAAGATAGTGGTGCAAGGGAAGGTACAGAGATCAACTGAGAAACTAGAGAGTCCAGAAATAGGCCAGTGTTTATACAGCTAAATGATTTTTAGCATCATAGACACCAATATAATTCAATGAGAAAAGGATAGTGTTATGTTGGGATTTCTTTTTAATTGAAGAAACACTGCATTGTAACATTATGTAAATTCCAGGTATCACTGATAATCAACAGTTGTATATGCTATGGAAGTCCACTAAACATCCAGTTCTATAAGAGGGAGGTATTTTAAATAAATGGAGTTAGACCTAGACAGTCATATGACAAGGAAGCTCAACTCGCATCCTATATTAGGCACAAAAATTAATTTAAAATGGATTGTAGACATAAACATAAAACTATAATATTTCTGGAAGAAGTTATGGAAAATCTTTGCCATTTGGGGTTAGACAATGATTTCTGAAAACAGAAAGACAAAGCATGAGTCATTTAAAAAAAAAAGGCAAATTAGACATTCACAAAATAAAATACTTCTGCTCTCTAAAAGACAATATCAAAAAGGGGGAAAGGCAAACCACAGGCTGGGAAGAAATGCTTGTATCACAACTACTTGTCAAGCAGCACTTATACCAGAATATGTAAAAGCCCTATGGCTCCATAAGAGGAAGACAACCTACTTAATTTTTTTTAATGGACAAAATTTGAATAGACACTTCACAAAAAACATACAAGGCCAATAAATATATGAAAAGATATTCAACATTAGTCAAAGAAATGCAAACTGGAACTACAATGAGAAGCCACTCTATAATCATTAAAACAGCTAAAATTTAAAGGACAGACAAGTTCTAGATCAGAGGATGAGATGTGGAGGAAAAGGAGTTCTGTACTGTGCCCTGCCGCAGAGAATGTATAATGGTACAACCACTTTAGAAAGCAATTTGGTGTTTTCTCACAAAGTTAAACATATCTTTGTACCACCCAGCTGTCAGGTTTCATAGAGACAAAGGGATAAACTTGCACCTAAGTTATATGTCCAGGTGAAATTATACATATAATACAGAGAGAATTGTATATAAATGTTCACAACACTTGTATTCATCACAGGCCCAAACTGAAGACAAGCCAAATGGATACCAATTGGTGAATGGATAAAAAAAATTAACCTTCATCCACAACAGTGGAATACTCCTTTACACTAAAAACAAGCTGGTCCACACTCAACAGCATGAATGAGTCTCAGAATAATTATGCTGACCAAGTCAAATAAGGGCCTCCCTGGTGGCGCAAGGGGTTAAGACGCAACCTATGAAGCTAACCGTAGCCACTGCAAGCGTGAGTTTGATCCCCGGCCAGAGTGCAACCCACATGGTGCGGCAGACCTCTCCTGACTCACCCGCTGCTCCCCTCAGCAGTGTATTTCAGTCAATCTGCCTGTTCTGTCCCCTACTCTGTCTCTGGTGAATCCTCTCTCACCATCCTGTCCCCCGCACCTCTGGCCTGTACCCCAGCTCTTGTATGTATAAAAATAAAATAAATCTTAAAAAAAAAGAGATATACAGTGTATGGTTTATGGACCTCAGTTTATTTGATATTCTAGAAGAGGCAAAACTCATCAACAGAAATGGAAATCAGAACGCTGGTTGTCCTGCAGGAATTTGTCCTTGGGATAGCCAAAAACTCTCTGGGGAGATGAATATGTTCTATGTCCGAATTGGGGTGAGCGCTACATGGGTACGTGCCTTTATTAAAAGCCATCAACCTGTATGCTTAAAACATGTGAAGTTATTGTGTGTAAATCATACCTCCATAAAGTTGATTCTAAAAATAAGACATTAAACAGGATTATTTTCAGCTTCCCCAGGATCTTTTCCTTCCTTTGCTAGTTCTTTTCTCATTTCTCCTCACATTGTGTGTAAGGAAAGTATAAATGGGATGTGGCAGGCCACATTTGTCACCATCCTCTTGGTTTTCAAGAACTGAACTCCACTTCAAACTAATTCCAGAAAATAGTTGGGCTGTCCGGCCCAGGTGTCGCAGGGAGGACCCGCAGCAGCTCTGCTCTGCAGGTCTCGGGTCCATTGTGTGCCACAGCATCAAGTCCTGGGTCTCAGGTGCCAGGACCACAGCGGCAGGTAAGACCAGCAGGTATGTGGCTCAGCAGGAAGCTGGGTAATAACGCTTGCACAGGGGCAGCAGGGCAGTGTGTCAATGCAATCCATGTTTCCCATTTGTCCTTTCCAGAACATGGTGTCTGTGAAAGAAAGAAACAGGCAAGTTCTGGGGGTAAGATGTTATCAGCAGCTGTTGAGCGGCTGCTCCTGACCAGAAGGTTTTAACATCTTTCCTGCCCATGTGGGAAAAAAGCAAGAAGGGACACAAGTCGTCCTTATTAGGTTTCCCAGAGGGGATCAAACGTTCTATTTGCAACCTAGACTAATGTTGAGGAATACTGCAATGTACAAAATAATGTGTCCTGCACAGCTGTGGGTATGGGTTCTACCAGGCTTCATCCTTATCCTTCTGAGTTTAGGCTTTCCTGGGGCACGGGCAGAACCCATGAGAAGAGATGCAGGGTCCACCTGCTGGCATTTCTATGGACACCCCAGGGTGCTGTGCGCTCAGCACTAGTGCTGGACTGGCAGTGTCAGGAGGAAAAGTGAAGGCAGGAAGGAGGGGAGTGGAGGGAGAAGCACCTCATTGGTGCTGTGCAGTTCCTGCCCACCTCTGTGTGGCACTCGCTGTGCCTTGGAGGGCTCCCTCCTGCTCCCTGCTCCAGTCCATGCCTGGACCGCCATAGTCCAGACATCACCCATCCTTCAAACCTTGACTGAGAAGCCCAGGAGAAAGCCACCCAACACCCCCCTCTTCCCTGCTCCCTCCCTCCAGCCCACTAGGGCATGCCATTAAAAAACCAGCCCAGCCTTATTAGCAAATCTATAGCCTCAGAAAGAGAAAAGGCTCTGCTCATCCCATTTATTGGGTATATTATTCTTGTCAGCGGCTTTTAGAGGATTTTGCTAATGGCTCAGGGACTGTATGCACCATCACAATTAAGACATTGCTAATAAATTAAGTTTTATGGACATAAATCAGCAGGTATGCTTATTCAGCTGTTGTACCTCACTTAGAAGTAGGTTTCACACCTTAAGATGGAGCATATTTCTATTCAGGAGTTGTAATGGCCTTGTTAATGGAATATTAATTACCTGGGTTGTTGGACAGCAAGATGTCTGTTCCTGCCTGGTTGCCACAAGTGTTCTTAGAGAAAAACATTCTCCAACTTTGTGTCACTATGGCTGAAGGAGCCCAGCTAGGCCCACTCCATCATCCCCAGCTGCAGGACAGGACAAAGTCCACCCTTCTGCAAGGAGTCATGTGGACAAAACCCGGGGGTCTCGGTGAGAGTGGACAGTCTGCCTCCCTGAACAACACAGTGGGGCAAGAACCCAGTTGGGCTGAGAGGTGGAGATGGCTCCCACCTCCTGGCTTAGTCAGGGCAGGCTGCCTTATTCCTCCAGATCAGGATAGTCTAAGATCAGGATATCAGGAACAAGCTGACTCCTGACTCAGACACCACCTCCTCCTCCTGGGGCTCACAGGCCTGTCCTCGGAGGGGGCAGCTGGACACTGACTTCATGAGGGCAGGAACCTCATGGCCTCATCCAATCACCCCCAAAGGCCCTACCACCTAATGACCATCACGTTGAGGGTTAGGGTTTTCACATATGAATTCTGGAGGATACAAACACATGGTCTTTAACACCTCACTCCACCAATGAACAGCAGTGGGACCTTGGCAATCCGCTTACCCTCTCTGGCCTCAGTTTCCCATTGATGATCTGGGTTAATAAAGTGACAGTGGAACTAGCTAAAGGGAAAAAACAACCCTTAGAAAGACAGACGTATTGGATCATCTTGCCATTACCTTGCCAAGACCCTGGGAGAAGCAACACCCCCCAAGGACTGGGATGGATTTTGCCGGGAAGGGGGTGCATGTTCTCTCAGTCACCCTGTAACAATGCAAATCCAGGGACAATCCAGTGTTATAGGTGGACAGAGGGGGCTCCTTTCTCTCTACCAATGCACTGGGATGTCTGTGCCCCGAAGTCTGTCGTACGGAAGGGCTGGAGAAGAATGGACTGCCCCCACCATCCAAGGAGGGCCAGAGTGACAGAAGCTCAGCCACAGTCCACATTTAATCCACCAGCCAGACACCAGCAACATGGAAAGCAGCCACGCTCAGGGCAGCCACTTTGGGAAGGATGAGCGTACAGCCCTAGCTACAGTGCAAGCAAACAACAGTGACCCTTCAGGGACAAGGGATAAGAGTGACCCTTCAGGGGCAGGGCCATGCCATGAGAATACCTTGAAGGAGGACACTGTCCAGCAAGAAGATAGGTGACAACTGAGCCACATGACCCTGCTTTGTGATCAGACAGGTGGGTCCTGAGAACCTGCTCCATAAAAGAGGAGCCCAATCAGGATGTAGCACACCTGGGGCCCAGCCCCCTGTGTCCCCAAATCACTATGAAATCTTAGGCAAGACCCTGCCTCTCTCTGACCCGTTTCCTTCTCTCAACCCAGTGATCTCCAGGTCAGACAGACTCTTCCTCTGTACTAGTAAAACTTGCTTCAGAGCACACATCACCTTTCTCTTCTTCATCTAGGTGGAAATTTCTCAGACCCGGGAACCTGCTGGAAGAATTTTGTTCTTTGCATTCATTTAGCATATCAATTCTCACATTTTCTGCTTGAACTTCAGAGCAAAGGACTGGGGAAGCTGAGCTTTTGCCTCTTTAATGCAGCATTTTACATATTCTCCTGGACTCTGATTCCTCCTTGCCCTTGATTTACCCACCCCAACCAGTCCTGCTCCATGGCTCAGACCAAGGCCCCTGCTCTGCATAGCTAATTGGAGCAGCTCACACATCCCCTCTCCTCCTGCATAGAGTAAAAGTCCAGTCCAAAGTAAGATGCTAAGAAGGGGTGAAGAATAAGGAATAGGCAATGAGAAACCCAAAAGGGGGTGGCAGATGCTAATTGGAGCAGCTCACACATCCCCTCTCCTCCTGCATAGAGTAAAAGTCCAGTCCAAAGTAAGATGCTAAGAAGGGGTGAAGAATAAGGAATAGGCAATGAGAAACCCAAAAGGGGGTGGCAGATGCAAGGTGGATGGGAGAAGCTGTGGTTTGCAAGGCCAATGAAACAAAAGCAACTGATGGTCAGATCAAGCCTGTGAACTGCAAGAGACCATGGGCCATGCTGGGGGAGAGACACTCAAACAAGCTGTTGCTTATCTCAGTATCAGTCACATCCAAGAGACCCAGGCTACAGAGGTGCAAGAGCAGGGGAGGGCCAGTCTGTGACCAGGTGCCCTTCCTACCCTGAAGTGCATTGTCCTTTATTGGCTCCACAGTGAACTGCAACCCTGGAGAGAGAAATCTGCTTCCTACCAGAAATGGCCTTCAGAGCTGCCTCATCAGCAATTACTGCATAACAAGCAGTCTCAGTCACGTACCGCAATAAACATTCACTTAGCTCAGGAATTGGAAGGTCAGGGGGAGTCACCTGACCTGATCCAGGCTGGGCTCAGCTGGGTACCAACAAGCTGCCAGTTGGGTCTGAGTCTGCACCTCATTTTTCTCACCATCCATGGGCCAGTAGGCTAGCTGGGACGTGTTCAGCTCATGACAATGACAAAGGCACAAATGGAAAAGGGTGAGGCCTCTCAGGCTTTGGCCTGAGCTAGCACATCATGGCTTCTGTCTTCTCCACTGGACAAATCCAATCACATGGCTAAGTCCAAAGTCAAGAGCCAGGAAATATACTCTGGCTTATGAGAAGAATTTCAAAGTCAAAGGCCAACAGCACAGATACAGGGAAAGGTAAAGAACTGGGGGCAATGATGCCATCTACAAAAGGGATGAGCCATAGTGCTTCACGTTGATGGAACGTTTTCCTACTACCCTTAATTTATTCTTCATAAGAACCCTGAAAGTGAGGATCGGATCTCCATTTTACAGATGATGAAATTGAAACTTACGCCTGAGATCACATGTTCATTAAGCATAGAGTGCATATACAAAATTCAAGTCCAAATCTTTGCCATAAGCCCTTAAGAAGACCCCAGAACACTTTGGATTAGTGGAAGGGTCTCTGGTGTATGCACTAATAGTCCACAAATATTCCACCAAAAAAACACAAGAAATTTTCATATATGCATAAATCCTGCAAACTCCCAAGTGTGAAGCTCTCTTCCCAGGCAGGAACATGACGTTATCAAGGAGGGTACCTGACCTCAGGGCAGGGATTACTGTGTACCACCTCACTCCATGCTCCCAGAGTAGAAGACAGAGGCTACTGCCAGCCAAGCCATTCCAGGTCATGTTCCAGATAGGCCTGAATGTGAATCTCAACTCTGTTCACTGGGCTGCCAGTGACCTTGGGCCATTTGCTCACTCATGGAGCTACTGGTTTCCTTCTCTGAAACTGGAGAGAATTATCATCCCTGCTGCATGTGGTTGTCTTTATACTATTCAATAAGCCAACCTATGCCAATGCCTGCAGCACAAGTGCCTGAATGGGTTCACATCCCTTTCCTTCCTTACCTCCGCATGCCCCATACCCCAGTTCAGAGCTTCTCCATCCCCACTGTACAAGGGAGTCCCTGGGGAGGCTTTTTAAAATTCATTTATTTATTTTATTACATCATTGTTCACTTTTGTATAATATTTGATTTCTTGCCTCAGGTGTAGTCCCTGTAGTTCTCCCACCATCACATCACCTGTGACCCTCACCACAGACCCTTGTGCTCTTCACTCCCTGTTTTCATCCCTCTCCCTCCCTCTCTCCTGGGGAGCTTTCAAAAGAAGGCATGCCCAGGTCTCACCCCAGAACAACCTAATCAGGAACTCTGGGGATGGAGTCCAGGCAGTCAAACTTTTCGAGCTCTTCTGAGTGATGCTAATGTGCAGTCACTGCAGAACTGCCACTCTAGCTATATTTGCCAGGTTCTCCAAAGAAGCAAATTAATAGGGGACATGGTGTTATAGGTATAGATGATGCAGTTATAGATGATAGAGATATAAATGACATAGATATAGATGACATAGATATGGGTGACAAAGCTATAGATATAAATGATATAGATTACAGATAGAGATGATAGTGATGCAGATATTGATATAGACACACTATGCCATTAGCTTTCCTGGGTCTCCAGTTTGCCAACTTCAGATCTTGGGACTTTGCAGCCTCCATAATCTTGTGAGCCAATTCCTTATAATAAATCTATTTATATCTATCTATATTTATCTATTTATGTAGATATGTCTTTCTAATAGGAGATACAGATACATAGATATATAGATAAGGCTAAATATATCAAAAGACTTATAATAAGAAATTGGCTAACAAGATTATGAAGGTTAAAAAGTCCCAAGATTTACAGCTGGCAAACTAGAGACTCAGGAGAGCTGATATACAACTCCATTCTGAGTCTAGAGGCCTGAGAACCTGCCAAGACAATGAATAAGTTCAAGTCCTACTCAAATCCAGTGACAGGAGAAGACCAATGTCTCAGTTCCAGTTTTCAGGCAATGGAACTCTCCTCCTCCTCAGCCTTTTTGCTCTATTCAGACTTTAATGGCTTTGACAAGGCCCACACATTGGAGAGAGCCATCTGCTTGACTCAGTCAACTGATTCAAACATTAATCTCATCCAAAAATTCTCACAAAAAGCCCCAGAAAAATGGTTACCCAAATATCTCGGCTCCCCATGGCCCAGTTCATTTAACACATAAAATTAAATAACACACTGGCCTCAGTCAACTTCACACTTTCCAGATCCCTCGTCTCCTCGGCTTTTTTCATGTAGTTCTTTCTGCCTGAAATGCCTTCTCCCCAAATCTAGCAATTCGTTAACCAAACTCTTTTCACCCTAACCAAATAGTCAAACTCACTCCTCCAGGAACCTCCTTTGAGCTATTCTCTGATTTCTGGGAGCGGAGCTGCTTCAGGATGACCAAGATAACCAAGTGTTTACCCTTTCAGGGCCTAAAGCCTTTTCAGGTTTCACATCTGTATACAGCTTTTCCCCATCCCATGAGCAAGGGAGCATGTTGATGAGGTGCTAAACAGGATCAAGGTCAAGTTCCCTGGCTGCCAGAAAATGCATCTCTCCAAGAAGTGGGGCCTTACCAAGTTTAATGCAGATGAGTTTGAACACCTGATGGCTGAAAAACAACTCATCCCAGAGGGCTGTGAAGTCAAATACATTCCAAATCATAGCCTCCCCTGGACAAACAGCAGGCCTTGCACTCATGAGAGCAAAAGAGTTCCCCTTCCTCAGTCATGTAAATAAAACCCTGTATTCTTGTTAAAATACACATACACACACACAAAATCTAGGATGGGGATGCATTTTTTAGAACAACCCAGTTGCTGCAAGATGCCACAAGTTGGATCCCAACCACTTCTTGGTTCATTCCCTAGTACCCACACCCTCCCTACTCTGTGAATTTTCACTTAGGGGAGGGACAGGAAGTTACCCCTCCTTGGAAATTTTTCTTTCCTACTTATGCTTTGCTTTATTCAATATCTAGTTAGTCCTATTCATATTTTCTGTTCTAACATGATTATAATGTTCATTTGCTTTCTTCCCCAGAGACCTCAAGGTAAGAGTGGAAGTAGGAAGATTCTGTGGGGAATATTGAAATAGCCCAAGATCATGAAAAAAACTAAAGCTGTAGCAGTGAAGGTGATAAGAGGCAGGGTGCTCTGGAATAACATAGTAAAACTTATAATCCCACAGGTCTAAGAAACCCCATGAACTCTAAGCTGAATATATCTTTTTTAAAAAACACTGCAAGGAACATCATAATCAAAATGCTGAAATGCATGATAAAAAAGAATGTTTTGAAGACAACCAGACATATTATAGACAGAAAAATAAAGGCAAAAATGAGAGCAAACTTCATGTCAGAAACTATGCAAACCAGAGTATCTAGTTGAGGGACTGAGAGAAAAAAACTATCAACCAAAAATTCTTTACCCAGCAAAAATGTCTTTCAACCCTGAAGTTGAAGTCAGCTTTTTATACGAAGACAGAGACAATTTATTGCCGTCAGACCCACGCTGTAAGAAATGATAAAAAGTTCTTCAAGCAGAAGGAAAATGATACCAATTGGAAATTTTTTTTAAAGATTTATTTATTCATGCATACAAGAACCAGTATATAGGCCACATGTGTGGGAGGGTGAGAGGATTCACCAGAGACAGAGCGGGGAACAGAACAGGCAGACTGACTGAAATACACTGCTGAGGGGAGCAGCGGGCAAGTCAGGACAGGTCTACTGCACCGTGTGGGATTCTTGCCTGCTGATCAGGATCAAACCCACACTGCAGAGGCTGAGGACAGCTTCACAGCACTGCACTCAACTGCCTGCACCACCAGGGGAGCCCCCAATTGGAAATTTTGATCAACACAAAAGAATTAAGAACACTAGAAATGCTAATGTATGGGTAAATATAAAAGTTTTTTTCTCCTTTTGAATCTCTTTGGAAAACAATTGACAGTTTAAACAAAAACAGTAACTGCATCGTGCAATTTATAGCATTATTACAAATAAAATTTATGTAAACAACAGACAAGAGCAGGAGAGGGAAAGGAAAGAATACTGTTGTAAGGCTCTTGCACTACGTGAAGTGGTATGATACTGCCTGAAAGTTGACTATGTTAAGTTAAAGATACACATATAATCCCTATACCAATCACTTTTTAAAAAGTACAACATGGGCCTCCCCTGGTAGAGCAGACGGTTGAGTGCAGCACTGTGAAGCTGTCCACAGCTTGCAGTGCTGGTTCTATCCCAGCCAGCAGCGAGGTTCCCACATGGTGTAGCACACCTCTCCCGTCACACCTGTTGCTCCCCTCAGCAGTGTATTTCATCAGTCTGCCTGTTCTATTCCCCGCTTTGTCTCTGGCAAATCCTCTCACCCTCCCACGCATCTGGCCTATACCCCAGTTCTTGTATAAAATAAATAAATAAATATTTAAAAAATAAAAAATAAAAATAAAAAGTACAACAGAGAGATACTGAATAAGCCAATACTGAGGATAAAATGGGATCATTTTTAAAAACCTCATTTATTACAAAAAAAAAAAGGCAAGACAAGATATGAAATGGAACAAAAGGAAATTGACAAATAGAAAATAAACAGCAAGCTCAGTGAAATAAGCCAGAAAGAAAAAGAAAAATACCGGATGGTCTCACTCATAGCAGGGATTTAAAAAACCCAAATAATATGGAGCAACATGGCGGCGAGGAGACGCTGCGAGTAAGATCTCCCATTAAAAAAAGTTAATAGGGAGGAAAAGCGGCAGGTCCCAGTGAGAACTGGGACACGGAAGATAAACAGACGACTCCAGCAAACTGCCCGAAGAAGAAAGTTGCCATAAAAGAGGACCAGAAGGGAGGAAAGCGCAGAACCCTGCTCCCCTCCCCCGCCCACAGAGGCGGCACTCTCCGACCGGCAGAGACCAGGGAAACAACAAACTAAAACGGCCAACAAGAACAAAGGACGCAGCAAGCGGGACTGTGAGTGGAAAGGAACTATTGCAGCCACCACACCCCGTGAACGGGAGCTGTGGAGAACCCTGCAGGATCCGCCGCTGAGGTGAGCTCCAGGCGCCATTAAAGAGAGCCCCGCCCCCCAGGAGGAGGCCAGGACCAGCACACAGCCCCGGCCGCCCGGTAAGCTAGCGCTGAAAAGCGGCGCGCTGGAAAAGCAGACGTGGATCGGGATTGCGCGGAAAAGCAGTGCGGTTGAAAAGCAAACGCGGATCCGGATCGGATCGCAGCTGCCCAGGTCCCTGCGCCTGCGACCTAGGCTTGCGGGGAGACGCGCGGAGGCCCTCCCTGAGTGAGCAGGAACCAGGCGCCCAGGCAGGGGAGCGGGATTCAAAAGGCGCCATTCCCGCGCCACTGATCTGGGCTACAGCCCGCGTCCTGGAACTGAGGGCTTTGGAACTGAGACCCGGGGCACGAAATTAGGGGCATGGGTTCCCCACGACGGTGGGGCACAAGGCAGACACAGCACCCCAAAGCCGTTGAGGTGTACCCTACCATCCCCGCTCTGGTCCCTGTCCCACGGGGTGGAAAATCAGCTCCCCAAGGGCTCTAGGAGAGATCTCTGGCGCCACCTAGCGACTTGAAGCCAGCAGAGGCTCCTGAAGGAGCTAGTGGCCAGCTGGGGAGTTAGACCACACCGGGCCCCTTCCGAACAAGTAGTCTGAGCCCACAGGGAGAGCGAGCACCCACAGCCGGGGCAGACCAGGCGCGCAGAAGAGTGTGCCTGAGACCAGACGTGCAGGGAGTGTGTCCCACATCACCATTTTAGAACAGGGACATTTCTTCAGTAAAGACTACCTGCAGAAGGCTTCCTCAGGAGCCAGAGGTGAGCGGGGGAAGTTCGCCCACGCCAGACCCCCTCTGGCCTGCAGTCCAAGCCCAGAGGGGGAGCAGGAACCCACCGCCGGGGCAGACCAAGCGCACAGGGGAGTGTGTCCCCACAGCGGCATTTTAGAACAGGGACCTTTCTCCAGTAAAGACTGCTTGAAACTGACAGATGACTCCTGGAGGAACCAGAGGGGAGCAGAGAAGCCCACCCAAGATGCCGGCCAGTCCCAACAACACAGTGTCCCAACGCATACGGCAAATTAGAAAACAGACAGTAGGGAGGAGAAGAACCACACGCAACCTAGCAACTCTCCAGAGAAAAAGCACACCACAAAAAGAAAACCAGCCCCCAGATTGCAACGACAATAACTTGGAAGAATTTCTGAGCCTTCCAGAAAGAGAATTTAAAATTGCCGTGATTAAAAAACTGACAGAAGTCATAAAGGAAAACAATGATAAGAGAAAAATAATCAACGATCAGAAGAATGCAATTGAGTCCCTAGAGAGGGAAAACAATGGTCAGAAGAAAGAAATTGAGTCCCTAAAGAGGGAAGTAAAAGAAATGCAGGAGATCAAAGAATTAATGGAAGAACTAAAGAATTCTGGGAAAAGCAATGAAAGCAGAATAGATGAAATGGAAGAACGAATAAGTAATCTTGAAGACACAGAAATAAAAAGAACCAAAACAGAAAAGGAAAGAGAAGTACGAAGGAAAAAGAACGAAGAAAGACTTCGGGAACTATCTGACTCCATGAAGAAAGGAAATATAAGAGTTATAGGAATACCAGAAGGAGAGGAGAGAGATGTAGGAACAGAGAAAATATTCAAAGAGATAATTGAAGAGAACTTCCCAAATGTGAAGAAGGAGCTAAAAATTGATATACAAGAAGCAAGAAGAACACCAAACTTCCACGACGAAAGGAAAAATACAGCAAGACACATAATAGTAAAGCTCCCAAGAATCCAGGACAAGGAAAAAATAATGAAGCTGGCAAGAGGGAAGAAACAGATAACATTCAAAGGAAAGCCAATCAGGCTGACATCAGACTTCTCCGAAGAAACACTACGGGCAAGGAGAGAGTGGAGGGACATAGTCAACAGACTCCAAGAAAACAGATGCCAACCAAGAATACTCTATCCAGCAAAGCTCTCCTTCCTCTTTGAAGAAAGAATATGGACCTTCCCAGACAAACAGAAACTCCGGAATTTCATTACAACTAAACCCCCACTCCAAAAAATACTACAAGGAGTCCTAAAGCCAGAACTTCAGAGGGACGAATAACAATGAAAGAAGGCCAAAAAAAAAAAAAAGTTATTAAAAGAATAAATAAATAAAATCAAAGGAAAGACAATCACAATGGCAAATACAGATGCTAACATATCAATATTAACTCTAAATGTAAATGGACTAAACTCTTCAATAAAAAGACATAGAGTTGCAGCCTGGATTAAGAAACAAAACCCAACCTTTTGCTGTCTCCAGGAAACACATTTAGCTACAAAAGATAAAAATAGGCTCAAAGTTAAAGGATGGAAAACAATCCTACAAGCAAATGGACCAAAAAAGAAAGCAGGAACAGCTATACTTATATCAGATAAAACAGATTTCAAACTCAAAAAGATAAAAAGAGACCCCAATGGTCACTACATTATGATCAAGGGGACAATACTTCAAGAAGAAATAACACTCATTAACATATACTCACCAAACGAAGGAGCACCAAAATATATCAGACAACTGTTGTCCTCTGAAAACAGACATCGGAGAAAACACATACGTAGTGGGAGACTTCAACACACCACTATCAACAATGGATAGATCAACAAGACAAAAAATAAGTAAAGAAACCAAAGCTCTAAATAAGGACCTAGAGCAATTGGGCTTAACAGACATCTATAGAACACTAAACCCCAAAAAAATGGAGTACACATTTTTCTCAAGCGCACACGGATCATTCTCCAGGATCGATCACATACTGGGGCACAAGACAAACATCAACAGATACACCAAGATTGAAATCATATCAACCATCTTTTCTGACCATGAAGGCATCAAACTAGAAATAAACCATAAAAAGAAGGCAAGGAACTTTCCTACCTCGTGGAGATTAAAAACCACACTACTGGAAGACCACTGGACTAATGAGGAGATCAAAGAAGAAATTAAAAAAAATTTTGAATTGAACGACAAGGAGGACACCAATATCCTAAATGTATGGGATGCAGCAAAAGCAGTAATAAGAGGAAAATATATAGCAATAGAAGCTCACATCAAGAAACAAGAAAGAACTCAAAGAAACAACCTAATCTCGAAGCTCAAAGATCTAGAAAAAGAACAACAAAAAAACCCCAAAACCAGTAGAAGAAAAGAAATAATAAAAACCAAAGCAGAAATAAATGAAATTGAAACTAAAAAAACAATCCAAAAGATCAATGAAACCAAGAGCTGGTTCTTTGAAAAAATCAATAAAATAGACAAACCCCTAGCCAGGCTCACAAAGGAAAAAAGGGAGAAAGCACAAATAAACAGGATCATCAATGAAAGAGGAGAAATCACAACAGACACAGCAGAAATCAAAAGAATAATCAGTAACTACTATGAACAGTTATATGGAAACAAGTTTAACAATCTAGAGGAGATGGACAAATTCCTACAACTCTACAATCACCCAAAGCTAGATAAAGAAGAAATAGAACACCTAAACAGACCAATTACAATTAGCGAAATTGAAATGGTAATCAAAAACCTCCCCAAAAACAAAAGCTCAGGACCTGATGGATTTACAAATGAATTCAACCAAACATTCAGAGACAAATTAGTGCCTATCCTTCACAAACTCTTCCAAAAAATTGAGAAGGAAGGGACAATACCAAACACGTTCTATGAAGCCAACATTACACTAATACCAAAACCGAACAAGGACAACACAAAAAAGGAAAACTACAGGCCAATCTCCCTAATGAACACTGATGCAAAAATCCTCAATAAAATTTTAGCTATCAGAATCCAACAATGTATCCGTAAGATAATTCACCACGACCAAGTAGGATTCATTCCAGGGACACAAGGATGGTTCAACATCCGAAAATCAATCAACATTATCCAACACATCAACAAAAAGAAATATAAAAACCATATGATAATATCAATAGATGCTGAAAAAGCTTTCAACAAAGTGCAACACCCATTCATGATAAAAGCCCTTGAAATTCTTGGGATACAAGGAACATAGCTCAACATCATAAAGCCCATCTATGACAAGCCAACAGCCAGTATCATTCTCAATGGTGAAAAGCTGAAAGCAATTCCATTAAGATCTGGAACAAGACAAGGATGTCCACTCTCACTGTTATAGGACAGGGAGAGGGGCAGCCCAAACCCCGCAAACCTGCCCATTCTAAATGGGTTCTGCCATCCGCCGCATCAACACAAAACACATGAGACTTTAGTGGGAAGGAACTTTAATAAAACTAGGAAACAATACAGGTAAGGCAAAGAGTCTAGTTTCTAAATGAAGCACCCAAAGTTACCCGTCCTCTCGTGGGTAAAACTCCATCCATATGGGATCGGCCCAGAACAAGGCCCCAAAGCCTGCTACAAGTCTAAAGCATCTTCCAGTGGGGACCCACAGAAAAGGGTCACAAACAACCGGACAAGCCCGGAAGGAAAAGAGCAAAATCAACATCAAGATAAAAGCTGCCATTGTCACCTCCCCACGGGTCTCACCCACATCTGTGTCACCCAGTCCACAACCAAAAGACAAGCGCAGTTTCTTCACATGTTTCTAGGCTCCATGCGCCTCCTCCAGATCTCCTGGCTCCATCCTGCTTCCTTCCTCAGTCTCTTCTGCAGCTTCTCCTCTTCCTGCTCAGCTCCACCCTCCCTTGGGTGGGGCAGGGAACCTCCCCCTTTCCTGGGGACCACCCTGTTACATCACCACTGCTTTTCAATATAATACTGGAAGTCCTAGCCAGGGCAATAAGACAAGAGAAAGACATCCAAGGAATCCAAATAGGAAAAGAAGAAGTCAAACTATCACTATTTGCAGACGATATGATATTATACATAGAGAACCCCAAAAACTCCACAGAAAAACTAATTCAACTCATCAATCAGTTCAGTAAAGTGGCAGGATACAAAATCAACACGCAAAAGTCAGTAGCCTTCCTATACACAAACAATAAATCTGAAGAAGAAGAAATCAAAAAAACCATCCCTTTTGTTATTGAAACAAAAAAAATCAAATATTTGGGAATAAATCTAACAAAAGAGGTAAAGGACCTATACAAAGAAAACTATAAAACACTGTTAAAAGAAATAGAAGAAGACACAAAGAAATGGAAAAACATCCCCTGCTCATGGATTGGAAGAATAAACATTATTAAAATGGCCATCCTTCCAAAAGCAATATACAGATTCAATGCTATTCCAATCAAAATTTCAATGTCATTCTTCAAAGAAATAGAACAATTATTGATGAAATTCATATGGAATCACAAAAAACCCCAAATAGCCAAAGCTCTCCTGAAAAAAAAAGAAGGGAATGGAGGCATCACACTCCCAGATTTCAAACTATACTACAAAGCCATAATCATCAAAACTGCATGGTATTGGAACAAGAACAGACATACAGACCAATGGAATCGAATAGAAAATCCAGAAATAAACCCACAGATTTATGGTCAACTAATCTTTGACAAAGGAGCAAAGACTATGCATTGGAGCAAAGAAAATTTGTTCAATAAATGGTGCTGGGAAAACTGGGTCGCTACATGCAAAAGAATGAAGCTTGACCACTACCTCACACCATACACAAAAATCAACTCAAAATGGATTAAAGAACTAGACATAAGACCTGAAACCATAAAATATATAGAAGGAAATATAGGCAAAACACTACGTGATTTGCACATCAAAGACATCTTTACAGACACATCACCCAAAGCAGTGATAGTGAAGGCAAAGATAAACAGCTGGGACTACATCAAATTAAAGAGCTTCTGTACAGCAAAAGAGACAATAACAAAAACAAAGAGAAACCCCACCAACTGGGAGAACATTTTTGCACCCAACGCTAATGATAAAGGACTGATCACAAAAATCTGCAAAGAGCTGATGAGACTCAACAACAACAAAGAAAATAATCCAGTCAAAAAATGGGCAGAAGAGCTAAAAAGAAACTTCTCTGAAGAGGAAATGCAAATGGCCAACAGGCATATGAAAAAATGTTCAACATCACTTGTCATCAGGGAAATGCAAATCAAAACTACCATGAGATACCATCTTACACCAGTGAGAATGGCACATATTAAGAAAACTAGCAACAACAAATGTTGGCGAGGGTGTGGAGAAAAAGGAACTCTTCTACACTGTTGGTGGGAGTGCAAACTGGTCCAACCACTGTGGAAAGCTGTGTGGAGATTTCTGGACCTACTAAACATAGAGCTTCCATATGATCCAGCAATTCCACTCCTAGGTATTTACCCAAAGGACACAGAAACATCAATTCCAAAGAACACCTGCACCCCTATGTTTATAGCAGCACTGTTTACAATAGCTAAGCTTTGGAAACAACCCAAATGCCCAAAAATAGATGACTGGATCAAGAAGATGTGGTACATATATACCATGGAATATTACTCAGCATTCAAAAAAGATAAACACATGCAATTTGCAGCAACATGGATGGCGCTGGAAGGGATCATGCTCAGTAAAATAAGCCAGAAAGAAAAAGAAAAATACCGGATGGTCTCACTCATAGCAGGAATCTAGAAAACTTAAATAAGGGACCAGGAAAATGAATAACTATAAGAAAGTGAAAATCAAAATCAAAAAAAACTATGAACCAGAGACACTTTTAGGGGGGCGGGGGCGGGAGGGGAGGGATTGGGGTCAGAATGGGGGGGCTGCAATTGTATGGGGAATATAACAATAAAATTTATTATCTAAAAAAATAAAAAAATTTAAAAAAAATAAATAAATAAAATCTAAAAAAAAAACAAATAAATAAGGGATAAGGAAAAATACTAATTATGATAAAGTAAAAGCAAAATCAACAGGCAATTATAAACCAGAGATACACTACAGGTGAGGGGGGAGAAGGGAGTAGGATCAAAACAAGGGTGGTGGGAATTCTACAGGGACTATAACCAAGATGAAAATCCATACATTGTACAAAAATGAAAAATGACATAAAAAATATATATATAAGAAAATAAACAGCAAAATGGTAGTTTTAAACCAAACTTATCAGTAGTTTTATGAAGTATAAGTGGTCTAAACAGCACAATTTTTTAATATTGCAGATTATTTAATGACTTTTTTATCATACATGTGCGGTGGGCACTCCATTTAACCTCATCACTCTAGAAAGTAGGTAGATTGTCCAAATTTTACATATGAGGAGATTAAAACACAAAGGATTTTGCTTGTCCTAGGTCACAATTATCATTAAGAAATGATACCAGGATTCAAAGGCCACTAGTAGTATGCCTGCTCTCCCCATGGAGGTACCAATTGTGTTCTCACCTTGCAGAACAAAACCAGAGAGTTCATGAACATATAATAACACTATCAGAAATGTTCTCCCAGCAGGGCCATTCACAGATGGGACAGTCTGACAACTCCATTCTCTGACTAGCCAAGGCCTATACTTCATCTCAAAGAACTTCTAAAGGGAGGATCATGGATGTATAATATTTGTCATAAATAAGTAGCAAAAAAAAAAAAAAAAAGGAGACCATCTAAATCCCAAATCCACAAACCTTTCTACACCCACACTGCCTGCACGCTTTTGTGCAGAACTAGGACAGAACTATCCTCACAGGGTTAGCATGAGAATTAAATGAAATAGTAAACACAAAGCTCCTGGAACACTGTGGATATTCAATACCTGGAAGCTACTAAATAACTTATTCTATCGGTGGGGAAGTCAGAATTTAAATGGAGATTTGAATCTTGTGTTCCTGGCAGTGCCCAGGAGCTCAAGAAACTCTTT